>NC_082687.1:89449498-90146726 GCF_949987515.2 Delphinus delphis | reverse complement strand
AATCTCTCTCTTGAAAGTGGAGGCTATAATTCTTTGACCCTAGTGAGCAGTAACCATGTGGAGAAGGGCATTTCTTGAATGTTTGTGTAAGATTAACAGGATTCTGATTTCTGGAAATATATAATCTCACCTCCTTCTCATTTTCATCCTTTCCTTTTTCCCAGTGCATCCCTGCATACAGGGAGAAATGCATCTACATGTTACTTGACTGGGAATTTAGAGGACATGTTCTCAAAGGAACAATGTTGTAAATAGGGATTGGTGTCACTGAATGACTTTCAGGTGTACAATGAGATAAATAGGTTTGGGGAGTTGGCCTGGGAATTTGGAACATAATGTAAGAGGCAATGGTGAGTTTCTGGGCAGGTGACTCATAAACAAGGTTTTTGAAACATTATCCATTTTTATGTTGGGAATTGCCTAGCTAAGGCTTAAAGTCTCCCACAGCTCCCGTGAATAATCATTTAAATACAGGCTTTGAGACTTGGGGAAAAGAGTGCATTATTTAAAGACAATAATCTTCCTTTGGAGTCATTGTAGTCCTTCATACAGACGCATACTTGGGGATCTTTGAAAGAGCAACATTTTCTCTTGATGGTCCATTCCTTCATATATCTTATAAATTATCATCCAGGTCTAGGTGGCAGGCGCAGGTTAAGGATGCATGACAGCCACTCTGCACCAGAGTGTACTAAGGCTAAGAGACTAAGGCTCTTTCGAAAGGTGAAATATTACAAAGTGGCTTTGGCCATTGCTTATTGTGCTTGTGTGAAGAACAAGACATGGGGATGGAGATGGTAAGGGCTCTAGTGTATCCTCTGGTTCTTTGTAGTGCCAAGAACTTGGCAAACGTACGCACATAATACTTTCTTGTTGCCCAGTTGATTTGATGAAGGGAAAATGGAAGAGTTCTCAGCATAGAAACTATATAGCTGGGCCAAACATCCTCCAGGGTCATCTCAATACACTCTCTGTGGCTCAAAGAAAGACCAGGTACAACTATACTAAACCTATGATACAGTTGGCTTGTTGTTAGATGATGACTTTTCTCTTGTTAGAGATTTCTTTTCTCC
Source organism: Delphinus delphis (assembly GCF_949987515.2). Lineage (NCBI taxonomy): Eukaryota > Metazoa > Chordata > Mammalia > Artiodactyla > Delphinidae > Delphinus > Delphinus delphis. The sequence continues at coordinate 90,145,653 of NC_082687.1, read as the reverse complement.
AAGAAATAATTGGAGAGAAATTATGCAAGAACATTCAGAAAAGTTCTGTCTCCATGTTGTACCTGGAGACCTGGGTCCCCTGGCATGAATTAGTAATTAAAGTTAAATTGAATAGATATTTATTTGAATTATTACTATGTAGTTCTTCCCAATTAGATATTTGTTTACTGTGGGTCCTAGAGTCTGGAGGTGTAAAAGGTAAATAGAATGATCATTTGAATCCAACATTCTAGTGAGATCGAGCATCATATAAATGACTATGATATCATGTGACAACTCTAGCAGTAGAAGAAACAAAATGATGTTGGAGCATAGGTGGGAAGAGTGGGGATTCAAGAATAAAACTGGGGAAGATGGTATGCCATCTAAATTGAGCTTTTAAGGGAAAGTTTGTTTTGTTTTGTTTTTCAGGGAAAGACATAAGGAAGGGCATATTAGCAGAGAAAACATTTTGAGTCAAGGATCAGAAGTATGAATGCTTATGTTATATTTGGGGAATAATATAGTCACATTTAGCAAAGTAGGTAAGGGGTTTAGAATTCTAATACTTTAGAATGTATTAGAATCACCTGGAGTTCTTGTTACAGTGTAGCTTTGGGGGCCTAGTACCAGGTTATATAATAGTGGTATTTACAGATGGGGCCCAGGAATTTACAGTTTTTAGTGAGTTCTCTGTGTGATAATGTTGTTCATGGCTCATGCCTTGAGAAATTCTGCCACAGGCTCTGTTTTCTGATAACAGGGTGAATGGTAGGACCTGAAGCCAGAGAGGTAGATAGGTCCATGTCTTGATGCACATAAAGTACCAGGCTAAGGAGTTGATGTTAGGATCATGTGCTCTAGGTTCTTGGGACCTACAAAATATTCTTAAGCACAGGGAGTATTATGATCAAGTCTGTATATTAGAAGAGTTTTGACTGCAGTGTGGAGGATGAACTGAAGGAAGGAGGCGTGGAATCAAAGGAACAGTTGTTAGGCTATTGCAATAGGTGAGGTAGATGATGATGAAGTCCTGAATTTGGATGGAGGGGACAGAATGGAGAAAAAGCAGAAAGAGACATCACTGAGGGACAACCAAAAGCATACGTTCATAAGTACAATGTAGGGCATGAAGGAAGTAGGAGGAAGACTAAAGTGACCCTTGTGATAACAGTTTAGGTAACTTTCTGGCTGATGATGCTGTGAATAGAAATAAAATACACTGGAGAAGGAGCAGGTTTGGAATTTGTCTGGAAGATATATAATAGGTTCAATTTGGATTTGAGAGTCCCTTAGTGTATTTAAAGGGAAATGCCTGGGAAGTCACTGGAGATTCATACTTCCATTTCAGATTCGATTTGCTCTTAGTTATCAGTGTGTAGCTGATAGTTCAAATCATAAAGGAAGAGAATTCTTGAAATAGGGTTATAGAGGGAAACAGAAAACGAGCAGATTGCAAAGTCTGGATTATGTGCTGTAGAAGAATTTAAAAGACTCAGAAGAGCCCATAAGAATGTGACATTCTTCCAGAATATGAGGATGACTAGAGAGAACTTGAGGAAACTTCCAGTCCAGTGGTGTTAAAACATTTTTTTAATGCAGCAGAACTCGGTTTTCAAGGAAACTCTAGCTCAGGACTTTAATAAAGCAGATACAGATGGAGCATCTCTGGTCGAAGAGAAGAGTGGGAGAACATGTGCCTATCCACCCAGTGTTCCCTTCTTTACTGCTTCTTCCCCTCCTGTCAACTCCTGACTCCTCTCCAGGGAACATGGTTTTTAAAACATAGGTGTGCATCCTTTATTTTATAGAGGCTGGATGATGGATTACATGACCAATGTCATGAAACTCATTAGTGACTGAAGGGGAACACAATGTGATAAAACCCACAAGAAACACAGCAACAAAAGGGAACCAGCCCAGTGGTGAAGACAGTACATTGTTTCAAGGAATGGGGGGTTAACATTCTGAGTTATAATATTATGGGAAGGAGTTGCAGAGGTGGTAGATTTTAAGAGGCTAAGAAAACATTGAGGGGACTTCCCTGGTGGCACAGTGGTTAAGAATCCGCCTGTCAATGCAGGGGACACGGGTTCAAGCCCTGGTCCGGGAAGATCCCACATGCCTTGGAGCAACTAAGCCCATGTGCCACAACTACTGAGCCTGCGGTCTAGAGCCCACGAGCCACAACCACTGAGCCCACGTGCCACAACTGCTGAAGCCTGCATGCCTAGAGCCCGTGCTCCACAAGAGAAACCCCTGCTAGCCTCAACTAGAGAAAGCCCGTGCGCAGCAACGAAGACCCAATGCAGCCACAAATAAATAAATAAGTAAATATATTTTTTAGAAAAAGAAAGCATTCAGGGATTCAGTTTCTTTAGCTCTGCCCATTTAAGAGTCAGAGCTAAAGGTTTGTGCTGGGTTGGAGAAAGTTAGAAAGTGGGTCTTTCCAACTTCTACAAAACTGAGGAAGTTATCATAGACATTGCATTGCACTTATAGCCCAGACCCCATCCAAATTCCAGTAGAAGTGAAACTTTAATGATGGGATGAGAAGTGAAGGGCAGTAGTAGCTTTCCTTTCATGGAGGAGGGTCTTTGGGAGGACAACCTAGTTGGGGGGCGAAATCTTGATAACTTGCCTTAAAGTTCCATTTGCAAGGCAAGTATGCTTTTCTTACTAGAATGCATGTTTATTTAAGAAGACTCTTTTGGAAGGTTGCTGATGGAACACCCCTTTATACTGCCAACTGGCATATAGTAGAAACTATTTGTAGCAACTACAATCATTCTTTCACATGAAAACTCTAGAATACTCTGTATTCAGGGAGTTGTTTTGCAGTATCAGCTGAAATCTGCCAAGACTGAAGACTGACCCAGTGTTTCCTGGGGGACCTTGAGGAAAGTCAATTTATTTATGAGTCAAAGGAAGCTCAAATTATTCTAAATGACACTTGCTGCTATCGGAAATTTCTGTTCTGGAATTAGCAAGCTGCTGCAAGTTCCAAGCTGCAGTCTTTTCTTAGAAAGACGCTTATGGGATATAAATCCTTGTAAGTGCATTTTATTGTACCAATTGTTTTGTTTAGAAAAAGCCTATTAGTTTGTTATTTAAAGCGGTCTATTTAATACTGTTAATAAATTCTAAAATTGGAGACTGAGTATTGTTATTTTGGATGTTTTTATAGTTCTGATTGTCTAAGCTACTTGGCCTTGGCTCATTTGCTTGGCCTTTGTTTGTTTTAATGGCTTGGGAAAAATTCCCCACTACACAGAGTTGATATAGTGGCGCTACATATATGTGGTACAAATATGGAAAATATTTGAATATGTTAACTAACAGTATTTGAATGATTGGATCAGGTCTGTGTAACCAAAGTGAAGCAGACTAACTGAAAATTTTAGAGGAATCAGAAAGTTCAAGTAAAAATACAATTTCTTACAAAAAAAGTTTAACTTATTACATTTATTATTTTGAGTATAATTATAACTGTGTAATAACTATCCAGAAAAAGGACTAGAAGATTGTACTGCAAAATAGTAATACAGAGAAGTGATATAATGTGCTAGTTACTGGCACCAGTGCTTCTACACTTCACTGGCTTAGGAAAAACAAGCATTCAAATTAGACTTTCACAAGCAATGTAGTCTTGTTTTTGTTACTTAACCTTTTAAGACTTACTTCCCTCAGGTGAGTAATATCTACCTTTTGGAGGTTATCGGGAAGAGTACATGAAATAATTCAGGCAATCTCTTAACACAGGGCCTGACTTTTTTTTTTTCTTTTTTTTTTTTTTTTTTTGCGGTACGCGGGCCCCTAGCTGTTGTGGCCTCTCCTGTTGCGGAGCACAGGCTCCGGACACGCAGGCTCAGTGACCTTGGCTCACGGGCCCAGCCGCTCCGCGGCATGTGGGATCTTCCCGGACCGGGGCACGAACCCGTGTCCCCTGCATCGGCAGGCGGACTCTCAACCACTGCGCCACCAGGGAAGCCCAGGGCCTGACATTTTTTAAAGAACTCATTAAATGTTAGTCCTTATCATCATTGTTAGTCCTTATCATCATTCATCACCATCACCATCAGATGATGTGTTAGTCTGGGTCCTCCAAGAAGCAGATGCCAGGATGGTATCGAACATGCAAGAAATTTATTAGGGGAAACACCCATGAGAGAAACTGGAGTGGGAGCCAGGAGAGGCTGGGATGCAGGTCTGATGAGTGAAGGAGTAAGGGAAGGAAGAAAGAAGTTTGAGTGAAGCATTTAGACGTAAGTGAAGTTCAAAGAAATTTCACCAGGTCTTTGGGGAGTCCTTGATGCAAAGTCTCCTGTCAGAAGAGTCCCACATCTTCCAGGTCCAGGATTGTCATAACCTTGCCATGCTCATCATTGGCAGGGACCAACCCTGGGAAGTGGGCCTCAGTGCCAACTCCAGCACACGTGATGGATTTCAGGGCTCAGTAGCTGGGGCCCTCAGTCAATTACACTCCTTGGAGTTGCGGGTTTTCAAAACGTGCTATTATGGCAGTCACAGTTTTGAGTGATTTAAACAGTCTTCCCATTTTGGGGGTATTTTATTAATATTTTATATTTAACCTGCATTACTGTAACATTTGGTAGAAGAGGTAAAATAAAGAATTTAAAATATTTCCTTTTGCTTGGGTAACCTGAACTCTTCTAGACTTGCCCAAATCTCACAGTAATTCCAAGCTTTGACTTTGCTTGAATATTTTGGTACAGTTATGTTATTACTTCACCTGGATCTTTCCATGAAAAGTTTTATTTTTCTGCTTCAACTTTAATTTCTATTTAGAAAACTGATTTGATTAAAGAGTGAAAGTTGAAGTGTTTGTAACAGGATTCAATTAAAATAGGTCATTCTTGGGGCTCTGAAAATGGTAACTGGCCTTGAGCAAATTGGAAGAAAAGTTGTAAAATTCAATTGGATGCGTCACAACATTTAACATCTTTAAGGAGGACGTTTTGCCTAATAGATTCAATTTAGAAATATTTAGTGTAGGTCATCAGCTTAAGCACCTAAAAAAAATGTGTTTGTGTTTTTCTCCCTTTAGTTATAGCTAGACTCAGGACACCTGGACTCTATTAAATAAACAATTTGTGATGGGACCTTGAAGAAAGTCAATTAGTTTCTGTGACTTTACCGGTAGGTTAAAAAGGAGATTGTAATATTGGTGAATAATGTGCTTAGAGATGTTTGCCTAAAAGATGCTTTGTCATTGTAAAGTATTATTGAATATTTATGGTCTACCAGACTGAGCCAAATGGCCCAGAGGAAAAAGCAGTCAGATTTATGTAAACCTTGTTCAGTGTCCCAGATACTCCAGGATGGGTGCTCTATATATGAATGAATAAATAAATGGTATAAACATTATTTTAAATTTTGAAAGTACATCAGTAGTATCTGGGGTGTTAGTCAGTGTGCCTGACCTGTGACATTGAATGAAATGTCTTCCTCCAGGTAACTATTTCAATTTCATAACTATTTTTAAAGCCAGAGGAATTGATGCAAGTAACGTTTTCTCAGAATTTTGTGTCTGCAAATAAAGGTAAATTATATCTTTACCTAAAACCTACAAGCAACGATTGTCTCTCACCCACAGAGTTGCTCTGAGAATTCACAGACTGAAATTGCATATCTTATACTTCTTTTCTTTCCTTTCTTTTAAAAAGGGTTTGACTCACTGTCTGCACAGTATTGTCACTTTATTGTGATAAATCTGAGCCTTAAAGAAAAAAAAAAATTAGCCGTAAACACTGCCCAGGGACTTAATGGATCTTACTGAGCCACGCAATGCAGATGTATTGGGACATAAATAGGTAATAGGAGATAAGAGGCACAGAAGCAATTTATTTGGATTGGGTCACTGCTTAATCCAAATGGGTTCAGCACAGGAATTCATGAAACGTGGCAGTGGGCCAAGAGGAACTTGCTGTGACATTTCAGACTCCCCTACCTCTTTTAATTAACCATTTCCAGTATAACAAAACTTAGATTACGTAAAGATTCAGTAAGACCCGTCAGTACCAAGTGTTGACCTGTCTGTGGGGGATGGATGGTTCTGCTCGCCTAAGGCAACGGACTATGACTCAATTTTACCTCAAGTTGGGCTTTTAATTTCTACGATACATTGATTCTGAACCGCAGTTTTCTAAAAGACAAAAACTACAGCAGAGTTCCCTTATGACACAGCCTGTCATTAAATGCACTTGGAGATATTGCATGGATCTAAATATACGTTTGCAAGTTTAATGAGATATTTGAAAACATAAAAATCACATAGAAAGAGCTTGCTATCATGGGAATGACGGGAATAACAGCAATAGCAATAATAATGTGCCTTTTTAAAACAAATACTGCTTGCCACCATGCCAGACATTTAACACGTTTCCTATATAATCTTTCCCTTTTAAAAAATAGGGACAGAGTACAGCCCCAGCGGGCTTGGCCCCGGGCCGGGAGACCAGAGACCCGAGACCCGGCTTGAGCCAGGAACAAGCCATGCTGGTAGGAAAGAAGACCGCAACTCCTCAGGCAGCTGGACCCCATCTTGAGAGGATACACCTGTGACCTGAGGCTTCCTGCCAAAACTACTAGCCAAGACCGGGGTCTGGAGGAGGAAGTGGTTCTGGAGCTGCTGGGGCTGTGGACGTTCCTCAGCAAGGCTCGGCTTTGCCCCCTTAACTCCTTGACCTTGCTGAGGAAGAAGAGATGACCAGTTCCCAGGAACCTGTTACGTTCAAGGATGTGGCCGTGGACTTCACCAAGGAGGAGTGGGGGCAGCTGGACCCTGCACAAAGGGCCCTGTACAAAGAGGTGATGCTGGAGATCTATGGCAACCTGGTCTTAGTGGGAAAGAAACTTTATGACTGTGCCGAGTGTGGCAAGAGCTTCCGTCAGAGCACAGACCTTCACATCCACCAGAGAGTCCACACGACAAAGAAACCTTTTGTGTGCGATACATGCGGCAAAGCCTTCAGTTATAACACGAATCTTTGCGTGCATCAGAGGGTCCACACAGGAGAGAAACCTTTTAAGTGCGAGGAGTGTGGCAAGGGCTTCCATCAGAGCCCCAACCTTCTCATCCACTGGAGAGTCCACACTGGAGCAAAACCGTACAAATGTGAGGAGTGTTGTGAGAGCTACAGACAGAACGTAGACCTCCAAGAGCATCAGAGGGTCCACACAAGAGAAACCATTTCAATGTGAAACCCTTAAAGTACAAGCTTCCATGCTCGTCAGAAAGTCCACACAGGAGAGAAACCTGTAGGTGTGAGGAGTGTGGGAAGGATTTCGATCACAGTGAATCTTCACGTTCTCCAGAGAATGAAACTGCAAACGTGATGGGTGTGTGATAAGGGTTTCTTCAGTTAGAGCTTAGATCTTCGAGTTTATCTAAGAATTAATACAGGAGAAAACCCATTTATATGTGCTAAGTGTAGTAAGGGCTTTGGAAAGAGCACTAACCTTGAGTTCCATAAGTCCCCACAGGAGAGCAATGTTACAAATGTGCAAGTGTGGTAAAGGGTTTCTTTAGAACACAGAGCTTCTCTGCAGAGCGTCTATGCAGGGGAGAAACCGTTGCTTTCAGTGTCTGTGGTTGGGGCTTCCGTTACAGCACAAACCTTCATGCACATCAGAGTCCATGCGCGGTAGAGACCCTGTGCGTGTGAGAAGCGAGTCAGGCCTTCACATCCGTCTGACTCCACGTGGGAGAAAACCATGCAGGTGTAGGTGTGTGCATATCTCCCCCTTCCCCGGAGAGCCTGTTTCTACCACGATTATGGCAGCTCCAAGAGAGGGCAGCTGTGTGTGCTTTGCTCGCCGTTGTGTCCCCAGCTCCTAGCACAGTGCCTGGCAGGAGTAGCCACCTAGTAAATATTTGTTGAATGAGAATCCATGTGGGAGAGAACCCCTGTTTGTGTGCTAGTGGGGTAAGGACTTCAAGGTCAACATGTTGAAGCCTTTTTAGAACGTGTGTTTACAGTCAGATCATGGGTTTTGTCATGAGTTAATAACTGCAGGAGAGAAATCCTGTGAGCCTGATGATTATACTAATGGACTTAGAGATAAATGATCAAATTATTAAATCAGTGTAGTAAATTTAAAAATACATGTCTTCAGCATAGGAATCCACACCCCCAAAACTGTATCAGCTGTGAAAACACTTTAGTCAAAATCATACAGTAAAATGTGTATCTATTCGGGAAAAAAAAATCCTGTGTATACCCTAATGAAGTTATGTGTCAGGCTCTGGACTTCCTCTGTATAAGGTGGACTCCACCAGAGTCTGGTAGCAGTAGCTCTTCTTGTGTTTTATATTTCATCTCAAAGAGGTTTATGTTAGACAGAACCAATGAGTTATCCAGGGCCAAGGATTAACAAGGTCTTCCTTTTGGGAGAGACGCCCCTTACCTGGCAAAGTGCCCTTCTAGGCTGGAAGCCTGCTGACTGATCTGCCTGCCCATCATATCATCAGGCTGCTGGGAGCTTTGCACCATGGATTGTAGAAATTCCCAGGTGAGGCATCTTCAGGGTAAGTGTCTATAGAAGAGATAGCTTAATAAAAAGGGGGCTGGGTCAGGGTTTACAGAGGGGAGTTAGAGGAGAGGAAAGCAAGTCTGAAACGGTAGGGAATGGTTAGAAGAAAAAGGAAAAGAACAGTGCCTGGGAGGTAGTTGGGGGGGTTCATGGGGGTGGGAAGCCCCAAGGCTTCTCCTAAGTCTCCAGCAAATGTCTCGACCTCCAGTACAGGGCTCTCCTTGGAGATCTGTGCTAACCAGAGTGTGGTCTGTAGTGGGTAGAGATGGACCCTAGTGGCATCAGGGCCAGCTGGGGCCAGAGGTGGAAGAGCTGCTGTGAGGGGCCTTGGAAGGCAACTCTATGCCCCATCATTTCCCCACGTGGCCTAAGTCAGGCGGGACCATTGTCCCTCCAATAGAAGGAAGGATCATATATGCAGGCAATAATAAGCTTGACCCCCTTCAGGAGGCATAAATTAACTAGAGAACAGCCTGGGGGTCTGGCAATGAAAAGGGAAGACCTGGACCAGTGGAGGTTATGAAAAGGTCAGTGACCCAGTGTCATCTCTAAATCTGGTTAGGGAACAGAGAAAGTTGGTCAACATTTCCATTGAGTCCTTCACCTAAGAGCAACGTGTTTTTCTGCATCCCCGCTAAACAGCCAAATATTTGGGGGTTAGAAAGGCTTTGGGGCTCTTTAGGAGGACTGCCAGTTGAGCTGTCCAGGGACCCCTGGCCTAAGTTGGGAAAGAGGATGGTATCCCTGAGGACTGTGATGGCACCCAAATACCACTGAATGCAGGTATTAATAAAATTCTCGCAACACTGAGGTTTTATATTAGTTTCTTTTCCTTCTTCCTCCTTCTTTTTCCTTTCTGTCTCTTCCCTTTTATTTTCTTTCTCTGTGTTTTTAGATTTAAAAAATATTTTAAGTACAAAATATTTCAGACATATAGAAAAGTTCAGAAAATGTAACAGCTATTTTCTCAACTGAGATTAAGTAGATGTTAAATTTTTTGCCATAAGAGCTTCAGGTTTTTGTTTTTTTTTTTTTTTGGTATGGAAAAAAAAATGCAACAGATACAACTAAAGCCTCATGCTCTATTCTCCCAACTCTGCTCAGAGGTAACCATTATGCTTTAGTTACTATGTGTTGTTCCTCTGTATGTTTTTGGGTTTTTTATTACCTGTATGTCCATGGTATCTTAACTTTTTACATAGGTAACATCATCTTGTATATTATCTTTTTGCAATTTGCTTGATTCACCAAACATTACAGTTTTGATATTTTTTTATGCTGATGTTTTAGAACAAAGTCATGGATTTTAACTTCTATCATGTTCTAAGCTATAAGACAGGTATTCTTTTCAATAGATTATTTGTATATCCCTGTGCCAGTAACACATTTTTGAGTAATCTAGCTTTATAGTAACTGTTCTAGCTATTTAAAACCCTTTATTCTTTCATATAAATTGTAGGATCAGCTTGCTAAAATTTTTGAAAAAATCTGTTGGATTGGGATTTGGGGAGTTTTGTTTCTTTTTCTCTCATTTCGTACTTTCCATTGGATTATGTTCTCTTTATTCTCCCTTTATTTTCCTCTACAAGATTAGTATTTACGTTTTATCTCCTTTTGCTTTATGTTAACTTGCATAACTGTTAAATTAAGCCCCTCCTTAACAAGATAGAACAGAACACTAACTCTACTCCTCCTCTCATGTTACATGTTATTGTTGTATCAATACATGGTTTTAATTTCATCATGTTTTTAACTCACCCCAGATTTATCACTATTATTATAGGTTGTAAATAGCCAACACAAGTTTGGATTAACTGAGACATTTACCAGTTTCTTACCACTGGTTCTTGCATTTCCTCCTTCCTTCTGAGTTCCATTTCCTCAGCCTCCCAGAGCAGTTGCAGCTTGTATCGTGGTTAAAAGGACCAGCTCTGCAGTCAGCCTCCTGGGTTTGATATCTGGCTCTGTAGATCTCGAGCTATGTGACCCTGGGCAGAGTACTTAATTTCTCTGTGCTTCAATTTCTCCATCTGTAAAAGAGAGATGATAGTATTATTTGCTTCATGGGGTTGTTATTAGGATCAAATGAATTAATATTTGTAGAATGATTAAAATAGTGCCAGGCACATACTAAGCCTTATAAAAGTATTTCTTACGTAAATAAAATAAATGAATCCTTCAGTAGTTTTTCAGCAAAAAAAAAAAAAAAAAAAAAATAAGGACAGAGATTCAAAGAAGTTCAGTTGTCCAGAGTGAACTAGTATGTAGGAGTTCTAGAATTTTTTTTTAATTAGAGACAAAAAAATAAACCCACATTCCTGCTTAGGCAGATTGTAAGGAATTCTTGCCCATTAACTTGTGGGTTTGACATTCTATAGGTGCTAATATCTGGATATGACCCACCTCTCTTCAGGTCTAGCTCTCTAAGTCTACCTATCCCCAGCTCTTCTCTCTTCTCCTGGGAAATGGGAACTAAGAAAGAAAGCCCAGAGTCGTGCCTCATTATCTGAAGCATTGTATGATGCATAAATACTTGCTGATATGGTCAAAAAAAGATCCAGCTGACTCTGAAGTTTGTGATATTTTTACTCGTTACAAAAGGATGCCAAGAGAGACCTTCAAGGTGGTGGAGGAGTAAGAGACGTGGAGATCACCTTCCTCCCCACAAATACATCAGAAATACATCTACATGTGGAACAGGAATGCGAGGATTCTTCAATATCCGCAAATCAATCAATGTGATACACCATTTTAACATATTGAAGGAGAAAAACCATATGATCATCTCAATAGATGCAGAAAAAGCTTTCAACAAAATTCAACACCCATTTATGATAAAAACCCTCCAGAAAGTAGGCATAGAGGGAATTTACCTCAACATAATAAAGGCCATATATGACAAACCCACAGCCTACATTGTTCTCAATGGTGAAAAACAGAAACCATTTCCTCTAAGATCAGGAACAAGACAAGGTTGTCACTCTCACCACTATTATTCAACATAGTTTTGGAAGTTTTAGCCATAGCAATCAAAGAACAAGAAATAAAAGGAATCCAAATTGGAAAAGAAGAAGTCAAGCTGTCATTGTTTGTAGATGACGTGATACTATACATAGGATATCCTAAAGATGCTACCAGAAAAGTACTCAAGCTAATCAGTGAATTTGGTAAAGTAGTGAGATACAAAATTAATGCACAGAAATCTCTTGCATTCCTATACACTAATGATGAAAAATCTGAAACAGAAATTAAGGAAACAATCCCATTTACCATTGCAACAAAAAGAATAAAATACCAAGGAATAAACCTACCTAAGGAGACAAAAGTCGTGTATGCAGAAAACTATGACACTGGTGAAAGAAATTAAAGATGATACAAACAGATGGAGAGATATACCATGTTCTTCAATTGGAAGAATCAACATTGTGAAAATGATTATACTACCCAAAGCAATCTACAGATTCATTGCAATCCTGATCAAACTACCAATGGCGTTTTTCACAGAACTAGAACAAAAAATTTCATAATTTGTATGGAAGCACAAAAGACCCCAAATAGCCAAAGCAATCTTGAGAAAGAAAAATGGAGCTGGAGGAATCAGGCTCCCTGACTTCAGACTATACTACAAAGCTACAGTAATCAAGACAGTATGTTACTGGCACAAAAACAGAGGTATAGGTCAATGGAGCAGGACAGAAAACCCAGAGGTAAACCCACACAAATATGGTGACCTTATTTTTGATAAAGGAGGCAAGAATATACAATGGAGAAAAGACAGCCTCTTCAATAAGTGGTGCTGGGAAAACTAGACAGCTACATGTAAAAGAATGAAATTAGATCACTCCCTAACACCATACACAAATATAAACTCAAAATGGATTAAGGACCTAAATGTAAGACCAGACACTATAAAACTCTTAGAGGTAAACATAGGCAGAACACTGTGACATAAATCACAGCAAGATCCTTTTTGACCCACCTCCTAGAGAAATGGAAATAAAAACAAAAGTAAACAAATGGGACCTAATGAATCTTAAAAGCTTTTGTGCAGCAAAGGAAACTATAAACAAGACGAAAAGACAACCATCAGATTGGGAGAAAATATTTGCAAATGAATCAACTGACAAAGGATTAATCTCCAAAATTTACAAGCAGCTCATGCAGCTCAATATCAAAAAAACAAACAGCCCAATCAAAAAATGGGCAGAAGACCTAAATAGACATTTCTCCATAGAAGATATACAGATTGCCAACGAACACAAGAAAGGATGCTCAACATCACTAATTATTAGATAAATGCAAATCAAAACTACAATGGGGTATCACCTCACACTGGTCAGAATGGCCAACATCAAAAAATCTACAAACAGTAAATGCTGGAGAGGGTGTGGAGAAAAGGTAACCCTCTTGCACTGTTGGTGGGAATGTAGATTGATACAGCCACTATGGAGAATAGTATGGAGGTTCTTTAAAAACCTAAATATAGAACTACCATATGATCCAGCCATCCCTCTATTGGGCATATATCCTGAGGAAACCATAATTCAAAAAGAGTCATGTACCACAATGTTCATTGCAGCACTATTTACAATCGCCAGGATGTGGAAGCAACCTAAGTGTCCATCGACAGATGAATGGATAAAGAAGATGTGGCACATATATAGAATGGAATATTACTCCACCATAAAAAGAAGTGAAACTGAGTTATTTGCAGTGAGGAGGATGGACCTAGAGTCTGTCATACAGAGTGAAGTAAGTCAGAAAGAGAAAAACAAATACCGTATGCTAATATATATATATGGAATCTAAAAAAAAAAAAAGCTTCTGAAGAAGCTAGGGCAGGACAGGAATAAAGACGCAGACATAGAGAATGGACTTGAGGACATGTGGAGTGGGAAGGGTAAGCTGGGACGAAGTGAGAGAGTGGCATTGACATATATACACTACCAAATGTAAAATAGATAGCTAGTGGGAAGCAGCTGCATAGCACAGGGAGATCAGCTCTGTGCTTTGTGACCACCTAGAGGGGTGGGATAGGGAGGGTGGGAGGGAGGGAGATGCAAGAAGAAAGGGATATGGGGATATATGTATATGTATAGCTGATTCACTTTGTTGTAAAGCAGAAACTAACACACCATTGTAAAGCAATTATACTCCAATAAAATTTAAAAAAGAAAAAGAATATATATATATATTTATATATATGTATAACCGAATCATTTTGCTGTATACCTGAAACACAACATCATAAATCAACTATATTTCAATAAAAATTAAAAAAAAAAGATGCCATTAGCCTATTTTCATGAGTGCCAGGTTTAAATAGGTATTTAATAGCATATATCAAAATGGAATTAATTAAAATAAGACATTTGAATTTAACTGACATAATTGATTTACTAGGCCTAATTCTCGGAATATATTTAGGGAGCCCATTATTTTGCTTAGTTATGTTGGGCAATGAAAATCTGTAATTTGTGTTTGATAAGAAAATAATGAAAATCAAATGAGTGTTTATAAAATTCTTGGGTTGATTTGTTTCTAGAATTAGGCCAGAATTCCAGGAGTTGGGGTATTTTGCTTATCACATGATGTCGCTGGGAAATAACCGATAAAGGCATGGTGCTCTTTGTAATTTTCATGCATCAGAGGCAGGTAAGAGTTAAAGGGTTTATTTAAGTCTTGCAAAGGGTGTTTCTTCTGGGCAACAGCAGTTGGAATGTAGGGCACTTTTTGCATTTTAAGCACTGTTTGATCCCTTGTCCCATAGTTATGTAATAAGAGAACTTTATTATTATTATTTTTAAAAGGGAAACAGAAAAAAGCCCGGTGGAAAAAAATGCTTGCGTCTAGGGGAAGAGCTTTCATAGTGCATTTTGTCCAGGAGCCATTGCCCCCTGCCCCAAAGTTCTGGAACAGGATGAATGTCCTTCTTACGGTACTGAGAGGCTAGATGATGCTGAAATGCATCTCCAGAAAAGAGAACCAGCCCTGTAGTCATCAAGGAGGGCAGGGAGTCAAGGTGGGTTCCTAAAAGGACTATTTACTTTGAGATCTCTTCTTAGGAGAGAGTGTAGCCTGGAGTCATAGGTACAAATACTGTTTATCAACAACAACAATGAAACACTGCCTCCCAGCAAGTCAGTTTTAAATGCCTCAACTCCCATAAACATCCAAGAAATTTTCTCAACAACACTGCCAAAGAGGAAGACCCAGGTTTATTATCATCCTCATTTTGCAGATAAGGAAACTGAGGCACAGAAAGGTTGAGTGAATTCTCTAAGGTCACAAAGGTAGCGAGGTGTAGAGATAAATTAACATAAAGAAAATATGAATTGAGAGACCATTGAGCGTAGTCAGAGCACAGTCTTGGATCAGTTACACCAGCTTACAATTTTAGGTTCACTACTTACCAGCTCTGTGATCTTCTTAAACTCAAGGAAACCTCAGATTCTTCATGGCGAAAAGCGATAGAATCAGAAGGCAGAAAGCATGTGATGGGGTTCAGGACAAGTTCTCGCTCTCCCAAAACATGGCACTTTGGAAACTGAAGGAGTTTGAGAAAGTGGCAGAAACAGGAAGGTCTCTCTGATCCTCAGCCCCTGAAACAGGTCATAAAACATTCATGTGAGAGGTGTTCTCCCTATACCTGGAGGAAAGGCACATTCTTATCTCAGAAGACAGAGGGACATTGAGAAAAATCTGAATAAGCAGGCCTTGCTAAGTTTCCCCCAAGTTAGCACATACTCCTTGACCTATCATATTCCTCCACAACTGTCTACTCTTCATCAAACCCAGCATAAAAGTACTCAGGTGTAACTATTTTGTCTGGTCTTCATTTCCTTGCGAAGTCTCCCATGTCATGTAAAACTTATATCACATAAATTTGCATGCTTTTCTCTTGTTAATCTGTCTTTGTCAGTTTAATTTTCAGGCCCAGCCAGGGACCCTTAGAGGGTCAAGGAAAATTTTTTACCCTACACATGTAAAGTGCTTAGCAAAGTGCCTGCCCCCTGCTGAGGGCTTAATACATAATAGCTATTATCATCATCATGATGCTTTTTCCAGTATACCATTCCATCCTCCCAAATGGGGCTCAGATTAGCATAGTGACAATCAGAGGCTGAAGCCAGCCTAGATGAATGCAATGCTCTGATGGATGAAAAGAAGAGGAGAGGTTTTCTTTCAAAGGCGAGAAAAGTGTCTTTCAGTAGATGGAGGAATTCTGTGCATAAATGCCTGAATGCAAAGAGACTTAACTGAAAGATAAAAGAATAATTGCAGTAGAATAGTAGAGGCAAAAGTAGTTAAGACAAAAAGGACAAGTGTTAAACAGGACTACAGTAAATGAAGAGGGAGAGAGGAGTCTTTGTAGCTGAAGACATTATGATTATCAGAAAACAAAAAACACAAATACAGGGTTGGAGCCCAGAAAGTCAAGTCCCAGAACCAGGATTAAATTTCCTCTCACTATTTATTCCTAGAAGAATTTATCACTTCCCTGAATTATTAAGTCAGTAATTAACTTATAATCATGTTCTGTTATACATTATATTTGTACAGTCCACGAGTACAACACTCAGGGCGTGCTCATAAAAGTAACTTCCTAATTTTCCCCACTGTACCTTTACATTTACCTAGTGGGGGTAGTTCTTCCCTTCTCTTTAGAAGAAAACACAGGTAGGCTCTGTTTGTCTGGTGGCCTTAAGTCTTATTGTGTACTGGATATATTCTTTTTTAAATTGAAGTATAGTTAATTTACAGTGTTGTGTTAGTTTCTGGTGTACAGTGAAGTGATTCAGTTCTACATATATATACATACTTTCTTTTTCATATTCTTTTCCATTACAGTTTACTACAAGATATTGAATATAGTTCCCTGTGCTCTACAGCAGGACCTTGTTGCTTATCTATTGTACTGGATATTTTCTATGTGTCCATTGGGATCCACTCTCCACCTTTCCCTGCTCTTGGCCCTGGGAGAAGACCTATATGGATGGCATTGTCCTTTGGCTTCAGTTTGGACTTGATCATCAGGAAGCATTAGCAGGAGATGGTAGAGTCTGGGTAGGAGGAGGGAGAAGACAAAGTATTTATTCTGCCTGTTCCCCCATCTACTGGATTGCAGTGGGTTGGCTCTGCTAAAGAACTCCTCTCCTGCCAGGCAGCCCTCAGCAAGCCACTACTCTCTGCAGGCTTTGGAAGCCCCTTCTGCCCCAGCACCTTCTGTGGTGCTGTTGACTTCCTGCTGCTGCAGGCCCGGAGGTTCTGCGCCATCCTTGTTGCTTTCCTCAGACCCTGCTCACACCATAGTAAAATGTCCCTGTATAAAACTCTCCTCAATTACCCAGTTTGAGTGCCATCTGTTTCCTGCTGGGACCCCGGCTGATACATATGGCCACTTCAGTTGCAACACATAGTCTCATTTTGGTATTTAGAATAATTAATCTATGAAATAGTTAAAACTCCAAATCGGATTTAAGGTTAAGTTCCTTTCTTAGCTCTATTGGAGGAAGGGGTGTGTTCATCTTCATTTTTTCCCTGCTTCTCTGATTTCCGATTGTTCATCAAAGCTTCTGACCTAGTTAAACCTGGTTGACCTGGTTGAAGGCAAGGTAATGAAAAGGAAAGTTCTTAGGTTGGCTTCACAACATCCGATTTTGACAGATATTTCGATGATTCTTTTTCTCGTGGACACATCTGTGGCTTCCAGAGACCTCCCCAGTATCTGAGTACCGGGCAGTATCTGAGTACCACAAATGCATATCTCCCCCAGCCCATCACTTTCTCTATTCAGCCTCAGCTCCCATCTGTTGAGGAAAAGTCTGTTCTATAGAAGCATTTAGCTGCATTAAAGATGTTTGTTTTCAGGTTTTTTCCGTTTCTTAAGATAATTTTAATAACACATTTTTCCTCAAAAACCATTCTGCTTTATTTTCTGTTTACTCCAAGATTTAGTTAGAATTTTAAATAAAATCCAAGTGGATAGATTGGCTTATTCTTTGGTTGTTAAAAATCTTCCTCCCTTCCTCCCTTCCTTCCTTCTTTTCTTCTTTTTTGTTTAATTGTCAGAGAATGTAGCCTGCATGAGTTCTAATATTTGTGAATACTTCAAGCGTGTTTGAAAATAATTTTCTATTGCTGATTACCAATCTTTGTTTCTCTCATTCATGTGTGTGTTTCATATGTATATATACACACACATACATATTTACCTATATGTGTAAAGTCATACATAGACTTCTGTCCATAAGAGAATAAGCTTATAAACTATATTAACCAAATTCTTTCTTTCTTTTTCAATTTCTGAGAGAATTTCTCACTGTCTTAATTAAGTTTTCAATATATCCCAGCATTTGTAGCAGATTTTTTCTTGTATATTTCAAAACTCTGTTGTTAGATGCACAAAAGTTCATGATTACTCTATAGTTTTGGTGGGCTATAAGCTTTATTAATATGAGCTATTATTCTTTGTTTTATTTGATGCTTTTTCCTTGTATTCATTTTTATATCATATTAATATTACTAAATCTACTTTATTTTTATCAGTACTTACGTGTAAATATTTTTTTCATCTTAATCTTTACCTTTGGTGAAACAGGACTGTTTAATGGATTTATAATTTTTATGATTACCAATATGGTTCAACTTTTTTCTGCCATTTTATTATTTTATATCTTCTAATGTGATAGTTTCCTTTTGCTTTGTGCTCCCTCTCTTCTGTCCGTTTCCCCTTCTCATTGTATGTTTCTTTACTCTTTTTCCCATCTCCTGCAGTGTTTTCCAGTGGAGGTGCCACTGGCAGTTGTTCTGGCCATTCCTTGGTGTGTGTGGCTGTTCTGTACTTAGCAGGACCTCTTATTGGCCCTGTCACTAAATAGCAGCAGCATCCCAGTCACTGGCACAGTCAAAAGCACACGTGCATGTTTCCACATGCCTCCTTCCATGGCATGCCCTCCTACCTGCAAACAGGTGCTGACTAGTTTGGGACCTAGGTCTACCATTTTCCTTCTCTTTATTATCTTTATTTTTCTAACTTAACTTTTAGTTTTATCTTAGTAACATACGTGCATAGTTTAAAAACTCAGATAGTACTGTGAGAGTTATAATACCCAACAACAATATGTCACTCCTCTCTGCTTCTTATTTATTCTCCTCAAAGCCAATGCTTTTGAGTCTTTTCACTTTTACTAGGATTTACTTTATGTTTCTAAAGAGCATGCCTATACAGCTATTATTTGATGTTCTAGTTGAAAATATAACATTGACTTCCTATTATGTCAGATTAGATTTTTTTTTAGGCCTGCTTTCAGTATCTGCTCACAAAGCAAACTTTCTCTTCTCCATTTTCTAATGTGAGTATTTGGGAATTAAACAAGTTTTGTTTAAATTATCATTTAGTTTTTGCATCACAGTTTTATGTAAATATTGTGTGCAAGTGAGCCTAACATCCTATGACTTTCTTTTCTTGTACGGTTTTTATTTTGGCCTGAGAGTCAATACTTTGTTGTTGTTGGCTTCCTGTTCTGTGATTCTTTCACTAATTCACCCCGACACTGTCACTGTCTGCCAGAAATGTAAATTATTTCTTGACATGTTCAAACGTATCACATACTTCATCCGTTTCTTTTGTTTTTATTTTCTTGGAGACATCCTTCTGGAACCCTCCATCCTCCTGTGTTGTGATAGTGAAATGCGTTTCTACTTGGTGTGGTGGTTTTTCTTATCACTTTTGGGGCCCTCATCCCTTCTGAATTAGCTTCAGGCACAGGGCACTGTTTCTAGATCAGGGAATCTTTGCTCTCCACAACCTCAAAGTTTCACATAGAATAGTTACGTCTAATATTCTTAATGAATGTTAGTTGTAATAATATATAAATGTTTTCATTTGAAAATACATCAGGTCACAATTTTTGAATGGCAATTACTTGAATTTTTAACTGTCTCCTCTTTTTAAAAAAAATTAATTTATTTTCAGCTGCGTCGGGTCTTTGCTGCTGCGCGCAGGCGTTCTGTAGTTGCGGCGAGTGGGGGCTACTCTTCGTTGCCGTGCGTGAGCTTCTCATTGTGGTGGCTTCTCTTGTTGTGGAACACGGGCTCTATGAGCGTGGACTTCAGTAGTTGTGGCACGTGGGCTCAGTAGTTGTGGCTTGCAGCCTCTGGAGCACAGGCCCAGTAGTTGTGGCTCACGGGCTTAGTTGCTCTGCGGCATGTGGGATCTTCCCGGACTAGGGCTAGAACCCATGTCCCCTGCACTGACAGGTGGATTCTTAACCACTGTGCCACCAGGGAAGTCCTATATTTCCTCTTTCAAGTAAAGAATTTGCAATCACTTACAAACACGGAGACAGCTTTTCCACATTTCTGTGAAGCAATGACATAGCAAACATCAATATTCCTATTTTATGTTAAGCATGCCACACAGAAAGCATTTTCCTAAGCTGTTCCCATATGCCATTCTTGCTACTGGAGAAACAAAAATGAGTGAGTGACACCTGGACCCTGCCTTGACAGAGCTCAAAGTGCAAAGGAGGCAAAAGATGTTTTTAATGTTGACTCGACACCATGTGTTATTTGTCCAGTGTGTACCCTGAGGAGAGTGTGATCGTGAAGAGTTAGAGAATGCTCTTGAGAAGAGGTTGTAAAGTAATGTCATTTTGGGGTTTTGAAGGAAAAGTATATATACACACACGCACACGTCAGACACTTATTTCGTTTTTGCTTGACGTGATTTCCTTTGTGCAGAGGACTGAGGTCTGTATAGATCTATGTCCTCACAAACGGCATTGTCATGGAAAAAGTGAAAGCGACATGACACCATTTGTAATGACGAATTCTAAACCAGGTAGCCGAGGACCCCGCAGACCCAATCATGCAGGTCCAGACACTGAATCTTTATCACAGGCAAGTTTGCAAATGTGAGTTACAGTGCTTCCTACATGTGTACTCTGGTATCAAGAGCTGGCCACAGAAAGAAGAAAAAAGAGCAAATGGTCACTTTTTGTGTAAATTTTTAGTTAGTATTTATTGCATTGAGTCTAGAAGACTAGAAAACTAAGACTTGCTGGACACATACTATCTGCCACATGCCCTGTAGACACTTTGGCTTTGGCTCAGTTGATCTTTATGAGAACCCTACAAAGTGGATATTATCCTCTCACTTCATATACAGAGAAGACAAGTAGAGATGGAGCTGAAACTCCTCTATGCCAGCTTTAGAGCCTGTGCTCTTTCCATAATCCTTTGCAGCCTTGGAAGTTTTTGATATTTTGATTTGTAGGTAATGTCAATAGTTTACATTTTTTTGTGGGAATCCTTTCTATGTCCTCATATGGTAAGAATTTCAGAGACAATTTTATTTTCTTCCAAATTACTAAAAAAGCAAAATACAAGAATTTGTCATTTTTGCCAAAAATATTGCAACAACCTGCTAACTGGTCTTTGGGCTTCTAGTGCCTTCTTTCTGCAATTCACCCCCACCATTGCCACCGAATTACACGTTTGCTTTTCCCTTATCAGAGCCACTGTTATAACTCCTACTCATCTTTCAGCACCTGCCTTAAAATGTTTTCTCGTGGGCAAGTCTACCTGCCTCCCAATGACGGAAGTAACTCGTGAGTGCTTGCTTCTTGGTTCTCCCGTAGTGCTTTTACATGATTTTAATATAGCTCTTATCTTAATGTAGTCTAAGACTTTGTTATCAACTAGACTGTGAGATCTCAAAGGAAGGTAGATATTGCAGTTATTATTTGGGAAATGTGTAGAGGTGGAACGAAACATTAATTCACAAAGAAAGATTTCATTTTGTCTAAGACTCACCTAAGTTGTAAGTAATGAAGGAGTTTAAACTGTTGATGTCAGTAAGGGTAGGACTGGGGTACCATGTTTTGATAGTCACAGTTATTAGCTATATGATATTGGAAAGTTACTCAATCTTTATACTTTTGTTCTTATTAGTAATAGTAGTACATCTTCTAAGGGTTGTCATGGGGGGAGAATGAGATGGCCGATGTAAGTTTTTGATATAGGAGTGATAGAAAGCCAAGGCTCAGTAAATGGCCCTTATTATGAACAATGAAATGTATTATAAGATTTGTTTGTTCAAAAAACAATAGCAGGCTTTGTGCAGTGGCAGTATCGTAGCCAATGATGTTTATCCGAGGCACGATTATTGCTAATTGAAAACTTTTCCCAAAAAACAATAGCAAAAAACATTTATAATTTCTGTGTAGAGAATCAAAAATAAAACTGATATCCACATACTCACCATATTTCTAGGACCCCCTCTTCAGTACTTTCTCCTACCCCTTTTCCCAGAGGTACCCACTAAGATGAGTTTTGCATTTATTCATTCCTTGCTTTTCTTTATGATTTTATCATGGGAGACTATATAGCTGAACAATTTCTTGTTTAGCTTTACATGTTTTGGACATTGTATAAATGGAAATACATTGTGTGTATTTTTTGCTTCTTCCCTCTCAATATTATATTTGGGAAATTTATGCATGGTGATACAGATGTGGTTCATTCATTCTTACCCCTGTATAGTCTTTCATTGTATGACTATTCCATAGTTTATTCATTCATTCATTGATTTGTTGTCCTGACAAAGGAAATTTGGGCTGTTTCCAGTGATGGTTTTTGTTGCTGCTTTGCAATCATGGTTATATATGTCTCCTGGTCTACATTTGTAGAAACAGGATATATGGTGGTATGTGAATTATGGGGTTTTGATATATGTGCTTCTTCAACTCTACTAGGTATTTCAGTATTGTTCTCCTACCAGCATTGTATAAACATTCTTGCTTTGCAACAATCTCTCTAATGCTTGATATTGCCCAACTTTTAAATTTGTGCCAACTGTGTGGTTGTAGAATAGTATCTCATTGTGGTTTTCATTTGCATTTCCCTGTTTTTTAATGATCTCCTATGTGTTTTTAAATGTTTACTAGCCATGTGTTTCTCATTCTGTGAAGGAACTATTCACATCTTTTGTCCATTTTTTTATAATCTTATTGGTCTTTTTACTTGAACTATCCAAATACAAATGTGGATCTGTCTGTCTTTGCAGTTCAATCAGTATTTGCTTCATGTATTCTTAATCTCCGTTATTAGGTGAATAAACATTTAGGATTGTAAATCCCCTGAATATATTGACCCCTTTTAATATTATTAAATGGGTTTCCTTATACCTGGTAATATTCTTGCTCTGAAATCTACCCTGGTATTAATATAGCTACTCCAGTTTTCTTTGATTAGTGTTAGCATGGTATATCTTTTTAATCCTGTCACTTTTAACCTTCTTTTGTCTTTATATTTAAAGTGGGTTTCTTATAGGCAGTATATAGCTGAGTCTGGTGTTTTAACCGATCTGATAATCTCTGCCTTTCAATTGGGTTGTTTAGATTCATTCATCTTCAGTGATATTATTTATATGGTTAGGTTTAAATCTACCATCTTGCTATTTGTTATCTATTTGTTTCATCTGTCTTTATTCTCTTTCCCCTCTTTTTATCTCTTTTTCAGATTATTTTTTATAATTCCATTATATATTCTTTTGGCTTTTAGCTATAACTCTTTTAATAATTTTTTAGCTATAAGTCTTGTTTGCATTAACTAGATATCACAATGTTTTACTATTGTTTGTGATTTAGTTTTTTCTGTTGACCACTATTATGCCTTCTTTACTTTTTAATTAATTAATTTTTTATTATTTTAGCCCTAGCATTTGTTTACATTTTATTTATTTATTTTAACATCTTTATTGGAGTATAATTGCTTTACAATGTTGTGTTAGCTTATGCTGTATAACAAAGTGAATCAGCTATACGTATACATATATCCCCATGTCCCCTCCCTCTTGCGTCTCCCTCCCACCCTTCCTATTCCACCCCTCTAGGTGGTCACAAAGCACCGAGCTGATCTCCCTGTGCTATGCAGCTGCTTCCCACTAGCTATCTATTTCACATTTGGTAGTGTATATATGTCAGTGCTACTCTCTCACTTCGTCCCAGCTTACCTTTCCCCCTCCCCGTGTCCTCAAGTCCATTCTCTATGTCTGCGTCTTTATTCCTGTCCTGCCCCTAGGTTCATCAGAACCATTTCTTTTTCTTTTTTTTAGATTTCATATACGTGTGTTAGCATGCCCTAGCATTTAAGAAAAAAATTTTTTTGGCTTTGCCACACAGCACGCGGGATCTTAGTTCCTGGACCAGGGATTGAATACATGCCCCTTGCAGTGGAAGTGTGAAGTCTTAACCACTGGACCACCAGGGAAGTCCCTATTATGCCGTCTTTGCTTTTAAGCTATTCTGATGTTCCTTTTCAGATTTTTGAAAGAAAAAGCTAATGTTCTTTAGTTATTGAATTCTAACATTATTGGTCAGAGATTGCCGTCTGTATTTCTCCAGCTTTTTGAAATTTATGGCGACTTTATTTATGGACCAATTTGTGCTCAGCTTTCATGATGTTTTTGTTTGAATGAAAACAATGTATATTTTTCAATTGTAGCATTCATTATTGTGCAATGTCATATATATCAATTAGGTCAGGTTTGTTAATAAATGCTATACTTAGTCTCTCTTGTTTCAGCTGCTGAGAGAGGTTTTAGTATCAAGGTTATTCTAACCATGTGAAATGAGTTGAGGAATTCTTTCTTTCTTATTTTTTGGAATAATTCATGAAAGAGTAGAGTTTATTGGTTTTGTTCTTTAAATGTTTGCTAGAACTTTGGTTGATTAAAACCCAAGGTGCAATTTTGGGTTAGGGAGGTGGATTTGTCAACTTTACATTTCAGTTGTGTCAATTTTGCTTCACATGTTTTGAAACCAGATTCTTAGATGCATACATATTTAAAACAGCATTGTTACTATGTGGTGACCCACCTTATCTCTAGTGCTTTTTTTTCCCTCCTTGAAGTCCTTTGCTTTTTTGGGGGGTGGATATCTTTCTCTATATTTTGACTTTCAATGTTTTTATATTCTTATGTCTTAGGTGTGTTGGTTAACAGTATATCACTGAATTTAAAAAATATATATAGTCTGACAATCTCTGTCTTCTATCTGGGGAGTATAGCCCATTGACATATTGTTATAAGTGATTATATATCTTGTCATACCATCTTATTTTATGCTTTTATTTTTCTTATTTCTTTGTTTACTTTTTATTGTTTTCCTGCCCTCTTTTAAATGTATTTAGTTTTCCTCATTTAGCATAATGGTTAAGAGCATGGGCTCTGGAATTCAACTGTCTGAGTTAGAATCTCAGCTTTAGTACAAACTGATCTAGGCAAATTAATTTAACCTCTTCATTTCTCAGTTTCCTTACCCAAAAATGGGGATAATAGTTGCAGTTACTCATAATATTGTTGCAAAGCATCAATATAAAATGCTTAGAACAGAGCCTGGCACAGACTTGCTATATATGTGTTGGACTTGTCTTTAAAAAGAAATTACATTTTTTTCTTTAAGTGCTTATGCTAGAAATTTTAACCTGAGTATAAAATATAACAAAGTAAAATGTTAATCAATATCATTAGTCCCCTTCTAGACAGTATATGAATCTGAGAACACTTTAACTCTGATTTCTTACCTTGGTGCTTTTATATATATATATATATATATATATATTTTTTTTTTTTGGGGGGGGGCCCAGCATTTTAGTTCTATCTAATTATTCTTTTTAATTCTCACAAAACAGACATTTTATTATTGTTTTATACTTTAATAGCTTGTTTAGATTATCCACATATTTAATGTCTATTTTCTATGCCATCTTTTCTAATGTTTAATATAATTTCTTAAGTTCATCTTCATGCTAACTAAAGTTAATATAGCAAAATAATTTAAAGAGTCAAAACAAGACTTTCAGAAACCACCAATCCCTTGTTCTCTTCCATGTTCCTCTCTCTAGAGGAAATCCCTTTTAATTCTTTTGGTTAATCCTTTTGGCATTGACTTCTATATCTTAAATATCATGCTTATATTACTAGTTTTTGAGTTTTTTTTCCTGTTGTAGGCATAATCTATTGACTTCTCCCTGTGAAAGATGAAGATTTACCCATTTGTCCACTTTTTCTCCCTCTCCTTTCCCACTTTCACCACCCCCATGCACAATCAGAATGGGAATAATTGCTAAGTTGTTACAAAGTTTCAGTTTTGCACAATGAAAAGAGTTCTGGAGATAGATGGTGATGATCGCCCAACAATGTGAATGCACTTAATAAATGCCACATAACTGTACCCTTAAACATGGTTGAGGTGGTAAGCTTTGTGTGATGTGTATTTTACCCCAATTAGAAATATTCTTGTCAGCTAGAGGGTATACTGAAATGTGTGTAGATTAAATGAAGAAGCGTGGGTGGGATAAAGATGAAACAAGGTTGGCAAAAGTTGGAAACTGCTGAAGCTGAACCAGGGGTACATGGGGCTTCACTGTACTATTGTGCATGTTGACAATTCTCTAGTAAATTTTTAAAATTTGAAAAATATCAAACTAAATATTCTAGTAGCATAATATTCTTGAAGAAATATTTCCCATAGCTATGGGAAATAGGCTGGTTTCCCATGGACTGGTTACTCCTTGGGTTTGCTGCACAGCTACATCATTCCACAGACTTCTTCTGCTAGATTCCTCATTTCCTGGATCCTGGATCTTTCTCTTTCTTGTTTTACATCATTGTTTTGGAGAAATTTATCCTCCAGTAATATCCAATGAGAGGAAAAAGTTTTCCCAGTATCCTGTGAGAGCTCGTATGTCTGCTAAAATCTTTTTCCATTCTCACACTTGATTAATGGTTTGAGAGCTGAGTTGTGGTTACAAATATCGAGGAGTAATTTCTCTCCCACAGGCTGGCTGCTTTGTTGTCTCTTTCTTAGGCAGAGCTTGTTGTTTATTCTGGCACTGTATGTGAAGTCCTTGCATCATCAGACTTATGTGAGCATCTTACCACAGGCTTCCCATTTTGGTGAGCTTTAGACTTTGTCTCTTTTCTCCCTTGTCCCACAGGCCATTAAAATGCAAGCTCACATCATCTGGGCTTCTCAGATGCTCTCAGGACAAAAGCCTATATCGCTACTCACTTATGCTTCTGAATTACCTCTCACTTTGATTTTGGGTTCCCTAACATCCTGCCAGATCGATGGCACATTTAACAATACATTTCCCATATTCCATCCGGCAATTGTAGTTGTTTGAAGGATAGCTCAGGGTATGTAGTCTGCCTGGAAACGGTAGTCTTGTTCCTCATAAAGAACAATGAACTTTTAATATGTGGACATAATTACATCTTGAGAAGATCCCTAATGAGCAAATGAGTTATTAATATCATTCATTCAGGAAAATTTACATTCAAGTACTAATGAGTACTGGCCACTATATACATTTTTTATTTTTTTAAAGGCCACTGTATATTTTTAAATCAAAATTTCACTTATAATCGTTACTTTGCAATTCATATTCTAGTTCTCATAGAAACAATGTTGTTTACATATGCTTCATCTAGTATACATCTAGAATGTATACTACTACTACTCTACATAAGTACGTTTTCCTGCTAAATGACATTTACCTCTTGAAATTGTCAAAACTTGTTTTAAGCACTTCAGATGGACTGTTTTCCAAAATGTGTAGGTCATGTTAATGCATTTCTTAGGCTTCATAAATTGAGTAGCACGGGCATCAGTTGACTCTTCCTTCATTAGTCAGTCATTATTACTAAAAGCAGTGTGGTCCAATGGAAGGATTTGGACTTCAACATCAGACAGATCCGGAGACACATCTTGGTTCTACGTCTTACTAAGAGTGTGATCTTAGGCAAGTCACAATCAGTGATGTGGCGAAGCCAGCTTGTACTGGCTCACCAGTGCCTACTGTTAAGTTTTCAGCAATTTTATGAGCTGATTCTTAAACACAGCCGGCATTAAAAATTCAATTACATAAACTTATAAGTAAATAATTTATATTAAAAGGGGTAATAAATACTCAAAATCCTTACTTCCTCAATATTTTACTACGATTATTATTAGCTATGCCCTTGAAGCTGTTTAGATTTCTTGTATCTGTGTAGAAGAAATACTATATAATGATGTGCCACTGCTCATCTTTTTGCAACTCTGCCTTCAGTGCTGTCACATTGGTTGCTTGAAATTGGGCATGTGTAAGTATTTATACCACAGATATTGGCAAGTGCTACAAGTCAATATTTGATGGATTGTTTTGTTGGTTGTCTGGACCTAGGAAAGTTATAGAAAAAATATTAATAATACAGAGTAAATGATTGTGTGTCATGTCTGTAACTGTTACATTGTGAGTAGGACAAAAAATTCAAGGAAACAGTCTTACGCTGTTTGAAAACTATTATCCAATTCAGCAAAGAAGCTGCTCATGTCACTAATGAACAAGTGAAATTCTGGTACATCTTTGTTATTTTCCTTTCATTGTGCTTGTTAATTTAAGCAACGATATCAGTCAACAGTCTGATACAGGACTACTCACACTTGTCAGATTGTACGTTGCAGTTTGGCTCCCGATATAAGAGTTTGGCAAAAATCTAAACAAGCATAATATGAGAATCAATTGGCTATAAGGAATTTACAGTAAAGAGCATTGCATATTATTGCTTGGAGATGGTGTATTACACGTCCTTTATATCAGTAAAATTTATAATAAACTTATATACATATAGGTACATACATTTTTAACATACAGCCACTTGTTAATATTTACCAATACACTATGCCTAAACTCTCTGAGATTAAGCTTCTTCATTTATTGTAAATCTATTAACCCAAACTATAAGCACCATGCTTGGCCAAAATTGCATTTTAATATTCATACCTATTTCATTCTAAGATTGAACACCAGTATTCTTTTTCTTCCTACCTCTAAACCTTATATACAGACATAACTTGAGAGCCATTGGGATGTATAAAACTTTTTGCCTCTATTTGACATGGCTCCAGAGTACTATTTATTTATTTATTTATTTATTTATTTATTTATTTATTTGAGGTACACGGGCCTCTCACTGCTGTGGCCGCTCCTGTCGCAGAGCACAGGCTCCAGACGCGCAGGCTCAGCGGCCATGGCTCACGGGCCCAGGCGCTCCGCGGCATGTGGGATCCTCCCTGACCAGGGCACGAACCCGCGTCCCCTGCATCGGCAGGCGGACTCTCAACCACTGCACCACCAGGGAAGCCCCCAGAGTACAATTTTTAATATTCATGATTTCTTTGTATAGATCTTTAGTACCCTACCTTGATATCAACTGTCGTTTTTGCTTTTGTCAGAGCTCCTTCTTTTAGCAGCCTCTCCTGTCTCCTCATGGTTCTCTCCCATAAATTATAGCCCAGGTTGTCTTTTTGTTGGTCTGGAGACTACATCTAATCCTATTAGAATCGTGCAAAAAATATGAGTAAGTTGGGCTTCCCTGGTGGCTCAGTGGTTGAGAGTCTGCCTGCTGATGCAGGGGATACGGGTTCGTGCCCCGGTACGGGATGATCCCACATGCCGCGGAGCGGCTAGGCCCGTGAGCCATGGCCGCTGAGCCTGCGTGTCCGGAGCCTGTGCTCCACAACGGGAGAGGCCACAGCAGTGAGAGGCCCGCGTACCGAAAAAAAAAAAAAAAGAAAAAAAAAATACGAGTAAGTAAATGCTAAATGAGGATCTAACAAACTTTTCTATAATTGCTTTAGTCTATTTACTCTAGCTGTGACTTCCTTTCTTACATGAAAGTCATTACGAACTATTTTAGGTATATAAAAAGGATTGTGGATAATGTAATCAACAGCCTCTCATATACCTGTTAGCCAGCTTAAGGAGTAAAACATAAGAGATGCAAAGGGCCCTCAGGCTCCTCCTTGTTTCCGTTTCCCTCCATTTTCTACCCAAAGGCAGCCACCAGCCTGAATTGATCATCCCCAGGCATGCTGTTGTATGTTTACCTCATAGGTATATGTTCAGAAAATCCATGATTTGTTTTACATATTTTGCATAAAACATGATAAAAGTACTGCATATATTCTTTTTAAAATTAATAACCTTTATATTTTAGAGCAATTTTAGATTTATAGAAAAATTGAGCAGAAAGTACAGAGTTCTCATATATCCCATTCCTCCAATTTCCCCTACTGTTAACATCTAGCATTAGTGTGGGACGTTGGTTACAAACGATGGGCGAATATTGATACATTAGTATTAAATAAAGTTCATAGTTTATGGGTTTTGACAAATGTATAATGTCATGTATCCAGTATTACAGTATCATACAGAATACAGTCCACCCATGAACAAGTCAGGGTTAGGGGAGCAGACCCACAGCACAGTGGAAAATCCATATACAGTTTTAGTAGTTTCACTTCCTTAAAAATCTCCTGTGCTCCCCGTATTCATTCCTGTATACATTCTTTTGAATCTTGATTTGTTGTTGTTGTTGTTTAGTATTATAGTTTTGAGGATGTCTTAGTCCATTTGGACTGATCTAACAAAATACCATAAACTAGGGGCTTTATAAGCAACAAACATTTATTCTTCACAGTTCTGGATGCTGGATGTTGGGGATTAGGATGCCAGCATGGCCGGGTGAGGGCCCTCTTCCACATTACAGACTTCTTGTATACTCACGGGGCAGGGAACATGGTGGGGTCTCCTTTTAGGAGCACTAATCTCATTCAGGAGGGCTCCACTCTCATGACTTAAGCACCTCCCAAAGGCTGCACTTCCTAATACCATCACATTGGGTGTTAGGATTTCAGCCTCTGGATTTGAGGGGACACAGACATTCAGACCAGAGAAGAGGGGTATCTATGCTCTGATTCATTCACTTTAATAGCTGATTAGTGTTTCCTCTCTATGGATATACCCAAAATTAATGATCTGTTCTACTGTTGATAGGAAATAGGTTGTTTCCAGGATTTTGTTATTACAGAAAACTCTGCCTCAATAATCTCATATAATCTCTTTGTGAAAATACATGAGCGTTCCTCTAACGTATGCCCTTAGAAGTAGAATTAGGGAGTCATGAGATTTTTAACATTACCCCTTTATACCATAAAATGGATTCTAACTATCATTTTAAACAAAATTTCTATGTGAATAGGGATTTCAAATCTAATGTAATTTTTTACCTTCTGTTCCTTTAATATGTGACACTCTCTCTTACCTCTGGGCTTATTCTGACCCTGGCTCCTCTTTTTTTAAATTTTCCCCCCACTCCCACCTCTGAGAAATTCACCTTGATGAGTCAACATTTCCTTTAGATTTCAGCCTAGAAGTCATTTCTCTAAGAGACTTCGGACTCCTGCCCACATCTGGATAAACGCCCCTCCCTGGCTTTCATGCAATGGTCCTTACATTAGCTGTTTTATAATTGCGTGTAAGTTCTCCAAGGACCCGAAGCACAGCAGAGTTCACCGTGATAGCCACTGTGCTTAGCACAGAGCCTGACACATTGCATTTGCTGAATTAAGGGAGGTATGAAGGAATGAATGTAGGATACCAATATCATCCCAACAGTGGCAAAAACTAACCTCCTCTCCACAATAGTTGCCTAGACCATCTCAGGCTCCATGGTCAGATGACAGGAGGATAGGGTTCAGGTGTCAGGGGTCAAAGATAAGGTCCCGAGACTGCTTTGTGCACAACAAGGACAAGGCATGTCAGTCATGGCCAGGAGAAATGTTCACAAGGAGGAGATGTTTTCAATTCAGACACTCATAAGCTGAGCCCTGCCTCTGTCTACCAGCTGGGAGATCTTCAGATAATGAACCGTGAAAGCCTGCTATGCCACAGCATTATGCAACAATTTTTCATTTGCCACCAGTCAGCTTCAGGGATCAAGGACAGCTGAACACATAACCCACTCATGCATGTTATTTTAAAGGCATATTTTAAAGTTACCAATA
Organism: Delphinus delphis; assembly: GCF_949987515.2. Taxonomy (NCBI): domain Eukaryota; kingdom Metazoa; phylum Chordata; class Mammalia; order Artiodactyla; family Delphinidae; genus Delphinus; species Delphinus delphis. The sequence continues at coordinate 90,114,217 of NC_082687.1, read as the reverse complement.
TGATACATTGAGTTAATGAGGGATGTTCTTTGGGTGACAAATATTTACATTCCACATATGCCTCTTGATGTCAAGAGTGTAACTGTTTCATTTTCTTCTTTTTCTCAGGAGGCTGGGATACAGATGGAAAAGGCCCTTGTGTCTGGGACACATTCACCCATCAGGGAAGAGACGGAGTTTTCAAGAACCAGACTGGCGATGTAGCTTGTGGCAGCTACACTCTGTGGGAGGAAGATTTGAAATGTATCAAACAGCTTGGATTGACTCATTACTGCTTCTCTCTTTCCTGGTCACGTCTGTTACCTGATGGGACGACAGGTTTCATCAACCAGAAAGGCAAGTGTTTCTTAAAAATAGAAGGTTGCAGCTTTAATTCAAGGTTATTGCTACAGCCTGGCATAATTAATCCAGGATGCTATTCTGCAGTGTTGCTTTGAAATTGCAAGTTTTTAGAGTGATTATAGGATAAATTTTTTGAAATGGGTTTGCATTAGCTTTCTCAGGACTATTATGGCTTCCCTCAACTGGAGATCTTTGTTGGGAGGGGTGGAAATAGATGGGCAGGAAGGGGGTTGGAATAAGTGTTTTATTTATGCAAGAGGTTATTTGACTGTTGACCTGAAGGTGAATTTCCAGAAGTTGTGTATAAACGATTTTCAGTTGTGTTATGCTGTGATGAGTCATGAAGAGCCCTGCGGAACTTGAGAAGATTCCGAGCATTTCAATTGAAGCTGAATTAGTGGAGCTAATTAACTAACACAGAGGTTAGCACCGGAGCCCCTGGAATCTGTTTACTTGGGATTAAGTGCCAGCGACGTCACACTATCTATATAAGCATCTCCTGGGCATGGCTTGGTGCCTCAGTTTCCCCGTGAGTAGAAAAGGATACTGTAATAGCTCCTACTTCAGAGTGTTGTTGGAAGATTAAATGAAATAATCTTTTAAAGTGCTTTACACAGTAGTAGCTGGTATAGCGTAAAAGCATTCAGTGTTAGTTATTATTCATATTATGCCTTGTAATGAAAAAGACCACTGTCCTTATTTATAAGGCATTTTACATACATTTTCTCTAAACCCCACAAATCAATGAGGAAGATATAAGTATCACATTTTACAGAGGTGCATGTTCAAATCCAGTTATTTTGTAAATTTGTATTTTTTGGTGGATCTGGAATTTAAGCCTAAGGTCTGGCTAGCTCCTTCCACACAACAGGGTTGACAGACTATGACCTGAGGCCAAACTTGGCCTGATTCCTATTTTGTTTAAATAAAGTTTTATTGCAATACAACTGTGCCCGTTCATTACGTATAGTTGGTTGCTTTCCCAATGTAATGGTAGAATTGAATAGTTGGGGCAAAGACCGTACAGCATGCAAAGCCTGAAATGTTTACTATGTGGTCCTTTATAGGAAAAGCTTTGTAACCCCTGCATCACAATTTAAAGACTTCTTAATAAAGAACCGTTATGGCTCCTTTGTTCTGGAAAAGATTTCACATTACTCCCAGGGTTGGGACTAGGTGAGGCAAGGAGGGACCTAACGTGGAAAATTTGAGAGGCATGTACTTTCAGCATCTCACAACTGCAAGGTTGTGCATGAAGTCACCTGCTTGCCTTGCTACGCCTCCAGCCCAAAGGGCCGGCATAGATATTGAGGGGTTCTTTTTGAGTAAGTTATCTGATTTCCTACGTAGTAAGAACAACCTGTGATAACAGTTCCTAGGTGGACTTGTGCACTTGCACTGTAAGGTGGGGAAATCTCTGCATTGTGAAATGGAACCACAATTTATGCACTCACCCGTAGCACATGGCCTTAAAGTAGCCTCCCCCAGATAAGGACAATACAAGATTAGCAGGTTCATGACTTGATTCTAAAGACATTAGCCTCTTTTTTTAACCACTCTTCGTTGAAGGTCTACTTTCTTGGCATCACCTGCCAGTTTTATTTTTTGACTTTGAACAGTAGGTAATTTGTTATTCAGTTTAAAAGTTAACTCATAATTTCCCACCATTCTAATCCATCATCTGTACCCTCTCTTTTCTCTGGCACCATCATAACCCTCAAGGATTAAAAACTAAGCGTAATCTCTGAATCTTCTCGTTTCTTTGCTTCTTACATCTAATTGGTTGCCAAATATGATCCATTCTTCTTATGCCTTTTTAACTTCTCCCCTTCTAGCCTTCTTCTCTGTCCCTGCCCTGGTTTAGATGTTTTTGATATACCCTTGATGGTTATACCTACTTTCACTCTCTTTCTTTGTCCTTTAATCCTTCATACAAAATGCCACCACAGCAATTTTCTGAAAGCTTGGCCCAAGTCATGGTGGCTTGCATCATCTCCTGCTAAAGCAAAGCAAGATAAAAAATTCTTTTTTGTCATTTAAACTCCTTCATATATCATTCCAGTTTTTGACTTAGTCTTAATTCACCTCTGAAGCATTCTAGGCTGAATCACCCATGCACGTGGTCCATGCAATTCCTCCACGCAAGGCCCTAAGCACATAGCCCATTACTTACTAAACATGCTATGCGATTTTCCACCTTTGTAGAAATTTTCCTAAGCTCTTCCTCCTGCCTGGATTGGCCTTTTACAAAAACTCCCAACTATATCCGCTGAATGTTTATTCTACTGTTAAGGGCTAGCACAAATGTTTCCTCTTCTTTAGAGTCTTTCCCTATTCCAAGACAAAAGAAATCTTAAAAAAAAAATTCCCATAGCACATTGAAAAACTCTTAGGGTCTTTCTTCCACTCTTTGCTCTTGGCATTATTAATTCCCCTGCTAGACTGTGAGCACTTTGAGTTTAATTCAACCCAACAAACATATATTAGGTGTCTACTGTGTGTCAGGGACTCTGTCTACATACTCATAATGAAGATAAGAGAATCCCTGGAATTTTTTACAGGATAAAAAGGAGATGATTCTGCCTTGTTCACCCCTGTGGCCTAGAACAGTGTCTTGCAGGGATGAATTCAGTAAACACTTAACTGAATTTAATTGAATTAGGTCAATAATAACCATACAGATCACTCTAAGGGCAGTAACGGTTGCCTTTTATTGAGCATGTAGTATGTGCAACTCACTATGCCAAGCACTGCACCTGCTTTTGCAAATTTAATGCTCCGAACAGCCCTGTGAAAGAGGGCCCTCCCTAAACAGAGAGAATCATGGTAATCTGGGGTGTAAGGCTGGGCATAAATTTGCCAAGATGACAAATTTAGTTAGAGCTGAGTTCAACCTAGGTCTGTCTGATGTCAAAAAGTAGGATCCAGAGACATTTACAACCTTACCAAACCACTAGTATTCTTTGTGCTACAATTTCCCTGTTGGTAACATGAGGTGGAAGCACTGAATTACTAAAACTCTTTCCACTGTTCTAGCCTATGATTCTAGCAGTTTGGAGTTTTTAACTGAGCTTCCATTTGGATGGTAAACAACATAAAAATTAAAAAAGAAAACCCCACAAACTTGTAATATAGGTCCATAATCCCTTATGTGAAGTTCTAAAATCCAAAAGGTTCTGAATATTGAATCCATTTTAGTAAGTTTAGGTTTAGTAAGTTAGTAAGCTCTCTAAAACAGATTTAGCAGCAAAAGCTGACCTGAGTTGATGGGAAAGTTTTTTATCATCTCAGTTCATTTTGCTTGGTGAGATTATTTATCTAGTTTACTGCAGAAATATTAAGGGATACTGACCCACACCCACTGGGGGTGTTAAACTTAATACGTAATATGGACTCTGTTTCTTTTCTAAAAATCCTCAAATTCTGAACACATGGCTGCCAAGATTTTCATATAAAGGATTGTGGACCTGTACCTGTACGCCAACATATCCAGTTATTTAACACCAACTTAAGATACACAGGAGTTCATGGAGCTCACTGTAGATCAGGAATGCAAGAGCAGGGCAGCAGAAAAGCTAGAGGGTAGTGGTGGTGGTGGCTGGAGTCACTGGGGCCACCTGGACAACGTGAAGGATTCACTTGTGCAATTCTCACGTGGGGATCACGTGCTCCCAGCACTAAGCTTTTCATGTTTGGCACCAGCTTTTGTAAAGCCCATAGCTGATAAACATTACAGACTTTTCTATGAACAAAAGGGCAATGGAAGTGCTTCCAGTAGGCAGAATTTCAATAAGTGGTTGCTCATTCTTGTGCAGTGATCTGTTGAAGCAATTGGAACTGTTTTAGATCAGAAAGGCCATCATTTGTTTTCTCTGTTTAAACATTTTCTCAAAGAGCATGTAAAGAATTAGAGAACCCTTGTCACTATCTTTTCCAAGAAACTCCTGTTTTTGTATTTGACTCCCTATTTTAAAGCTTGATGAGAGGACATTTAGAAACTTGTAAGTAAAATCCTGTGTTCCCAAGCTGGAAGAATATTTTACAAAATGTCACTGTTACACAGTCTTTCTCTTTCAAATGTCAAGGTTTTGAGGTTTAACAAGAAGAGATTGAGCTGGCAACTGAAATCACATTTTTCTATATTTCTCAACTGTTCAAGTACATTTTCATATCTGCTGCAAATGTAAGTTTCAGGTGATTAGCAAAAGACCCAAGTATTGGAAATAAAAAGGAAAAGGAATGGTTATGCAGAATTTCTTTTGCACTTTAAGATTTAAAATATGAGCACAGTTAGCAGGAATGGTAGTTAAGTAAATAACTAAACAAACATTTATTAATCTCCTACTCTAAGTCGGGCAGTGAGGTAGGCTGAATAATGGCCCCTCAAAGTGTCCATGTCTTAATTCTTAGAAACTGTGAATATATTATCTTACATGGTAAAAGGGACTTTACAGATGTGATTAAGTTAAGGATCTTTAGATGAAAAGATTATCCTGGATTATCTGGATGGTACCACTGTAATCACACAGATGCTTAAAAAAGGGAGGAAAGAGGATCAGAGCCAGAGAGAGAAGATATAAGGACTGAAGCAGAGGTCAGACAGGAGACAAGGTGTTTCAGTGCTGGCTTTGATGATGGAAGAAGGGGCCACGAGCCTCTAGAAGCTGGAAAAGGCAAGGAAATGGATTCTTCTTGAGAGCCTTCAGGAGGAATACAGCTCTGCTGGCATCTTGATTTTAGCTCAGTGAGAACCATTTTGGACATCTGATGCCCAGAACTGTAAGATAATAACTCGGCGTTGGTTTAGGCCATTACATTTGTGGTAATTTATTACCGCAGCAATAGGAAACTAACACAGTCAGTTTGTCAAGAGAAGATAGGTCAGTGAAAGAAATGGGTGGTGTGGGTCTAGCAAGGAGTGAACCTAGAGAGTTATGTGTTTGACACATGGTGGGCACTTGGTCAAAATTAATTCTATGTTAAGACATTTACAGTTTGACTAGGAGAGTTCCAGTGTAGTTATTTTATGGACTGAGACATCATCTTTGCAAGTTTCAGCCACATCCCCTTCTAAGCAAATTTCCCCATTTCTTTGTTCTACATAATCCTGCTCTGCTCTTGGCCGCAGCTGACTGGATGAGGGAAAGACTTATTTTCCTGTGACATATAATTTGTTTAACTTCATTAAAAAAGATAATCCTGCTCAACTGCCTTCCTCTCTCAGGGATGTTTGGAATTGAGGAGCTGAGAGGCTGAGTTGGTGGGGGTAGGCACTAAGGTTATGAGGTGTCATTGGCAGATGGGATGGCCATTTTGAGAACATAGCAAATTGGATGCACAAAGGAAGCTGGTTCTTTGAGCAGGAAGTTGGGATGGGAGACATCAGTCTTTCCTGAGAGGCAAGATTTTCTCAGCTCCCAGCTTTAATTCCTTTAAGTTCCAGTGTGATTTTTTTCCTGTCATTGGGTATCTGACATCACTCATTTCAAATAATGCCCACTGCATCACATACTAACCAGCCTTCTACCTCTAATGTCACCTTTACATTTGAGTTAATGTGAGTGGGCTTCTTTTCCCTATTTCCAAAAGACCTTTAACTTAAATATGCTTCATATTTTCAAAGATCAAATAAGAAGTGGGTTTAATTAAAACAGAGACGATGATAGTAACTACGAAAGAAGGCTGTGGAGATTTTAATACTGAAAATAACCCGGCCCTAAATATCCAGATGCAGAACAGGGTCCAAATGACCTCTCAGGGTTTCATGCTCCCTAGATTAGTAACAGATGATCATTTAAAAATACATGTTTATGCATAGGATTAGTTACCCTGAATTGTGTGAGTCTGATAAAGCTAAAGCAGTCTCTATTGTTCTCATTCAAAGCTTAACCACTCCTGAGGTGGCACTATTAATATTCCTCTGTTGCAGATGAGGAAACGTGGGTGTAGGGAGGCCACATGATTTGGCCACAATCCCTTGACTGAATTGTCTGACTCCAGAGCTCTGCTCTTAAAAGCCTCACTCCACTGCCTCATGGGAAAGTTTCATTACAACAATGAATAAACTGTACAAACCAGAAGTAAAGTGCTCGGTTCTGGGATGATAAATGTTAAGTATGTAATGCTTTGTTGCTCTGCCATGTTGACGAGTAAAACAAAGTTTTACTTAAAAACTTTTAACTTCAATTCAATTGCAGATCATCATGTTGTTTGAATTACATTGATTGCCATCATTAATGATAGTGCCATATCTAATGATGCTTATAAATCATTGATTATTCCAGAAATTAAAAATAAAAAACCCTGATATTATGAATCAGCTCCAAAGTGGTGATTATTAAGGCTAGGGAAACAGTATCACCATGTTTCTGGATCTGAAACATTTGTGTGAGAAGGGGAATGTTGTAGTGGGAAGAGCTCAGTCTTTGTAGTGAGACAGACTGGCTTCAAATGTTGGCTGTGCCATCTGACAACATTGTCGCTTTATGTCCAGTACTCACTCTCTGAATCTCAGTTTTTTCATACGTTTATTGAAACTAAAAATGCCCACCTCTTGTGCTTAGTGCGGGGATTAAACAAAATGTGTGATGTTATGTACATATAGTATGAATGCAAAACATTAAAGCTGATATTATTTTTATATTCAAAGCCAATGGAAGACGTTGGCTATAAAAACCTTAACACAGTCCAGTACCAAGATGATCCCATCATACAAATCTTTGGATATTCCATTTTACAAGTGAGGAAACGTGGGCTTGCAGAGGCCCAGAGATGGGATGGCAGAGTGCTTTTTTAGTGAGAGAGGAAAGAAAAGCTTTATAAACTTTGGTGGGTATACTAGTTTTCCTTGGCTGCTGCGACAAATTATTACAAGCTTACTTGCTTAAAACAATACAAACTTATCACCTTAGAGTTATGTATGTCAGAAGTCTGACACAGGTCTCTCCTGGATGAAACCACAGTGCTTAACAGCGCTGCAATTCTTTTTCAAAGATCTAAGGGAGAGTCTGCTTCTTGGCTCATTTAGTTTGTTGGTAGAATTCAGTTTCTTGTGGTTGTAGGACTGAAGTCTCCATTTCTTTGATGACTGTGAGCTGAGGATCATTTTCAGCTTCTAGAGTCTACCTGCATTCTTGGCCGGTAGCTCCCTTCTTCCATCTTCAAAGCCAGCAATAGTAGGTTGAGTCCCTCTCATGCTGCCATCCCTTGTGCCTCTTCTTCTGTTGCTGCATCTCTTCGATCCACTCTTCTGCCATCCTCTTTCACTTCTAAGGACTCATGCAGCTAGATTGGGCCCACTTGAACAATCTAGAGAAATCTTCCCATCTTAAGATCCTTAACCTGAATTACATCTGCAAAGTCCCTTTGCAGTAACATAAAAAGTAAAGTAACATATTCACATATTCTATGGATTACTGCATGGACATCTTGTGGGGCTGGGGTGGGGGTGGTAGCTTATGTCCACCCAGAGAGTAATGGCATACAAAAGGGGCTTCCAAGTATGGAGTTGTTATGCACGATTCACATTATGTTCATGCTTGCAAAATAAGTGAGCTGTTGTTAAAAATTACCCGCTTTTACAGACAGATAGGCAGACAACACATGACCTTGCATAATTTGGCTTCTACTTACCCTGCTTACCTCTCACTATTCTTATTGCTCTTCTGCTGAGCTATACACCCTCCTTATGGTGAACTTGCAGTTCCCAGAAGAGAATGAATACACAAACAAACAAAAGCCAGGCCATACATGACAATAGAACTCTGATCCACAAGAGAAGCTCAGGAAGCCAAACGACACCCACTGCAGCAGTTGGCCTAGAATAGTCAGAATGTGGTCAACAACTGCCAGCTTCTCTATTTTTTGCTCCTCTGTCCCCTACTTTGAACTTAGAACCAACCGGAAAAAGCCAAATATGCTTCCCAAACCAATTGCCTGGGATGCCCTTGTTCTAGTTAGCCTACCTCCAGCCTCCCGGTGCCAACAACCTTCAATCAAAAGTACCTGAATCCTCCCCCCATTTTTTTTTTTTAATAATAAAGCTTTCCTGCTTCCCTGATAGCCTTTAATTATCTGCCAAATGCAGGTGATAATGGCTGACTCCTTGCTACAACAAGCTTGGAATAAGTAAGCTGCTCACATTTGGGTGGGCTTTGTTTATTTCCATTCCTCCTTTGGACTTTTGCACATTTGTTTCCCTTTCTTCTCTTCCTGGATCACTCCTCCTTGCCTTATGTGGGTCATTTATTTTCATCTTTTGAAAATCAGCTTAGATGTCACTCATGACAATAATAATCATTATTAGGATGATAGCTAACTATGCCAAGAACTGTTCTAAGCATATTCGGTTTATCAACTCATTAAATTCTCACAACAATTATTGAAATACATTTCTGTTATTGTCCACATTTCACAGACAAGGAAAGATAATTCAGAGAGATAAAGTAACTTGCCCGAGGTCACCAAACTAGTGGGTGAAGGCCTTGGGATAGAACTTAGGTAGCCTGTCACCGTAGTTCACTTTTTAAACCATTATGCTGCATTGCTTTCAGAATGTATTTCCAGATGCCCTCAGTTTGGGATAAGGACTCCTTATCATATGTTTAAATAGCATTCTGTACTTTATTTTTAATAATAACATTGTATGATAATTGCTTATGAATTTGTCTGTAGTCCCAACTAAAATTTAAGTTTTCTTTGGACAAGGACAATGTTTATCTTACGTTTGTAAGTCCAGCATATAGTAGTTTCTCTATAAATATGTATTTGAGGAATGAATAAATTAATGATTGAATGAGTGAAACACATGCAAAAATCTAAATTATTATATTTAAAATTGATAGATAATAAGTTAAAAAAAAGAGAGATAAAGGGACCCTGCTTCTATGCAAACTTTGAATGCAATACAGTTCTACATATGAATTTAGTTATATTCACAACCTCTCAAAACAGGACAGCTTCTCTTTTCTTTGCTTAGTTTCCCTCCATACTCTTAGACATACAATCACATGAAGAACTAATATCAGCCTTTCCTCAGAAAGTCTCTTCCAAGTTGACAGTCATTGTTAGGTTAGACCCAACATCTTCTTGGCATTGGTTTTTAAGGCAGAACATGTCCAACTTAATAACATTCTTCTGAACTCTGCCACATCCAAAAACTCTCTCTCTCACACAGGCAGTGCTGGGAGAATCAGCTGAGAGCCAAGGGTAGCTGTGTATTCCCAAGGACTATGTCAGAAATTTAGAGCAAACTCCCCAACTGAGCATTCCTTAATGTGCCACGTCCCTGGCTCACTGCCCTTGTAACCCACACTCTGGGACCGATGCTGAGCCCTTGTGCATGATCAGTGGGTCTCTCTTCCTAGACTTGTGAGACTGATGGGTCTGGAGAAGCACTAAGGCAGCCATTGGGTCCAATTTCTTTACTTATATTGAATACTTTTGAAATCTGTTCATTCATTCAACAACTATTTATTGAATCTCTACTAAATTTCTGGGATTGTCCCAGGATTTGGGGGATCCAGAGATAAATTAGATAGATAAGGCCCTTATTATCAGGGGGCTTGTATTCAAGTGGAGTTGATCTACATACAAACAAGCAAATAAAATAATTTCTTTTTTTTTAATATGAACATATAAATTTATAATTTTTAATTGAAGTAGATTTACAGTGTTTTGTTAGGTACACAGCAAAGTGATTCAGTTATACATATATATCTATTTTTTTAGATTAATTTCCCTTATAGGTTAGGATAAAATATTGAGTATAGTTCTCTGTGCTTCACAGTAGGTCTTTGTTGGTTATCTGTTTTATATATAGTAGTGTGTATATGTTAATCCTAAACTCCTAATTTATCCTTCCCCCTACAAATAAAATAATATTAATAAGCATGCCAATAACACAAAGTTAAGTGCTACCGACTTGCCCAAGTGAATCCCTTTCAAAACATACATCTTCGACAATCGTGTTGCCCCATCACATTTCCCTCTCTGATCAGCCAGTCTTCCTTGGACTTCTTCATGTTTCCTCCCAGCCTTTAATTGATTGTAGGTAGAAAGTAATGAACCTTATTTTGGTTTAAAGTTATTTAGGATATTATCATTCCTGATCCTCTCCCAATCCTTATTTACTGTCAGTGTACTAAAAATAACTTTTCTTATGCTTTTATTTTTCTCCTAGGAATTGACTATTACAACAAGATCATTGATGATTTGTTAACAAATGGGGACACGCCCATAGTGACCCTCTATCACTTTGATTTGCCTCAGGCCTTGGAAGACCAAGGAGGTTGGTTGTCAGAGGCAATCGTTGAACCCTTCGACAAATACGCCAGTTTTGCTTCAGTACATTTGGGGATTGAGTCAAGCAGTGGATCACTATAAATGAGCCTAATATTTTTGCCCTGCTGGCATATGAGTTTGGTGCACTTCCTCTTGGTGTGCCTTACGTTGGAAGTAAAGTTTTATCAGGCAGCTCATAATTTGATTAAAGCTCATGCCAGATCCTGGCACAGCTATGAATCCTTATTCTGATAAGAGCAGAAAGGTATGGTGTCTCTCTCAATTTTTGCTGGCTGGGTGGAACCAGCAGATCCCAACTCAGTGTCTGACCAGGAAGCAGCTAAAAGAGCCATGGCTTTCCAATTGGATTTCTTTGCTAAGCCCATATTTATTGACGGCGATTATCCTGAAGTTGTCAAGTCGCAGGTTGCCCTTGCGAGTAAAAAGCAAGTTTATCCATCGTCCAGGCTTCCAGAATTTACAGAAGAGAATAAAGTGATCAAAGGCACTGCTGATTTCTTTGCTGTGCAGAATTATACGACTTGCTGAGTCAGGTACCAGGAGAATAAGAAAGGAGAACTGGGTTTACTCCAGGATGCAGAAGTTGAAGTTTTTCCAGACCCATCTTGTACAAGTTTGGATTGGGTCTATGTGGTGCCGTGGGGAATACGTAAACTACTGAAATACATTAAGGTAAATGCACCTTTTGTTTGCGTCCATGTGTATTCAAACATGGGAAGATGGGCAGACGGGCATATTTCTGTGTGTATAAGAACCCGAACAAAGAATGATTTAGGCAATAGCATATACATTTGTTGGCCTGGGAAGAGATGATTAGGATTTAAGTCGATGGAGGTTAACTAGCTGATAAAGGGCTTCAAAGCTATTATTAAACTTAGGATTAAATTAAATCCTAAATTAAATTAAATTCAGTTGTGGCTACAGTAGCTTGGACATATTTTTCAGGCTGGGGTCACAACTGGAATTACTAAAAGGGATAATAAGGGTTGAAATAGCTGGATCCTTTTTGGGTCTCTGTTACACTGGATGGCATCCAGGTAGCTGAAATTAAAAATTTTAAGTTATCAGTTTTCAGGATCCCTGCTGTGTGGGGGGATAGAGGCTGTAGCTGCTGGGAGGGACCAAGGGGTTAAGGAGAAATGACAATCAGCAGATGCTGATGGAAGAAAGATACTTCTGTCTTCTCATTATAACAAAAGTCATTCATGGATATTTGCACAGTTTTTCTTTTCCATTGTTAGTTATAAAAGGTCAGCACGCAGAACATTAAGTTAATAGGGTCAGTGCAATTTGATGAAAACTAGTTTTGGGGTTGTAGTTTAGAGAAGGTAGAGGGGAATGCACCTGATATAATGAGCTTTTTTTTTTTTTTAAACATCTGTTTGGAATAAAACTTCTGCTTTCTTGTTCCAGGATATGTATAATAACCCTGTAATTTACATCACAGAGAATGGGTTTCCCCAGGGTGACCCGACATCTTTTGATGATGCTCAACGCTAGGAGTATTTCAGACAGACGTTTCAGGAACTGTTCAAAGGTACCATTTGAAATGATGAAAGATCAATTGTGCAAGCTTAATATAATTTTCCCATGTGCCTATTTGCATTCAGGAAAGACCAATGATTTTGAAAGCTGAAATTCATGTAAATCAGTGTAAAGCCATGTAATTAAGAGAGAGGGGAGAAAAAAAAAAAGTATTTAGGAAGGAGGAAGGTGAGGATTTTGGTCTAGCTTCAACCTGCTGAAATTTAAGCAAGTAAAAAGCGACTGTCTTCAGCATTTTGTGACTCCTGGGTGAAGGTGACATGAATAGAAGGAGTGGTGGCTGTTGGGAGAGAACCTTAGTTATTACAAAAAGATCAGCTGTGACCAACTAGAGCATGTTTATTTGCATACTTTAATATCCTAACTACCAAGAAATGAATTGACAGAATTCTTAAAGGACCAAAATTAAGTATTTGTTCAATAAACTTTAAAGTGGTATGCATCTTCTATCAATGCATGTTTCATTTAAACTGTTACCAAGCAGCAGAAACAGTTTTTATTGCCATATAGAATCTGTGAATTTTGTTTCAAGACAATATTATTATTCTGGTATCTCCTTTTCCCTGATGGGATTCCTTTCATATTTGAAAACAAATGTGAAGGAATAATCTTTAACTGGTAGCACACATTTCTACCCCAGTTAATTTCTCCCTTTTAGCTACCACTTGGAACACTGTTGCTTCGTAAATTTAATTTCTCCTCCCTATAAAGGAATAATATCATAGCAACAAAATTCAATGCAAAATTAGATTTTCAATTTCCTTTTTTTAACCATGATAGGCACAGTTATTTCTCATCATTCTGTTTGAGAGGTCCTGGAATGATTCTTTCCAAAATAAATCAGTAACATACTGGAATCAGCCAGAAGGAATTCTGGAAAGTGACATAAAGTGGTTTCTTTCCCAAACCTAAAATATATTGACTCAGTTCCTCACCTGGGCCTGGAGTTTATTGACAGAGGGCAATTGGACTCCTACAGATTGATCCAAGCAAAATCATTCTTTTGTGTTACAGACAAAACGGATTCATCCTCTGTGTGGGAATTCCCCATCTGATAAGAAAAGGAAATCTCTAGGTTTCTGAGATTCTCCCCACTTCTCCCTATAAATGACCCTATTCATAGTTAATACACTGATGTTCCCAGCTTCACCCCACCAGACAAGTAGGCTAGTTACCATCATCAGATTTATGCATGCCATAGGGAACACAAACGACTTGTCCAAGATTGTTCTGTGCATGTTAGGGAAAAGAGAGAAAAAATTGAAATTGGCTTTCTTCATTCCCAGCTCTGTTTAGTGCTAACATAAGGACATTTCATTGCTCTCTGAAATTGTTTCAAGTACTTTATACAGTCCCTTAGATCTTTAAGACCCTCAAACTAAGATAACTTAAAGATAGAAAAGTTACTGAAGGCAAGAGTAGAAAATGTGAGAAGATTTGGTTTGTGAGCAACAGGAGAGAATAATAGGGTTAGGAACAAAATCCTGTTTTTGAACTTGTTGAATTTCTATTGTACTTTTGAATTGATGTAAAAAGTATCACGTACTTAAACCATTAATTTTTCACAGCATCTACAATCTCTTCTGATTCTTAACATTAGATAATTTATATTCATTGTAATTAACACAAAATATTGTATTTATTTTGATTTTTAAAAAATATGTAGCCTTTCAAAATGTGCAGAAATGTACATATTGACCAAAAACCCTATATTAAGTGTATATTCTGGACTGGGTATAGTGATAGCTATTTTTCATATGTTGTTGTAGTGGACAACAATTTTTTCATCTGCAGTGAAACTCTCTTTTCTAGTAACGAATCTGTTTTTTTCTATGAAATACCCACCTCCCCCATCCTTAGACTCACCATACCAAGGGCCATGTAAGTAGAATAAAATACTGCTGTTTGTCAATAGATAATTGATTGGTCTAGATATAGGCACATGACATGAGCTGGGCCAATCCCAGTTCTGTCCTAGGATTTAAAACTTGGACCAATCAGTTTGTCTGTCTCATAGCTTGGATTGACCTTGGCAGGCCATTGGTGGCTATGCCTTGCCATGTAAAGCTTAGGGGTAGTGAGAAGGTGAGCTGCAGGTGCCCCAAGGGAAATGGAGACAAGAAACGGGGAGAGATTCAGGAGGGCACTTGCACCTCTAATTCCACTTTTTCTTCAGAGCCAGTTGCATGCGTGTTCTTGAGAAACATTACTTTTACTTACAACTAAGTGCTCTTTCTGCTTCATCTGCTTCTGACTGGATTTCTATCACTTGGAACAAAGAAAGTCTTAATTGATGCCATCATCTCATTTTATTTTCAAAACAGTGAGATGAGGTCATTGCTCCTAATTTACAGATGAGCAAACTGAGTTTCAAAGAAGCTAAGTCATTTGCTCGAGATCACAAAGTTACTACGTAGTATTTACTAGAACAAGGCAGAATGTGTATATTATTATTACTACTACTGTTGGTGTTGGGCTTTCTGACTCAGAGTGCTTGCTTGTCCCACCACACTTCTCCAAACTTTTCCTCACCTTTGGTGCCCTGGGCTTGCACAGATTCTTTGAAAGTGCTTCATGCTGCTTCTGCAACAGCCGACAGGTCCTACGACCTTGGACAAAACTCAGACACCCTGTATCCTGCCTGTTGTCAGAGGCACAGAGCTGAAGTTACTGATCGATTTCCTGAGACTCTTCCAAGGTAGCGCTGATGATCTTGGTTAGTGAGAACCTTACTAGTAAGAAGCACCTTGTGTGCAATTAAAAATAATAACAGACCGAGGAAGACATTTGTGGGAAGCGCTGCAGGTGGGAGCCCTCCAGAACCCAGGGAGTCCATAGATGGACTATGGCTTTGTGATTCCCATGAAAAAAGCCCTCCCTCCAACATCACCCATCAAGACAGGCACATAATGACACCATAGTTGGATCAATGGCAGTGTTACTAATCTCTTCAGGTAAAATCCCACAACAATTAATTGAGCAGTAAAAAGAAAGCTAATGTTTCTGTTTCCTTTTGGGAAAGAAAAAAAAAAAAAGAGGAAAAATGTCATTTCAAGAAAAAAAAATCAGCTAACACCTTTTTAATCATTGCATTATTTAAATGCCTTTAAATAGATTGTGTTTTAATTAATGCAGATATAGATGAGAGAAAAGCAACACAGTGGAGACAAAAACACTGTAAATAACATAGAACTAGGCTTGCATTCCAGTTCCAGTTATTCAAGGACGGGCAAAAGGTTCAAACTCCCAAACTCTCAGTTTGTTCAGCAATAAAAATGGGATAACACTTTCCCTGGCAGAGTTGTTGAAAAGATTTTGTTTAATAAGCTATTGTGTTAAAAACCCCAAGCAATTGTCTGGCACATGGTAGGCCCTCAACAGATGGTATAATTATTATTATTACAAAATGTGCATTTTTAAGAACATATTTATCACCCCAAGTTATTTTCCTTATTATTTAAAAAATAGAATACCAAGACATTAAAAAAAAATTCCATCCTCCCTCAAGTCTCTAAGTTATGGCAGAACATTCCCCCATGTCTGCAATTTTCTCCATCATTCTTTTTGGGAAACCTCTGAATGAGTGTTGTAACATTGGCCCTCTGGCTATTTATGATTGAACCCTGTGGAGGACAAAGCAGCCAGGACCTCCCTCCATTTGTTATTCCTTTGGAGAGGTTGCCAGATTAGGTGAAAAATCAAACCATTGTAGCAGAAACAACTGTCAATCAACTGGGTACCTGGAATTGTTCTGCCACAGGAAGTTTTGGAAAAGCTCAGGGAGCAGTGATCTTCAAAGAGTTAGGCTTTTCTCACATGATATGAATCTTTATTATATACATAAAATTTACACCAGTCCTTGCTGCTCTGGAGCCAGCAGGCAAGTTTAAGTTCATATGTAATCACACACAAAGGGATACCTCAATAATCTGAATGTTGATGAGCAGGTGAGAAAGTGTGAGAAATCAGGGGAAGTTATTCTCAATGGGCGATACTTGACCCAGGACCTAAACTCTCCTAAAAGGGGATTCCAGTTGGGTTCAACCTGCTCCTCACACCTACCGAATATATGCCTGTTCTTGGCTTGGTTCCCAATCTTTCCTCAACTGGAATGTCATGGTCTTTGCCTTCTTCCTGGCCCAGTCCTGTTTGGGGTAGATCGACTAGCTTGAAGTCAGGCAAGACATGGGTTTGAAATTTAGTTCTTCCACTTACAAGTTCAGTAATTTGGGGAAAAGTCTTAAGCAAACAATACTTCAGCCATCTAATTTTTAAAATGGGGATAATAAGAACATCTATCTTCTAAAACATGGTGAAAAATGAACAAGATAATGCATATCAAGCCTACATACAGAGTCTGGTACATTAAGAAAGATTCCATAATGATGGTTAATTTTGGGGGGCATCTCTGAGCCCTCTGAGAGTTGGAGCTGTGTCTTTTTTATAGTTATATCTTCAGCCCAGAGTACCGTTTCTGTCATGTAGTAGCTTTCTACACGTGTTTGTTGAATTTGGTTGTGTCTATCAGAGAAGAGTTAGTCAATGGATAATGAGAAATAAATGATGAAATGATTGGGAACTGTATTTTCTTTCCCTAAAGAAATATACCCCACACAGGAAAAAAAATGCAGCCTTCTGGAAAGTTTCTGAGCCAGCCCAACTTTCCAGTGAGATCCATGCCTGAGTTAGCACAGTAGTAGATGATTGCAGAGAAGATTTGTTAATGACCAGCTTTAGGCTTTTAATGACAAAACCCCTCAGCAAGATGTCATCAAATTTATTGAAGACTTCACTGAAAGTGTTGAAGCTGATGCATTGTAACAAGAAGGTTATAAATCTTGCAGCTTGGGTATACCACCAAGACAAGATGCTGAGCGCAGAATCCCCCTGCTGTTGTCTGTCAGCATTCTCCCTCCCTCACTTCCCATGGAGAACCAGGAAAGGAGAAATACATCCATTTCCAAAAGTGGTGCAGACCTGGCAGCCACCTGCCTATGCCAGTTTCAGACCACAGAGGCCCATTTAACTGGACAAAATGTGTTAAGCACCTGTGTTTTTCTAAATGTGCATTAAAAAAGTCCTAAGAATTGGGGAAGATCTCAAAGTTTGACTCATTGACCTTTTGGAAAAATGAACGTATTAAAAATCCATTGCAAGCTCAGAATAGAGACTCAGTTACTTGAATATAGAGTATCACTCCATGTCTATTGTTTTATTGCTTCTCAAAGTAAACCTTTGTCAACCTAGCCCTATGGAGCAGTTCATCTCATAGCTCACAGAGAATTCACAGCTTTGGGAATGTGTGGGGTGGAATGTTGGATGCACTTAATACTGTTGCTCCTGGCTGGACTGGATGGAGCTAGCGAAGAGGAGTCAAGATCGGAATAGAGAAGGAAGAATGAGATTCGAAGGCCGTGCACAAGAATTGTTTGTGTGTGCTAGTGTACGGACTTGTAGCATTTGAAAAGTCATAAAGAAAACAATTTCCAATATATCTGTATCCCACCAACCTACATACTCGGACCACACATAAACTCAGGCAGCCAAAGATTACAGAGTAAACCTTAAGCAGAGATATGCCAGATGACCTTCCCCTATTGCTTCTCCCCTACTTCTCCCCAAAGTTCAGTAGCATACTTACCTTTGTCTTCCATTCTCCCGTATGAAGGGTGGCAGAGTAGAAAGTCTGAAGGGTCTGAAGAGTGAAGACTAAGTCCTGGGTTCTGGTGGTGTGCACTTGGGGAAGTTCTCATTGGGACTCTGAATGTCAACCTCCTCACCTGTTAAATGGGACAGATGCTAATTGCCATCCTGCCTAACCCAAAGTCAGTTGTGAAAATAAAGTAATTTATGTGTATGTATGTCCTGAGCACCTTAAAATGTTAGATATTATTCTCATATTTGATATAGTTACTTTACACCTTTAAGGACATCATCACTCTGGCCAAAAATACATAATCTGGACCTTAGTGTTCTCCACTGCAAAGGGAAGTGTTCGGTGCCCATTATCCAGATCCTGTCAACATTTACAATTCTCATATTCTATGGTTTTTATTTTCCTGCACGTTTCTGAAGGGCTATGACAGTGGGATCAGATTAGGGGTTTGAGAGAACGTGTTCTATGACCAAGTGACTGGTGTGGTGCTTGGCAAAGCTCAGAATCAAACACACACACACACACACACACACACACTGCTGTTGTTGAACTACTTCGCCAGACTTATCCAGGTGAGGCCCATACTGATGTGATCAGGAACATACACCATTTATCAGGCACACCCTCTTAGAAACACAGAACCTGGTACATCTGCTTCCTGGGAACAGGTTTCATGGAGTTGCCCATTTGACAAGCAGCTCAATCACACATCTGCCCTTGTGCTTCCTGATTAGAAACCATTCTTTATCTTATATTTCCATAGCATTCTAATACATATGCTCTGCCCCCACAGATGGACATTCCCTTGGGCTTCTTTTTAATTCAACTGTTTTGAGGGGATAATTACTTAAGGTTCTCCACCACATCAGACCCAGTGAATTTTAATACTACTATACAGCCTTTAAAAAATTTATTTAGATGATCCCAAACTCATACTCCATTTTTAGAACAATCTGTCCAGTACTTTTTGTGTTGATGTAGCAGCAAACAGAAGTGCAGTTGTATTTTTATAACTGTAAAAGAGACCTGTAAAATAATCAAAGTATAATTTATCTGAAGAAAATCTATTTTTCCAGTATAAAGAGTAGACTCAATAGAATCTTGAAAAAGGGGCAAAAATAAGGATTTGATAATGCTTTTTAAAATGAAGTATAATTGAGATATAACATTGTATAAGTTTAAGGTGTACAACATGTTGATTTGATACATCTATATATTATGATATATATTATAATATCACCATCTTAGTGTTAGCTAAAACCTCTAATACGTTACAGAGTTATTATTTCCTTTTTTTTTTTGGCAGTAGGAACAATTAAGATCTAGTCTCTTACAACTTTGCAGTTTATAATACAGTATTGCTGACTATAATCACTATACTGTGCATTAGCTCTCCAGAACTTACCTATTTATCTATTAGTTCATAGTTTGCACCCTTAAATAACGTCTCCCTCCACCCCCAGCCTCTGGTAACCACCATTATACTCTCTGTTTTTACAAGTTTGGCTTTTTTAGATTCCACATATAAGTGATTTTATACAATATTTGTATTTTTCTGTCTGACTTTTCACTTTGCGTTATGCCCTCAAGTTCCATCCATGTTGTTGCAAATGACAGGATTACTTTTCCTTCTTCTCATGGCAGAATAATAGTCCACTGTGTGTGTGTGTGTGTGTGTGTGTGTGTGTGTGTGTATGTATGTATATATCAAAACTTCATTATTATACATTCATCTGTAGATCTGTTGATCATTTGTTGATGGACACTTAGGTTGTTTCCATATCTTGGTTATTGTCAATAATGCTGCAATAAACATAGGAGTTCATATATCTCTTGTCTATCATCAAGAAGACTAGAGATAATGATTGGCAAGGATGTGGGGATAAAAGAACTCTTGTACACTGTTGGTAGGAATGTAAATTGATTCAGCCACCATGGAAAACAGTATGGAGGTTCCTGAAAAAATTAAAAATAGAACTACTATATGATACAGCAAAATCCACTTCTGGGTATATATCCAAAGGAAATGGAAACAGGAGTTTGAAGAGTTGATGACTTTTTTCACCTGTTTGGGGAGAGAGCAATACTGGAATATTCAGGTGTTGAGAGGGCTATTGGAATTGAGAGAAGGTGAACATCTCAGGTTTTCCCCAGGTGAAGTTGTCCTCAATTGTCTGTCTACATAAGCTCTTATTTTCTGATCTCCAAAATAACCTGATTACCACCTGGCCTCTCAGTTATCTAAGAACCTGCTTTGGAACAAGGCTAGTAGAATTTCTCTTAGTGTGATTGGCAGGGATTGCCTGGATAACTGTGTTAAGATGGATTCTGTTGGACAGCTGTGGGCTCTTGGAAAGAAGAGGGAGAAGTGGATGGCCAGGTGTTAGTCATTCCTACTCAGGAAACTTTTGGAGTTTTCCAAATCTTGGAAAAGATATTCCCCACTATAAATTATTACATTGACATTATGTCTTATAAATCAAAGTCTTGTGAGTTCATCAGTGGAGATTAGCTCTGGGTGCACTAAGAAAATGAGTGTCTGGATTTGCAGTGTTGCTAATTAGACCTTAAGCAGTGTTAATCTCACCAGTTCTATGGCCTTCCCCTCTGTGGTCTTATCTTACCTATTTATAACTTTGATATTACTTATGCTGGACAATTGCTCTACAGTGACATAAATATTGTTTCTGCCAGCTTTCCCAAGCTTGTCATTGAGTAAATTCCTGGTTAACTACACCCTATATTGTTTTTTCAATATTGAGCCTGACACTGTATACAAGAAAATCAACAATATTATGAATAAAACATTAAACATTGGTGCCATAAACTGATTCATGAGACCCTCGTACAACTGCAGCCCTGTCACAATTGAATACTTGTTGAATAAGCCAACTGAATAGATGGAACTTGGGAAACACTTTGGTTTTTGAAGACAATGCCCATTATAATCCTTGAAAGGAAGGGAAAAAGCCATTTTTAGGAGAAAATGGAAGTTATTAAAAGGTATAAGCATTCACAGACAAAAGCAGTGTGTAGTAAGATTTTATGCACCATTTTTTTACAGACAAAATTCTAACCAGGATACAGTTTTGGGGTTTTTAGTTCTATACTCAGCATTCAGTAAGTGCTAAGTAAATGTTTAATGAGTGACTAGGAGATTGAATCTACATTAGCAGGAAAACTGAATTACTCTCCAGAATTTCAATGAATATTAGATTTATACCATCATTTTGCTTTTTAAAAGAATTTAAATAAATGGTAGATTGTTTTTACTATTATGAGAACAATTTACATGCATCAAGATTAGGCATGAGTGCTAATTGTACCCTTTTGACATTAAACTTGGGTGTGTTGTGACAATAATTGAAATCTATGCTAAAGTTTTTTAACCTTTCTATAAATGCACTTAACCTCTCTGTGCCTCAGTTTCTTCATTTGAAGAATAAAAGGCTTAAACTAGCTATTCTTTTGGGATCCTTCCAGTTTAAGAATTATGTGACCCTCTAGATATTCTTTCTCAGCAGGTATGTCAAGGATCATATTTTATTAGAACTCTTGGTAATTTCTTAGGCTATTTAAAAAAAAATTAAGTCTAAGGAATTATAATTAATAGTCTTTTTAAAAGAACTTTCTTCATTCTTCTCATCCAGCTACTTAATTTGAAATGTGAACACTTTTTTTATCTGGGCATAAAATTAGACCTTGCTCTCCAATGAACTGATTCTATTGATATTGATTCAGTTTCCAGGTAACATTTTCTTGACCTTCAATCTGGGTGTTTCCTCCTTTATTCATTTGTATTGAAAATGAACCTCACTTTTCTTCCCCTGAGAAAGTTATCCCTTGAGTTCAGAAACAGAAGGGTCACCTCAGCTTCAAGTTTTACAAAGTTACTGTGGAGAGTGTAAA
Organism: Delphinus delphis; assembly: GCF_949987515.2. NCBI lineage: Eukaryota > Metazoa > Chordata > Mammalia > Artiodactyla > Delphinidae > Delphinus > Delphinus delphis. The sequence continues at coordinate 90,092,463 of NC_082687.1, read as the reverse complement.
ATCTCAGAGAGGAAATTGAATGAACAAATCAGTTCAAAGCATTAGAGGAAAATTCTCAATTGAACAACTCCACGGCAGTTACAATCATGAGCAGTGAAATCACCTTTCAGAACAGGATCATGGCAAGCACCACCTAATCTATCAAGTTTTAAGACAGTTAAGTATGATTTTCAAGCTTTGCCATAAATGCATAATTTAATTCAGTTAGGCAGTGCAGTAATTTTAACTTTCTTTAAATTTAACTTGAGCATGAAACTTTTGTCTCTGGGCAAGATCCTGAATTAGAAGGGAGGATCAGATTTCAGAATTACTTTCCCGCAATAATTCTGGGGAGAGACTTCATATATGGGAAGTCTGTTTTTTTATTCTGAATTTTTGAGCAGAGAGATAACTCTAATCAGGGCTCCTTTGACCCCAAGTTACTGTTTAGGTAGCATTTTCTTCAATACAATGAAAATATCAGCATGATGCTAGAGATGAAAATAGTTCCTTTTAAGGCTTCTTAAGGCTTATCTGGAAATGCTACATGAAGCAAGAAGGGCAGTCTCTTTGATGAGGGTCATCTCAGAAGTGCGGCGTCTTCTTGGTGTGAATGAGATTAGCTAATGAAACAGTATCATGGCCGGAGATGATTCCATGCCTTTCTAAAGTTTAGCCACTTTCCCTCCTTGTTTGTGATATTCCATTATAGGAATCACTGTCTGCTTTGAGATAAGTGAAACCATTATGTGTGGAGGAAGAAGAGGCATTGGAGCCTTGAAGAATGTTAATTGGTGCTTGTGAATACAGGTGAACAAGAAGCCATAAATGTCTCAGGTGAAATTGTGACTGAGCTTGGGACTAAAAAGTAGATGATGGGAGAAGGAATGTACCACACCTGTTTATGAAATAACTTTTTTTCTCCCCTAACAAGTTGAATTCATTTCTTTTATAGATGTAAGTCCAGCCTAAAGTCTTAAATAATTTTAAATGACCATGTTCTTTTTACGAGGCAATTCAAATATTGGGTTGGCCAAAAAGCTCGTTTGTGTTTTTTTGTAAGATGTTATGGAAAAACCTAACAAACTTTTTGGCCAACCCAATGTATTTTATAGTTAAAGATAAGTGTATTAACACAAAAATTAGATCACTGAATAAAATATGAGTAAATGAATGTATATTAAGTATATACATTTATTGGTAAATCATTTTGTTATGTGGCTGAGGCTGTGCTAATTTAGTCTCTTAAAATATTTTCTTCCGAAGATGTTCAGGCTATATTCTTCATCCTTTGAATGAGCAGTTGGCCTTTTATTAAAAAAAAAAAAAAAAAAAAAAACTTGCAAAAATATTTCATGCCCAGAGTTTGCTGCCCTCGTGAATACATGATAGCAATCTCAAGAATGGCTGAGAAAAATTCTTCAGCGTGTCTGGAAAAACAAAGAGTATGGGGCTTCCCTGGTGGCGCAGTGGTTGAGAGTCTGCCTGCTGATGCACGGGACACGGGTTCGTGCCCCGGTCCGGGAGGATACCACATGCTGTGGAGCGGCTGGGCCCGTGAGCCATGGCTGCTGAGCCTGCGCGTCCGGAGCCTGTGCTCCGCAACAGGAGAGGCCACAACAGTGAGAGACCCGTGTACCGCAAAAAAGAAAAGAAAAGAAAAAAAAAACAAAAACAAAGAGTATGACCCACTGATTGTGCCTAAGTTTTATACAGACAGGCAGAAAATTTTATGAATACTTTTATATAACAAGAATTTGCTTGTTTGACATAGTGAAAGAACATATTCCTTAAAGACACAGTTCTGCCCTCAAAATCTGGCTCTGACACCCTGTCTTGTTTTGTAACCTTGGACAAGTTATCCTAACTTTATGAGTCTCAGTTCATCATCTGCGAAATGTTATTTTTGGTGGGGATTAATGATATACTTCATATCCTAGAAAAATGCTTGGCACATAAGTCCCCCAAATGATAAAAAATGCAGTGAATTCTTTGTTACCCAGCATCTATTATCCAGGATTTTAGAAAAACTGTGACTTCCTGCACAGTCATCAAGCACTGATAATTTATATTTCTCTTGATGACCCTGAAATTCATTCTGAATAATTAGAGAAAGATTAAATTATAATCAGTTTAGTTTCAGTGTTAAGTGTATTTTAATATTCTCATTCTTTAAAAATTTGTAATCCTTCTGCATGTGGTAACAATTAACAGAAAATATTTGATTAGCTGGAGCACTCCATTTCCTGACTATCTGACTAATAAAGAGTTTATTGTGTATTGCTGGAACCCAAACTCTGCCCTGTGGATCAACTGGGCATTTGCTGTGTGGGTTCACTTCACACAGCCTTATATCCATTCTCAGAGTCAATGTGTTGACTTTATTGCCTGGTGGAAATTCTAGAATTAACCATTAAAAATTCTCAAACAATAGTCTGAGTCTACACAAGGCCCTTTGCGTATTTTTGATCACAAGGTCATAATACTGGTCATCCAGTCTGATTTTGTGCAGATGAGTAACTAAATCTTCTAGCCCTGATCCTTGTCCGTTCTTTTCCTATGGATTTCTAGAGATGGACATCTCAACCGACATTAGTACCCAATCTATCTTGGTGTTTCATCAACCTTTAGTTTTATCCAATCGTGTTTTAGACATTTTCACCAGGCTTTTTAGGCTACATAACCTTCTAGATGAAAACTTCACTGTTCACTTAAATCATTTTTGTGGTTCTTCTTTGAATTATCCACGTTTCTCCCATTTTTCTGGTCCCCCACATAGTGTCACATTCTGCTTTAAAAGATGGCTTAACAACTGACTTGTGTTAGAAATAGTCTTTAAAAATGTATCGATGTATAGTTTCTTTGTGATCTCAGTAAGATGGATTTTCAGGCAAGCAGATTGATTTTGTAAGTTTAATTGATCACCGTAAGACATAGTATTCATCCGTCCTTCTCTGTCTGGCTTCATGCTGCCTTCCTTTAACTCTCTGCCTTGCCCTGAAATCCCCCTTCCAACCAACAGTCTTCTCTTCCGTAATATCCGTCACATCCCAGCTGACATTCCCAGTACTTAGTGAATACAGTGGTGGCTGCAGAAGGAGGGTGATGGTTTCCTTTAAATGGGGAGCAAGAACAGGTAGCTGGTGAAGAGTTAATTTTGCTTTCCAAGATCAGGTGACTGTTGGTCCTGGTACAAAGCCAGGATTTGTGAGGCTCCTGTCAAAATACGGGGTCTTCCTTGGCAGTGTCTGGGTGTGTGCTAGGTGAAGACAGGAGCCTGGGTGACTAGCCATAAAGCAATAGTTAGCACTCTAACCCTGTGCTGTCTCTGAGACTAAACACACTAGGTAACCATAGATCAGTTGATAAGGTAAGCTACCTATTAACTACTACTGTGTGTAATTTCACCCCAAAGTGATTTTTTTTCCTCCTTATATAGACATATATTAAAACCAATAACTCAATGGTAATGTTATCACTGTTTCTCTAGGCACAACAAACCTATATTTGTTTGACTATTGCAAACATGTTTCATGTTTGACAAACCATACTTACATTATAGGCCTATGCTGAATCTTCTGAGAACCATAATTTTGAACTTTGGTATATTAGAATCGTCAATTGCAATCAATTGACCATTGACAAAAAAATGGTCAATTTTTACTGAGGAGGCTTCTTTAAGAAAATGTGACATTTTCCTAGTTATGGAATCAGAGCTCCTTGGCAGAACAAATGAATTTATGTTAACATAAAATGTTAAAACTTAAGAATGTTCATAAAATTGAAGTTAAAATCTCTTCACTGGTTTTTTGTATCAATACATGCCAGAAATGTCATATTGAATATTTGTATTGGCCAGTCATTGAGGAAAGTTTATATGAAGTTTCTTATTCTTTAACTTAAATTTTTTTTTGTTGAGATATAATTGACATATAACATTATATTAGTTTCAAGTGTACAATATAATTCAATATTCGTATATATGTTGTGAAGTGATTCCCCAAATAAGTCTAAGTTGTGTTTTAACTCTTGATATTCCTAATGCTGGATTCTCTTATAAATTTGGGTAATTGCATTCAATCTAAGTCATTTATTGCTTTCCTTTTATTTAAGAGAGATCTGCTTCTTTGAAAAATCATCTTCTTTTTGTATTTCTAGTTTTAAAAATATTTTTTGAATAATACAAACACTGTTAAATCTCTCTTATTCAGAATAATGGTAGGGAGAACAGTTAAATGCCAGTTTAACTTGTTGAGAGGTATTAATTTTTGTCAGTTATCGAAGATGGGCCATTTGATTATATATTCAGGTTCCTGATGGAAAGAAATGCAAGCTAGTAAGCCAGAACCAGGAGGGAAAGGGAGAATACAAATGTTCTGACAATAGATGTGGACAGAAAGCTTGAAAACTGGCACATAGCTTCCTGGCAAAGGGATTCATCATTCATTACAGCAGTAGTATTGAGACTGTGTGCTGTGGAGCCTTGGGTTCCATGGAGATATCTCTGGGGACTCTGTTAGATTGTATCGAGAGAAAGTGAGAAATTAGGGCTCTGGGGCACATCAGTTTTCATTGGTTGTATATATCAGAAATCCATAAAAATTTTCATTTGAAAAGAAGACTCTGTTGCTAAAAAACGAAAAATTGGATACCCACTGACTAATAGGGAACTAATTATCAGAGGGGAAAAAACATAGTAGTAGATTGGTTAAAGAGGGTGGAGTAGAAGGTCATGTGTTCACTCCTTCCTGCGAGAGCACTGGAATCACAGCTACCTGCTTAGCAATCATCTATAGGAAGACACTGGAACTCACTAGAAAAGGTACCCCACATCTAAAGACAAAGGAGAAGCTGCAATGAGATGGTAGGAGGGGCGCAATCACAATAAAATCAAATCCCATAACCACTGGGTGGGTGACTCACAAACTGGAGGACAATTATACCACAGAAGTCCACCCACTGGAGTGAAGGTTCTGAGCCCCACATAAGGCTTCCCAACCTGGGGGTCTGGCAATGGGTGGAGGAATTCCCAGAGAATCAGACCTTGAAGGCTAGCAGGATTTGATTGCAGGACTTTGACAGGACTGGGGGAAACAGAGATGCCACTCTTGGAGGGCACACACAAAGTAGTGTGCGCATCGGGACACAGGGGAAGGAGCAGTGACCCCATGGGAAACTGAACCAGACCTACCTGCTAGTGTTGGAGGGTCTCCTGTAGAGGCAGGGGGTGGCTGTGGCCCACTGTGGGGACAAGGACACTGGCAGCAGGAGATCTGGGAAGTACTCCTTGGCATGAGCCCTCCCAGAAGCTGCCATTACCCCACAAAAGACCCTGCAGCCTCCAGTGCTGGCTCACCTCAGGCCAGACAACCAACAGGGAGGGAACTCAGACCCATCCATTAGCAGACAAGTGGATTAAAGTTTTACTGAGCTCTGCCCACCAGAGCAACACCCAGCTCTACCCACCACCAGTCCCTCCCATCAGGATGCTTGCACAAACCTCTTAGATAGCCTTACCCACCAGAGCACAGACAGCAGAAGCAAGAAGAACTACAATCCTGCAGCTGGTGGAACGAAGACCATATTCACAGAAAGACAGACAAAATGAAAAGGCAGAGGACTATGTACATGATGAAGGAACAGCATAAAACCCCTGAAAAACAATTAAATGAAGTGGAGACAGGCAACCTTCCAGAAAAAGAATTCAGAATAATGATAGTGAAGATGATCCAGGACCTCAGAAAAGAATGGAGGCAAAGATCAAGAAGATGCAAGAAATGTTTAACAAAGACCTAGAAGAATTAAAGAACAAACACCAAGAAGAATTAAAGAACAAGCAAACAGAGATGAACAATACAATGACTGAAATGAAAAATACACTAGAAGGAATCAATAGCAGAATAACTGAGGCAGAAGAATGGATAAGTGACCTGGAAGACAGAATGGTGGAATTCACTGCTGCAGAACAGAATAAAGAAAAAAGAATGAAAATAAATGAAGACAGCCTAAGAGACCTCTGGGACAACATTGAATGCAACAACATTCGCATTATAGGGGTCCCAGAAGGAGACAAGAGTAAGGACCCAAGAAAATATTTGAAGAGATTATAGTTGAAAACTTCCCTAACATGGGAAAGGAAACAGCCACCCAAGTCCAGGAAGTGCAGAGGGTCCCAGGCAGGATAAACCCAAGGAGAAACACGCTGAGACAGATAGTAATCAAATTGACAAAAATTAAAGGCAAAGAAAAATTATTAAAAGCAACAAGGGAAAAATGACAACATACAAGGGAACTCCCATAAGGTTCTCAGCAGAAACTCTACAAGCCAGAAGAGAATGGCATGATATATTTAAAGTGATGAAAGAGAAGAACCTACAACCAAGATTACCCGACAAGAATCTCATTCAGATTCAATGGAGAAATCAAAAGCTTTACAGACAAGCAAAAGCTAAGAGAATTCACCACCACCAAACCAGCTCTACAACAAATGCTAAAGGAACTTCTCTAAATAGAAAACACAAGAGAAGAAAAGGAGCTACAAAAACAAACCCAAAACAATTAAGAAAATGGTAATAGGAACATACATATCAATAATTACCTTATATGTGAATGGACTAAATGCTCCAAGCAAAAGACACAGGCTTACTGAATGGATACAAAACAAGACCTATATATGTGCTGTGTACAAGAGACCAACTTCGGACCAAGGGACACATACAGACTGAAAATGAGGGGATGGAAAAAGATATTCCATGCAAATGGAAATAAAAAGAAAGCTGGAGTAGCAATACTCATATCAAATAAAATAGACTTTAAAATAAAAACATTACAAGAGACAAGGAAGGACACTACATAATAACCAAGAAGAAGATATAACAATTATGAATATATATGTACCCAACATAGTTGCACTTCAATACATAAGGCAAATGCTAACAGCTATAAAAAAGGAAATCAACAGTAACACAGTAATAGTGGGGGACTTTAACACCTCAGTTACACCAATGAACAGATCATCCAGACAGAAAATTAATAAGGAAATACAAGCCTTAAATGACACCATAGACCAGATAGATTTAATTGATATTTATAGGACATTCCATCTGAAAACAGCAGATTACACTTTCTTCTTAAGTGTGCATGAAACATTCTCCAGGATAGATCACATCTGGGGTCACAAGTCAAGCCTCAGTAAATTTAAGAAAACTGAAATCGTATCAAGCATCTTTTCCAACCACAAAGCTATGAGATTAGAAATCAATTACAGGGCAAAAATGTAAACAGCACAAACACATGGAGGCTTAACAATACGTTACTAAATAGCCAAGAGATCCCTGAAGAAATCAAAGAGGAAATCAGAAAATACCTAGAGACAAATGACAATGAAAACAGGATGATCCAAAACCTATGGGATGCAGCAAAAGCAGTTCTATAAAGGAAGTTTATAGCAGTACAATCCTACCTCAAGAAACAAGAAAAATCCCAAATAAACAATCTGACCTTACACCTAAGGGAACTAGAGAAAGAAGAACAAACAAACCCCAAAATTAGTAGAAGAACGGAAATCATAGATATTAGAGCAGAAATAAATGAAATAGAAACACAGAAAACAATAGCAAAATCAATAAAACTAAAAGCTGGTTCTTTGAGAAGATAAACAAAATTGATATACCATTAGCCAGACTCATCAAGAAAAAGAGGGAGAGGACTCAAATCAATAATTTTAGAAATGAAAAGGAAATTACAACGGATACCACAAAAAATACAAAGAATCCAAAGAGACTACTACAAGCAACTCTATGCCAATAAAATGGACAACCTGGAAGAAATGGACAAATTCTTAGAAAGGTATAACCTTCCCAGACTGAACCAGGAAGAAATAGAAAATATGAAATGACAAATCACAAGTCATGGAATTGAAACTGTGATGAAAAATCTTCCAACAAACAAAATTCCAGGACCAGATGGCTTCACAGGTGAATTCTATCAAACATTTAGAGAAGAGCTAACAACCATCCTTCTCTTCCAAAAACTGCAGAGGAAGGAACACTCCCAAACTCATTCTACAAGGCCACCATCACCCTGAGACCAAAACCAGACAGAGATATTACAAAAAAAGAAAACTACAGGCCAATATCACTGATGAATATAGATGCAAAAATCCTCAACAAAATGCTAGCAAACAGAATCCAACAACACATTAAAAGCATCATACACTATGATCAAGTGAGATTTATCCCAGGCATGCAAGGATTCTTCAATATATGCAAATCAATCAGTGTGTTACACCATGTTTACAAACTGAAGAATACAAACCATATGATAATCTCAATAGATGCAGAAAAAGCTTTTGACAAAATTCAACACCGATTTATGACAACAACTCTCCAGAAAGTGGGCATAGAGGTAACCTATCTCAACGTAATAAAGGCCATATATGACAAACCCACAGCAAACATCATTCTCAATGGTGAAAAACTGAAAGCATTTTCTCTAAGATCAGGAACAAGACAAGGATGTCCACTCTTACCACTATTATTCAACATAGTTTTGGAAGTCCTAGCCACGGTAATCAGAGAAGAAAAAGAAATAAAATTAATACAAATTGGAAAGGAAGAAGTAAAACTGTCACTGTTTGCAGATGACATGATACTATACATAGGGAATCCTAAAGATGCCACCAGAAAACCACTAGAGTTAATCAATGAATTTGGTAAAGTTACAGGATACCAAATTAATGCACAGAAACCTCTTGCATTCCTATACACTAGCAATGAAAGATCAGAAAGAGAAATTAAGGAAACAATCCCATTCACCACTGCAACAAAAAGAATAAAATACCCAGGAATAAACCTACCTAAGGAGGTAAAAGACCTGTACTCAGAAAGCTATAAGACACTGATGAAAGAAATCAAAGATGACAAAAACAGATGGAGAGATATACCATGTTCTTGGATTGGAAGAATCAATACTCTGAAAGTGACTATACTACCCAAAGTAATCTACAGATTGAATGCAACCCCTATTAAATTACCAATGGCATTTTTTTACAGGCACAAAGGAGCCCAAATAGCCAAAGCAATCTTGAGGGGAAAAAATGGAGGTGGAAGAATCAGAGTCCCTGCTTTCAGATTATAGTACAAAGCTACAGTAATCAAGACAGTATGGTACTGGCACAAAAACAGAAATATAGATCAATGGAACAGGATAGAAAGCCCAGAGATAAATCCACGCACCTATGCTCAACTAATCTATGACATAGGAGGCAAGAATATACAATGGAGAAAAGACAGCCTCTTCAATAAGTGGTGCTGGGAAAACTGGATAGCCACTTGTAAAGGAATGAAATTAGAACAGTCCCTAACACCATACACAAAAATAAACTCCAAATGAATTAAAGATTTAAATGTAAGACCAGACACTATAAAACTCTTAGAGAAAACATAGGAAGAACACTCTTTGACATAAATCACAAAGAGATCTTTTTTGACCCACCTCCTAGAGTAATGGAATGAAACAAAAATAAACAAATGGGACCTAATGAAACTTAAAACCTTTTGCACAGCAAAGAGACCTATAACCAAGATGAAAAGACAACCCTCACAATATGAGAAAATACTTGCAAATGAATCAACAAAGGATTAATCTCCAAAATATATAAACAACTCATGCAGCTCAATATTAAAAAAAACAAACAACCCATTCCAAAAATGGGCAGAAGACCTAAATAGACATTTCTCCAAAGAGATACATATGGCCAAGAGGCACATGAAAAGCTGCTCAACGTCACTACTTATTAGAGCAATGCAATCAAAACTACAATGAGGTATCACCTCACACCAGCTAGGATGGGCATCATCAGAAAATCTACAAACAACAAATGCTGGAGAGGGTGTGCATAAAAGGGAACCCTCTTGCACTGTTGGTGGGAATGTAAATTGGTACAGTCGCTATGGAGAACAGTATAGAGGTTCCTTAAAAAAACTAAAAATAGACTTGGAGCTTCAAGAGGGCGGAAGACTAAGGCACGGAGATCACCTTCCTCCCCACAAATACATCAGAAATACATCTACATGTGGAACAACTCCTACAGAACACCTACTGAACGCTGGCAAAAGACCTCAGACCTCCCAAAAGGCAAGAAACTCCCCACGTCCCTGGGTAGGGCAAAATAAAAAACAGAGACAAAAGAATAGGGATGGGACCTGCACCTCTGGGAGAGAGCTGAGAAGAAGGAAAGGTTTCCACACACTAGGAAGCTCCTTCACTGGTGGAGACAGGGGGTGGGCAGGGAGGAAGCTTCAGAGGCACAGAGGAGAGCGCAGCAACAGGGGTGGAGAGGGCAAAGCGGAGAGGTTCCCACATAGAGGATCAGTGCCAACCAGCACTCACCAGCTTGAGAGGCTTGTCTGCTCACCCGGCAGGACGGGCTGGGGCTGGGAGCTGAGGCTCGGGCTTCGGTCGGATCGCAGGGAGAGGACTGATGGCGTGAACACAGCCTGAAGGGGTTAGTGCACCACGGCTAGCCGGGAGGGAGTCCGGGAAAAGTCTGGAGCTGCAGAAGAGGCAAGAGACTTTTTCTTGCCTCTTTGCTTCCTGGTGCGTGAGGAGAGGGGATTAAGAGCACTGCTTAAAGGAGCTCCAGAGACTAGTGTCAGCCGCGGTTGTCAGCGCAGACCCCAGAGACAGCATGGGACGCTAAAGCTGCTGCTGCAGCCACAGAGAAGCCTGTGTGCGAGCACAGGTCACTATCCGCACCTGCCCACCGGAAGCCTGTGCGGTCCGCCACTGCCAGGGTCCCGTGATCCAGGGACAACTTCCCCAGGAGAACCCACAGCGCGCCTCAGGCTGGTGCAACGTCATGCGGGCCTCTGCCACCGCAGGCTCGCCCCGCATCCATACCCCTCCCTCCCCCTGGTCGGAGTGAGCAAGAGCCCCCAAATCAGCTGCTTCTTTACCCCGTCCTGTCTGAGCAAAGAACAGATGCCCTCAGGCGACCTACACGCAGAGATGGGTCCAAATCCAAAGCTGAACCCTGGGAGCTGTGCGAACAAAGAGAAAAGGAAATCTCTCCCAGCAGCCTCAGGAGTGGTGGTTTAAATCTCCACAGTCAACTTGATGTACCCTGCATCTGTGGAATAACTGAATAGACAACGAATCATCCCAAATTGAGGAGGTTGACTTTGGTAGCAGCGATATATATATTTTTTTCCCTTTATCTCTTTTTGTGAGTGTGTATGCATATGCTTCTGTGTGTGATTTTGTCTGTATAGCTTTGCCTTTACCATTTGTCCTAGGGTTCTGTCTTTTTTTTTTTACTTAAAAATATATTTTTGTTAATAATTATTATTTTTTTATTTTAATGACTTTATTTTATTTTACTTTATTTTATCTTCTTCTTTCTTTCTTCCTTTTTTTTCTCCCTTTTATTCTGAGCTGTGTGGAAGACAGGCTCTTGGTGCTCCAGTCAGGCATCAGGGCTGTACCACTGAGGTGGGAGAACAAAGTTCAGGACCCTGGTCCACAAGAGACCTCCTAGATCCATGTAATATCAAACGGCGAAAATCTCCCAGAGATCTCCATCTCAACACCAAAACCCAGCTCCACTCAACGACCAGCAAGCTACAGTGCAGGACACCCTATGCCAAACAACTAACAAGACAGGAACACAGCCCTACCCATTAGCAGAGAGACTGCCTAAAACCATAATAAGGCCACAGACATCCCGAAACACACCACCAGACGTGGACCTGCCCACCAGAAAGACAAGATCCAGCCTCATCCACCAGAACACAGGCACTACTCCCCTCCACCAGGAAGCCTAAACAACCCACTAAACCAACCTTAGCCACTGGGGACAGACACCAAAACAACGGAAACTACAAACCTGCAGCCTGCAAAAAGGAGACCCCAAACACAGTAAGTTAAGCAAAATGAGAAGACAGAGAAACACACAGCAGATGAAGGAGCAAGGCAAAAACCCACCAGACCTAACAAATGAAGAGGAAATACGCAGTGTACCTGAAAAAGAATTCAGAATAATGATAGTAAAGATGATCCAAAATCTTGGAAAAAGAATGGAGAAAATACAAGAAACGTTTAACAAGGACCTAGAAGAACTAAAGAGCAAACAAACAGTGATGAACAACACAATAAATGAAACTAAAAATTCTCTAGAAGGGATCAATAGCAGAATAACTGAGGCAGAAGAACGGATAAGCGACCTGGAAGATAAAATAGAAGAAATAACTACTGCAGAGCAGAATAAAGAAAAAAAAATGAAAAGAATTGAGGACAGTCTCAGAGACCTCGGGGACAACATTAAATGCACCAACATTTGAATTATAGGGGTCCCAGAAGAAGGAGAGAAAAAGAAAGGGTCTGAGAAAATATTTGAAGAGATTATAGTTGAAAATTTCCCTAACATGGGAAAGGAAATAGTTAATCAAGTCCAGGAAGCACAGAGAGTCCCATACAGGATAAATCCCAGGAGAAACGTGCCAAGACACATATTAATCAAACTATCAAAAATTAAATACAAAGAAAAAATATTAAAAGCAGCAAAGGAAAAACAACAAATAACACACAAGTGAATCCCTATAAGGTTAACAGCTGATCTTTCAGCAGAAACTCTGCAAGCCAGAAGGGAGTGACAGGACATATTTAAACTGATGAAAGGGAAAAACCTACAACTAAGATTACTCTACCCAGCAATGATCTTGTTCAGATTCAACAGAGAAATTAAACCTGTACAGACAAGCAAAAATTAAGAGAATTCAGCACCACCAAACCAGCTTTACAACAAACCCTAAAGGAACTTCTCCAGACAGGAAACACAAGAGATGGAAAAGACCTACAATAATAAACCCAAAACAATTAAGAAAATGGTAATAGGAATATATATATCGATAATTACCTTAAATGTAAATGCATTAAATGCTCCAACCAAAAGACATAGACTGGCTGAATGGATACAAAAATCAAGACACGTATATAGGCTGTCCACAAGAAACCCACTTCAGACCTAGGGACACATACAGACTGAAAGTGAGGGGATGGAAAAAGATATTCCACACAAAAGGAAATCAAAAGAAAGCTGGAGTAGGAATTCTCATATCAGACAAAATAGACTTTAAAACAAAGACTATTACAAGAGACAAAGCAGGACACTACATAATGATCAAGGGATCAATCCAGGAAGAAGATATACCAATTGTAAATATTTATGCACCCAACATAGGAGCATCTCAATACATAAGGCAAATACTAACAGCCATAAAATGGAAATTGACAGTAACACAATCATAGTAGGTGACTTTAACAACCCACTTTCACCAATGGACAGATCATCCAAAATGAAAATAAATAAGGATACACAAGCTTTAAATTATACATTAAACAAGATGGACTTAATTGATATTTAAGGGCATTCCATCCAAAACCAACAGAATACACATTCTTCTCAAGTGCTCATGGAACATTCTTCAGGGTAGATCATATCTTGGGTCACAAATCAAGCCTTGGTGAATTTAAGAAAATTGAAATTGTATCAAGTATCTTTTCTGACCACAACGCTATGAGACTAGATATCAATTACAGGAAAAAATGCGTAAGAAATACAAACACATGAAGGCTAAACAGCACACTACTTAGTAACCAAGAGATCACTGAAGAAATCAAAGAGGAAATCAAAAAATACCTAGTAACAAATGACAATGAACACACAACGACCCCAAACCTATGGGATGCAGCAAAAGCAGTTCTAAGAGGGAAGTTTATAGCTTTACAAGCCTACCTTAAGAAACAAGAAACATCTCAAATAATCTAAACTTACACCTAAAGCAATTAGAGAAAGAAGAACAAAAAACCTCCCAAATTTAGCAGAAGGAAAGAAATCATAAAGATCAGATCAGAAATAAATGAAAAAGAAATGAAGGAATCGATAGCAAAGATCAGTAAAACTAAAAGCTGGTTCTTTGAGAAGATAAACAAAATTGATATACCATTAGCCAGACTTATCAAGAAAAAAAGGGAGAAGACTCAATAGAATTAGAAATGAAAAAGGAGAAGTAACAACTGAAACTGCAGAAATACAAAGGGTCATGAGAGATTACAAGAAACCATATGCCAATAAAACGGACAACCTGGAAGAAATGGACAAATTCTTAGAAATGCACAACTTTCCGAGACTGAACCAGGAAGAAATAGAAAATATGAACAGACCAATCACCAGCACTGAAATTGAAACTGTGATTAAAAATCTTCCAACAAACAAAAGCCCAGGACCAGATGGCTTCACAGGCAAATTCTATCAAACATTTGGAGAAGAGCTAACAGCTATCCGTCTCAAACTCTTCCAAAATGTAGCAGAGGAAGGAACACTCCCAAACCCATTCTATGAGGCCACCATCACTCTGATACCAAAACCGGACAAAGATGTCCCAAAGAAAGAAACCTACAGGCCACTATCACTGATGAACATAGATGCAAAAATCCTCCACAAAATACTAGCAAACAGAATCCAACAGCACATTAAAAGGATCATACATCATGATCAAGTGGGGTTTATCCTGGGAATGCAAGGATTCTTCAATATACTCAAATTAATCAACGTGATATACCATATTAACAAATTGAAGGAGAAAAACCATATGATCATCTCAATAGATGCAGAGAAAGCTTTTGACAAAATTCAACACCATTTATGATAAATACCCTGCAGAAAGTAGACATAGAGGGAACTTTCTTCAACATAATAAAGGCCATATATGACAAACCCACACCAAACATCGTCCTCAATGGTGAAACACTGAAACCATTTCCAGGAATAAGACAAGGTTGCCCACTCTCACCACTATTATTTAACAGAGTTTTGGAAGTTTTAGCCACAGCAATCAGAGAAGAAAAAAAATAAAAGGAATCCAAATTGGAAAAGAAGAAGTAAAGCTGTCACTGTTTGCAGATGACATGATACTATATATAGAGAATCCTAAAGATGCTACCAGAAAACTACTACAGCTAATTAAGGAATTTGGTAAAGTACCAGGAGACAAAATTAATGCACAGAAATCTCTTGCATTCCTATACACTAATGATGAAAAATCTGAAAGTGAAATTAAGAAAACACTCCCATTTACCATTGCAACAAAAAGAATAAAATATCTAGGAATAAACCTACCTAAGGAGACAAAAGACCTATATTCAGAAAATTTTAAGACACTGATGAAAGAAATTAAAGATGATACAAATAGATGGAGAGATACACCAAGCTTTTTGATTGGAAGAATCAACAATGTGAAAATGACTCTACTACCCAAAGCAATCTACATATTCAATGGAGTCTCTAACAAACTACCACCGGCGTTTTTCACAGTACTAGAACAAAAAATTTCACAATTTGTATGGAAACACAAAAGACCCCGAATAGCCAAAGCAATCTTGAGAAAGAAAAATGGAACTGGTGGAATCAGGCTCCCAGTCTTCAGACTATACTACAAAGGTACAGTAATCAAGACAGTATAGTACTGGCAGAGAAACAGAAATATAGATCAATGGAACAGGATAGAAAGCCCAGAGATAAACCCACGCATATATGGTCACCTTATCTTTGATAATGGAGACAAGAATATCCAGTGGAGAAAAGACAGCCTCTTTAATAAGTGGTGCTGGGAAAACTGGACAGGTACATGTAAAAGTATGAGATTAGATCACTCCCTAACACCATACACAAAAATAAACTCAAAATGGATTAAAGAACTAAATGTAAGGCCAGACACCATCAAACTCTTAGAGGAAAACCTAGGCAGAACACTCTAGGGCATAAATCACAGCAATATCCTTTCTGACCCACCTCCTAGAGAAATGGAAATAAAAACAAAAATAAACAAATGGGACCTAATGAAACTTCAAAGCTTTTGCACAGCAAAGGAAACCATAAACAAGACGAAAAGACAACCATCAGAGTGGGAGAAAATATTTGCAAAGGAAGCAACTGACAAAGGTTTAATCTCCAAAACATACAAGCAACTCATGCAGCTCAATATCAAAAAAACAAACAACCCAATCCAAAAATGGGCAGAAGACCTAAATAGACATTTCTCCAAAGAAGATACACAGATTGCCAACAAACACATGAAAGTATGCTCAACATCATTAATCATTAGAGAAATGCAAATCAAAACTACAATGAGATATCACCTCACACCGGTCAGAATGGCCATCATCAAAAAATCTACAAACACTGAATGCTGGAGAGGGTGTGGAGAAAAGGGAACCCTCTTGCACTGTTGGTGGGAATGTAAATTGATAGAGCCACTATGGAGAATAGTATGGAGGTTCCTTAAAAAAGTAAATAACTACCATACGACCCAGCAATCCCACTACTGGGCATATACCCTGAGAAAACCTTAATTCAAAAGAGTCATGTAAGAAAATGTTCATTGCAGCTCTATTTACAATAGCCAGGATGTGGAAGCAACCTACTGTCCATCAACAGATGAATGGATAAAGAAGTTGTGGCACGTATATACAATGGAATATTACTCAGCCATAAAAAGGAACGCCTCTGAGTTATTTGTAGTGAGGTTGATGGACCTAGAGGCTGTCATACAGAGTGAAGTAAGTCTGAAAGAGAAAAACAAATACTGTATGCTAACACATATATATGTAATCCAAAAAAAGATAAAATAAATGGTCAGAAGAACCTAGGGACAAGATGGGAATAAAGATGCAGACCTACTAGAGAATGGACTTGAGGATATCGGGAGGGGGAAGTGTAAGCTGGCACAAAGTGAGAGAGGGGCATGGAGTTATGTACACTACCATACGTAAAATAGATAGCTAGTGGGAAGCAGCCGCATAGCTCAGGGAGATCAGCTCAGTGCTTTGTGATTACCTAGAAGGGTGGGATAGGGAGTGTGGGAGGGAGGGAGATGCAAGAGGGAAGAGATATGGGGACATATATATATGTATAACTGATTCACTTTGTTATAAAGCAAAATGTAACACACCAATTAGAAACTAACACAGAAACTAACACACAGCAGTCATACTCTAATCAAGATGTTTTTTAAAAAAAAAACTAAAAATAGAATTACCATATGACCCAGTAGTTCACTCTTGGGCATACCCAGAGAAAACCATAATTCAAAAAGACACATGCACCCGGTGTTCATTGCAGCACTGTTTACAATAGCCAGGTCATGGAGGCAACCTAAATGCCCATGGACAGACAAATGAATAAAGAAGTTGTGGTACATATATACAGTGCAATATTACTCAGCCATAAAAGGGAACGAAATTGGGTCATTTGTAGAGATGTGGATGGAGCTAGAGACTGTCATACAGAGTGAAGTAATTCAGAAAGAGGAAAACAAATATTGTATATTAATGCATATATGTGGAATCTAGAAAAATGATACAGATGAACCGGTTTGCAAGGCAGAAATAGAGACACAGATGTCTAGAACAAATGTATGGACACCAAGCATGGAAAGCAGTGGGGACGGTGGTGGTGGGGGGAATGAATTGGGAGATTGGGATTGACGTATGTACACTAATATGCATAAAATAGATAACTAATAATAACTTTCTGTATAAAAATAAGATAAAATAAAAATTCGACACCCTCCCAGAAAAAACCCCAAAACAACAGGAAAAACAACAACAAAAAATAGTAGCTCCTTTGCGGAAATGAGGCTTCACTTCTTTTCTCTTTCACTTAAATAAATATTTCAAATATACAGAAAAAACACAAATATACATTATAACTATGACCCAGATTTAACAAATGTTAATATTTTGCCCCATATATTCTACTCTAAAAAAAGAAATAAAATGTGATTGACCCTGGTGAAACCGCTTTGTGCCCTTCCCAAATCTCCTGTCTTCCATCCCTTACCTGGGATAACCCTGCTTCTGAAGATGATGGGTATCAACTTGTGCACTAGATGTACATTTTGCTACAAAATGCATGGACCTATTTGTACATTGTTTTGTGCATCTTAGTATTTATATAAATGGTGTCACAGTAGACATAGCTGTTTTCAACATTACATTGTTTAAAATTTATCCATGTCAATACTTTTAGCTTGAATTCATTTTTTAAAATGGCCCTGTGATAGTCTGATGTGTAACCAGACAACATTTATGTATCCATTTTCTTGCTGACAGACCTTTGGGGTCCAAATGATGGATTTTTTTTTCACTTTTACAAACAGTGCTGCAGTGAATGTCCTTGAGTAGCTCATATGTTTAAAAGACATTTCCTACATGGGAGTTTAGGAAGCAGCTCCATGGTTAGCCCACATGGTATCTTTGTACCATTTAGAATAAGGCTCCCTTTCCTCAAAACGTTTTCTGGAAAATGGTCACAAAGACTAAACAGATCTACAATGGCTTTAAGTCAAGGATGTTCTCTAGAGTTGTGCAAAGTACAACGTGTGTAAACATAAGCAGCAGTCCTTTATATAGGGGACGCTATAGGTGTGAACATCTGTAGGATGTGTAGAGTTTGGGTGAGTTAGTGTGCTTAAGAGTTTACAACTGGAATCTAAATAGAAGATTTGTGCTTTGTATTTCCTCAAGGTCTTTCTAGCTAAAGGTGGGGACTGGGGAAAATTGCACCTTCTTTGGAGACACTGTGTTGCAAATGCAGAACACAAGGAAGATGTCCGAGCCTTTCGCTTTTTCCAGGTCACAGAGGACTGGTGGCCGGGACAAGTGATAATGTGTGGCGGTGTTATGTGTATCTCCCCATTTCTAGAATATTGCCCTCAAGCCTCTTCAGTGTAAACACATATACAGTGCAGGCTTTTACCAGGCTTCAGCTGCTAACTCAGCAGTGTGCTACTAAGGCAGGCAAGTTGTGCAGGAAAGGCGTATCTGCCTTTGCTCTGGGAAAGGAAGTTTGAAGTGTATCAGGCTGAGGTACCAAGCTGTGAACCTCCCACTGCGGCTGGTGCTACAAGTATCAATACCTTGAAATGCGTTAATCTAAAGTTCCTTTGGTCCTCACTAGGTGGCTTTGCCTGGGGAGGGAAACAACCCCACAACAGGCAGTACGATGTTCTCTAGTATTGATGGGAGTTTAGTAGGGGAGGAATTCCGCCGAGCTTTGGATATCCTGAAAGCGTATTATTCGCTTTACAAAGTCCTTGTAATTAGATGTTGCTACAAAACAGTCTAACAGGAAACTTCGAGGTGCCTAAAGCTTCTCTCTTCTTCTTTTTTTCTTTTAGCAATAAAGTATTTTTAAATTAAATGCATGTACATTGTTTTACAGACATAATACTATTGCATGCTTATTAGACTACACTATAGTATGAACATATTTTTTTCCCACAACTTTATTGGAGTATAACTGCTTTACAGTGTTGTGTTTCTGCTGTACAACAAAGTGAATCAGCTATCCGTATACATATATCCCCATAACCTCTCCCTCTTGAGCCTCCCTTCCACACTTCCTATCCCATCCCTCTAGGTCGTCACAAAGCATCGAGCTGATCTCCTTGTGCTATGCAGCAGCTTCCCACTAGCCTTCCATTTTACATTTGGTAGTGTGTGTATGTCAATGCCACTTTCTCACTTCATCCCAGCTTCCCCTTCCCACCCTGTGCCCTCAAGTCCGTTCTCTACATCTGCATCTTTATTCCTGCCCTGCCACTGGGTTGATCAGTACCGCTTTTTAAAATTCCATATATATGTGTTAGCCAACGGTATTTGTTTTTCTCTTTCTGACTTACTTCATTCTGTACGACAGATTCTAGGTCCATCCACCTCACTTCCTGACCCTGCCCCATGCAACATTTTAACCAATGATTTGGGTAAAGAGTTGAGGGAATGCATTTCAAATTTGCGGATGACAAAATTTGCAGATGACAAAAATCTCATTAGGAGTGAGCAAAAACACGCTTGCTCCTCCTTTTATGATGGTTTGCTCCTTTTCATCAGCTAGGTCTTGGCTTAAATTTCACCTTCTCACAGAGGTTTTCCCTGTGCATCTGGCCTCCATTTCCAATCAATTTTTACCTGTTTTCTTTACCTGAAATTGTACTTCTTAGTTGTTTACTAGTTTCCTAACACGTCTTCATAGACTATAAGCTTGATGAGAGAAGGGACAGGGCTTCCCTGCTCATTTCTGGCAACCTAGGACATAAAATAGTTCCTGGCACTTAATAGGAAGTTAATAAATTTCTGTTGATTGAAAGAAAGTTGGGGGAACCATCAAAGAATGTTAGGCAATAAAATGACATGATCACATTCCTGGTTTAGAAATGAAACTTGGTAGGAGTAAATCTAGAAGCTTAATAGAAATTGTTGAATATACTCCATGTATACTAAACATACATGTTTTAGTCATTTAAAATTTTCATTCACAGTGTCAACTCTCCTGATTATAAGATGTAATAGCCTCACTCTCAGTTTATATCTGGAATATTATCTTCTATCCGTGGCACCATTAAGCATTAATGTTAATATTGACAATCTAAATCATACCCAGAAGAGAATGCCCAGGATAATCTCATATAGGGAGAGGCCTGTTAATTTTTGTTAAAATTGTGTAAGAGCTATCACATAAAAGACTAAAAAGACTCATTTTGTGCTGTTGGAAAGGGCAGAGGTCAGGCCAGCGGGGGCCCATTACATGAAAGCAAGTTTCGATTCAACATAAGACAGGGCTTTCTAACAATTAGTGGGACTGAGTAAGGGAACGGATGTCCTCAGGAGTTCATTAGATACCTGTCAATAGATGGCATGAAAACAGATGCCAGATGCCCATCTGTCAAAGATGTTCAGAGGATGTCTGCCCCATGTGGGATGGTCATTCCACAAGTGTGTGTAATCACCTAATATTTATTGAGTCCCCATGGTGTGCCTGTTTCTGTGGGGAATGCAGAAATATATAAGGTACAGCTGCTGTCTAGATGTGATCACCTTCCAATCCTGAATTCTGTGAATCTCAGGGAGTTTTAGCCAAGGCCCTGATGTCATTCTTACAAATTCCACATTAGAGCAGTCCAAAGTTATGAGGTCTCAAAACACCACCAACCTACCAGTAATACTTAAACTTATGCCCAACAGGGAAGATCACGGTTCGGAGAACCACTTCATATAGCCAAGTCGTACTATTGTCCCTGAATTTAAGCTCTCACTTTGCTGGTTTTTCTTTTTAAAAAATTGACATCTATGTTGCATATAACATCATGTAAATTTAATGTGTACAACACATTGATTTGAAACATTTATATATTGTACTACAGTTGCCAGGGTAGCAATAATTAGCACCCTCTATCAACTCACATAACTATTTCTTCTTAGTTTTTGGAAAAATTAAGATCTAGTACTTTTTCTTTCATGACATGGACGATTATAGTATATGAAAAGTGAGTTTCTTTCCTTTGGTTCACATCTCTTCTGGTCTTTAAAGTTAATATGAATCCCGAGCTCAGGATGACGTGTGTTGGTTTTATTTAATCAAACTCTGTCAGGATAGATATTTTTGCATTAGAATTGGATCTCAGGAATTCTCATTGATGGTAAAAACATGAATTATAAAGCAGAGAGTTCACGGAATTATAAGTAAGCACACTTAATTCTTTAAAGTCAAGTCTGCCTCAATCAATCACAACGTGTTTGACTTGGAAACCTCCTTCAGGGCACTAGAGAACATTAATAAATAAATGTCTGGATGGAACAGTTTTGGGGGCTTATGTTTGGATATCACATTAACAACCTAACATTTTGGTCTGAATACTCTGTGCTGTGCCAAAGACCTGACCTTGGCTGTTGCATGGATCTGGCCTTTCTGTCTTTCACACACTTCAGAAAGGAGTGTTAGAATCTGATTAACATATTTCCTGCAGTGACTGGTCCACATGCTATCACAGTGACCTAAGAGATGAACATACTTCCTTAGGCTACTTATAACGTTGGGAGCCACTTTGACACTGAGTAGATTACAGCCTCAGATCTTTAATGTTTGCTTACCTTACTGTGTTAGTAAATATGCAAGATACCTGGGAAGGCTTTAAAAATATTCCTTTGCCATATAGTCTGGGGACCTAGTTATTTCCTCTACTGGAGAGTGTCCCTTTGTGTGTGTCTCTTTTCCATTTTTTGACCTTGAAATTAATCCAGTTTAAAATTATGTTTTCCCAGTGTAGTTTAGATTAATGTGCTGTGAGTAATGGATATAGTACAGAGGGAGTGTGTGATGGAGACAACTTTCCCAAGCCTTTGCTTTGGAGTGGCTAAGAATGATCAGCCAATGGGGCCTAAAGCTTCCATTTAGGATGATATGCAAGTATTTTTAAAGGATCTTAGCTGGAAAAGTAAAAAATTTGGGAAATTAAAAATATTAAAATAGAAGTTTGCATATTCTGACATTACTTTTTATTACTCTATTTTTTGCTATATACAGAGCAAACATTTGGAGCACTGCTTCTGAATCTCAGCTGCACACTGGAATAGCCTGGGGAGATTTCAAAAATAGTGAGTTCTACCTGGTTCCCCCCCCCACCCCAGTGATTATACTTTATTTTTTTCCCATTTTTTGAGATATAATTGACTTATAACATTGTGTAATTTTAAGGTGTACAAGGTGATGTTTAGATACACATGTATATCGTAAAATGATTACCACAATAGAGTTACTTAACAGTTCAGTCACCTCATATAATTGCCTTTTTTTGTGTTTTGGTGAGAACATTTAAGATCTACTGTCCTAGCAACTTTCAAATATACAATACAGTGTTATTAACTATAGTCACCATGCTGTACATTAAATCCCCAGGACTTATTCATCTTATAACTGGAAGTTTGTGCCCTTTGACCAAACTTCCATCCCCTCCCTCCCTGCCCCTGGCAACTATCATTCTATTTCTGTTTCTGTGAGTTAGGCTTTTTTTAGATTCCACATATAAGTGAGATCTTGACAATATTTGTCTTTCTCCCTCTGACTTATTTCACTTAGCATAATGCCTTCAAGGTCCATCCATGTTGTTGCAAATGGCAGGATTTTCTTCTTTCTCATGGCTGAATAATATTATAATATATATTATATGTATATGTATAATATATATGTATATTTCTATAACTGTGTGTATATATATATTCTTTCTATATATATAGTGTATTATATACACATATGCACATATATATGAGATCTATATCTATATCACATCTTCTTTATCCATTCATTTGTAGACAGACGCTTAGGTTGTTTCAATTTCTAGGCTATTGTGAATAGTGCTGCAATACACAGCAGAAACAGAGAGTCTAATTTAAATGCAGGGGGTGTGGCCTGGACATTAGGGATTTTACAGATTCCCCGGAGATTCTAATGTGCAGATAATGCTAAGAATCACTGATTTAGGGGCTTTGATCTCCTTATATTAAAGAGAAATCTAAAAATTTCCATGGTATTATTTGTGGAGCATCATTTGCATAGAACATAGACTCTCTGTGGATCTGAGAATTGAAAAAGACCTAGTTTCTAAGAGATACTTCAGACCAGTGTTCTCATTTATGCTGAGCTATTGTGAAGTGGTAGGATCTTTCTGAAAATTACTCAGGAATGAGTTTTATCCAGGTGTAATGTTTTCAGAGCATTTCTGACATCTGTTTGAGAGTGCATTTCCGTTGCACTTGCACACGAGTAGCAATGTGTATGCTTCTAAAACTCTCCTTCTGCTCTTTCTTTTTCAAATTAAAAGTTTGATCCATTTTCTTCTGGATGTTACTGTTGTGGAAGCGAAGTTTGTAAATTGATTTGTGTTTCGTTGTAGATGATTAAGCATCTGTATGGATGCTTATGAGAATAGCTGTTTTTTCTTGAGGTATGTAACCCATGATTCCTGTCTTTTCACTAATGTAGCCTGCCAATAAGCCATTTGCAATAAAAGTTTCAGGTTTTTCTTAAGCTCTCAAAAATTTTATGCTATTGTATCTTTGAGAGTTAGGTCTGTCTTATCTGTACCATAGCCTCTAATTGAGATTCTAATTTTTACAGATAGAGTGTCAGCATTTCTGAATCTGTTCTCCATGTCTTTTATTTTTTCCCTTATAGTTAAATCTTCTTGCCCTTTGGTGAAATTTGGGCAGATTTCCAGTTGTGTCTTCCACCATACTAATTCAATTTTTGACTATGCCTGGTTATCTGATTTCCACCACCCTGGTGATTTTTGATTCAGTAATTTATTTTCTCCATGTGTTCTTCAGTAATTTAGTTTTTCCATGTGTTCTTTCCAGATCTCATGACTACTTACTTTAGTTTCATAGATACAATAAACCCTCATATAATTTTGAGACAAAAGGACAGATGTGTTTTAAACATGTGTACTTTTCTTGCAATAAGTCTCTTTTAGAGTAAAGCATTTTCTATAGTTTTTAGGGGTAGTTCTTTTCTTATGAAAGGCAATAACTTTTCAAGGGCCTAATTGTTTTCCTCCTCATTTAGGTGGAATTCAGGCTGTGATCGTCCTGCTGGGGTGTTATCTTCCACAAGGGTGTTCTGTATTTACTTCTTGTCCACATCCATCTACCCTCTGTTCTTCCTTCAGTCTGGTGCCATTTGCCCTCTCTCGCCAGCAGACAAGCCAGAAAACTTACATTTTTTTTTTTTTTGGCAAATGGAGCAAATCCTGTATGGTTTCCAGAATTAATGCAGGTTTTACCTATTGTGTATTTTAGAATGTTTATAGGAATATGGAAATTGGGAGAATTAGGTGCTCATACTGACAGCTTATATAAAAGCATGATAAATCATTGGAAAATATTTTTTTGATCCAGCTTCTGTTTATGTCCTTAAAATATAATTCTAGATGGAAAATTACTGTCAAAAAGTATGAACTTTTAAAAGTGTTTAAATATATATTTTCAAATTGATTTGCAGAAATTAAATTTTTTCTTAATACTTATTAGGATACCCATTTTGCCACATCTTCACCAATAGTAGATATTGTCTTTAAAATGCACACATACACACAACATACAATTTGATAATTTGAAATGATGTTTACATTTGCATGTATGTCTCTCTTGTTTTCATTTACATTTATTTAATTTTAGAGAAGATAATGTTTTATTTATTTATTAGTTATCTGAAATTCTTCTGTAAGGCTTCTGTTCAAGTCCTCTAAACATTCTATTGTGGTTTTCATGTTCAGCATATGTTTCAAGAAAATACCAGCCATTATAATAGCTGATTGTCATTTCCCCTAGCAGTCTCCAGAAAGTATGTAGAGAGTGATGATTTTAAAATATGTGGTAAAGTCTTCAATTTTCTTTATATTTTTTTTAACATTGAATCCATTCTTTATCGTCTTAGATGCAGTTTTACACATATTTTAAAGCTCAAAATAAGATTTTAAGATGTAATTATATTAATGACATCATATGAAAGTGTCCAAAAGAGGATAAAGTGAGGGAGAGAGAGGAGGAGAGGGAGAGTTTCCCCTGTGGGATGTGACACTCTAGTTCCATGAAGTATAGTTTAAAAACCAAAGTTTAGAACTTTTCCTTTTCTGTTTATGCTAATCAGACACTTTGGTATCATTTTACTGTAACTTCATTTGCCTTCACTGTCAGCAAATCAAGTGACATATCCCCCTAGCTGCTTACTGCTACAGGGATACCTACATTATGGATGCCTGTCATAAATTTAGTGATGATGATGATGGAGAAAAACATGCTGCTTGTGACATCCTGATTAAACCCAAAGTTAATTTTGTGATTCCTTAAATCTAGGCCACACTTTAGTTTAATCTCACAGACATATCTCATACTGAAGGCAAACAGATATATTGCATTATCTTTTTCCGGCTGTTTATGATTTACGCCCTTTCTGGGTGAAAGTATGTTCATATGATTTTGCTATTGTGATACATTGAAGGTGTGATATTACAAACTAGGATTTGGAGCAAAAAAGACTATGAAAATTAAAGTTTCTGTTAACATGCAAGATGCTTTTTTAGTTGTTACTGAACTTTTTAGTCCACAGTCAAGATCTCTGTATAAAAGTTGTGAAAGTCCTTCAGTTTTCTGGAAAATGACAATTTTCCAAACCTCATTTTTATATCCCTTGCTTATTTTATGACAAGGCCTTTATTTTTTGATGTGCCTTGTTCTTTACCGTTCTGTGTTTACTGCTATTCTTTCACCATTAATAGTCTTTCTACTTCAAAATGGGCAAACTGTAAGGTTTGATGCTCAATTCAGCCCGGCTTGAAATAGCTTTGTGTAAATAAGAGAACTGTGTTATATGCTGTTCAATCTTAAGGAATAAAAATGACTTTCACTTGACTGAAAAGAAGCATCATGTTTTAAAAATACAGGCTTTGAGAGCTGAGAGGAACCATGGAAATCGTCGAGTCCATCCTTCTTGTTTCATGGATTAAAAGCGATTGTGCTAGGGCTTCCCTGGTGGCGCGGTGGTTGAGAGTACGCCTGCCGATGCAGGGGACGCGGGTTCGTGCCCCGATCCGGGAAGATCCCCCGTGCCGCGGAGCGGCTGGGCCCGTGAGCCATGGCCGCTGAGCCTGCGCGTCCGGAGCCTGTGCTCCGCAACGGGAGAGGCCGCAACAGTGAGAGGCCCGCGTACCAAAAAAAAAAAAAAAAAAAAAAGCTATCGTGCAATCATTCTGTCATGGGTAAACTGCTCTCTGTCCTCACGGGCCTGCCTCTCATTTCCTCAGATTAGGACAAGCCAGAGTTAGGCTCAAGCACAGTACCTAAGAGCATAAGTTTGAGGTTAAGCAGATATGGGTTCAAACCAATTCTCTATCTTTCAGCTCTCAGACCTTCAACAAGTCATTTTACTCTGCTGAGTTTCAGTTTTCTCATCTATAAAATAGGGTGAATTGTATCAACCACATGAAGTCATTATGAGGACTGAATTATGTCGTATTTGTAGAATATTTAGTTCAGTGTCTGGTACAAAGTTAGTGTTTAAGAAATGGAATTACTTTTACTGACATGTGTTTTCTTGTCCATCTCCTCATCTAGACTGTGGGTTCTCAAAGCCACTGTGTCTTGTTCATCTCTGTGTGCCTGATGCCTTGACACGGCGTCTCATTTAACGGCAACTCCCAGCTTCCAATGACTTGAGCTCAAAATCATGGAGTCATTTTTGTCTCCTCTCTTTTTTTTGTGCCCTCTCAACCAGTAAGTCTGCAGACACCTAGGTTTAAGCTACCATCATCTTTGCCTGGACTAATGGACCAGGCTCTTACCTGGTTTCTCATTTCTCCATCTTACAGAAGCCAGAATTACCCTTTTAAACTGTAAGTCAGATCATATAAATACTCTGCTTAGAGCTCCTCAATGGCTTTCCACATCACACAGAGTAATAGTGAAAATGCTTAACTGATTGACAGGGTCCTACACAGTCCCCTTCTTATTCAGACTCTTGGACCTCATCTCCCATTACTCTCTCTGCTTCATTCCACTCCAGCCACACTTGCCTTCTTTCTATTTCTCAACACTCCAGACACGTGACTGCCCAGAGTTAGGATCAGAGTCATATTTTAAAAGAAAGATGGTTGCTAACCCATCCACATATAGTTTGTGCATTACCAGTTAGCGCCTGCAATCATCAGAGATTTTATTTTGTTTTTTTGTGTCTTTTTGCGGTACGCGGGCCTCTCACTGTTGTGGCCTCTCCCGTTGCGGAGCACAGGCTCCAGACGCGCAGGCGCAGCGGCCATGGCTCACAGTCCCAGCCGCTCCGCGGCCTGTGGGATCTTCCCGGACCGGGGCACAAACCCATGTCTCCTGCATCGGTGGGCGTACTCTCAACCACTGCACCACCAGGGAAGCCCCATCAGAGATTTTAAAAATAGCTAATTTACTTTGGCTACTTGCTTTCATATAGGAATAGACAGGGCTTAAAACAAAATTAACATATACAATTAGATTAGTAACAAAAGTGAAAAGCTAAAGGAAGGTAACTCTTTAGGAATCTAAGCTGGGCTAGGAAACCAATCAATATAATCACAAGGAAGATGGCAGAGCACTTGTGCTGAATTCACAGGAGTTTTGCCCTGATCAGTTCCTTTCTTTTCTAGATTTCATGATCTCTAGGCACCATATGTTTTACTTCTATTTTATTGTCTGTAGTTTCTCTCTCCAGTCTGATACACTATTCTAATTCCCTGGCTTTTCATTTTGCTAAATTTTTAGTTAGTTAGCTCATCCTATAATATAGGTGACGCATCATTAAACTCTCCACTTTTCATGACCGCTATGTAGTTTCTTCTTGGGCAGCTCTGCCTGAATGTGGCTTGAGCCCAGCATGGCTGGCTTAGAGTGAAAGGCATGAATATACCAAAACATTGGTCTAGCAAAGCTCCTGTGATTGAGCATTATGTTTACTGCTGAGTCACCTATCAGCCAGGACGAAAAGAAAAATACCGTGGGCGACATTGTTTTCTTCACCCAGTGGAAGGGTGCATGTGAGTTCTTCAAGAAGCTAAATAGTATTATCTCCTGATAACAAAATAAATAACACTTGACAGTCTGTGACTTTATCAGTAACTTACTGTGTGGTATGTAAGAATTAGAACTCATGTTTAATTGACAATGTATTGAGATTGAGATTTCACTTGATCTATGTTGAAATTTTATATGAAATCTTAGGATCATTGTAGTAAGGAAATGGAGGACATAAGAGCAGTTATAATTTGGTTACAAAGTAATCAGAGTATGTCACCTTTGAAATGCAATCAAATTTCTACACTGAGGACATAGACTGGGATTGGCTATATTTTCAAATTTAATTCACACAAGAATAACTATGAATTCAAATGATGTTGTAGAAACACGGTTTTTGGTGGATATGGTGATAACCTTGATGGTCTTTGGGGACCGTTGTGCTGCAATGGAAAAAACCCTAGACTTAAACCAAGAATCTTCAGTTTTGTTTTTGCCAAAAATGTGTGGCCATATACAAGTCATTTGATTTCTTTGAGATTCTTTGTGAAATGAGAACTCATTACAGCTCTTAAATTCTGTAGGGTGTTTTGCCTTTTGGCTGCTTTGTATAAGGTGGCCGCAAAAAACCAACCTACAAAACTGTCTCATATTTCTAATTAGAGCAGAGGCTAATCCTTTGCGATGAAGTCGACCTTGCTGATGACCCTGCATTGCTATTGTAGCTTGAAAGGCATGAACAAAAGGAAGGAGACCCACAGAATCCAGCCAGATAGTTGAACAAGGCCCTTTGGAGGACGGCCATAGCCATGCTCTTCAGCTTTGCTTGTTCAGAAACTAAAGTGTCAGCATTTCCAGAGTATAGCAGTTTCTCATGGAATAGACTTGTAGCTAACAACTTGCAAGATACCGATATATAAACCAAAGTGTCGATTTATTAATTTATGACTTGAAATACAACTGTTGAGGACATAAGGTATTTGTGTCAATTAGTTAACACATTCTCTTTCTGGAAAAAAGCTATAAGTGAAACATAGGAAGAGTTTAAAATGTAGCTAGATGGTCATGCCAGGGCAGGGACTAACAGCCTCATCATCTTTTAGCCTAATGCATTCACCTCTATTATAATAATATTCCTACATAGGGGCACAAAAATTGTACTTGTTGCCCAGGCACCAATCCCTGGATGTGCTGGACACATATTGATAAATTCTGCCCAACTTCCTATGTTTTTATGGCTAAACTTCTCTTTTCTCTTGCTCCATTCTGTCTTTAGATGTAGCCACACCTTCATTATGGCTTTGATCAGCCCTGTTCTCTTCCAGCATGGGGGCAAGGGGGAACTGTGTTGCTCAAGAGAATTTCTGCAGCTGTCTTTGCTCATCCATGTTTACCCAGTGGTGCTCTTCTAACTCACTGAGCACTGGGTACGCTTTTTGTTCCCCCTGTGTTCTGCCAACATCATACTGTGTGCTTCTCCCTACTATATATTTTGGCAGTAACAAGAGGAATTCTCTCCAGGATCTGCATTCCCATGGCATGAGATATCTCCAGGCCTAAATGCTAGGGGAGGGGACAGGAAAATGAGATGGGAGGGGGTGATGGGAAGGATGAGGGGAGTGGCTACTGCCAAAGCCAGAAAATTTGGCTTTGCTTTGCCCTTGCTGGGCTCCAGCCCTGGAGGACGAACGCTTGGTACTTAGCAACATAGTCATATCGGACTCTCTTTTTGCAGTCCTTGAATATTTTCCCCCCTCAGGGAAAACTGGATTCTCAAGAGTAAAATGAATTATCTACTTGGCTAATTAGCTAGGATGTAACAGAATTCTCGGGAGGATCATCCCATCTGAGAATTTCTATAATGTATGCTTGTTTTTGCAGAGTCGATCTCTTCTTGTTTGGTAGCCTGCCTGTCCGATAGATAGCTCATGCCTCACAGAGAAGGCAAAATTGTCATGTAGGCAAAACCTCTTTCTCTTTCCTTCACCTTTCTGCCTTCCTGTTCTTGCTCTGCCTTGTAAATTCTGATGCTCACGGCTGACCTAAGGCACTGGGTCCTCTCGGTCTGACCTGGTTCTTGCATTTGCTTGCTCTACCAATTTCCTGTTGTAGGAGATGAAATGCACCCCCTTTATCCCACAACCCCCCAAACTCCCACACAGACTACCCCGCCCCCCGCACACTCTTCTTCTTCCCTTGTACCAGGCTTGTACTGACAACCAGTGAAAGCACCAGTATCCTGCTTAAGTATTAAAAACTTGAAATGGTTTTACACCTTACCCTTTCCCAGTGGACATATGTTACTTCTTCTGACATTGTCCCACATTTCCCCTGAGCAAATGAAATGGTCCCCATTTCAACCCCCTAATTTTGGCAAGAATGGTTCCACCCTAGCTTCAGAGACGAGCCCTAGTTAGTTCAAGTCAGTAAGAGAATCCTTTTCCCGAGACACTCTTGACTGGAGCATGGAAAGGGATGTTACCCAAACAGAGCTAAAGGGATGCAGGAAGATATTGGTTGGCGTTCCTACAAAGGTGGTTCCTATCGCTTCCATTGGAGCAGTTAAAGGAGACGCTTGGTCTTTCTCATGTGGTGTGAGAAAGGGAAGTCTGAAATTCTGGCTGTTGTGTTACATTCACAAGAGGAGAGCCTGGAGCTTTGGGGGCACTGAGAGAATCCTGAAACCGAAGCAGATATCATGGATGTCAGAATAGACAGATGGAGAGAACCCGGATCCTTGGAGCATGCAGATAAATATTTTGGAGAGTAGATTGGAATTCTCTCATTTGCTGTTACCCAGTCTCTCCTAAAAAGCCACGCCCACATTTGTATGAAGGGAACCATGCTGACTTCCGAGAATTGTTTGGCAGTTAAATGAGACAATGTACTAAGGGTGTGCACTGGCGTGGGGCTGTGAGCTGTGCCTAATGCATGGCTCATTCAGAAAGCAACATTTTCTGTGGTCATCATATCATAATATACACATATATAAAATCATTACACTGTACATCTTAAAATTACACAATGTTCTATGTCAATTATATCTTAGTAAAGCTGGGAAAAAATGGCAGTTCCTTCTCTCCTCACAAACAGCTAGAGACAGTCTAATTGAGTGATTAAGGGTTTGGAATTAGAGTAAGACAGCCTGGCTTCAAATTCTGGTCTCTTCTGGTCTCTTCAGACTTTGGGGATTCATGGGCAAAGGCATGGTAATGAAACCGTCTGTTCCTCAGTTTCTTCATCTGTAAAATGGGGGTAATAATAGCATGTACTTCATGGGGTTCCTGAGAGGACTGATGAGGTAAAGCAGGGGCAGGGGGACCAGAGATCCTGGGAGCAGAGGGTAGGGGTGGAGGTCAAGGGCTGGTTGCAGCATACATCTCATTGAGTAGGGGTCTTGTGAGGGTTGGCTTGGAGATGAGAGTGGAAACAGTCCTTCCATTTGGGAAGAAGCTCCCATGCAGAGGGAAGATCCAGCATAGAATTTCTGAGCTGGGATCTGGCCTGGCATGGCCCAGGGACAGCAAGGGGGCCAACGTGGCTGGAATGACATGGCTGAGGGGAAAGAAGTCACTGAGGGAGAGAGGAAACCTCTGTGAACAGATCCTGTAGGACAGGGTAGACCTTTAATGGCATTGACTTCTTCTTTGATACTTTGATGGAAATAGGAGTACTTGTAAGGTTCTGGGCAAAGGATGGAGAGAATTTAATGTGTGTTCTCAGTGGGTCCCTGACTACTCTATCAGGGAGAGATTTGGGTAGAGTATTACTCTGTTAGGGCTGCCATAGTAAAATACCACTGGGTGGCTGAAACAATAGAATTTTATTTTCTTACATTTCTGGAGGCTAGAAGTCCAAGATCAAGGCGCCAACAGGTTGGTTTCTGGTCAGGCCTCTCACCTTGGCTTACATAGCTGCCTTCTTGCTGTGTCCTCACATGACCTTTCTTCTGTGTGGATGGGGAAGAAAGAGAGAGATCTCTGCTGTCTCTTCCTCTTTTTATAAGGACACTAGTTTGATTAGATCAGGGCCCCACCCTTATGACTTCATTTAAGCTTAATTACCTCCTTAAAGCCCATTCTCCAAATACAGTCACATTGGAAGTTAAAGCTTCAACATATGAATTTGGGGGGGTGGGGTGGGGATGTGGTTCAAAATCTAGTTCATAACTAATATGATGGTTAATTTTATGTGTCAACTTGGCTAGGCTGTAGTGGCCAGATGTTTGATAAAACACCAGTCTAGATGTTGAAGTGAAGGTATTTTTTCAGTAGTTATTAACATTTAAATCAGTAAACTTTGAGTGAAGCAGATTACCCTCTATAATGTATGGATGGGCTTCATTCAATCAGTTGAGGAAATTAAAAGAAAAAGGCTGAGGTTCCCTGAAGAAGAAGGAATTCTGTGTCCAGACTGCCTTTGGACTCAAGCTGCAACATCAGCTCTAGCCTGCCCTGAAGACTTTGTACTTGTCAGTCCCCACAAGAAAGTGAGCCAGTTCCTCAAAATCTGCCTCTCTACAACCAACTCCCCCCCAACCCCCACCACTCCATCCTATAGGATCTGTTTCTCTGGAGTGCTCTAATACAGGTAGCAAGGCTGCGATTAGGGGCACAAGTCAGACAGCTGTTGTAGTGGTTCATCTAGACCAGGGTCAAGTGAGATATCTTACAACACTATATTGAGTTAATATGTATGATTTCTTATGTATAATAATATTATATCTAGATTTGGATTAAATTATCATAATATGTAATATTATATAAATATAATATTGCGGTATGCATATCATATTATAGTCTGGGATATTTACATCTGCTATATAAGATATTTTATAATGTTCATACTATATTCTAGAAAAGAACTAGGATCCCAACATGAGAAAAACAATGGCGCATTTTAAGGAGGATGGCATGTACAGGCTTACAGATATTTTGTTTTGAACCTTGTCCCTTCTGGGAGGTTTTAAAGTAGACTATGCTTATAGCTGAAACTTATGCACTGAGCTCATGGTAGATGCTCAATACGTATCGCATAATACATAAATGATGGGTGCAGATGCTTGTTAGAAATGAACCTCTGGGGGCCTTCATGGTGCTGAGAGCTGCCGGTGATGTCTCTTTGGCCCATTGCCTGTGGCGTCTTAGGGGTGGGTGGGGGACCTGGTCTATTTTATAGTTATTAGTTCCCCATGGTGCACCATTCAACCACTCTCTAATCCCTGTATTCATGGCAAGTTTATTCTTCAAGTAAATGTGTTTCAAAAGCCTCATAGCTTAATCGTTTTAAGGCAGGGGACAGAATCTCAGCTCTACTATTCTTACCAGTGAGAATTTGGACAAGTAGGTTCTCCTCTTTAAGACTGAATTTCCTCATTTTTAAAGTGGGGATGACATAGAGACAGAGTGCAGATTGGTGATTTCCAGGGGCTGGGAGGAGGGACGGAGGGGGAGAAACTGCTTAATGGATATGAAGCTTCCCTTTAGGGTGATGAAAATATTTTGAGACTAGACAGAGGTGGTGGTTGTACAACATTGTAAATGTACTAAATGCTTTTTCACTTTAAAATGGTTAATTTTTGTGCCATTTGCAGAGACGTGGATGGACCTAGAGACTGTCATACGAGTGAAGTAAGTCAGAAAGAGAAAAACAAATATTGTATAATATCGATCATATGTGGAATCTAGAAAAAATGGTACAGATGAACTCATTTGCAAAGCAGAAATAGAGACACAGATATAGAGAACAAACTTATGGCTACCAAGTGGAGAAGGGGGGTGGAATGAATTGGGAGATTGGGATTGACATATATACACTACTATGTCTAGAATAGATAAATAATGAGAACCTACTGTATAGCACAGGGAACTCTACTCAATGCTCTGTGGTGACCTAAATGGGAAGGAAATCCAAAAAGGAGGGGATATATGTATACGTATGGCTGATTCACTTTTCTGTACAGCAGAAACTAACACAACATTGTAAAGCAACTATACTCGAATATATATAAAGTAATAAAAAATTTTTAAACTGGTTAATTTTGTGTTATGTGAATCTCACTTCAATAGAAAAAAATGGACATGAAAGTAGTACACCCCTCATAGGGTTATAATGAAACTATGGACATTAAATACTTAGCGCAACAGCTAATACTCAGCACGTGGTAACCAATCGAAGAATGTCAGTCTCCTTCCTCCTCCTTTTCTTCTCCATCATCATTGTTGTCTTCATTGTCATAGCCATTCTAGAACCAGTTCCTTCTCAGATAAAAATGCTAATTTGTGTCAGGTCACCCGAAGGGGAATGCTGGGAGATAAGGCTAAAAGTTTAGGCTATCTAATCTTGTGCCAACCTGAGATATCCAGAATGTATTTAATAGGCAGTGGGTAGCCACAGAAGATGCTTGAGCTGGACAGTGAAATGAGTCAGACTGTGCTTTGAATCAATCAGCCTGGGAGCCACATGTATAGTGGTTTAGAAGGATGAGGCTGAAAGAGGGGACACAGTTAGCAGGTTACTCTCAACAGGGTCCTTAGATTTCACACCCTTATTTCCTCCTCAGCCACCTTGGATTTGGCTGGCTACAGAGCAAACACTTAATAAATACTTGTAGATTAGTTATTTTATACTTGTTTAATGCCTTCCTTTGAAGTGCTTCCACTGGAGATTACTTCTACAAATCACATAATGCAAGATAAAATACCCCATATATCTGTCAGTTTTCTCTAAGACTGTTTTCTAAGTATTATGTGTGCACGGTTCATGGACTGGGTGTTCAGTTGCTGGAAAAATAGAAATCACCCCATTAGTCATGCCTCTGCAAATTTCACATTTTATATTCCAGGTTTTGTGGTGGGTGATATTTAAAGCCTTATTTTTTGCTGGCTATTGTATCACTACAACTGTATATAGCTTGTGGACACTTTGTGATCTCAGATCTAAGGAAAATGATGATGTTCCATATGTTGTCACTTTGAGGGAAGCACAAAAAGACCTTAAAGTGAGAAACACAGCTTAATTAGCATGTTGGTGATTTATATTACCCAGAGTGAAATCTCCACCGGCACAAAAAGAAAGATCAAAACAAAAGGCATCTTCTGGATTTAAAATTTTTTTTGGTCTTACTCAGAATCCACAACCTTATTTCCATGACCCTAATCAGCAAAACCCACAACGTAACATCATTGTCTCAAAGTTTTCACATTCCACAATACCGGGCAAATGTACACAGCTGCTTATTGATTAAACTCGGAGGACTAATGTCCCTATGTCATTTATGAGCAAGTTTATACCTTGATGCATGTAACGCAAAGACTTTTAAACATCATAGAGTTTTAGAACCTAAGGGATGGCCAAAATTTTATTTCTTTTTCTTTCTTAAATTACTTTTTATTGGAGTATAGTTGCTTTACAATGTTGTGTTAGTTTCTGCTGTACAGAAAAGTGAATCAGCCATACGTATACATATATCCCCTCCTTTTTGGATTTCCTTCCCATTTAGGTCACCACAGAGCATTGAGTAGAGTTCCCTGTGCTATACAGTAGGTTCTCATTATTTATCTATTCTAGACATAGTAGTGTATATATGTCAATCCCAATCTCCCAATTCATTCCACCCCCCTTCTCCACTTGGTAGCCATAAGTTTGTTCTCTATATCTGTGTCTCTATTTCTGCTTTGCAAATGAGTTCATCTGTACCATTTTTTCTAGATTCCACATATGAGCGATATTATACAATATTTGTTTTTCTCTTTCTGACTTACTTCACTCTGTATGATTCTCTAGGTCCATCTACAACTCTGCAAAATTTTCTAATGGTACCTTTACTATCTATTGGTTGAGAAAATCCTACTAAAAATGTAGAAAATTATTTTTATGCTGATTTATATTTTATTTGGCTCATTATCTACGTATATTATAAAAATATTTGTATATCACTGAATTAGACTGGATAAATAATTCAACGTATAGACTATGTCCATCAGATACCTCTCTTTCAGTTACAAATAACTTAACAGAAACTGGTTTCAGTTACAAAAAACTTAATAGAAATAAGGGAGTTTATTTGCTCAAGTGGCTGAAATGTCCAAGGATAGGTTTTAAAATTAATTGGACTTAGAGGCTTAACCTTCTCCATCTCTTGGTTCTACTTTTTTCTGGTGAATTTTCTTCAACTACCAGTCTCTCTCCTTGTGGTGGGTGCTAGCAGATACAGGCTTGCGTCAGTGGATACATGTGTATGTATGGTTGAGTCCCTTTGCTGTGCACCTGAAATTATTGCAACATTGTTAATTGGCTATACACCGATACAAAATAAAAAGTAAAGAAAAAATAAAGATCAAAGGGAAGATTCCTGCTTTGATTCTTTCCTTGGACTTGGGTGTTTTCTTTACATGCATGTTATGACCAAGGCAAAACTGAAGCCTGAAGGTTCAAGGAAAACCAGCCCTCTTTGTATCACCAGAAAAACCATTGCCATTGAGAAGTTACACAGGACAGAAGCCGTGTGGCTAACAGGGTCTTGGTGCTCTGGCCAGTGTCAGGCCTGAGCCTCTGAGGTGGGAGAGCCGAGTTCAGGACATTGGACCACCAGAGACCTCCTGGTCCCATATAATATCAATCAGTGAGAGCTCTCCCAGAGATCTCCATCTCAATGCTAAGACCCAGCTCCACTCAACGAACAGCAGGCTCCAGTGCTAGACACCCCATGCCAAACAACTAGCAAGACAGGAACACAAACCCACCCATTAGCAGAGAGACTTCCTAAAATCATAATAAGTTCACAGACACCCCAAAACACACCACCGGATGCTCTCCTGTCCACCAGAAAGACAAGATCCAGCCTCATCCACCAGAACATAGGCACCAGTCCCAGGAAGCCTACACAAGCTACTGAACCAACCTTACCCACTGGGGGCAGACACCAAAAACAATGGGAACTATGAAACTGCATCCTGCAAAAGGAGACCCCAAAACAGTAAGTTAAGCAAAATGAGAAGACAGAGAAATATGCAGCAGATGAAGGAGCAAAGTAAAAACCCACAAGACCAAATAAATGAAGAGGAAATAGGCAGTCTACCTGAAAAAGAATTCAGAGTAATGATAGTAAAGATGATTCAAAATCTGGGAAATAGAGTGGAGAAAATACAAGAAATGTTTAACAAGAACCTACAAGAACTAAAGAGCAAACAAACAGTGATGAACAACACAATAACTGAAATAAAAAATTCTCTAGAAGGAATCAATAGCAGAATAACTGAAGCAGAAGAACGGATTAGTGACCTGGAAGATAAAATAGTGGAAATAACTACCACAGAGGAGAATAAAGAAAAAAGAATGAAAAGAATTGAGGACAGTCCCGGAGACCTCTGGGACAACATTAAATGCACAAACATTCGAATTATAGGGGTCCCAGAAGAAGAAGAGAAAAAGAAAGGGACTGAGAAAATATTTGAAGAGATTATAGTTGAAAACTTCCATAATATGGGAAAGGAAATAGTCAATCAAGTCCAGGAAGTGCAGAGAGCCCCATACAGGATAAATCCAAGCAGAAACACACCAAGACACATAAAAATCAAACTATCAAATATTAAATACAAAGAAAAAATATTAAAAGCAGCAAGAGAAAAGCAACAAATAACATATTAGGGAATCCCCATAAGGTTAACAGCTGATCTTCCAGCAGAAACTCTGCAAGCCAGAAGGGACTGGCAGGACATTAATTTAAAGTGATGAAAAGGGAAAAACTACAAACAAGATTACTCTACCCAACAAGGATCTCATTCAGATTTGATGGAGAAATTAAAACCTTTACAGACAAACAAAAGCTAAGAGAATTTAGCACCACCAAACCAGCTTTACAACAAATGCTAAAGAAACTTCTCCAGGCGGAAACACAAGAGAAGGAAAAGACCTATAATAACAAACACAAAACAATTAAGAAAATGGTAATAGGAACATACATATCGCTAGCTACCTTAAATGTAAATGCATTAAATACTCCAACCAAAAGACATAGACTGGCTGAATGGATACAAAAATAAGACCTGTATATATATTCTGTATACAAGAGTCCCACTTCAGACCTAGGGACACATACAGACTGAAAGTGAGGGGATGAGAAAAGATATTCCATGCAAATGGAAATGAAAAGAAAGCTGGAGTAGCAATTCTCATATCAGACAAAATAGACTTTAAAATAAAGACTATTAAAAGAGACATAGAAGGACACTACATAATGATCAAAGGATCAATCCAAGAAGAAGATATAATAATTATAAATATTTATGCACCCAGCATAGGAGCACCTCAATACATAGGGCAAATGCTAACAGCCATAAAAGGGGAAATTGACAGTAACACAATCATAGTAGGTGACTTTAACCCCCCACTTTCAGCAACGGACAGATCATCCAAAATGAAAATAAATAAGGAAACACAAGTATTAAATGATACATTAAATAGGATGGACTTAATTGATATTTATAGGACATTCCATCCCAAAACAACAGAATTCACCTTCTTCTGAAGTGCTCATGGTACATTCTCAAGGATAGATCATATCTTGGGTCATAAATCAAGCCTTGGTTAATTTAAGAAATTGAAATCATATCAAGTATCCTTTCCTACCACAACACTATGAGACTAGATATCAGTTACAGGAAAAAGACTGTAAAAAATACAAGCACATGGAGGCTAAAGAGTACACTAATAAATAACCAAGAGATCACTGAAGAAGTCAAAGAGGATATCAAAAGATACCTAGAAACAAATGACTGAAAACACAATGACCCAAAACCTATGGGATGCAGCAAAGGCAGTTCCAAGAGGGAAAGTTATAGCAGTACAATCCTATCTCAAGAAACAAAAAAAATCTCAAAGAAATAATCTAACCTTACACCTAAAGCAATCAGAGAAAGAAGAACAAGAAACCCCCCAAAGTTAGCAGAAGTAAAGATATCATAAAAATTAGATCAGAAATAAATGAAAAAGAAATGAAGGAAACAATAGCAAAGATCAATAAAACTACAAGGTGATTCTTTGAGAAGATAAACAAAATTCATAAACCTTTAGCCAGACTCATCAAGAAAGAAAGGGAAAAGACTCAAATCAACAGAATTGGAAATGAAAAAGGAGAAGTAACAACTGACACTGCAGAAATACAAGGATCATGAGATATTACTACAAGCAACTATATGGCAATAAAATGGACAACCTGGAAGAAATGGACAAATTCTTAGAAAAGCACAACCTTTCAAGAATGAACCAGGAAGAAATAGAAAATATGAACAGACCTTTCACAAGCACTGAAATTGAAACTGTGATTAAAAATCTTCCAACAAACAAAAGCCCGGGAACAGATGGATTCACAGGTGACTTCTATCAAACATTCAGAGAAGAGCTATCACCTATCCTTCTCAACTCTTCCAAAATATAGCAGAGGGAGGAATACTCCCAAATTCATTCTACAAGGCCACCATCACCCTGATACAAAAACCAGACAAAGATGTCACACAAAAAGAAAACTATAAGCCAATATCACTAATGAACATAGATGCAAAAATCCTCCACAAAATACCAGCAAACAGAATCTGACAGCACATTGAAAGGATCATA
Organism: Delphinus delphis; assembly: GCF_949987515.2. Classification (NCBI taxonomy): domain Eukaryota; kingdom Metazoa; phylum Chordata; class Mammalia; order Artiodactyla; family Delphinidae; genus Delphinus; species Delphinus delphis. The sequence continues at coordinate 90,052,440 of NC_082687.1, read as the reverse complement.
CACCATGATCAAGTGGGGTTTAACCCAGGAATGCAAGGATTCTTCAATATATGCAGATCAATCAATGTGATAAACCATATTAATAAATTGAAGGAGAAAACCATATGATAATCTCAATAGATGTAGAAAAAGCTTTTGACAAAATTCAGCACCCATTTATGATAAAAACTCTCCAGAAAGTAGGCATAGAGGGAACCTACCTCAACATAATGAAGGCCATATCTGACAAACCCACAGCCAACATCATTCTCCGTGGTGAAAAAATGAAACCATTTCCACTAAGATCCAGAACAAGGCAAGGTTGCCCACTCTCACCACTCTTATTCAACATAGTTTTGGAAGTTTTAGCCACAGCAATCAGAGAAGAAGAAGAAATAAAAGGAATCCAAATTGGAAAAGAAGAAGTAAAACTGTCACTGTTTGCAGATGACATGGTCCTATACACAGAGAATCTTAAAGATGCTACCAGAAAACTACTAGAGCTAATCAGTAAAGTAGCAGGATACAAAGTTAATGTACAGAAATCTCTTGCATTCCTATACACTATTGATGAAAAATCTGAAAGAGAAATTAAGGAAACAATCCCATTTACCATTGCAGCACAAAGAATAAAATACCTAGGAATACACCTACCTAAGGAGAGAAAAGACCTGTATGTAGGAAACTCTAAGACACCAATGAAATAAATTAAAAATAATACAAACAGATGGAGAGATGTACCATGTTCTTGGATTGGAAAAATCAACATTGTGAAAATGACTATACTACCCAAAGCAATCTACAGATTCAATGCAATCCCTATCAAACTACCAATGGCAGGTTTCACAAAACTAGAACAAAAAATTTCACAATTTGTATGGAAACACAAAGATCCCGAATAACTGAAGCAAACTTGTGAAAGAAAAAACGGAGCTGGAGGAATCATGTGCCCTGACTTCAAACTATACTAGAAAGCTACAGTAATCAAGACAGTATGGTACTGGCAGAAAAACAGAAATATAGATCAATGGAATAGTATAGAAAGCCCAGAGATAAACCCACACACATATGGTCACCTTATGTTTGATAAAGGAGGCTAGAATACACAATGGGGAAAAGACAGCCTCTTCAATAAGTGGTGCTGGGAAAACTGGACAGCTACATGTAAAAGAATGAAATTAGAACACTCCCTAACACCATACACAAAAATAAACTCAAAATGGATTAAAGACGTAAATGTAAGGCCAGACACTATCAAACTCTTAGAGGAAAACATAGGCAGAACACTCTATGACATAAATCACAGCAAGATCCTTTTTGAGCCAACTCCTAGAGAAATGGAAATAATAACAAAAATAAACAAATGGGACCTAATGAAACTTAAAATCTTTTGCGCAGCAAAGGAAACCATAAACAAGTCAAAAAGACAACCGTCAGAATGGGAGAAAATATTTGCAAAAGGAGCAACTGACAAAGGATTTATCTCCAAAACATGCAAGCAGCTCATGTAGCACAATATCAAAAAACAAAAAACCCTGTCCAAGAATGGTCAGAAGACCCAAATAGACATTTCTCCAGAGAAGGTATACAGATTGCCAACAAACACGTGAAAGGATGCTCAACATCAGTAATCATTAGAGAAATGCAAATCAAAACTAAATGAGGTATCACCTCACACTGGTCAGATTGCCTGTCATCAAAAAACTTGCAAACAATAAGTTCTGGAGAGGGTGTGGAGGAAAAGGAGCACTCCTGCACTGTTGGTGGGAATGTAAATTGATACCGCTACTATGGAGAACGGTATGGAGGTTCCTTAAAAAACTAAGAATAGAACTGCCATATGACCCAGCAATCCCAGTCTTGGGCATATACCTGGCGAAAACCATAATTCAAAAAGAGTCATGTACCACAGTGTTCACTGCAGCACTATTTACAATAGCCAGGATATGGAAGCAACCTAAGTGTCCATCAACAGATGAATGGAGAAAGAAGGTGTGGCACAAATATACAATGGAATATTACTCAGTGATAAAAAGAAATGAAATTGAGTTATTTGTTGTGATGGATGGACCTAGAGTGTGTCATACAGAGTGAAGTAAGTCAGAAAGAGGACAACAAATACTGTATGCTGACAGATATATATGGATTCTAAAAAAAAAAAAAAAAAAAAAGGTTCTGAAGAACTTAGGGGCAGGACAGGAATAAATATGCAGACCTAGAGTTGGACTTGAGGACACGGGGAGGGCGAAGGGTAAGCTGGATGAAGTGAGAGAGTGGCATGTACATATATACACTACCAAATGTAAAACAGATAGCTAGTGGGAAGCAGCCACATAGCACAGGGAGATCAGCTCGGTAAGCTTTGTGACCACCTAGAGGGGTGGGATAGGGAGGGTGGCAGGGAGATGCAAGAGGGAGGAGATATGGGGATATATGTATATGTATAGCTGATTCACTCTGTTATAAAGCAGAAACTTACACACCATTGTAAAGCAATTATACTCCAATAAAGATATTAAAAAAAATATGTAGGCTAGAAGAACTAACCTAGCTTAGTCTAGGATACTCATCTGCAGGTAGAAATGTTGTATATAGTAGAAATATTTATAAAATTTTAATACCTGCTACAACAGTGTCAGCATTCTAAATGTAAGTAATTTTTGGATTTTGCCTTATTTTCATAGTTATCATTAAAAAGGAAAATACTATATAAATCATATTTTAATTATAAATTTCATATTCTGTTATATCCTGTAATAGACACATCAACTTATTCTAATTAAAACCTTTTGGAGGAAAAAAAAGATCAAATAGAAGAGAATGACATCCTCCCATTTCTCTAACCAATGCTTGGCTTAGCTCTGATTATTCAACTTGAATCAGGAGTTCATCTTTGGGCCAACATCATTATGACTTCAGTTTGGATAAAGGTTGATTGACCAGAAATAAATCTTGTGTCCAGACCTGGATCTAGGGGATGGAGCCAGTCCCATCCAAACATGTGCACTGAGCATGGAGAGTATGATTTTTCCAGAAAAACTGAGGTGTTCTTGCTAGTGGTTGGTGGGAGGTAGATGCAAGGTAGGCAAAACTAACCAATGCCTGTGAGACATTCACAGTGGATTCCAGGCCACCTTGCAGTAAAAACAGGATGGGAGGTAAGAAGTATTAGGAGGAACTCTCCCCAAAGGACTGTAAATGCACAGATTAGGAACTGTGTATTTCTATACGCAAACTCTTGAATAGAGGATATCATCTCTGCAAAAGGAAGTGACTTGTCCATAGAATCACAGTTCAAAAGGTAGAGGCAGGGTCACATCATTCTAATGCTCTACTTACAGACCAGACTATTTCTTGTTAATCATACACATGATTAAAAAAATAGTCAATTTTTGAAAGTGATATTTTTGCCTAATTTCAAAACTTTGGAAAATCCAAGAGCAAGTGAATATGACTTCATGAGAAAACTATTAAACTTTTCTGTGTTGAATTGTTTTGAATTTAATTCTGTAAAAGGACAATATATGTATAAGCTCTATTTAATCAGTCTCTTGTTATGGAATTTTTAAAGTAGAAAATTTTCACTGGGTGTTTTCACAATTTAAACCATATGTGTTTGCAAATTCCTCAATGAGTTATCACCAGAATTACATTATTATCACATAAATGGCAACAGTTTTAGGTAAGGGGCTTTTTAGGCTTTCTTAGAGCCCTTTAGTCTACTTTCCTTTATCAACTAGTTTTCACTCTTCTTTGTGGCAGTTTCCCCAAGATACCTCTTATGGGTGCTCACGGGAGAGCTGTTGTCATACTTGCCCTACACAGTCACCTGGCCCAGGAGACCTGGTCCAGTCTTGATGTCTTCCTGCCAGCTTCAGTAGAGACCATGGGCAGGCCACTCACCCCATGAACTCTTGCTGCAGGGTCCCCTCATTTAACGAATAGCCCTTTTGGAAGTGCTTAAATTCCTCTATCTTCTGGCATCTGGTCGACCCATAAGAACTTTGTATATCTTTGCCTTGGTAAACTGTGGCAGATGCAGGATGCTCTCCAACCATTGCCCATCTTACCTCTGCCATCCTACTCTTGCCTTTAGTCCTGAGCAAAGGAATGTTCACCAGTCCCTGACTTAGAAGGGGTGGGGGAGGACATCTGGATCCCATCAGTATTACAGAAGGGGATGATGGAGAGGTCCCAGAAGAAAGGATGTTTGCTGCTCTATGACCTGTAATAAGATGACCTCTTTCCTTTCCTGGTTCTACTGGGTTGGGTGGAGTGTTGGTAATGATTGTGGTGGTGGGTGATGAACTGAGGTCTTGAATGAAGCAAGTTCTGTGGGGAAGGGGCTGCCACTGCTTACAGGCGTTCTTTAAACTGCTCTGCCCTTGCTTCCTAGTGGTCACTTCTTTGCTCAAAACAATCTGATGACTTTCCGTCTCACTTGGAATTAGATCCAAATTCCTTGCTGTGGCCTCCAAGACCCTACCTGATGGTCCTCATTTCCTCTTTCCCTCTTGCTCTACCACTCTTCCTCTGATCATTCAAATCTAGTCTGGCCTTCTTGTTCCTTGTACATGTCAAAAATGTTTTCACCTGAGAGCCCTGAACTTGCTGTTTCCTTAGCCTGGAATGCTCATATTGTATACTCTCAGATTTGCTCCCTTTCTTTTGTAAATCTTGTCTCAAATATCATTTTATCAGTGAGGATTTCCTTGACCATTCTATATAAAATAGCATCTTCTGACAGTCTCAGCTCTTACCTGATTTCTTTTTCTTTGTATCACCTATCACCAGCTCATGTATACATGCCTGTACTTGTTTATTGACAGCCCTTTCCCAGGGACTTTTTCTGCTAGGTCCATTTTTCTACCCCTTCAGTCAGGGCAGTACCTGATACTTGGTAGCTCTCAGTAAATATTTGTTGACTTAATAAGTGAATGCCTGATGAATTAATTAAAATATATAAAGTAAAACTGAGACAAAACAAAGAAACTTACTTTGATGTTTCAGCTTACTGGTTTTAACTAAATGCAAATTTCAAATCCCCAGCTAAAAAGCCAACTCTCTGTCTTAATTTTGACACAATAGTTTTGACTGTTTCCATTTTCGTGAAGAATAACTAGGTACTTGCACAAATGCTGAGAAGTCCTGTGGGCATTTGGCACTGTAGGTTCATTTCTTCTTCGCCAGTGGGGAAAGTTTTTGCATTCCATATTTTCACTCCCACACTCTGATGTAATGGAAGCTACAAGACCAGACTAGGTAATCAGTAAGGTCTCTTTCTGTTCTAAAATGTACACCTTATGCCTTTCTTTCCTTTCTGTATGCACTTTTGAGCAGCCATTGTTACTTCGCTCATGACTTACAGGTGAGGTTATTGTCGTCCATGATTTGGATGACTGGTCTTGACTCTGTCTTTCAAATGTGAGCTAATGGTGGCTGCAGAGGATGCTAATTTAGGAAGATGATTCAGGTAGTGTGGATGATGCAGTTATTGTTCAGAGTAGGGCTCTGCTTGGGGCTATCAGTTTCTATCTGTAGAGCTATGTGGAGTGTAGGGTTTTGAAGGCCATTAAAAATGGCTTCTTTCCCTTTAGCCAAATAGATTTGCTGAAGTGATTTTACAGTTTCTGAAGCTGTTGACAAGAAACAAGGGGAAAGCTTTTTCTATAAACATTTCTCACCAGAAAATTCAACTCTCATTCTTGGTATAGGATTTTAGTCCCACTTTTGCCTAAAATCAATACAGTTAAATTTTTCTGGGTCTAGTAGGATATTGTGTGTGTGTGTGTGTGTGTGTGTGTGTGTGTGTGTGTGTTGTTTTTATTTTTTTTCTCCTTTTAATTCATGTAGCTGGGAGAAAAAGGATTTTGTGGCTAGACTGACAGAATGTTTGTATTGTGCACATTCCCAGCAAAGAAAAGAAAAGAATGTAAAACAAAGGCCCCAACTTGGAAAGAGAAAGTTTGTTTAGAATGGGAATTAACCTGTCTTGAACATGATGAATGCCATACTTTTCAAAGGTTTGTTACAGAATTGATTTCTTTCTCTATGTTTCTGGTGGTTTAATTTGATTGGTATAGCAAAATACTGCTATTTGATGTGAGAGAAGTTATTTTTAATGCACAGGACTGTAGGTGTAAATTTTATTTGTGTTAATAATGTTAAATAAACTGCATTTATGTGTTGGGTTTATTTCTGGCTACTGAACTACTACATAATTTGATTGTCCAGTGTTCAGACATGGATTTAAATCTTTACACAGCTGGGAATTAGCAGGTCACATTGTATTTGCTTCTGCTTGTGGAATCAGGAAAATGACCACACTGAAGAAAGGAAGCTATTTCAGGGTTTTCTTCTCTTTTTTAAAGCACAAAATTATTTCCATAGAAACTTGATAATTTAACTGTTTACCTACATCTGTTTGAATGACAGGTCTGCAGGTATCCAGTTCTGACTTTTCCATTCAGCAGCTACCTATGTTTATCAAAAGATGTGACATGTTTTTTCTTATTTTTCCTTTAAACAAATCAATATATTATTTTTATGCTTTTAAGGAGATTAAATTAAAAACATAAAAGAGATTGAATAGCAATAATTGGCTTTTACAACATTATGAGGTTATTATGTTCAATACTTACCTTGACAATTATAATTTTCAATAAGTAATCATCAAGTACTCAAACCCATAAAATGTTTACCGGGTTAATGTTGTTTCAATAATACGATACATACTGTTTTCATCTATACTAAAATAGACTTCAGATTTTTCAGACAATAAACTTATTTGATCAGGTTTGCACAGCTTCAATGACAATTACAGTTAATTCATGCAGAACTTCAATTTGCTTTTTATTTTATTGTAATTTTCGGTCGCGCGGAGCAGCTTGCAGGATCTTAGTCTTCCAACCAGGGATCAAACCCGCGCCCACAGCAGTGAGAGAGTGGAGTCCTAACCACTGGACCACCAGGGAATTTCCTCAATTTGCTTTTTAGAGACTCTTCTACTTCTTAGGCTAAACTGTTGACCAACTCCAGTGGCATTAAGATCACGAAGGCTTTTGCATTCATCTACTTTAACTTTCGTATGATATCCTCAGAAAATAAACTACCTGTGGCTCAGGAGAAGTATAAGTTCTTGCCTTGGCTTACTTTATTACCATTTCATTCTATGGGTCTGATTATATGTATATCTAACTTGACAGCACAACATGAATAGAGGTTAAATTGATTGGAATCTTTCAATCTGAAAGAATTAAATATTCTTGGTAATAAAGCAAACAAACCAATATTCACTCTAGCTGATTTTCATCAGGAATGACAGAAATTTACTCAAGAACATCAATCAGCAAACAGATATCTGTTGAGTGTTTAGAAGGTATGGGTGGACATGAAGGTACATGGAACCTGTCTTCAAGGAGCATAAAATCAGATTGATAAGATAATTAATGCTTAGGTATAAGAAAAGTCACTTAACAACACAGTGATGCAAACTAATAATAAACTATATCTTAATTGCCGAATGAGAGGTGTAGCAGACATCACAGATGCCCTTAGTAAGTTTACTTACTCAAACCTGAGTAATCAGGGAATTCCCTGGAGGTCCAGTGGTTAGGACTTTGTGCTTCTACTGCAGGGGGCCCAGGTTTGATCCTTGGTCAGGGAGCTAAGATCCTGCAAGCCACACGGTGTGCTCCCACTTCCCAAAGACTTAAAAAAAACAACAACTGAGTAATCAAACTGGAGTAAGTTTATTCTCCCTCCTCTCACTTTTAATACTGTATTCTTTGGAATAAGGTGGGTTTTTCCACACAGATAATCAAGGGCAGTAAATAAAACCAGCTAACATTTACTGAATTGTTCTTATGTGCTGTGCACAGGGACATTACCACATTTGAGAGCTCCAAATCACTGAAATAGGTCCTATGATCCTCATTTTACAGATGGGGAAACTGAGGCCAGAATAACTTGCTGAAGTCTGCACAGCTGGGCCAGAGCTGGGACTTAAATCCAGGCAGCCCAGGCTGAGAGCTTGTGGCTGCACCACTACACCATCTGCCTCTCCAGGACACCTGATTCCGGGTGCACCCAGGGAGGAATCTGGCTACAGAGAACTAGCTTCTCGCTGCAGGTTTCCTTTCACAGCACTCCAATTAATCCACAGAAAGTTCACTTACTAAATGGGCTCTGAGTAATTAGCTAACGGGCTTTTGGTGAGCAGTGTTCTCCAGAGGGCTGTTTCCATAGCCTGTCACATTGGGCAATCAAGCCTGTGGTTGTTAATCCCACTCCAGGAGAGCCCAGGCCTGCACACCAAAGTTGCTGGAAAATGGTTCCATATTGAAAACACAAACTGGATCCACAGTGCCTGGCTCTAGCTTTCAGAAGGCAACAGCTCAGCAAGGAGGGCCTGGATATCTGTGCTGGTAAACTCAAGAAACTGAGGATAGAGTGGGGGAAATGGCTGTCAACTTTCATATATGGGTTAAAACAATGAGGGCTTGTGTTTGGACTTTTCCCTAGTTCACAGGCTTTGAAAGAACCATGGCTTCAGTTGAGGAACACAAAGATGTGTCAAGGCACTGACTTACGGCAGTGTGGTTCTGTTTGCTGTGGCACTAGACCCTCCCCGTAGGGGAGATGGCAACAGGTAGATTCTTTGCCCCAACGGATACCACTTATTGCTGGCACCTCTTTGTGCCTCATTTGCTTCAGCTATAAAACAATAATACCTGTTGGGTAGAATTGTCATGGGGATTAAATGAATTGAAAAATATGAAGTTCTCAGAAGAGGGACTGGGTATTCAACACACACTTGCTATCGTCATTATTATTTTACTACTATTATTACATGTATTTTGTAGTGGAAAGAAAATGAGATTTAGAAAGGGTTCAAGTTCTGATTCTTCCCTCTGCTATTTTGTGGGAGCTTGGACAAGTCACTTGATCTCTCTATTCAGGGCTCTTGTCCGAGATGAGGATAACACCAGCCTCATAGGGTTGTTTAAAGAAATAATAAAACATTATCTATCAATTTCATTTGTATACTGTAAAGCCTCATGTGCATTACCATTTTAAATTCTCCAAACCTGATTATTCTCTTGAATTCTCTTTCTCATTAACCCAGTTGACACAGCTATAAAACTGGGAGTCATATTAAACCCTTCCTTTCAATGAGTTGGCTGTAAGATTTGATTCTTCTCTTAATATCTTTAGTATCTGGCCCCTCCCTCCTATCCACTGCAATTTCCTCAAATACAGGGTTTTAGCATCCTCCTAACTGGCCTCCCAGACTCCATTCTTCAGTCTGTTACCAGAATGATTGTCCTAAAGTGCAAATTCATTCTTCCCATTTTCCTACTTAAAACTCCCTAGTGGTTTCTCATTGCCTTCAGCATAAAATTCCAATTTATTAGCATGGTGAGCAAGCTCTCTCATGACATGGCTTTTTACACACTTTTTACACATTCCCCCAAGATCACTCTTGCCCTTTTGCCTTTATCGATGCCTTGTGTCACATCAAATTAGGTATAGTTCCCCAGAACATGTCTTTTTCTTGTGCTTTCTGGCCTTTTCCTTCCCATTATCTTCTTACCTGCCCTTCAAGATTATTCATTCTAGCATCAGCTACTTTAAAGAGCCTTTTCTGACATCCCTTTTCCCCGATGCCCTGAGTTAACAGTTCCTCTTCTGTGCCCCCATGATGCCCAGTGTTTGCGCTGATTGCTTGTATCCCAACTACTCCTTTATGTATCTCTCTTCCTTATAAGAAAGATGAACGCTTGAGGATTAGGATCTCATCCAAGTTGTTTTTGTATTCCCAGTGGCTTGGGGAAAAAAACAATAAATGTTGATTAAATGGAAGAATAAATATTTTGCTCAATGAGAATAAGATGATGAGGTTACCCTTCAAGAATCATCTCCAAGTTGCAAATCCACTCCACTCTACAAGAGATTTACAAAGGAGATCATCTTTGACATGTATTGTCAGATGCATGATCTTGGGCAAATGACACAGCATCCCTAAGTCATTTTTCTCATCTTGTAAAGGGGGAATAATGAGTATCTACCTTACAGTACTGTTGGAAAGAGCAAATTAAATATGCATATAAAACTCTTAAAAGGTGCTTGGTATCCAGTAAACACACAGTAAACATGAATTGCTACTATCTTATTAGTTCCAAATGGAAGTGAATTCACCCCATCCTTCATTCAAGAAAGTTGCTGTTGGAGGTGGTCAATGAAAGTTTGGGTGGGAGAGGTGGTCTGTAGGTTTTCTTGACCTGAGTGAAGTAGCTCATAAAAGAGTGGATTTATTATCATCCAAATAAAGAAAAAAATCATCAAGAAAAACAATGGAGTTCAAAGACTTGTAGGGTTCTGGCATAAGCAAGAGAAAAACAAAACTCTGTTGACCCCATTCTCTCCTGGTTTGCTAATTTTCTTTGTCATACAGTTCACAGTAAAATAAAAGGGTTTCTATTCCCATGCATATTCTCTACACTTTCTGTGATTCTGCTGATGCCACTTAGGAATATTTTTGGTTTTTTTTAATACTCAAAACCAGAAAAGCTTAACTGATATATGAGAGACAGAGAGGTCAAATGAAGAGACATTGGTTGGACTGGCCTAAGCCAGTCGCATGCTCAGTGTCAGGCACCTGTCCAGAATTCCTTTGATACTTCGTCTGCTATGGTCATCTACATGGCTGTGATCAGCAGTCTTTCAAAGCGTGAAGTAAAATAGAGAAAAAAATGGCTATTTTCTACTTCCTAAGCAGGGGCGTGAATGTTCATGAAGATGAATCAAGAAGAGGACAAGAGAGAATCTTGGGAAGAACATGGATTTTGGAGGCAGAGAGCTGGGTTTTAATCTTTTCTCTGTTACCTGTTCTCTTATCACCTTGCACATGTCTACTTTCTCTGCAATTCATTTTCTGGGTTCATATAATGGACAGAATAGCATCAGTCTTTAAGAATTGTTGTGAACAGCATGGTTTTTAGCAATAAATCATAGCTGTTCCTTTTCCTTTGTGCCTGGACACTATCAGGTGTCATCTTTGATAATCCTCTGTTCTTCTCCTTGAGTCTGAAAAGGCTTGAAACCTAATGCCCTGGCTATATATTTGTGAATCATTGCTGAGAGCCTGGAGATAACAACAGTTTAGGGACACTGTTAATTGTTGGTCCTTCCGCCTTCCCTCTTTCCCTCCTTTCCTCTTGCATCTTCTCTTCCTCTTTGCCTCCTCTCTCCTTTATTCCCCTCCTCTCTCCCTTCTTCCCTCCATCTTTCTCTCTTTTTTGCCCTCTATCCACTTGTCAAACAACAACCACTGGTTAAAGAAGCTCATCTTCTTGCAGTTACTGATGGCATCATCATACCTCTAGGAAGCTAGTTACTTTTTTCATATGACTCCAGGTCTACCATGTAATCCCAGAGTCAAAATGTTTATATCATCTACCATCGTTAGCTTTACATTCTTTATTTTAAAGTCTGTATGATATAATCCTTCTGGGATACAAATCCTTAGGCCCCATGTGTTCAAATGGAATAAGATATGATCTTAGCAGTCAAGACTCAATCACTCTAACACTGCATAATGATTAGGCTATGCGCCTTACATAAAATCCATTCCTAAAATCCTAAAATGTCTCACTGTGTACTATTTTGGGGTAGACTATTGGTTTCATGTAGACTTTTAGTTTGGAAAGAACCCTAGAGAGATTCTAATGCCATATAGACCTATAAAGATCACCCATTCCAAACCCATCATTAGACCATATGAGCAATCTCAGACACACACGTCTTATTCATGCATAGGTTAATTAGAGGCAGAGATAGAAACAGGACTCTGGGCCTCAAACTGTTATCACCTTGCTGGTGGCCTTGGGAGAGGCCATTAAGATTGACACATGGACAAAGTTCCAATCTTCACTTACTTGGTAGCTAGTGAACTCATAGTTATCTTTCAAGTTTTGATTCAAATGCCTGTTCCTCTGGAAAGCTGTTTGTGAACTTCCCAGGAGAGCTAAGTCACCTCCTCTTTCTGCCACCAGTGTCTCTTCGTATTCTCCAACCAGTTCTCTTTGGACCTGTCTTCCCAATGAGACCATCACCTCCTGAGGGTAGAAACTATATGCTATCCATCTCTGAATCACCGCACCCTGCCTGGAGTCTGGCACATAATAGCTGCTCCGTGGATATTTGTTGAGTGAATAATGAACAAATTTGACTTTTCAAATATTTGGATCAGTTGTGGAGTCACAAGGCTCACTTGTGAAGGGAAACTGTTCCTGCCTCCTCTGCTCTGGCCATTGCTGATGAATGAAGCCCTACCTCAATTCATGTCAAATGCTCTCCTGTCTTTGAGGGGCTGCATGATTAAACTGCTGCTTTTATTTTCGGGCAGACTGGAGGGTTCGATAGGCAATAATGTTGGAGTCCCTAGAATTTAGGAAGAGATATATGTCATGGCCCTCACTCTGAGGTCTATAAGAAGTTTTATTTTCTGAATAAGTATTGATTGCAGCTTAAAAATACTGCAAACCTATTTAATTAAAAGAATGAGAGAAGTCATTGGTGGGCAGTGCATGGGTGGCTGTAAGAGAAGACAAACTCTTCAGGTGCCTGGATTTTATAATTGTACTTGCTTAGGAAGCTTATTAAAGCCTTGCAGGTGCAGTGTTTCATCACAGAGTAGTGAACCTTTGAAAGATATGCATAATAAACAGAGTTTGAAATATGCTTTTATTCCAGGCCATATGGTCCTGTCTGGAGCTTTCCTGGATCTTTGGGTCAGTTCATTGTTGAAAGATGGGCTTGCAAGCACCTACCTCTCGGAGCAGCTGTCAGAGGCCTATCAGAACGAATGTGCTTTTGCATGATTATTTATTTTATGTGGCTCTCTGAAACAAGCCCAGCCTTGCTCAGGAGCTGAAATGTGCTGAGCAAAGTCTCCTCCCCGAACAGCTTGTGGCCACATCACCAAGCAGTGTCCTTCTTTGTCCTTAAAAAACAGACGAGTGAGACTTATACGATAGGCCAGGACAGGCAGTCTGGGTGAGGTGTACCCACCTGGGCTTGAACTTGGTGCCAGCAATATGAAACCGTACACGGTAGCATTTTAAAGACGTGCCACTGCTCTTTCTTCCCAACCCTCTGTTGCTCACTTTCCTGTATCCCTCGACTCTGGGCAATTACAGTGGCCGCCGAACGCAAGCACCTGTGTTTTTGTGGTATTATTGTGGTGTGGAGAATGCTAACACTTGCTTTCTCTCCCTTTGTCATTAACAAAAGGAGGCTTTAACTCCTCTGAGAATGGCTTTTTAAGGGGTATTTAATGTAATTTATTCAACATTTATCGTATAGGTATGGAAATACTAGTAACTGACAAGAGACATGGTCCTGAAGACAAGTGACCACAGAAAAATATCCCAGCAACCAAAATGTGCAGCGAGTTGATCATATTGGAAGGAGATATTTCTTTCTCTTTATTTGGACAAGGTGAATTTGGAGTTGAATTTTGTCATCTTGGCCAAGTAAATAATCTTGCCTTCTTGAGAATGACCTTTTCTCTACTCTCATCTTGCTAACATTATGTTTGGTATTCTGTATCTATTTGTAGTTATTCACTCATTTAAGCACTATTTATTGACAATTATCCTTCACCAGCCACTGTGCTAAGTTTTGGGAATATAAGAGCCATGTGCTTCCTGCCCTCATGGAGCTTAGAGTCTGGAGAAGAGGACAGACACTGAACAAATAGTTAATTCCATGTCTTATTCATGTTACAAAAGGGAAGATAACAGTGTTGAGTGAATGCACATAACAGAGAAACTGTATGGGGTCTTTGCTCTTCTGTTTCATCTTGAGGGCAAGGTCTGCATTAGGTTCCATACCACCTCACCCCCCCAAATGGGAATCACTATGCCTAAAACAATAACTTGTATATAGTAGATGCTATGTAGTATAAAGTATTTTGTGGATATAAGGGAGGAATTAAAGGAAGAAACTAAGAATGAAGTACTAACACTAGTCCATTTATTCAGAATACAGTTGGACAAATTACAAGTCTAGAGCCCTAAATTAGTTTTAGAGCAAAACTACACATTTTTCTTTTGCTCTCACGTGCAGCTATACCATTTTTTATTTACCCATGGTGCCTATTTTTCCACCTCTAGAGCCATAGAATATAGAACTTAGCCTTTCACCTAAGGACTCTGATATTTCTATCTGGGGAACCAGCTACTTTTTTTGAGGGCTGTTCTTAGGTCACTGTAGTTATTAGAGATAGGCTAGTTCTATATACAAGTAGATCAACATTCTTATGATCTAAAAAATAAGAGCTATTCCGAAGTGTGTACCTCAGGCCTAGGGATAAGATCGTTTGATGAGAGATGTTTTCTTCTGAAGCTCTACTATGATACCCTAGGGGCTTCTGGGACCAAGGAGCCACCACTCAAGCTTAGTCTGTGTCCAGGAGAGTGTAGTGACATTGCCCAAGAGCACTGAGCACTTACAGTGATAATTCTCAAGAAGGGGAAAACACTCAAGAAGACCACCCCAGAAATACAGCCAAGGGCCAAATAAAGGGTTCCTTGAGAGATATTGGTAATCAGAGGTGAAGTGTGGTAGCAGCAGCTGAGACAGCAGAGAAGCTTTTGGGAAATGTCAGAGAAGAGAGGCCAGTGGAAAGTGATGGGGAATCTTAGGTCTGAATAGGTAGAGAGTTGGAATAGCCAGGTTGGGAATGGAAGCGGAGGCTGGTTTCCCGTGGGACAGGAACATCCAGCAGTGCAGTAGCAGGGATTCAGGTGCTGGATGGGGACTTGGAATCAAGGGCATTGACATCTTGGCTGTTCAGCCTGAAGATAATATGATTCTGATACCCGGATGGGAATAGTGAGACCAGAGTCCTATTAAGGTTATATTAAGATGACTCCCTTCCTCCCTTTTTCCCTTCCTCCCTCCATTCCTTCCTTCCTTCCTCCCTCCCTCCATCCCTCCCTTCCTTCCTTCCTTCCTTTCTTCCTTTCTTTCTTCCTTTCTTCCTTCCTTCCTCTCTCTTCCTCCTATATCTTTTTCCCTTCCTCATTTCCCTTTCTCCTTCATTCCTTCAACAAGTACTTATTTAGCATCTTCTATGTGTTAAGTACTATTCTCAGGGTTAGGAATATTGAAAAGAATAGACAGACAAGGTCCCTTTTTTTCTCATGGGATTTTCAGTCTTCCAGGTAGGATCAATAATAAAAAATAAGTACATGAACAAGGCAATTTCACTTAATAATAGGGCCACAAAGAAAAGAGTACAGGATGAGACAGAATGAGGTAGTTGGGAATATAAATAGAGGCATCAAAAAAGACCTCTTATGGAGGTAAACTTGAATCAAGACCTGAATGGAAATAAGCAGCCATGAGGTAAAGACACAGAGGAGTGATTCAAGCAGAAGGGCAGTCTGTATAAAGCCTGTAAAATGGAAAACAGCTCAGTACATTTTAGGAAGCAAAAGAAGCCCAGTGTGCCTAGAGAATGGCCAGTGGAGAGCAGGAAGGAGAGGACGGGGGAGAGCTGTGCAGAAGCCTGATCATGTAGGACATTAATGGTCAGATGAGGATTTAAAATTTTGCACTAAGTGAAATAGGAAACCATTAAGTGGGGGAATTAGAAAAGGACATAAGGTAAATTGGTTTTTCAAAGATTTATACTTTCTGGCTACATTGTTTGCAAGAGTTGTGGCAGGAAGACTAGTTGGGAAGCTATTGCGGTGGTGTAGAGGGATCAAGAGATGGGTGGGGGGAGAGCCTGTTACAGATGGGCAGGAGAAGAGGATATGGAAAAGGGAGAAGCAGGCATGACGTCTAGGCATTTGGTATGAAGAACTGAGTGATGCCATTTTTTGAGATTCGAAAATAGAGTGGGGGCAGGTTTGAGGAATGGGTTATACATCAAGAGTTCTATTTTATATACGTTAAATTTTATTTATTTATTTTAAAATTAAATTTACAGTTCACCTTGTTGTGCAACCATGATCTCCATCTATCTCCAGAACTTTTTCATATTCCCGTTGTACCTATTAAACTCCCCATCACTCCTCCCCACCATCCCTTGTAACTATTATTCTACTTTTTGCCTTTGTGAATTTGACATTCTAAGTGCTTTATATAAGTGAAATCATACAGTATGTGTCTTCTAAGTTTGGCTTGTTTTACTTAGCCTGTCTTCAACATTCATCCATGTTGTAGAATGTATCAAAATTTTATTTTTTAAAAATATTGAATAATATTCCATTGTAGGTATATACCACATCTTGTTTATCCATTCATCCAGTGATGGACATTTGCATTGTTTCCATTATTTGACTATTGTGAACAATGCTGCTTTGCACATCAGTGCACAAATACACCCGTTAAATTTTAAATGTCATTTAGATCACAAGAGCAGAAGTAAAGTCATAAATTATATATAGATTTTGCAGGTAAGAGAGATGCTAGAGCTAGAGATATAAATTTTGGTGTCATCATATAGTCTTTGACCAGAGGATCCATGAACCAAATTAGGTTGTGGCCCCAATTCTTTTTAGACGTCTAATGAGCTAAGCTGAGCCACATGACATAGTTTTTGTCTAAGTAGAGGTGGGTTAGAGTTAGTCTAAAACCCAGTGTTACAATAGGCTGGAAAGGCCATAATTTCCCCTAAATTCGTCTGAGCATCTCTGAACTTATCCTTCTAATAGAATAAAAATAAGAACACACCGCTGTTCCACGCCCTTGGAAATGGAAGCAGTGCAACAGACAGCAGGAGAGAGTGCGTCCCCAGTGCTCCCTGCCCCCTCTCCCCACCCCACAAGCCTGCCTCTGTCCTGGGCCTAAGCAAGTCCAGAAGCTCTGTTTTCAAGTAGCAAAAAGAGAAACTTTGAACAAAATCTGAACATTGGCCAAGTGTGCTCCAGGGGGAAAGAATCTGTGCCATCTGAACACTCTGACTTTAAGGTGCATGAAGGAGAGACCCCTGCTCGTGCAGGCTATAACTCCATAAGGTGATCCCCTTTAAAACTCTCACCTCAGGGCTTCCCTGGTGGCGCAGTGGTTGAGAATCTGCCTGCTAATGCAGGGGACACGGATTCGAGCCCTGGTTTGGGAAGATCCCACATGCCGCGGAGCAACTAGGCCTGTGAGCCACAACTACTGAGCCTGCGCGTCTGGAGCCTGTGCTCCACAACAAGAGAGGCCGCAACAGTGAGAGGCCCGCACACTGCGATGAAGAGTGGCCCCTGCTTGCCACAACTAGAGAAAGCCCTCGCACAGAAACGAAGACCCAACACAGCCAAAAATAAAAATAAATAAATTAAGAGAAGGCTCAACATTAAAAAAAACCCAAAAAACTCTCACCCCAGAAAAACTTGGACCAATTACTGAATAATCCTCTTCCTCAATGGTGCTAGTTTTTTGGTTTTGATCTTGAATTTTCCCTGGAGAGATATAAGAGGATTATAAAAGGGGTGGAGGAGACTTGAGAATTTTCCTTACACTACAAGCACTAGACTTTTGCTCTTAAGGAGTCAGTGCTACAGGTGTCACCCCCAGCTTTATGCTCTCCACATGTTTTTTATGCTCTGGCCATGTGATTCCCATAGTGGCTTTGGCTCCTGCATGTCACCCACAGTCCTAGATGTGCAATCTTTCTTGATTTGCAATGTTTCCATGGTATTCTTATAGAAGGATCATGGACTTTGGAGTCAGACAGTTTTAGTATTCATTTCCAAATTCTCCCCTTTTAGTTGTGTGACTTTGGTCAGATTACATCCACAGAGAGTGTCACCTATGGTTGTATCAGGTCAAGGACATGGGGCATTTCTGGCCCTCCTCATCAATCTCTCTTTCCAGCTTATCTTTAAATGTTGGCATAGCATGAGGCTTGTACCAAGTCTTGGTTTCTTATTCTCTAAATTCTATTCAACAGCCATTATTTCAATTACCAGCTTTACATGATGACTCCAAAATTTACATTTCCATGTCAGAACCTACTTTGAGCTCTTTAATTTGTCTGTCCAGCTACCTGTTGAACTTTTCATTTAGAGGTCAAAAAAGCACCTTAATGTCATCATAACCGAAGCTTGATTCATTATCTTCCCTGCCTTTTCTCCAAAACTTGTCTATGCCCAATATTTCCTAACTTAGAGACTGACAATACTATCCATTAAATTGTGCTAACTATATCACCTTAGCTCCTTCACCACTAATCTCCAATAAATTGTTCAGTCCTGTTGATTTTATCTGAGTATCTATTGAATCCATCTGATTCTTTGTCTTCACTTATGCCAACCCAGACCAAGCTCCTATCATCTCCCTCCTGGTTTACTGCAATCACTCCTAAATGCTCTCTTGGATTCCACTCAAGTCTATTCTCCACAGAGGTCACAGTTCTCTTCTAAAAATGCAAATTAGGTAAACTCACTCCCTTGCTTAACTCCTTCCATGACTTTTCATTGCTGTTGAGATAAAGATGAAAATCTTTATAAGGCCCTGCATGTCTCAGTCCCTGCCTCCTGGAGTGCATGTTCTCTCTCTCTCTAATTATTTTTTCCCTACAGCTTTTTTGAGATACAGTGACATACAACATTGTGTAACTTTAAGGTATACAACATGTTGATTTGACACACTTATGTATTGTGATATAATTCCCACCGTAGCATCAGCTAAACCCTCCATCACCTTACATAATTATTATTTCTTTTTTGTGACAAGAACATTTAAGATCTACTCTCTTAGCAGCTTTCAATCTCATAAGACAGTATTGTTAACTGACATTACCATACTGTACGTTGGATCCTGCAAACTTATTCATTTTATAACTGAAACTTTGTACCCTTTGAGCAATGTCTCCCTATTTCCCCCACTCCCCAGCCCTTGGTAACCACCATTCCAGTCTCCGTTTCAGTGAGTTCCTGATAATTCTTTATGATCCATTGATCATATTCTTTAAATTCCTTAAATGTGCTGTGAACTTTCCCATGCCTGATCTTTGACATATGTTGTTTATTTTTCTTGGATTTTCTTATTCTTTTTCATTTAGTGAAGTGGACATCTGTCAGGTTTTCTGACTGCTTAGCACTTGTTGAATACACTTGCTACATTTGAGGAATAGCCAGTCTTAAGAGCTGTGTCTAGTCAAGGTAGAGAATGACATTCCCCAGGTTTCTTTGGAGCAGGGGCATGCACATGTGATCTAGTCTCCACCAATCAGACTGACTCATGTGAGAATTTAATCTGAAAGTAAACAGCTTGAAGAAGGCAGAACCTATCACGTGCTGGTGAGGATAGCAACAGAGGCATCCAGCTCTTGAGAATGACAGTGGTTATAAAGTCTAGTTTCTGGTGCAGAAGTAGTTGAGATGCTTGTGGCTGCGTGGCTACAAGAAAGTTGGGTTTTGACAGCAACATGAACTATGGGACTTAATGCCCATTAGGTCGTTAGCAGTTAAGGAAGTTTCTTCCACCCACTAGTTCCATGGTATGCTTTTGGGCACTATTTCTGAAAGCTTCGTTTGAGCCAAGTTTTCCACCTTGACACCTTTTTTGCTTCATCTGTCAAGGTCAGCTTCTGTTACTTACAAGTAAGAAAGAACCCTGGCTGGTAGCATTCAATAACTCCAACTAATCCTTGAGCTCTGAGCTCTAGTTCACTCTAGGAGACTGTTCCATCTTCCCTGTTCTCCAACCCTTGCTGACTTAGATAGATCTTCCACTACAACATGTTGTCAAGACTCAATATAGTAGTTCTATTTTTAGTTTTCTGAGAAATCTCCGTATTGTTTTCTGCAGTGGCTGCACTAATTTACATTCCCGCCAACAGTGTAAAAGGGTTCCCTTTTCTCCACAGTCTTGCTACCATATGACCCAGCAATTCTACTCCTGGGTATATATCCGAAAAAGACAAAAACACTAATTTGAAAAGATACATGCACCCCAATGTTCATAGAAGCATTATTTACAATTTCCAAAGAACTGCCAAAGTATGGAAGCAACCTAAGTGTCCATCAACAGATGAATGGATAAAGAAGATGTGGGGTGTGTGTGTGTGTGTATATATATATATATACATATATACACATATACAAGGGAATACTACTAAGTCAATAAAAAAGAACAAAATTTTGCCATTTGCAGCAACATGGATAGACTTGGAGGGCGTATGCTAAGTGAAATAAGACAAAGACAAATTTTGTATGATGTCACTTACATGTGGAATCTAAAAATTACAACAAACTAGTGAATATAACAAAAAAAGAAGCAGACTCATAGATATAGAGAACAAACTTGTGGTTACCAATGGGGGGGAGGGGCAATATAGGGGTGGAAGAGTGGGAGGTACAAATTATTGGGTATAAGACAGGCTACAAGGATGTATTGTACAACATGGGGAATATAGCCAATATTTTGTAATAACTGTAAATGGAAAGTAACCTTTAAAAAGTGTATAAAATTTTTTAAAAATTGAAAAAGAATTGGAGTTGAAAGTAACCTTTAAAAAGTGTGTAAAAATTTTTAAAAATTAAAAAAAAACTTGGAGTTGTAAACAAAACAAACAAACAAACAAACAAATGACTCAGTATAGTGTCCTGGCTTGGCATGCAGGCTCTGCTGGTATCCTGCCTGAGTTCCAGTCTCAACCTTCCTACTGACCTGATATTTGCTCTCTGTGATCCCTTCCCTTCTCTGTAAAATGGAGACAATGGTAATATCCATCTAACTCACAGGTTTACTGTAAAGATTAAATGAATTAATGCATACATGAAACCCTTAAAGTGGTACCTGAGTACTCAGTAAATGTTAGCTAATATGCTGTTCTTACCCACAGTTCCCATGTCTTTCTTTTCATAATGTTTTTCACGGATTGTAATTAAAGGCTCACAGGGTGGTAATTTGATTAAGATATGTCTTCCATATAAGCTGTTAAGCTCTTCAAAAGGAGAGGGCACTTATTTTGCTCACCCTTATAGTCCCAATTCCTAGCACAATATATATTTATTGAATAAGTGTAGGATGGATGTAGGATCCCAGAAACCTTAAGTTATGCCATTCCCAGCTCCGAGTGCCCCAGGGCAGGAAGGCTTCAGCAACACTTGGTGTTCCTGGCAGCCTCATCCTAAGATCCTTGTCTTTAGTAATTTATTTTTCATGACCCACAACTGACCCTTTCTGACTGAGCACAAACCCTGCCCCAGATGCTGCACTTTCCCTTGATGCCCTGATTTCTCTGGTTCTCAGCACTGAGCACTTTGTGCTGACTCTACACCCTCTGAAAGCTGTTTGGAGCCAGATGGGAGGAAGAGAAAAAACAGATTTCATTCATTGCCCTTCCAGACTCTGAGAGAAATAACAAGAACAACAGTACCAACAAGCAGTGTATACTGAGTGTTTACTATAAACTAGGCATTATTCATAGAGCTTTATATGTATTAATTTATATAATATCCCCAACAATCCTAGGAAGAAGATGCTATTGCCCCCATTTTATAGAAGGAAAAAGTAAATCTCGGAAGGAAAGAAAGGAAGGAAGGAGAGAGAAAAGGAGGGAATGGGGCAAGGAAGGAAGATTTTCTGGTAGAAGACAGATTTATTTGCTGAGAACTTTGGTTCTAATAAGAACTTCCCACTGTAGCAGAAGTAACCATAAAAATAATATTGATGTAGAAATTATAGAAGATGACAATGAATGTGTACCTATCCTCCAATCAGCTTTATAATTAAATAAAAATACGATTTTATGTGATATCTTTCATCTGCTATTTACAGCTTCCACCCCCCCTTCCCCCAATCTAATGTAAGTAATAGGAATGATGCAGATAATTAAGAAAACTTTACAGCTCATTTCTGGTTAATTGTCATTTTCCTATAAAATATTTATACACTAGCCTTTGCTTTTCAAAGACTCTTTTCAGAGAGTCATAGTTTTTGCTTCTGGGTGTTCCCATGTGCCAGCGGGGCCTCCTGCTTTGGGATTATTTGGGCATTTTCGCAGATGCTGTCCAGCCACTGATATTCACCTGGAGTTGTTAGGGGGGTAGGCTTATTGTGCATTTTCTATGTTTAGATCTTCCTGATGTTGTTTTATTTTATTTTTTTGAAAGAAAGGGGAAACAGCAGGCGTGCCAGTTCTCTTTTAGGAACCCTTATACAGCTGAAGCTGCCCTCCAGTTGTAGTGCTCTTGTGCACTTGCATCAGACTCAGAGAGACACAATTTCTCAGTTCGTATGTGGGGCAATGGCCAGAAAATCGACTTCAAACTGTGTCCCGGGAAGGCTTTCTCTCTCCAGCTTTGCAGGCCTTGAGAGAGATTTGTATAAGCACTCAGCCTATTCTGGTGGGTGGTTTGGGACTTGGAGCCCGGTTGGCATCCACACCAAAGGATCTGGTGGGTCTCTTTCCTGTGGCTACTGTAACAAATTACCACAAACTTGGTGGCTTAAACAGCAGAAATTGACTCTCTCAGAGTTCTGGAGACCAGAAGTCTGAAATGAAGGCTTATCAGTAGGATTGGTTCCCTTTGGAGGCTCCGAGGGAGAATCTGTTCCATGCCCCCCTACCAGCTTCTGGTGGCTGCCTTGGCATTCCTTGGCTTGTAGGCAGATCACTCCAGTCTCTACCTTTGTCCTCACATTGCCTTCTTCCTTGTATATCTTCTCCCCTTCTCTTATCTTGTAAGGACACTTGTCATTGGATTTAGGACTCACCATTATGCAGGATGATCTCATCTTGAGCTCCTTCACTTACATTTGCAAAGGCCCTTTTTCCAAATAAGGACACATTCACCGGTTTTGGATGGACAAATCTTTTAGAGGAGCCTCCAATCAAGCCATTACACATGGTGAACTGAGAGGATTTCTCATGATCCACTGGGATAAGGGTGGGCTTCGACTAAGCAGTGGGATGAAAAGGCATTTTGACACTCCTGAGCATGCAGCATCTTTCCCTTAGTGTCTTGTGGTCCTCATGCCTGAAAGGTGCTGTGACTTGGCCTGCACATAGCTGTGTCTCTGCACAGAGCTCCTCTAGCTATGACTATTGAGGAAAGGGGCTGATGGTGATTCTCTAACACTTATAAGCCTCCAGAGGGATGCCTCTGGGGTTGCAAGCTGTGTTCAAAAAATCGTAGTTGACCATCAGAATTTATCCTAGGCTTATCAGCCTCAAACTTGATTGAGTATAAAAATCACTCAGGGATTTTATTGAAAATAGAAATTCTCAGTTCTCAACCTGTATTAGTTTGCTAAGCACTGCCGTAACACAGTGCCGTAGACTGGGTGGCTTGAACAACAGAAAGGCATTTTCTCACAGTTCTGGAAGCTGGAAGTCCAAGATTGAGTTATCAGCAGGTTTGACTTCTCCTGAGGTCTCTGGCTTTCAGACAAGCACTTTCTCACCGTGTCCTCACTGGTTTTTCCTCTGTGCCCATGCACCCCTAGTGACTCTCTTCTTATGAAGACACCAGTCATATTGGATTAGGGCCCACCCTAATGACCTCATTTTAACTTAATCACCTCTTTAAAGACTTTATGTCCAAATAAGGTCATGTGCTGAGGTACTAGGGGTTGGGACTTCAACATGTGGATTTATGGGGGACATAATTTAGCCCATAACCCACAACCCAAGAGACTCTGATTTTAGTGGGTTTGGGATGAGGCTAACAAACTTTTTTAAAGCCATGCCCCAAGATCTAACTGGTTTAGGTGGTCAGAGTCAACATTTTGAGAAAATTCCTTGGTGGACTGGTAATCATTTTGACATTTGTTTTGGCTCCATGTCTTTATATTGTCTTGCTTTTTTCCATATGCAGCAACAAATTAATGCAAATAGAAGATACTCCATGAGCCTCTGTGAACACTCCCCAAGACCTCTCCCCAACTCTGGTGTCTGTCTGAGACCTGTTCCCATTCTAGTTCAATAACCTTGAATCGGAGGTGGTTTTGCATCCTGTCTTTTGGACTTGTTATGACACTGACTTAGCCACATAGTATTTAAGGTTTCGACTCAGACCCACTCTCCTAGTTTTTTCCACATCTCGGAAAGGATTTGCTGCTCGAGAAGTAAATCTCAGGATGCACCTGCTCAACTAACATCACACGAGTTTGAGAGCTTGGACATCAGAAACTCAGTGCTTTACGGGGGTCTTAGAACTGCTTCTCAGGGCTCAGGGAAGAAGGAAGCCAGGCAATGACTTGGAGATGTCACCCTGGAGCAAAGAAAGGAGTCTGTCAACTGATGTAAAGAGCTCTGCCTTCAGATTTATACAGTCTGTAGCTGTCCCTTTGTCTTTACAGTCACCTTTCTCAGACTGAATATTGTCCCTGTGACTCCCTTTTCCCTTTTACACTGTTGCAGATGTTCATTAAACCCAATTTCTACTTTATCAAAATGTTTGGGATGGGGGAGAGGGCACATCAAAGTGTATTTTTACTTTGGCTTCTATATTCTTCTAAGGGGTGGCCAGAGGAAAGGAACAGAAACTCACCATGGGCTAGGTATTGTGCTGGGGTCCACACTATCCTGTTTCGTCTTTACAACAGTCCTAGGAGTAAGAATTAGTGTCTCCACTGTACTCAGGAGAAATGAGAGGCCCCTTCAGCTAGTGACTGCTGGACCTGGGGTGCAAACCCAATCTTGCAGAGGTTTCTTTTTCAAAAGATATTCCAAGTTGGTCTCTATGATGTAAACATAATGAACATGGTTATCTTATAGTCTGTCTGACAATTCTAATAACTGAGATCATTCTGGGTTTGTTTCTTTTTGTCTGTTGATTCTGGTGATTTTTTTTATGTCATTATTTTCCAGCAGTCTGTATGGTCATACATGTGCTGATGATTATACTTTAAAATGTTTGTAATAATAATTTGAGGTTTAGAATATAGGTATCTCCCTTTAGAAAGAATTTGAATGTGTATCTTCCCAGTATCTGGGTACTGTTAGTCTGGGGTCACCTCAATCCAAGATCCAGACTTAACATTTTCTGAACCACCGTGTGACTTAAGACTTTACAGTGACTGGTTTGCTTCTGGCTCACACTTACACTCAGGGTTTAGTCTTTTGGGATCTTAGTTTTCTGAGTGTGGGGTCTCATAGTAGATTTCTTTGACACTTATTCTCACCCCAGAAAATAGAAAAAGTTTCTGATTTCCTAAGACTGGAAAATTCCATCAGGCAAAAGTAGCTGCCATGCCCACGAATCTCAGTTCCCACTTCCTGCTTTGGCCTGTTAATTCCCTATGAAATTAACAGCTTTCCATTGTTTTGAAAATATGTTTAAAAAATTTTAGTCAGCATGTTTACTTATTTTCATTACTTGATTGAATAGTGTAATCTGCCATTACCTGAACACAGAAATCTAGGGGCTTATAATTTCCTTTTTTTAACATCTTTATTGGAGTATAATTGCTTGGCAAGGTTGTGTTAGTTTCTGCTGTATAACAAAGTGAATCAGCTATATGTATATATATATATCCCCATATCCCCTCCCTCTTGTGTCTCCCTCCCACCCTCCCTATCCCACCCCTCTAGGTGATCACAAAGCACCGAGCTGATCTCCCTGTGCTATGCAGCTGCTTCCCACTAGCTATCTATTTTACATTTGGTAGTGTATATATGTACATGCCACTCTCTCACCTCGTCCAGCTTACCCTTCCCCCTCCCCATGTCCTCAAGTCCATTCTCTACGTCTGCCTCTTTATTTCTGTCCTACCCCTAGGTTCTTCAGAACCATTTTTTTTCTTTTAGATTCCATATATATATGTTGGCGTATGGTATTTGTTTTTCTCTTTCAGACTTACTTCACTCTGTATGACAGATTCTAGGTCCATCCACCTCACCACAAAAAACTCAATTTTGTTTCTTTTTATGGCTGAGTAATATTCCATTGTATATATGTGCCACATCTTCTTTATCCATTCATCTGTCGATGGACACTTAGGTTGCTTCAGTGTCCTGGCTATTGTAAATAGTGCTGCAATGAACATTGTGGTACAAGACTCTTTTTGAATTATGGTTTTCTTTGGGTATATGTCCAGTAGTGGGATTGCTGGATCCTATGGTAGTTCTACTTTTAGTTTTTTAAGGAACCTACATACTGTTCTCCATAGTGGCTGTATCAATTTACATTCCCACCAACAGTGCAGGAGGTTACCCTATTCTCCACACCCTCTCCAGCATTTATTCTTTGTAGACTTTTTGATGATGGCCATTCTGACCAGTGTGAGGTGATACCTCTTGTAGTTTTGATTTGCATTTCTCTAATGATTAGTGATGCTGAGCATCCTTTCATGTGTCTGTTGGCAATCTGTGTATCTTCTTTGGAGAAATGTCTAGTTAGGTCCTCTGCCCACTATTGGATTGGTTGTTTGTTTTATTGATATTGAGCTGCATGAGCTGCTTGTATATTTTGGAGATTAATCGTTTGTCAGTTGCTTCATTTGCAAATATTTTCTCCCATTACGAGGGTTGTCTTTTGGTCTTGTTTATGGTTTCCTTTGCTGGGCAAAAGCTTTTAAGTTTCATTAGGTCCCATTTGTTTATTTTTATTTCCATTTCTCTAGGAGGTGGGTCAAAAAGGATCTTGCTGTGATTTATGTCACAGAGTCTTCTGCCTATGTTTTCCTCTAAGAGTTTTATACTGTCTGGTGTTACATTTAGGTCTTTAATCCATTTTGAGTTTATTTTTGTATATGGTGTTAGGGAGTGTTTTAATTTCATTCTTTTACATGTAGCTGTCCAGTTTTCCCAGCACCACTTATTGAAGAGTCTGTCTTTTCTTCATTGTATATTCTTGCCTCCTTTAACAAAGATAAGGTGACCATATGTGTGTGGGTTTATCTCTGGGCTTTCTATCCTGTTCCATTGATCTATATTTCTGTTTTTGTGCCAGCACCATACTGTCTTGATTACTGTAGCTTTGTAGTAAAGTCTGAAGTCAGGGTGCCTGATTCCTCCAGCTCTGTTTTTCTTTCTCAAGATTGCTTTAGCTATTTGGGGTCTTTTGTGTTTCCACAAATTGTGAAATGTTTTGTTCTAGTTTTGTGAAAACTGCCATTGGTAGTTTGATAGGGATTGCATTGAATCTGTAGATTTCTTTGGGTAGTATAGTCATTTTCACAATGTTGATTCTTCCAATCCAAGAACGTTGTATACCTCTTCATCTGTTTGTATCATCTTTAATTTCTTTCATCAGTGTCTTATAGTTTTCTGCAAACAGGTCTTTTTTCTCCTTAGGTAGGTTTATTCCTAGATATTTTATTCTTTTTTGTTTCAATGGTAAATGGGATTGTTTCCTTAATTTCTCTTTCAGATTTTTCATCATTAGTGTATAGGAATGCAAGAGATTTCTGTGCATTAGTTTTGTGTCCTGCTACTCTGCTAATTTCATTGATTAGCTCTAGTAGTTTTCTGGTAGCATCTTTAGGATTCCCTATGTATAGTATCACGTCATCTGCAAACAGTGACAGCTTTACTTCTTCCTTTCCAATTTGGATTCCTTTTATTTCTTTTTCTTCTCTGATTGCTGTGGCTAAAACTTCCAAAACAATGTTGAATAATAGTGGTGAGAGTGTAAAACCTTGTCTTGTTCCTGATCTTAGTAGAAATGCTTTCAATTTTTCACCTTTGAGAATGATGTTGGCTGTGGGTTTGTCATATATGGCCTTTATTATGGTGAGGTAGTTTCCCTCTCTGCCCACTTTCTGGAGAGTTTTTAGCATAAATGGGTGTTGAATTTTGTCAAAAGTTTTTACTGCATCTATTGAGATGATCATATGGTTTTTCTCCTTCAATTTGTTAATATGGTTTATCACATTGATTGATTTGCATATACTGAAGAATCCTTGCATTCCTGGCGTAAACCACTAGATCATGGTGTGTTTTTTTTAATGTGCTGTTGGATTCTGTTTGCTCATATTTTGTTCAGGATTTTTGCATGTATGTTCATCAGTGATATTGGACTGTAACTTTTTTTTTTACGGTATCGTTGTCTGGTTTTGGTATCAGGGTGATGGTAGCCTTGTAGAATGAGTTTGGGAGTGTTCCTCTGTCTACTATATTTTGGAAGACTTTGAGAAGGATAGGTGTTAGCTCTTCTCTAAATGTTTGACAGAATTCACCTGTGAAGCCATCTGGTCCTGGGCTTTTGTTTGTTGGAAGATTTTTTTTTTTTCGTTACACGGGCCTCTCACTGTTGTGGCCTCTCCCGTTGCTGAGCACAGGCTCCAGACGCGCAGGCTCAGCAGCCATGGCTCATGGGCCCAGCCACTCCACAGCATGTGGGATCCTCCCGGACCGGGGCATGAAGCCGTGTCCCCTGCATCGGCAGGCGGACTCTCCACCACTGCGCCACCAGGAAAGCCCTGTTGAAAGATTCTTAATCACAGTTTCATTTTCAGTGATTGGTCTGTTAATATTTTCTATTTCTTCCTGGTTCAGTTTCAGAAGGTTGTGCTTTTCTACGAATTTGTCCATTTCTTCCAGGTTGTCCATTTTATTGGCATATAATTGCTTGTAGTAGTCTCTCATGATCCTTTGTGTTTCTGCAGTGTCAGTTGTTACTTCTCCTTTTTCATTTCTAATTCTGTTGATTTGAGTCTTCTCCCTTTTTTTCTTTATGAGTCTCGCTAATGGTTTATCAAGTTTGTTTATCTTCTTAAAGAACCAGCTTGTAGTTTTATTGATCTTTGTTTTTGTTTCCTTCATTTGTTTTTCATTTATTCCTGATCTGATTTTTATGACTTCTTTCCTTCTGCTAACTTTGGGATTTTTTTGTTCTTCTTTCTCTAATTGCTTAAGATGTAAGGTTAGGTTGTTTATTTGAGATTTGCTTGTTTTTTGAGGTAGGATTGTATTGCTATAAACTTCCTTCTTAGAACTGCCTTTGCTGCATCCCATAGGTTTTGGGTCATTGTGTTTTCATTCTCATTTGTTTCTAGGTATTTTTTGATTTCCTCTTTGATTTCTTCAGTGATTTCTTAGTTATTTAGTAGTGTATTGTTTAGTCCCCATATGTTTGTATTTTTTACAGCTGTTTTCCTGTATTTGATATCTCGTCTCATATTGTTGTGGTCAGAAAAAATACTTGATACAATTTCAATTTTCTTAAATTTACCAAGGTTTGATTTGTGACCCAGGATATGATCTATCCTGGAGAATATTCCATGAGCACTTGAGAAGAATGTGTATTCTGTTGTTTTTGGATGGAATGTCCTATAAATATCAATTAAGTCCATCTTGTTTAATGTGTCATTTAAATCTTATTATAATTTTATTAAAATAATAAAATTATTTTAATTTTGGATGATCTGTCCATTAGTGAAAATGGGGTGTTAAAATCCCCTACTATTATTGTGTTACTGTCGATTTTCCCCTTACATGGCTGTTAGCATTTGCCTTATGTATTGAGGTGCTCCTATGTTGGGTGCAAAAATATTTATAATTGTTATATCTTCTTCTTGGATTGATCACTTGATCATTATGTAGTGTCCTCTTTGTCTCTTGTAATAGTCTTTATTTTGAAATTTATCTTGTCTGATATGAGGATTGCTAATCCAGCTTTCTTTTAATTTCCATTTACATGGAATATCTTTTTCCATCCCGTCACTTTCAGTCTGTATGTGTCCCTAGGTCTGAATTGGGTCTCCTGTAGACAGCATATGTACAGGTCTTTTTTTGTAACCATTTGGCCAGTCTATGTCTTTTGGTTGGAGCGTTTAATGCATTTACATTTAAGGTAGCTATCTATATGTATTTTCCTATTACCATTTCTTAATTGTTTTGGGTTTGTTATTGTAGGTCTTTTCCTTCTCTTGTATTTCCTGCCTAGAGAAATTTCTTTAGCATTTATTGTAAAGCTGGTTTGGTGGTGCTTAATTCTCTTAAGTTTTGCTTGTCTGTAAAGGTTTTAGTTTCTCTGCCAAGTCTGAATGAGATCCTTGGTGGGTAGAGTAATCTTGGTGGTAGGTTTTTCCCTTTTATCACTTTAAATATGTCCTGCCACTCCTTTCTGGCTTGCAGAGTTTTTGCTGAAAGATTAGCTGTTAACCTTATGCTGATTCCGTTGTATGTTATTTGTTGCTTTTCCCTTGCTGCTTTTAATATTTATTCTTTGTATTCAATTTTTGAAAGTTTGATTAATATATATTTTGGCATGTTTCTCCTTGGATTTATCCTTTATGGGACTCTCTGCACTTCCTGGACTTGATTGACTATTTCCTTTCCCATGTTAGGGAAGCTTTTGACTATAATCTCTTCAAATATTTTCTCAGACCCTTTCTTTTTCTCTTCCTCTTCTGGGACCCTTATAATTTGAATGTTGGTGTGTTTAATGTTGTCCCAGAGGTCTCCAGGACTGTCCTCAATTCTTTTCATTTTTTTTCTTTATTCTGCTCTGTGGTAGTTATTTCCACTATTTTATCTTCCAGGTCACTTATCCATTCTACTACCTCAGATATTCTACTATTGAGTCCTTCTAGAGAATTTTTAATTTCAGTAATTGTGTTCTTCATCATTGTTTGTTTGCTCTTTAGTTCTTCTAGGTCCTTGTTAACCATTTCTTTATTTTCTTCATTGTGTTTCTGAGATTTTGGATCATCTTTACTATCATTACTCTGAATTCTTTTTCAGGTAGACTGCCTATTTCCTCTTCGTTTGTTTGATGTGGTGGGTTTTTACCTTGTTCCTTCATCTGCTACATATTTCTCTGTCTTCTCATTTTGTTGAACTTATTGTGTTTGGGGTCTCCTTTTTCCAGGCTGCACATTCGTAGTTCCCATTTTTTTTTTTGTCTGCCCCCTGTGGGTGAAGTTGGTTCACTGGCTTGTGTAGCCTTCCTGGTGGAGAGGACTGGTGCTTGTGTTCTGGTGGTTGGGGCCTGGATCTTGTCTTTCTGGTGGGCAGGGCCATGTCCAGTGGTGTGTTTTGGGGGTGTCTTTGAACTTAGTATGATTTTAGGCAGTCTCTCTGCTAATGGGTGGGATTGTGTTCCTGTCTTGCTAGTTGTTCGGCATGGGGCGTCCAGCACTGGAGCTTCTTGTTGGTTGGGTGGATCTGGGTCTTACCATTGAGACGAAGATCTCTGGCAGAGCTCTTGCTGATTGATATTACTTGGGACCCGGAGGTCTCTGGTGGTACAAAGTCTGGAACTTGGCTCTCCCACCTCAGAGGCTCAGGCCTGATACCAGGCCAGAGCACCAAGACCTTGTCAGCCACACAGCTCTTATGCTGTAACTTCAGAGCCAGAACAGTACCCAGCACATAGGAGACAGTTAATGAACATTTGTTCAATGAATAAGTGAACTGTCTTGGTAAATATCTGCAGTGACCTGAACTTGAAGGCCTGACTGTTGCCTTTCTCTGGATGAGAAGTTTAGATTTATTCTCTTGGGCACAAAACAGTTGAACCTAAAATGGTCTGATGAAAACATGTTTCTACTCAACCAAGAAATGCCTTTAAAAGGAGCAGCACAGAGATGTCTCAGGAGGAAAGTAGTCTCGCAGTCAGGTCACTCCCAGGCCCTGCCTGGTGTCCAACTCACCCCCAGGGTCATAACTTAAGGGCCTATAATTTTTCTTCTTATCCATTCTTGGTGCTTTATCTCTCTCTCTCTCTCTCTCTCTCTCTCTCTCTCTTTTTTTTGTGAGGTGCTGCCTTTTACACTGTCCTGGACCTTTCCACTGTTTCGTGTCCTGGCAGCTTGGGTCTGTGGATTAGTGGTATGTTTTATAGCTTCATAGTTATGTCACATTCATGGATGTCTTACATACGTTCTAGGCAATCTTGAAAACACAGATTATCTATGTTTATAAACTGTGTGGAAATAAATCCCACTGATGCTGAGTGCCCGATTTCTAGCCCTTTGTAACATGATAGACAGAGGCATAATCACGATACCTCGTTAAGTCAGTAAATTGAGAGGAATTTGCCCAATACCATGAAATAAGGTGTTTCTGAAATGTGTGTGTTCATGTGTGTGTGTGTAGTAAAGAGTTTGGTTTTGCCCAAAGCATGGATTGGCCTTTGCCCTTAGCTTCTGGGAGAAAAAAATCTATTACAACCTGATGAATGTCCTTGTTTAGGGTGAGTGCCAGTCACATTAGGAAGACCAATCATGTGACTGAGTGAGGGACTCTGGGTCACACGGTGTCACTTGACCTGGGGATTGAGACATCCACATGGGCAATCAATCAGTCATGCCAATGTAACAAAGTCCCTATAAAAACTGGACACCGAAGCTCAGGTGACCTTCTCTGGTTGGCGATACTCTGTGTGTGTTGTCACATGTCAACACCAGGAGGACAACTTGTCCTGACTCCTAGGGAAAAAGACAATGTAAACTTTATGTTTGAAGATATCAATTTCTGACCTATGTGTCTTTTCCTTTGGCTTATATTATTATGTATCCTTTGCTGTAATACACCATAACTGTGACTATAAGAGGTTTCTGTGAGTTCTGAGAGTTCTTCTAGCAAATTATTGAAACTGAGCATGGTTTTGGGAACCCCTTGAACTTGAAGTTGGTGTCAGCAGTGAGAACAGTCTGGTGAAGGACTGTTTCCTCAACCTTTTCAGTTTGGCCAACACAGGGCAGTAAGTGTATGTGTACATGCATAAGTATGTGTGTGTGTATAGTACAACACTGGCATAGATTTCTTATAATGAGAACAGCTGAAGGCTATAATATATTAACAAATCTTAGATATTTTTCTCCTTGCATCTTTAAATTCAACCTGCTGACTGTGAGATCTTTCCTACTGGCCTTTTATTCCAAAACCAAACTCTGACCCCGGTATGGGTATCGTATTCATCCCCATGTACTTTGTACCCATCTGCAGTTACTGTCAGTCTGGGTTTACTTTGCCTGCAACTCTGCTTAAAGAAAGAGAGTGAATTCACAGAAATGTTTTTTCCCTACTAAGATTTGGGACCCCATAAATCATGGTGACAAGAAATATGATGATGGTCTCTTTCTGTTCTTGAGGAGGTAGGAACAGGAGAAGCATGCAGGTTCCGATACGGTTTTGTAATTTTTACCAGTGGTAGCACCATCAGAAGGATTCCAGCAGGCTAGCTCTTCAGCCCTAACCAGGTAATTCTCTACTTGAGTGTTCCTGCAATGAAAATGCAGAGACATCCACCAGTGTCACTCAGGCCGTTTAGTACCTGCTGCGGAACTCCTGGCAGTTAACAGTGAAATTGTCAGGATTTCCTTTTTGCTCCCTTCCAAGCAGGCAGGGCATTGTTTTTATCTCCTGGTTTAGCACATGAATCAATCTTTTTGTACATGATTGGTGGCACTGTGCATGTTTTCAGAAACTGTCTGGCTTTATACCTGGCAGACTGCCTTGTTGAGAAGTAGTTCTGCAAATGAGAAAGAAGATATGCAGATTTTCACATGTCCCCACATTGAATTATAAGGCAGTCAAAAAAGATTGCCATTTTATGGCCTGGTATTTGGTTTTAGTCATTTTCATTCTTAGATATATTCCTTCCAGAAATTAAATTTAAAAAGATTATTTAAAAATATTTGTATTTTGCAGATTGTGGTTGACAAGAGAGGGGAGGAGACATGTGACAAGGTGGTCAAGTGGGAGGAGAAGGCATACCTAGTAAGTGGTTTAACTCTTGTAAAGCTTGATGTGCTTGAATGGTATATATTTCATTTTCCAATAATACTTTATTTAAAAAGAGTCAATCCAGTTTGGTTTAATTCCTGCCTTGAGGCCATTCACAGGGCATTCTCTAAGTAAAGCACTTTGTATGCCTCCATGCACAAAGGTAGAGGGGTTATGCATCAATTAACCTGTCAGAAAACCTTTGTCAATGGACTATCCATAGTAAAAAATAATAATAATAATTCCATTTTTCTATAGAATATCCACACTAATAAAAAACATTCCATTTGTCTACAGAATATCCATAGTAAAAAAAAACTTCCATTTGTCTATGGACTATCCATAGTTAAAAAAAATTCTAAGATTTGGCAATCAACACATGTGTAATAGTATATGGGTATAGTAATTTTGAGAGACCTGAAAAATACAGATTTATAACAGAAAAATTAAAAAGTGGATCTTGGTTTGCCGAAGCTAGAAGAGTCATTTACGTTGAAAGAAAGCCCCAGTAAAATTAAAATTTGATTTATTATATAAATGTTCATTTTCACCTAACTTATTTAGGATTATGTCTACCTTATAAAGAAAACTTGCCTTTGAATTTAATTTCTGCACCATGAAACAGATTTAAGTACATCCCATAGATAAGGTTTACTTGCTATGGTTTTAAAAAAAGAAAATGCTCAATGCAAAGATTCACACAACCTAAAGGTTTTGCCAAACTTAAAATGCTAATTAAAAAATGAGCTCAATTCCCTGACTAAAAGAAAGAAATCAGTGTAAAACTACTTAAAGAATTCTCCACACTTTGGCGTCTTAATATGGAGTCCACGGATGGTGTCTGGGGCATCCACAGATGAAATTATATAGAATATTGTGTTTGTGCATATGTGCATTTGGAGGGGAGGTGGTCTAGTGCTTTGTCTCTTAGGGCTTAAGCACTACTCTGAGTTTAGATGTGGGGCAGAGAAGATGCTGTGGCATTTCTGTGCCTGCTCAGTCTAGGATAAAGGCACAGCCAGAACCCTGTGCTGCTCCTTTTCATTTTGGAGATTCTATTTCCACAATTATAAGATATACCTCAGTTTGGTCACAAGGTAAGTACTGGGTCTTCCTCAGCTGTGCTGCTATCACTTTTTTCTAATTTACCAATGGGCTTTCTAGATTATCTTGAAGTTGTATTTAGAATCTGGGTAGTATTTTTACTGAATACATTTCTAAGGTATTAGGGAGAAACTCTGTGTGTGTGTGTTTCTTCGTGTCTGAAGAATAGTAGGTGTTGAAAAGATGTGTACTGAGTAAAAGACAATGAAAAAATGAATGTCAAAATGAATGAATAAATATTTAGAATTATGTAATTTAACTTCTTTTTTTAGTGTCATAATTTATTTATTCATTTATTTACAATTTTAATAAAAATTAATTGGGGCCTATTATATTCTTGGACCTTGGATGAAATTCAGAGATTAAAGAGCTCCTCAATCTAAAGAAGGGGTGGGGGACAACAAATAAAAAGGCATGTAAATTAACTTCTTGAATGAAGCCCTTGATTGGTTAAAACAGGAAATTTAAAAAGGGGATTGAGGGGCTTCCCTGGTGGCGCAGTGGTTGAGAGTCCGCCTGCCGATACAGGCGACACGGGTTCGTGCCCCGGTCTGGGAAGATCCCACATGCCGCGGAGCGGCTAGGCCAGTGAGCCATGGCCGCTGAGCCTGCGCGTCCGGAGCCTGTGCTCCGCAACGGGAGAGGCCACAACAGTGAGAGGCCCGCATACCGCAAAATAAAATAAAATAAAATAAAAAGGGGATTGAGACAAGGCTTCTTCTGTTCCCACTGTGATCATCTGCAGGAGAAAGACACCCATCCACACTGGTCATCAATGATTTTGTGTTCTCATAAAACCTTTGGGGAAATGGTAATTTTTTGATTTTGTAATTTTAGCTATCCAACTTGATAAAGTCAGTCTTCAAATATATTGTGCTTGGTCTTTTCTGGATAACTTGAGTGGAGGCATGGGTGCAGCAGCCGGTTTGGTCTCTTCCACGTTGATTTTGAAGATCCAGCAAGACCCCAAGTGCCTCACATGTCAACCAAGGAGTATGCTAAGATTATCTGAAACAATGGCCTGGAGGGACCTCTGTAGGAAGGGTGGCTGGGCAATTTCACCTGGAGAAGGGGCCTCTGCTCTCGGAAAGGAAATCTGCTTTGGTAGATCCTTCAGACTCCTCAAGTTGCCTTTGTAATAAATAGGTCCTACCAGCTGATCCGTGATCATGAAGTCTGAATATATAATGTCTGGGGATGTATTTAATGATGACTTTTACTCTATTTGTATTTGATCAATGAAGCTTTTTAAAAAAATAGAATAGAAAACCACTGCAATTGATTTTTATATTAAGAAATCAGATGGACTTGGAAACTTTGATTTAAATCCTTAGAATTTTTCTAGAAAAAATAATGCAAAATTTATAAACACAGTGTGCTCATGATTTGCAACTCTAACAGCAGAACACTTATTATAAAAATACTTGTTTATGAGCCTATTTTTTTCTATTTACATAAGCTATTCTTTGCTTTTGTAGGTCCATTGGCATGTGTTCCATAACTTTCTACTACTTAATCTAGTATAAAAATCAAAATTAAAAGTTAGTCCCACTGTATCGTTATGAATTCTGTTCACCAAAGGGATTAACTGATAACCTAGTTAATAAAATGGATTGGTTGATCTATTTGGCACATAGTTTACCTATGCATGAACAAGTACGTCTTTCTCTTGCCTGATAAACTTTTGGAAAATAAGAAAGTAATAAAACAAACCAGAATGTGAATGGCAAAAAAGAGTATTTGAGCACTGATGTTTAACAGAAATTGGATTCCTACTCTATAACCACACCAGATTAAAAGCAAAAGAATGAGCAGGGCATGGTGTCTACTTTTGGATATTTTTTAAAATTAAGGATCTGGGGCTTCCCTGGTGGCGCAGTGGTTAAGAATCTGCCTGCCAATGCAGGGGACATGGGTTCAAGCCCTGGTCCAGGAAGATCCCACATGCCGCGGAGCAACTAAGCCCATGCCCCACAACTACTGAGACTGCGTTCTAGAGCCCACAAGCCACAACTACTGAAACTTGTTTGCCACAACTACTGAAGCCCACGTGCCTAGAGCCTGTGCTCCATAGTAAGAGAAGCCACCGCAATGAGAAGCCC
This sequence comes from Delphinus delphis, assembly GCF_949987515.2. Classification (NCBI taxonomy): domain Eukaryota; kingdom Metazoa; phylum Chordata; class Mammalia; order Artiodactyla; family Delphinidae; genus Delphinus; species Delphinus delphis. The sequence goes on along the minus strand of NC_082687.1, from coordinate 90,015,615 downwards.
GCGCACTGCAGCAAAGAGTAGCCCCTGCTCTCAGCAACTAGAGAAAACCCGCGTGCAGCAGCGAAGACCCAATGCAGCCAAAAATTAAATAAAAGAATAAATAAATAAATTTATATATAAAAAATTAAGGATCCATCAGAACATTGATGACAGCCAATAAATAAATACATGAGTTAATTGACTTACATGAGTGTAAGCAAAGGAGGGGAGGATTTCTTACCTCGGTGGTTGAAATGCCTGAGGTGTATGTGAGGTTGTTTGGCCTTGGACATTTTACTCAGCTTCCTCAGTGGGGGTCAGTAAGATATAGGGCTCCCTCTGGACTTCCTGTCTTCACTCCATCACATCTTCCACATATGTGGACTTTGTGCCCTCACATCCATATTTAAGTAATATTTACTAAACTTTCATGTGTGTATCCGGCTTGAAGAGAAGAGGTAAGTATTATCACCCCATTTTTCAGACTGAGAAACTGAGGCTGCACTGATGTGCATCTTCCTCAAGTCACATCAATGCTTGTTTACTGGACCTGGCACCTCCTTGGCATCAGCTCTGTTATGGCCAGCACAGTGTAGATTGTGGTGTCATCGCAGTCTTCTCTGCATTTTTTAAAAAGTAAAAAAGAAACAAGTATGTGGAGTTACTTTATGCAGGAAGACATAGGGAAGGTGGTTTTCTATATTCTCCTTCTGCTTGCCTGAGGAAATGGAACATACTTTGCCATTCTCTTAAGGCTTTGGCCCCGAGCGGATGCTCTGCCATTTTTAAAAAACACTGTGGTCAGTTTCTGGATTGTTTTCATGTTCATAATCAGGGAATTATTTACAGCAAAGTACATTCTCTCAGTAACTTTGGACAGGGTGAGAAAGAAACTGTCATAGTAGTTCAATAAATGTGGCTGCACTGGGGAAAATTATATTAAAATTAAAATGGTATACATAGGAATTTCTGTTACATCTTTGCCACTCGTCTGTTATTTTCGTTGTTTAATGAAATATTATCTCACAATTTGTGTTCATTTTAAAAGCACATTTCCAAATCTTTTTTCATTCTTCTCCTATCCAGCCTGTCTTTTTCATTTTTACCATGCATCTTATTTACAGTTTATGTGCCCTCCTTATATTATCTTGCAAAACAACTGAGTTTTCCTTTTAATTAGGATGTTGCTTTGAATACTACTTATCCTGCAGCGCATATTTACAAGTTTTACAACAATACAAATGAGCATTGTATTTTTGTTACCAAAACTAGAAAATTAATATTCTTGCTGTAAATAAAACGATCTGTCACATCTGGTCTACCAAGTGAAACAAACAATCTAGCATCAGTGGCTTGGCTGCCTCACAGTGCTGTGGCCTCCGCAGATCTCTGCTGCATTTGAAAGGCCAGCTCTTTGTCCCAAGAGATGGATCAAACCAAAGGTGCTTCTCTAATTAGCCCTGTAAATTAAAATTGCCGTAGGTGGGGGACCTTCAAGATGGCAGAGGAGTAAGATGTGGAGATCACCTTCCTCCCCACAAATACATCAGAAATACATCTACATGTGGAACAACTCCTACAGAACACCTACTGAAAGCTGGCAGAAGACCTCAGACTTCCCAAAAGGCAAGAAAATACCCACATACCTGGGTAGTGGAAAAAAAAAAAGGAAAAACAGAGACAAAAGAATAGGGACAGAATCTGCACCTCTGGGAGGGAGCTGTGAAGAAGGAAAAGTTTCCACACACTAGGAAGACCTTTCACTGGCAGAGACGGGGGGTGGGAGGGGGAAGCTTTGGAGCCACAGAAGAGAGCACAGCAATAGGGGTGAAGAGGGCAAAGCGGAGAGATTCCTGCACAGAGCATTGGTGCCAACTAGCACTCACCAGCCTGAGAGGCTTGTCTGCTCACCCACCGGGACAGGTGGGGGCTGAGAGCTGAGACTCAGGCTTCGGAGTACGAATCCCAGGGAGAGGACAGGGGTTGGCTGCATGAACACAGCCTGAAGGGAGCTAGTGCACCACAGCTAGCCTGGAGGGAGTCCAGGAAAATGTCTGGACCTGCCTGAGAGGCAAGAGACTGTTGTTTCAAGGCACACAAGGAGAGGGGATTCCTTCCCTGTCTGCCCACAGAAGGCAGAGCACCGCCTAAATGAGCTCCAGAGACGGGCGTGAGCCACAGCTATCAGCTTGGACACCAGAGACAGTCATGAAACGTTAATGCAGCTACTGCAGCCACCAAGAATCCTGTGTGCAAGCATAGGTCACTATCCACACCCCACCACCACCCGCCACCAAATGGAGCTGGTGTAGCCCGCCACTGCCAGGGTCCTGTGATCCAGAGACTACTTCCCTTGGAGAACACACGGCGTGCCTCAGGCTGTTGCAATGTTATGTTGGTCTCTGCTGCTGCAGGCTCACCCCGCATTCCAATTAGGACTACCGTACCCTTCCCTCCCCTGGGCATGAGTGAGCAAGAGCCCCCTAATCAGCTGCTGCTTTAACCCCCTATTTTCTGGGCGGGGAACAGATGCCTAAGGGTGACCTACATGCAGAGGTGGGGCCAAAACCAAAGCCAAACCCCAGGAGCTCTAAGAACAAAGAAGAGAAAGGGAAATTTCTCCCAGCAGCCTCAGGAGCAGTGGATTAAATTCCCACAATCAACTTGATGTACCCTGCATCTGTGGAATACCTGAACAGACAATGAATCATCCCAAAATTGAGGCAGTGGACTTTAGGAGCAACTGTAGAATAGGGTTTGCTGTCTGTGAATGATTTGTTTCTGATTTTTATGTTTATCTTAGTATAGCTTTTAGCGCTTCTTATCACTGGTGGATTTGTTTATTGGTTTGGTTGCTCTCTTTTATTATTTGTTATTATTAATTAAAAATTGTTTTATTTAAATAAATTTTAATTTATTATTTTCCAGTCTTTTTTTCTCGCTCTTCTTCTGAGCCATGTGGCTGACAGGGTTTTGGTGCTCTGGCCTGGTGTCAGGCCTGAGCTTCTGAGGTGGGAGAGCTGAGTTCAGGACATTGGATCACCAGAGACCTCACAGCACAAAGTAATATCAATTGGCGGAGCTCTGCCAGAGATCTCCATCTCAATGCTAAGACCCAGATCCACCCAACCAACAGCAAGCTCCAGTGCTGGATGCCCCATGCCAAACAACTAGCAAGACAGGGACATGACCCCACCCATTAGCAGAGAGGCTGCCTAAAATCATACTAAGTTCACAGACACCCCCAAAACACAAAACTGGACACAGTCCTGACCACCCCAAAGACAAGATCCAGCACCTACCCACCAGAACACAGGCACTAGTCCCCTCCACCAGCAAGGCTACACAAGTCACTGAATCAACCTTATCCACTGGGGGCAGACACCAAAAACAACGGGAACTATGAACTGCTAGCATGTAAAAAGGAGATCCCAAACACAGTAAGTTTAACAAAATGAGAAGACAGAGAAATATGTAGCAGATGAAGGAGCAAGGTAAAAACCCACCAGAACAAACAAATGAAGAGGAAATAGGCAGTCTACCTGAAAAAGAATTCTGAGTAATGATAGTAAAGATGATCCAAAATCTCAGAAATACAATGGAGAAAATACAAGAAATGTTTAACAAGGACCTAAAAGAACTAAAGAGCAAACAAACAATGATGAAGAACACAATAAATGAAATTTAAAATTCTCTAGAAGGACTCAATAGCAGAATAACTGTGGCAGAAGACTGGAAAAGTGACCTGGAAGATAAAATAGTGGAAATAACTACCACAGAGCAGAATAAAGAAAAAAGAATGAAAAGAATTGAGGACAGTCTCAGAGACCTCTGGGACAACATTAAACACACCAACATTCAAATTATAGGGGTCCCAGAAGAAGAAGAGAAAAAGAAAGGGTCTGAGAAAATATTTGAAGAGATTATAGTCAAAAGCTTCCCTAACATGGGAAAGGAAATAATCAAGTCCAGGAAGTTCAGAGAGTCCCATAAAGGATAAATCCAAGGAGAAACACACCAAGACACATATTAATCAAACTATCAAAAATTGAATACAAAGAATAAATATTAAAAGCAGCAAGGGAAAAGCAACAAATAACATAGAAGGGAATCCCCATAAGGTTAACAGCTGATCTTTCAGCAGAAACTCTGCAAGCCAGAAAGGAGTGGCAGGACATATTTAAAGTGATGAAAGGGAAAAAACTACAACCAAGATTACTCTACCCAGCAAGGAGCTAATTCAGATTTGATGGAGAAATTAAAATATTTAAGGACAAGTAAAAGTTAAGAGAATTAAGCACCAGCAAACCAGCTTTACAACAAATGCTAAAGGAACTTCTCTAGACAGGAAACACAAGAGAAGGAAAAGACCTACAATAACAAACTCAAAACAATTAAGAAAATGGTAATAGGAACATACATATCGATAATTACCGTAAGTAACTATCTTAAGTAAATGGATTAAATGCTCCAACCAAAAGACATAGACTGCCTGAATGGATACAAAAACAAGACCCGTACATATGGTGTCTACAAGAGACCCACATCAGACCTAGGGACACATACAGACTGAAAGTGAGGGGATGGAAAAAGATAGTCCATGCAAATGGAAATCAAAAGAAAGCTGGAGTAGCAATTCTCATATCAGACAAAATAGACTTTAAAATAAAGACTATTACAAAAGACAAAGAAGGACAGTACATAATGATCAAGGGATCAATCCAGGAAGAAAATATAACAATTATAAATATTTTTGCACCCAACATAGGAGCACCTCAATACATAAGGCAAATGCTAACAGCCATAAACAGGGAAAGCAACAGTAACAAAATCATATAGGGGACTTTAACAATCCACTTTCACCAGTGGACAGATCATCCAAAATGAAAATAAGGAAACAGAAGCTTTAAATAACACATTAAATAAGATGGACTTATTTGATATTTATAGGACATTCCATCCAAAAACAACAGAATACATTTTCTTCTCAAGTGCTCATGAACCATTCTCCCGGATAGATTATATCTTGGGTCACAAATCAAGCCTTTGTAAATTTAAGAAGTTGAAATCATATCAAGTATCTTTTCCAACCACAATGCTATGAGACTAGATATCAATTAAGGGAAAAAAACTGTAAAAAATACAAACACATGGACGCTAAACAGTACACTACTAAATAACCAAGAGATCACTGGAGAAATCAGAGAGGAAATCAAAAAATACCTAGAAACAAATGACAATGAAAACACGATGACCCCAAACCTATGGGATACAGCAAAAGGAGTTCTAAGAGGGAAGTTTATAGAAATACAATCCAACCTTAAGAAACAAGAAAAGTCTCAAATAAACAAACTAATCTTACACCTAAAGCAACTAGAGAAAGAGGAACAACCCCCCCCCCATTAGCAAAAGGAAAGAAATCACAAAGATCAGATCAGAAATAAGTGAAAAAGAAATGAACAAAATGATAACAAAGATCAATAAAACTAAAAGCTGGTTCTTTGAGAAGATAAACAAAATTGATAAACTATTAGCCAAACTCATCAAGAAAAAGAGGGAGAGGACTCTAATCAATAAAATTAGAAATGATAAAGAACAAGTTACAACAGACACCACAGAAATACAAAGCATCCTAAGAGACTACTACAAGCAACTCTATGCCAATGAAATGGACAACCTGGAAGAAATGGACAAATTCTTAGAAAAGCACAACCTTCCAAGACTGAACCAGGAAGAAATAGAAAATATAAACAGACCAATCACAAGCACTGAAATTGAAACTGTGATTAAAAATCTTCCAACAAACAAAAGCCCAGGACCAGATGGCTTCACAGGCGAATTCTATCAAACATTTAGAGAAGAGCTAACACCTATCCTTCTTAAACTCTGCCAAAACATAGCAGACGGAGGAACACTCCCAAACTCATTCTACAAGGCCACCATCACCCTGATACCAACAACAGACAAAGATGCCACAAAGAAAGAAAACTACAGGCCAATATCACTGATGAATAGAGATGCAAAAGTCCTGAACAAGATACTAGCAAACAGAATCCAACAGCACATTAAAAGGATCACACACATGATCAAGTGGGGTTTATTCCAGGAATGCAAGGATTCTTCAGTATATGCAAATCAATCAATGTGATAAACCATATTAACAAATTGAAGGAGAAAACCCATATGATCATCTCAATAGATGCAGAAAAAGCGTTCGACAAAATTCAACACCTACTTATGATAAACACACTCCAAAACTAGGCATAGACGGAACCTACCTCAACATAATAAAGGCCAAATATGACAAAACCCACAGCCAACATCATTCTCAATGGTAAAAAATTGAAAACATTTCCTCTAAGATCAGGAACAAGACAAGGTTGCCCGCCCTCACCACTATTATTCAACATAGTTTTGGAAGTTTTAGCCACAGCAATGAGAGAAGAAAAAGAATTAAAAGGAATCAAAATTGGAAAAGCAGTAAAACTCACCATTTGCAGATGACATGATACTATACATACAGAATCCTAAAGATGCTACCAGAAAACTACTAGAGCTAATTAGTGAATTTGGTAGAGTAGCAGGATACAAAATTAATGCCCAGAAATCTCTTGCAGTCCTATACACTAATGATGAAAAATCTGAAAGAGAAATGAAGGGAACAATCCTATTTACCATTGCAACAAAAAGAAAATACATAGGAATAAACCTACCTGAGGAGACAAAAAACCTATATGCAGGAAACTGTAAGACATCAATGAAAGAAATTAAAGATGGTACAAACAGATAGAGAGATATACCATGTTCTTGGATTGGAAAAATCAACATTGTGAAAATGACTCTATTGCCCAAAGCAATCTACAGATTCAGTGTAATCCGTGTCAAACTACCAATGGCATTTTTCACAGAACTAGAGCAAAAAGTTTTAAAATTTGTATGGATACACCAAAGACCCAGAATGGCGAAAACAAACTTGAGAAAGAAAAATAAAGCTGGGAGAATCAGGTGCCCTGATTTCAGACTATACTACAAACCTACAGTAATCAAGACAGTATGGTACTGACACAAAAACAGAAATATAGATCAATGGAACAGGATAGAAATCCCAGAGATAAACCCACACACATATGGTCACCTTATCTTTGTTAAAGGAGGCAAGAATATACAGTGGAGAAAAGACAGCCTCTTCAATAATTGGTGCTGGGAAAACTGGACAGCTACATGTAAAAGAATGAAATTAGAACACTCCCTAACACCATATACAAAAATAAACTCAAAATGGATTAAAGACCTAAATGTAAGACCAGACACTATAAAACTCTTAGAGGAAAACATAGGCAGAACACTCTATGACATAAATCACAGCAAGATCCTTTTTGACCCACCTGCTAGAGAAATGGAAATAAAAACAAAAATAAATAAATGGGACTTAATGAAACTTAAAAGCTTTTGCCCAGCAAAGGAAACCATAAACAAGATTAAAAGGCAACCCTCGTAATGGGAGAAAATAGCTGCAAACGAAGTAACTGACAAATGATTAATCTCCAAAATATACAAGCAGCTCATGCAGCTCAATATCAAAAAAACAAACAACCCAGTCCAAAAATGGGCAGAAGACCTAAATAGACATTTCTCCAAAGAAGATATACAGATTGCCAGCAAACACATGAAAGAATGCTCAGCATCAGTAATCATTAGGGAAATGCAAATCAAAACTAAAATGGGGTATCACCTCACACCAGTCAGAATGGCCATCATCAAAAAATCTACAAACAATAAATGCTGGAGAGGGTGTGGAGAATAGGAAACCCTCCTGCACTGTTGGTGGGAATGTAAATTGATACAGCCACTATGGAGAACAGTATGGAGGTTCCTTAAAAAACTTAAAGTAGAACTAACATATGACCCAGCAATCCCACTACTGGGCATATACCCTGAGAAAACCATAATTTAAAAACAGTCATGTACCACAATATTCATTGCAGCACTATTTACAATAGCCAGGACATGGAAGCAACCCAAGTGTCCATCGACAGATGAATGGGTAAAGAAGATGTGGCACATGTATACAATGGATTACTCTGGCATAAAAACAAATGAAATGGAGTTATTTGTAGTGGGGTGGATGGACCTGTAGTCTGTCATACAGAGTGAAGTAAGTCAGAAAGAGAAAAACAAATACTATATGCTAACAAATATGGAATCTAAAGAAAAAAAGAAATTGTTCTGATGAACCTATGGGCAAGACAGTAATAAAGACACAGATGTAGAGAATGGATTTGAGGACACAGGGAGTGGGAAGGGTAAGCTGGACGTGGTGAGAGAGTGGCATGGACATATATACACTACCAAATGTGAAATAGATAGCTAGTGAGTAGCCTCTGCATAGCAGAGGGAGATCAGCTCAGTGCTTTGTGACCACCTAGAGTGGTGGGATAAGGAGGGTGGGAGGGAGACGCAAGAGGGAGGGGAAATGGGGATATATGTATACATATAGCTGATTCACTTTTTTATAGAGCTGTAAGTAACACAACAGTTTACAGCAATTATACTCCAATAATGATGTTAAAAAATAAATTAATTAATTAATTTAAAAAGTGTCCAAACAAAGAACACAAAATTGCCATAAGTTAAGGTGAGGAAAAAAAAGTCCACCAGCCAAAACCCTATGAGCCCTTGTAGTATTTTAATTCATCTTATTTTAATTGCTTTTTTTAGCATTTGAGAACAGAATTGATTTGCTATTGCCTGTCAAAGAAACAGAACTTGTATTCTTTAAATGGAAAAACAGGAGTTGTTAATTATACTTAAAAATCCATATACACTGTACTTAGTTGTCTTGAAGGTCATCTGAGGCTTGTATAGCACATGTTTTATGTCTGTTTTATCTAAGAAGAAACTTGGATATCACAATGATGGATTGGATCTACTTGTATTTCTCTCTACCTTCCTTCCTTGATTTTTTAAAAAAAATGGCATTGTGAACACATGTTGTTAACATCCTGGGGATCACTTTTAAAGAATTTTTTTTGATAGTTTTCATTTTAGGGTAAGTCATTTCTGAATTGCTAAAAACATGCAGAAAGTAATAGTAGTCCCTTTTCAGTTTGATGTATAGGACTTTCGTAACTCCTGCAAACAACACCAGGACATGTCCCCTTAAGTCCTTTATTGAATGAGCAGTACAGTTTCTCATTAAGAAACCCGTAAACTAAGACACTGGCAACGCTGGTATTTGGCAGTGGAGTGCCAGTCAGGCTTTTGTGGTCTGGGAATTTTTATTCGGCCTGTAGTTTTTAATTATTTTTATGAACGAGAGAGTAATGAATACATTTGTAATATATTGAAAAAATTCCCCAGCACTGGCTGACCAAAAAGTAGATTTATATGATAATCCCCAAACATCAATTCTATTGCTTGGAGCAAGGCAGAAAGAAAATAGAAGATTGAGCTTCATTATTGAAAGAGCAGAATAAATCAAAACTGATGGAATTAATACTGTTTAATTACTAGCAATACTCCTACCTGGAGAACACATATTCATCACTGATCATGATATTTTAGGCTCCAGTTGTCCTGGGAGGGATATAGTACAGAGCACAAAGCATGATGAGCCTTAAAGAATGAAATCAGAAGACATTTTGACATGGAGACACTTTATGGTGGGCTTTAGAATTATGGCTTACAGCAGCAGGAAGGGAGAAGAAACCTTATAGACTGTGGCAGTAGGTGAGATGGGGAGATGGTGGAAGCACTGGGTTAGATTCCCAATGGTGAGAGTTAATGAGTGTCTCTTGTGGAGAGTAAATGGAGCCCATTGTCCCAGGATTTCCCAGGGTCTCTAAGTGTCACCTGACCCACGACTGTCTTATGTGGTTTTGCCTGAGTGATGGTATTGGTACCTGTTTCGAGGCCAATATAGTGTAATCATTAAGAGCCAATTCACCCGCATTTAAATCCTGACTCTGACGTGTACTAGCCAAGTGACATTAAGTACCTTACTGGGTGTCCCTGAGCCTCAGTTTCCCTATCTGTAACACGGGCTCCTCATAAGGCTGTTGTGAAAGTTAAACAAGCCGATCGATGTCACATGTTCAGAGAGGTTGGGCACAATGAGTGTGAGCCATTATGTTTAACTTTCATACTTGTTCACTCCCTCTGGTTCCTGCAGAGTTTTCTGCTCTGGGAACTTGTGATTCACCGTCTCTCCAATATTTTGTGGCAACACTTTCCCCTGTTACCTTAATTGTCTGATGGATCTAAGAAGAATTGTTAATTTTCAGTTTGTTTGACTTTCTTCTTGTCCTTAGGATGGGAGCAATGACTTGCAAGCTCCTTACATATTGGACTGGAAACCAGTCAACATATTGGAATGGCAAGCCAGTTGCCATTATTTTTATAATTATTAGAAGTGAAGGTTTCTAGCAGCCTAATCAGTACATATTTATTAAACTAAACTGTGCAGTACATTGTAGAGATGCGGTACTGCAGACAAGACAGTTCCTCTCTAAAAGAAGCTCATGGTCTGGTTTGGGAACTAGGAGAGGGACATGAAATGATAAATGATGCTGGGTGAATTTTCCAGATGCTAAGAGCAGAGAGAGCTCTCTGCTAGATGGCGTGGTCGGATATGACTCCATGGGCAAGGAAAATAACGTAATATAAAAATAATATAATATAAATATTACATGTAAAAATACAGAGGTGGAAAGCATAAAGCTTGTTGGAGGTGGGAGGCAGGGTCTACTCCAGCTCTCCTTAGGGGAGAGGATGGGCAGGTTGGGACCAGAATGTGGAGAGTCTCTGATGTTCTTTAAAGACTTTCTGGTTTCCTTTTAGAGCAAGGCTAAAGATTTCTGGACAGGATGGTGATGATTTAAAAGCAACATATTGAAAGATGGCACAGAACTGGGGATGTAGGAACCAGATAGAAAGCTTCTTTGCAGAAGAATACAGTTGATGTGTTAAGGGCCCTGGTTAAGGTGGGAAGTGCATAAATGAACAGTTAATGTATAAATATAATTAATGTATCAAAAGTACTCAGGAACTGAAATGCAACATGGTCCCTTGGATTGAGTCCTGGAAAAGAAAAAAAGGACATTAGTGGAAAACCCTAGAAATCCAAATAAAGTCTTCAGTTTAATTAATAGTACTTTACCATTGTTAACTTCTTAGTTTTGATAAATATTCCATGGTTATGTAAGAAGTTAACATTAGGGGAAGCTGGGTGAAGAATATAAAATTCTCTGGACTCTCTTTGCAACTCTTTTGTAAATCTGAAATTATTCCCTCACACCCCCACCCCCGCCAAAAGTTTTAAAATTGTACGTGGGAAGAGTTAATATATTCAGAGTATATATTAGCTATAGAAATATAAGCAACGTATATGGAGATGATGGAGATAAAAGATAAGAAAGAAATAACCACTGTTAATGTCTTGATATTTCCTTTTATCTCTCTCTCTGGGTTGTGGTATGAAAATTTTTTCCTTCTTTATAATTTGTTCCTAAATTTTCTTCCTTAGCTTCTGTTTTCTTTTATTATTAGAACTTTTTTTTTTTTTTTTTTTTTGGCGGTACGTGGCCCTCTCACTGTTGTGGCCTCCCCCGCTGCGGAGCACAGGCTCCGGATGCACAGGCTCAGCGGCCACAGCTTACGGGCCCAGCTGCTCCGTGGCATGCGGGATCCTCCCAGACCGGGGCACGAACCCATGTCCCCTGCATCGGTAGGTGGACTCTCAACCACAGCGCCACCAGGGAAGCCCTATTAGAACATATTTTTAAAGACAAATGTCAGCGGTCAGATGATTCACTGGGTGTTGGAGTAATGGACATAGATAAGCCAGTGATGGCTCTGTAAGGAAACAGTGATACAAGTGACAGAAATTGACAAGTATACACTTCACTCCTTCTAGGTGATACTTTAAACACATCATGGCAACAACTGTTCTTTAAGTACTTGTTACACTTTCTAGATACTTATAAACCAGTTGTTACCACTAGGCTATACTCATCAATTTATTATATCTCTGTCACACATATGTTTTTTGTTTGCCCTTCTCGATGGCAAACAACTTTGAGGTCTTATCTTAACATTTCTAGTACGGAGCATGATATCTGGCATAGCTAAGCAACTTATAAATGTGTATTAAATCAGTGATGTAATGGATGTTAGGCAAATTCTTATTTGCAGTGGAAACTTAAGATGTAGATTAACTCCTTTAATCCTTTACTATGATGCAAATTCTACAACTGTTATCCTCATTTTGCAGATGAATAAACTGAGGCAGAAAAAAGGTAAGTAACTTGCCTGAACCACAGAGCTAGTAAGTAGCGGAGCCAGTGTTGCAACCAGTCTGTTTCCAAACATCAAAATGCTACTTCATATTTTTAATGATAAAGTTGTGGCAGAATCAAGCCTGGCACCGGGGCTTTTGGCTCCCAGTTATTTTCAACGACACACGATTTAGCCAAACCACAACATTTCAGTATAAGATCTTCTGTGTCTCTGAAGCTTTAGTTGATTTTCTATATTTCACGGCCAGTCATTTCACAAAGTAGTAGATGTGTAGCTTCTTTCTTTCCTAAGACTTCCATTGTTTATACCAAACATTATGTTCTTTGTTTCTGCACTCATGCAGGCTGTTTTGTTTTTGAATCTCTTTTAATAAATTAGTTACTCTTCCCAGCAATGGCACTGACCAAACCAAAATTATTCCCACGATAAAACTGTTGCATTTCCAGTTGCCAGTTGAGCAGATGTGTTAAGCGCATGGATAACACCAGCTAACCCAGGGTTTGATCACAGCCCTAGCGTTTATGGAACACACGCCCTCAAGTGACTAAATCCGACCTCTGATTTTTCTTTCCCTCATCTGTAAAGTGAGAATTAAAATAAAACTACCTACTTTATAGGACTATAGTGAGAATTTAAATGAGGTGGTACACATAAGATAACTTAGGACACCCTCCACTAAGTGGCAATTACAATGTCCATTAAGTGGTAGCTATTATTATTTTTTTCTATTAATATTAGTGCAGACTCGAAAGTTAGGGAAATAATTTCAGGCAGTCACCTCTTGCTACATGCCTACTTTGCTTCCTTATCCCTTCCATGTGTACTAGAGCAGTGATTCAGTGAAGGGCATCCATTGGCAGCTCCAAGAAAGCAAAAGCTCATCCTTCTGGCAGAGGAGGGTTATCCTTCCCTGGGCTAGAGTTCCAATCCAGTGCTCAATTCCTCCATTACTTTACCAGGTCCATCCTGCCCAGGGGATGGAGGGCTGCCTTCCAGAAGAGTAAATTGCCTTCCTAAAGCTGCTGGCTGCTGAATGATGATTTGGGAACTGTCCTGCTTCAAATATAATTCTGTGTTGGGCTCCAGGGGCCTCTTGTGGGTTCAGGTCACACATCAGGCAGAACCGAAAACATTTGATTTACCACTTGCGTAGCAACAAAGAAGACTGGTGTAGAAATCACACTTGTTTTTTTTTCTCTCTCTCTTCTTTTCCTCCCCGTAAATGATAATACATGGTTCTTACTATTTTAATAGACTGTGAATGGAAGATGGAACTAGTGAAAGGGTTTGGCTGAGAATAAATTTTTTTTCTCTTCTCTGTGTTTCATTTTTACAGTAGAATGGGCTCTGAAAACCTTCCAGATTCTCTTACTTCTGATCACACTGTCTATTATAATTCTGCCCGATGGCAAACTTCTTATTGACTCTAAATTACCTTTAATCCTGTTAAGATCACTTTTTATTGAAAGGCATGCATTGTGTTGACATTGACGGGAGTCCAGAAGCCAAGATGCCCAGCCAGAGGAAAATAAACTCTTGAAGTTTTCTAATGCTTGTCATTTTCATGCTGGGCCCAGCTGTGTAGCTTCTTGGAGGATGTAGCGGGTTGGGGTGTTTCGTGCAGATAATGGTGGGCTCCTGGGTGGTGTGGAAAACTTTCCAGCACAAGGAAATAATCTTTTGAACCCAGTGGACTGAAAAACCAAAGGCCATCCTGAGCTAAGATAGTATAGTTCTATTAGTGAAAAGCCCTTGCATGGGGAAATTGCCTGTGCTAAAATCTGTGCACAAATTAAAATAACAGGGCTAAGGGGGAAACTATCTCTATAAAAGGCTTTTTGACTAGTGGATAATAATATCCTTGTCACATTAGGACCTGGGGACCTAAAGATATAGGAGCTTATTTATACAGCATATGGGCCTTCCCTACTAAACTTTAGACTGTGCAATACAGCCATTCTTGGGTGCTTATCTGATGAGTTTGAACGCTGTGCCAAAGCATACTTTTGTTCTTATCAAGAAAAAGGAGAAAAACAAGGTCTGAATATCATTGCCGTGTGTTTACACCTTAGAAGGTTGATGTCATCTAAAAGCCCCATTTTGGCTAAATGTTTTGCATGTGTAAGTTCCCTGTAATTTGCGTGGGGGTTTTTTTGGCAACAAGTACTGTTAACATTGCTGTTTTGATATGGCTTGTAAAATTTATTTAAATGCACACCTCGGTTTGGAATAGCTTCATTAGTAAGGGATGAATTGGGGAAAAAAAAAAAAAGCTGTCAGCACAAATGCTGTTCATTTTCTAGGGTGACAGAAATCAAAAGTGCCAAGGACTGTAACAGCTGAATAGCTAACTTCATGTATCACAGCACTATCTGCACGGTGGGCCCTCCTCACTGATTGGACGGCAGCTGCAAATTTAATTCCATGACAAAGACAGTGTGAGCAACGGGCTGTCGCGTATTTGAAAATTGTGCCATGCAAGTAAATACCCAGTTCATAATTCTATAAAAGGATGAGGGCAACATTTATTCTGGAATTAAGCAATAGTGAACCAGATAATTCTTTGAGCTCTAACAACGGACTAGAGTGTCTAGTACCAGTACACCTTTTCTGCAAACTATAGCAGAATTAAGATAGTAACCAACTGGTTTTATTTCCTTCCTCTCTTCTGCCTTCTTTCTCTCTCTTCTGCCTCCTTACCCCCCTCTTTTCCTTTCCTCCTCCTGTTCTCCCTGTCATTTTATTTTTTCTACCTCATTCTCGTCCTACTGCTCTGTCCTACTCACTCATTCACTCACCCACTTGCTCACTCACTCATTCTTGTATCCTTTCATCAGATATTTATTAAGAACCTATTTTACCTCAGGCATTGTAGGACTACATTGTGACCAAGACAGATACAGCTTTGGTCCTCATGAAACTTACAATTTATGTGGAAATGGTGTGGGATTTTCCAAAGGAAGACCAACACATGCTTAGGGCACCAGCCAAGGAGCTGCCTTCTGGCACTCTTTTAAAAATTAAGTTTGGCATATGATATTTGGAGCAAAGCATCAAAGCAGTCATGATGGGAAGTAAAACCTTGCTGGACATCTTAAATTTATTTGAAAGTTTTGATTTTTTTTTCTTAATTTCAAAATCCATATGGTGTTGGAGTAGACACCATTATCCTGTCAGAGCTTAGGGCCTCTAAAAGTCTTAATTGAGAACATGTGGGGAACAAGTAATTAGACAGTGACATTGAACAAGTAATTAGAAGTGTGATAAGGGCTGTAAAGGAGAAGCACAGAGTCCTATGGAGCATGTGACAGGGGGGCCTAACCTCCCTTCTTTTTTCTTGATGAAATCCAAGGCATGCACATTTCAAACTACAGTGGAATAAAGCCCTTGAAAGAGTTTATGTTTACAGTGCCCCTGAAGTGGGCAAGGGGTGGGGAGAAGTAATCACTCTTTCTGACTGCCTATGAATTGGATAAAAACACAGTTCTGGGCAGACTGAGAAAGAATTGAAGACCCTTGAAAAATAATTTGCGTAGCTAGGATAAATATTTTTTTACTTTGACAAAATTGAATAGTTGGACGTTCTTGACCTCAAGAGATAAAAATAATTTTCTTTATCTCCAAATGGTAGGGAATAAGGGGAAGGGAAGCTACAAATAATGGCCATGTCACCTGCATTGTGTGGATAAGCTTTAAACATTCTTCTCCTCGTGGCTTTCAGGTGTTCTAGAGGCTTAATATAAAAACTATTGATATAGGGACTATTTCCTGGGATGGCTTTCTGATTACTGTAAGTACGAGCATATTGCTTGATCCTTAAGAAGTTTGATGGAAAATTATACGGCACTCATAGTAATATGTGGGCTACAATGTTTAGCAAATGCCAGTGGTTCTCAAACATGAGTGGGCATTAGTATCACCTACAGGTCTTGTTAAAACATGGATTGCTGTACCCATTCCTGAATTTCTGATTCAGCACGTCTAGAGAAAGCCCTGAGAATTTGCATTTCTCAAGAGTTGCCAGATGCTGACCACTTTGAGAGGCCTTAGTATATTCCAGTGAGTCAACTAACATTAACGGTGGCAAGGTAGGTGGCAAGAGCACTGGCCTAAGAATCAGAAGATGCAAGTAGAGCTTCCAGTGCTACTGTTTAAATGCCTTGATCATCTTAGTCTTGCCATTGAACTGCTCTAAGTTTCTTCTTTCATTATAGAATGCATGTTCTTATAACAAGGATGTTACAAATCAAATTATATATCTGAAAGCATTTTGTAAACTGAACAAAAACCCTCTGAGATTTAAAACTTTTTCTCAGATCTCATCATGATCGTCCATCTCTAGCTAGTGTGTCTGATGAGCAGATGCCCAAAAACTGGGGAAGGCTTCCCAGAGGGAGGAGAGACCAAATCTCTGACCTCCAGTAATCTTGGTGACATGAAGCACACAGTGCAGACTATTGATAGGCCACAAATCAGACTTTACAGAAAAACTGGGTGAGAACAATTCTATGGTGTTTTGGCACTCTGTCATTTTTGGGGGGGAATCAGAGCTGCCATTTTTCTCAGTTGGTTCCAATTCTGGGTGGATGGATGAAGCCTTTTGGCCAAGAGGGGCTATACCTACTTCAAGAGTAATAGAGTGTCAGCAAAGAATGCTATAGTTTAAGGATTTACTGCTGTAAAAAAAGAAACAAACAGACAAAAAAGCCAGAAAACAGGCAACACGATATCTTGGCTGCATGAACAACTCATTCCTATTAGTTGAGGAACGCTACGTGTCATTTTTATTTTCTGGTGTATTTCCCCACTGTACAGTTCCTATTATTCAAATTTATTAAGGCTTAAAAAATTTAGACCTTAAACGAAAAAGCTTTCTGTCCCCATAAGCTAAAATTGAGGCCCTGTATTATATTGATTGTCAGCTTCCTAAGATTCTTTATCTCTAGTCTTAGCTGAGCTCTACCAGTGTGAGCTGTTCCAGGAGAAATAGATGACTCTGAGCCCTGGTGAAAATTTGAACATCAACGTGTCCTCAAAGCATACCTATGAGATGTACTGGGAGCACAGCAAAATTGAGAATCCCCTCCATGGGGTATCCAGAAATCCTTTATTTGGCCGTTAAACTGTTCATAGAACTTATCACTTTCAAGTGGTGACAGAAAATCATTGACAAAGGTCTTTCCTGTCCAGCAATGACAAAGAAAACATCCCTGAGTATCAGTTGTCCTAGTGGTGGTTGTTCTGAGCCCTGGGCACATGCAGAGCAGCTTGCCAGGCAGTCCTGAAGGTTTTACTTGAAATATGGTTTTTCCCTCAAGTGTTGGGGGTACACGTTTACTTGTGTTTTAATAATTATGGGTGGAAGATTTCCTGTAGGAGGCTGAATAGTCTTACTATAACATTTCTAAAGGAGAATAATAGAGGAGGGAAGAAATCATACTAAAAAGAGGCCAGGACTGAAGGACTACTAGCAGGAGATCATTGAGGGTACTTCTTAGTTCTCATAAGAGTGAAACATCAGCGGCTGAAAGATGCAAGTCCAAGTTAACAGTCTGGACTCCAGAGACAGACAGCGTTGAATTCCTTGCTCCACACTTTCTAGCTCTCTGAACTTGGTTGGACAAATTAGCTTTTCAGAACCCCTGTTTCCCCAAGTACAAAATTAGCTTAAAAATATTTCCTTCCTTACAGAAGTATGGTGAACGTTAGATGAGAGAATGTCTATTAATCTC
This sequence comes from Delphinus delphis, assembly GCF_949987515.2. NCBI lineage: Eukaryota > Metazoa > Chordata > Mammalia > Artiodactyla > Delphinidae > Delphinus > Delphinus delphis. The sequence continues at coordinate 89,997,607 of NC_082687.1, read as the reverse complement.
ACCTAGATTGCATGTTTCTTTAGGGAAAAGAATAAGGACTTTATACATTTATTTTAAAAATATTGTATTGAGCAACTACTATATGCTGGGCAGTGGAGACATCTTTCTTCAGTATGTTACCGCATCCCATTGTGATTAATTTCATGCTCACAATGCAGTTAACACTTAAGTATACTTCCTGAAATAATTGAATGAAAGTTTCCTATTTTACTCTTTTAAAATATGACCTAGTGTGGGTCAACTCTTTATTCACCTCTCACATCCTCCTTAAAATACGTGGGACTTTTAATTTGGACACCCTATTATTGAAAAGATGGAATGGTAAAATGTCTTCCCAGGTCTCCCATGTCACAGTTTTTCCTGGGGACATGCGTGACTAAAACTTAACACAAGGGAAGTTTTATTTTATACGGGATAAAATATATGCAAAAGACCATGACTATGTTACTATCATAGTTTGCATTCTTGAAGTTTGGATCTAATTTTTGATTTAGGCATTTTGCCCCCAATGAAATATTGTATGTTATAATGTAGCAGCTAATAAGATCTGATACAGTGACTTTAGATTGAGTTTCATTAAAAAAATAAGAGCATAAAATGTCTTCCTAATAGTCTTAATTAGGGAAAATGGAAGATCATAGTATTTCTATATTAATGCACCAACTTAGATAATTGGGATAATATGAAACGTGTAGCGAGAAAAATAGGAAGTTTGGAAGCCAAGGGAAAAATAACCCACTACTTTCCAGTTTCTAGTATTTTTGGTTTGGGACCAAGGAAGCTCACCAGATGTCGAACACAACATCTTAAAGTAATTATTCTCTTTCATGTGTACAAGTCAGTATTCTCCTACTGCAGCCCTGTTTTGTAGTGACTACTTCCCTGGGAAAGGCATTGTTCCCAACTCGTTGCTTCATAACAACTACCACTCATCTCCTGATTAGGGCATTGTATGAAAACAGTACATTCATCACAGGGTTCTCACTAATCTCTCTCCTTTCATCCAGAGCCTTCCAGTTTTTCAGAGAACTCTGCCTTTGCATTTTTAATTGAATGCTCCTAAAGTTGATATTCATGAATTCTGCTTGCCTGAAATCTCTGTTCCTACCTCACTATGAAGGTCTTATCTGTCTCTTTTATATTTCAGTCTGGTTGGGGAGTGAAATTAGTGTTGATTTCCTAATTGGAAGCTACATGGGGCATCCACATGATGATAACTGTATACAGAACTCAGTCTACCCAGCACTCTGAAACAGAAGGTCGCCATTTTGTAAAACCAGAGAAAATGCTACCAGGCATTTTACAGAATTGTGAATCAGGATAGAATGGACACTAATTGCTTCTCCCACAGCTGTTAACATTCCTCTTCAGTGGCCAAGTAACCCTTAAGACAGAACAAACTCTCTTAGACGTCTGAAAATTTCCTACAAACTGAAGTACAGGTTTCCAAGGTGACATCTGTGATGAGTTGTCCATTGATTAACATGAATGAAGAGCTAACATTTCTGAACAAATAAAATATTTTAGACAGAATGAACTGATTCTACTGAAAGGATAAAGTGATCAAATAAAATTCTATGTCTATAATTTTGGGGAGTGTTTGTGTTATTATGTTACTTTACGCAGTGTTCTGCAAAGTAGGCATGAAAAGTGAGCATGTCAAGGGATGGATAAACCAATCCAACAGGGTCCATACCCATAACGAGTTATTAAAACTTCCTTCTATATTTATTTTTATCTAAAAATTAAGAAAAAATGTAAGCCTTACTAGTATTTAAAGTAAAAATTTGCAGTAGGAGATGTTTATAATTCATAGGTAAATATACATATATTGGGACTACATGCCCTGAAAATTTTTACTAATGGGAGTATATGTTAGTTATCTATTGCTGGATAACAATCATCCCAGAACATAACATCTTAAAAGAGCAAACATTTATTATCTCAGTTTTTATGGGTCAGGAATCTGGATGTACTTTAGCTGGCTGCCTCTAGCTCAAGGTCTCTTTATGAATTTGAAATAGAGCTGTTGACCAGGGCTGTGGTCACATGTGAAGGCTGAACTAGAGGAGATTGTTTTAAGTTCACTCACCTGATTATTGGTAAAATTCAGTTCCTTTCAGACCGTTGGCCTGAAGGCCTTAGTCCTTTGCTGGCTGTTAGCTGGAGACCTTTCTACTTTCCGTGCCTTTTTATAAAGTAGCTAAGCAATATGGCAGCTGGCTTTCCTTAGAGCAGTTGAATGAGAGAGGGAGAGATAGTATCCAAGTCAGAAGCCAAAGTCTTTTACAACTTAAAAGTGGCATTCCATCAATTTTGCCATATTCTATTCAGGGAAATAGAATAGAAACAAGTCTGTTCAATAGAATAGAATAGAATAGAATAGAATAGAATAGAATAGAAGTGAGTTGCTAAATCTAGCTTATTCTCAAGGGGAGGGGATTATACAAGGACTTAAATACAAGGAGGTAGGGATTTTTGGAAACTACCTTAGAGACTGCTTGCCACAGAGGGCATGATCAAAAATTCTGGAGACAATTTTTTTTACAGCACAGGTCTGTAGACTCTTTTGTAAAAGTCAAGATTGTAAATATTTTAGGTTGGGTGGGCCATATATGATCACTACTGCATATTCTTCTTTTTAGTCTTTAAAAAATTTTAAAAATATTCTTAGCTTGAGGACCATACAAAAATAGGCCACAGGGCAGATTTTTCCTTCCAACCATTGTTTGCTAACACGTGCTCTAGTAGACTGTGAGGTAGATTTCAGCTCAAAATTCTAAAGATTTCCGACGATTAAGGCTAACCAATAACGGAACGTTTGCTCAAAAAATTGGATGAATCACTTATTGAATTGTTTAGGCAGAGTTACAAAATTGTCTCTCACTGGTTTAAGAGTGGTGAGGTTGGGGGGTAAAGCAAGGAAAATGGACCAGTTGAGCCCTTACCAAAGTCAGACATTAGTTTCACAATAAAAAAGCCCCTGGATGAATAAGGTTGGAAATGCTATGTGCTCTATCTGATTTTGAGAGAAATACAAAATTTTAGCTCATCAAAGTCTCTGGGAAGTAAAGAAACTTGTTTGATTCTGTTTCCTTTGAAATTATTTGACCAAGGAATCTCCCACCCCATTTAATTTTAATAACACCTAATACTTTTATTTCATGGAACAAACCTAGATTTGTTCCATAAGATTCAATGACATATATGATCTCTTCCAATTTTTTAAATTTAATGTTTAATTTTTTCTTTATTTTTTATTGAAGTATAGTTGATACACAATATTACGTAAGTTACAGGAATGCAATATAGTGATACACAATCTTTATAGGTTATATTCAATTTATAGTTCTTATAAAATATTGGCTATTATAAATAAACATAGTTTATTTTATACCTAATAGTTTGTACTTCTTGATCCCCAACCCTCACATAGCTCCTCCCCCCTTCCCTCTCCCCACTGGCAACCACTAGCTTGTTCTCTATATCTATGAGTCTGCTTTTTTTTTATATTTACTATTTTGTTGTATTTTTTAGATTCTACACACAAGTGATATCACACAATGTTAGTCTTTATCTGTCTGACTTATGTCACTTAGCATAATATTCTCCAAGTCCATCCATGTTGCTGCAAGTGGCAAAATTTCATTCATTTTTTTTGTAGCTGAGTAGTATTCCATTGAATATATATACCACAGCTTCTTTATCCATTCGTCTGTTGATGGACACTCAGGTTGCTTCCGTATATTCCTCCAACTTTTTTAGTTCATGATTCTATACATTGTAAGATAATATTTGGTTCTCTTAGCTTATAGTTTTATGTATATCTGCTTCCCTAAAAGGTTTAGTTCAATTTAACATTTATCAACTACTTATATCAGGCCAGGCCCTCTTGGCAGGCATGGAAAGGTAAAGGTAATACAGCTCTTGTCCTCAAAAAACACGTTAATTTATTCTAACCTCTGAACTTTACCACAATGCTTTTCACACAGATGGTACTTAGGAGAGGTTTGCTGAATGAATGAAAATTGAAAAACAGTGCCTTTTGAGTCATTTGGGATTATGGACAGATAGAAGAACTCAATAAATGTATATAAAATGAATCAATGAATTCTGGACGAAAAGTAACAATGCGTTCAGTCATCCTGAAGTTGCCATACATCTGCCAAATATGTTCCTGAGCAATCAAACTAAGCTCATCACCATTATAAATTGAGAAGCTTAAACTAAACTTGTACCCCAGAAATTTGGATTCATATTAGAATCTGCCACTTTAAAAATAACCCTTGCAGATTCAGTTGATGTCTTTCCACTAGATGGTTTGATACGACTGTGGCTTTCATCTTTGTATAATAGAGTATTATCTGGTTACAACACATAATTCAATTAACATTATCCTTTAAATTTCTCCATCCTTTGTTGAAATGCTTAAATTTATTCCTCTTTTATCCTTGCCTCTCCTTTTTCAATCTTAGAAACTACTGTCATTAATCTGTATCTTTTGAGGTTATCATTTCACTTTAGCTAAGAACCATTTCATTCTTATCATCCACAGTGCATCATCTGGGCTGTTCTTCTCTATCCTGCGTATTGCCATCAATATTCCATCCTTATATATTTTTAATCTCAGCCAAGAATGTTGCATCATCTTCAATTCTGGTCAGATAAAATAAATGTTCCATTGGATATGTAAACGATCCTCTAAGCCAGATGAATTAGGTGGTTTTGCTTTTAGTGCTGAAAAAAGATCTTTATCTTTAAATCAGACATTAGGGAAACAAACGAAATGTTACTTGCTTGCATATTTTTAAATGCTAATTTTTTTCACTTCCCCATGAAGAAAAAAATGGCATTTGCGACTCAGGATTTGCTCTGGAAAATGAAGTCTTTTCATTTATTTACAAAAAAGGAGGAACAGGGACACTTAGGGAAACTTTTATTCCTCGTCTGTCTCTCCAGCTGTCAGGTTGTAACAGCACTGGCCTCTGTTTACCAGGGCTGGAAGCAAATGGATGCCCCCCAAATTAGCCTGGGAAATCAAATTCCAGAATGTTTTAACTGGAAGGAATCTAAAATGATACCTGGTCCAACTTTCTGTTTTTATAGTTGAGGACACTGGGGCTAAAGGAAATTAAATAAATTATTAAAGGCCACACAGCTCTCAAGACTAGACTGGAGACTAGGTTTTCTGGCTCCCAACTCAGGACTCTTTTCTTCGTGTCAAAAACCAAGCTCTGCACACTGAATAAAACAAAGGAAAAAGATGAGTTTATTGCAAAGCTTCCATCAGCGAGCCAGGAAACTCAAGACGATGGGAGCAATGAGTTCCAAGTTACTCACAGACTAGGGGATTTTTGTGCAGTAAACGTAGAAGTCATTTAGTTTTTGGGTTTTTTTTCAGATTATTGGTTGCCTAGAGGTCTTCTTCCCTATTGGATTAGGGACTCTTGAGTTGGGAGAACAAGGAAGTCTGGAGATAGCATGAACACACATGGCATTTGGGGAGTGGCTGTCTTGCTCTGCTGATTTCTGAGAAGAGTTGTAAGTTCCTGTATGGTTAGGTTAAGGTTCCATTATGCTCCTGCACTGACCATCTCCATTCTGTCTCTGACATAAGTGACTCCACTAATTTGGCTCTACATACTTCATCATATCATGGTACGTTCTCTTCATCAGCTTTGCTGAATATTTAAGTGAAGACTTCATGAGCAAATCAGAGTCGTTAACAACAGATGCTCACTGGGACCCCCAAGTGGAATAGCAAAGCAAAATAGGCCTTAAAATAATATAATAAATGGAATTTTGACTTACAACTAGGTAATCTATGGTGGAGGAAGAAATATGAGCATGGGAGTTATTAGTGGGTGGGTCTCCCTTAGTGTTGAAATGACTAGTTGCATCAAGAGAGAATAAAGTCCACAGAGAGGGAAAGCATACATGAGAGGTGAAATGTTTGGGAGGTTTAGATCCTCTGATGCTCCTCTCCAGAGGCCTAATCTGTATTTCATTTTCATCGCATTTTACAAAGAGATTTAAGATGTTCTGAATGTTTAAAGAAACAAAACAAGTGGTTTGGATGTTGATATATCTGAAGGGTACCTTCCTTTGTTATCTTTAAATTTATTTATTAAAGATTCAAAAGAAACTTCAGACAATTAATGGGATACAAAACAAAACCTATGATGATCAGCAATAAAAAATCAATAGAAATCATTCTGATATCAAAAGGTAAATTGTAACTAAAAATTCAGATGATAACCAAAGCAGTAACTTCCATTATGATTAGGTGTCCGTCAAATCTACATCCTCTGTTTATGATTTTGGACAATGGACTAGCTCCTGGTATCTTATATTTCAAACTTTGTTTCTTCCTCCAAACCTACATAATTCCAGTTATGGGAGCCTGAGTTCATATTGTGATTTGGCCCCTTTCCCTGCATCTTTATGTCAGGAGGCAGGTTAACTCCAATTCCCGGTGGTAGAAGTTCCTTAAAGCCATCCCTACATCCCTGTGGCTATCAATAACTTAGCTATACATGAAAGTGACTGTGAATACAACTATGTAAACCCATCCTCCTAAACCCAGACAAAGTGTGTCCCAAAGCAACTTTCCCATTTACCAAGAAAAGAAGAGACCCGGGGAGCCATATGACATGACTTTGCTCACTCGCTGGTCTGTATGCTACTAGGGTTAGAACCCACGTCTCTGGCTCCCAGTCTGGTGGCATTTTCCCTACTTCATTCTTGGATGCCTGGGTTTTCCTGAGCTTCTCACTACACTTCCCCCTGGGAGCTGGGGAAAGGAGGACCTTAGGAATCTCCCCAATTTTCCAAGGGGATGATTGTCAACGTTTCCTAAAAACAAATATTTCATTAGACTCTTCAAATGGAGGATTTTCAATGTATTCCCATAACTTGATGGTACAGTTGCAGAGAAATCCCTCTTTATGGAAACACATTTTTTTACAGTCTGGTCCCTGCCTAGCCCACCAGTGTTCTTTCTGGCCCTTCTCCTAGGTGCACTACAAGTTTTCTTTGTTTAGGAATTTATGCTGTCCTCTTTTTTTTTTTCTGTTTTTCTCCTTGCTTTTATTACTGTGTGTCTCTGTGTGAAATGCCCTTCTGATTTTTTTTCCTGTCTGGCTAATTATTTCTAGGTTCAGCTTGGGATATAGAGGAAAAAGTCATATATCTCTCACCAATTTTTCAGTTTCCACCAGTCCCTGAAACAAATTGTATGCAGCGCCATGTACCTAAAAATTACCTTCAAATACAGCAAATGGTTGCATTAAAATATCACCACTTAGCCCTAAGTGGGGACTATACAAATATTTCACAGACAATGTCTGTAGTTAGTAGGCAATACAGTGCAAGCCAGCTCTTGTTTTTAAATATTATGCCCAGAAGAGATGAAATTTTATAAACAGATGGATTCTTTTTGCTTGATTCACTAACGTTTTACAATTAACTAATTAACAGGTTTATTGCCAAAATTAGCAACAAAAAGTGTTCAGGAGCTTTGACCAAAGCAGTACTTTGCAATTATATAGATACCAAGACAATCTGCATGATAGTTTGAGGCTAAATGTTGCTCAAATCAGGATTTCACCTGCTGTTTTCAAATAAAAGTTGACAAATACAAAAATGAACCCTGCAGATTTCCACACTCCTTTCATATACACCAGTCTCTGCCTTAATTAATAATAATTACAGGTAACACAAACTATAGTTGTAAGGCGTAAATGTACCCAGATTGCTTTCAAGTGTGCAAAACTGCTTAACAAACACAGTTCTGCAGAACGATTAGAAACCTTTTTTACGCGACGTCCATCTGCTCTCCTCTAGCTGGCAGGACCTTATTTGACCTATTCAACTTTATCTCCTACTGTTCCTCAACGACCAGCTGGGTCAGTCTCCTGTCCTGTGAGTCATCACTGCACTGCTCCTCAGATTCTACCCCTCATCCCTCTCCAGCACATCTCAAGTTTCAGCTATGTTTAAATCCTTGTGTTTCCTTGAATATGCCACACTCCGTATTTTGCTTTGGCGTGAGCTATTTTTCTGCCTTGCCTACCTTCTGGGCTCCTTTGTGATTTAGTTTGGGCATCACCTCTTTTGGGATGTATTCCCTGATCAACTCCCTATTTCTGACTCCAGAAGAGGGAATTAGATTTAGGAGGGGAAGGAGGGCCAGTTATGTTCTCTTTTCTTGGTGTCCCTTCACTGAACTGTAAGCAATCTGCAGTAAGGGAATACATTTTTGATTTTAAAAATAATTTTAGGTTCAATAAATATCTATGGAAGAAGGAAAGAAAGAAAAGAAGAAAGAGAGAGGGAGGGAGGGCAGAAGAAAGGGCAGGAGGAAGGGAAGTTAGGAAGGAAGGAAGGAAGGAAGGAAGGAAGGAAAAAGACAATGCCATGTTTTTGCTTATTCCTAGGCACTGTTTTCAGAGTATTCCCTCTGTCTGGAATTTCTCAGTTTATCTCTCATAATCCCCATGGAAGTTTCTGTTTGTATCATACCACTCATTCTTACATTTTTATAAGCCTTGTTTTATACCTTTATTTTTTCTGGCATGAAAAAAATCTGCTTCATCTATTAGGTTATAAGCTTCTTAATGGTGGCAGAAATGGAACCTCAGTATTCAAAGGAACATAGTGGAATATGACCTATTCTAAGTCCTTTCCCATTGTGAGAATCCCATTGGTCATAGTTCTGGTACTTCTGAAAATTCCCCTGAAGCTTTTCTGGTGCCTAGCCCTTGATAAACACTCTCTGTGCATGATTGATCAATGAAACATTCTTTGTGCTTAATAAGATTAAATACTGCTCTTATTATTTTATTGATTTATTAAATTAATTGCTTTTATATTTATACCCTGCCATGTTCCCCAAAACACATGTGATTGGATAAGAATCAGTTATGATCTCTTAACCTTATGGTGTGACTTGAGCAGTGAGTTAAAGTACAGCATATGTGCCTTTATGGCCTGATTTTCTAGGCTCAGTTCAGCTGACACTTCCTCCTAGAAGCCTTCCCTGACTTCTCCACCATGAGGTAGGTAGTCCTCCTGTGTACTTCCAAAGCACCACTGTGTATAAATTCATCACAGCACTTAGCCTTTGCTATTATCTGTCTCCTGATTTTACCTGCCTCCCTCACTAGGTGTCCACCACCTGGAAGGCAGTGACAGCATCTTCTTTATCTTTGTGTGGCCACTAACACAGGGCCTAAGACATGGCATTCCTCTCCCAATCCAGCAACTGTTATGCTACAGGAGATCTCCTCTTTATAGAAACAAGCCTGCATACATACTCCCCTACAGAAAAACCTCTGAGGACTCATTTTCTGTAGGAGCAACTACAAGCTCTTTAGTTTGGAATAGATGTCTTTTATTATATGGCCCATTCTACCTCCCAGTCTCATCTCTATCCTCATCCTCTGAACTTTTCAGGGCTTACGTGTCCATTTACCCCTGCATTACCTTACATTTTAAATGGAAATAAACAATCTTTCTTTCCATTGATCTCTTCCAACTGAATATTTCTCTTCTTGGAAATGCCCTGTCCTTCCTTAAAGATTCAGCTCAAACATCACCAACTCCTTGGTATTCTGAAAGCACTTTGACCCAACATACCACATAGCCATCATTTAAATAACATTTCAATAAGCACCTACTAAGAGAGAACAGGAAACCAGGGACTCACTACGTGAGCATGGAGTCTCTTGACTTGTTTGCTTCACTCACCTGACTAGGCAGGAATCCTGATTGTTTTGTCTTTGTACTTCTAACAAAACAGTGTTTGGCTAATGATGACAGTTTGGATGAATTCACTTTTGGACATTTCTTGGTTGTTGATTCATTATCTCCCTAAAGTTAATATTGTGTTTTAACAACTAGTCATGCTACAGATCATTTATGAAAATGTAAATGACTATAGGTAGAACTTCCATGAATGATTTTTTTTTTCAGAGCACTACATTCGAAAACTCTCTGTATTTATTCTAGAAACTGAAGACATCTTAATGCTACCATCTCTCTAATCTGTTCATTTGGAATTCCATTCTTTCACTTTTGTGCATTCCTGTAGTTAATTTTTGCCTTAATGTTGTCTTTGACATTGTATTAGATATAATGCTTTAATTTTTTAGTACAATGTATGGAGAATTAGGTATACAACTTCTCTACTGATAATGGTAATACTGATAACAGCAGTTTTAGTGTTCAAACTCCTTGCATATTTTATTAAAATGTATACTATTATTTCATCCCAGTTTCTTCAGGGAGCTGAGCAGACACTATTCAAGCAACTTTATAAGAAACACAAACCTTATAAACTGTCATCGTTTTTTGTTGAACAGTAACCTATTGCTGTGCTTTTCATGGAGGAGGAAATGCACTATAGAAAGATACAGCCCATTAAGAAGTGCAATTCAGTAGGCACACAATATGCAGTTAACGCATACAGAGTCCTACTGAAACAAGCATCACAGTCAGTTAAATCCACATCCAAGATCCAGAGCAGTCTCCAAGAAACCAAACCAAGAGCACTGAGTTCTACTAGGTTTTCTCTCCTCCTCTCTCCTCCCCTGGGAGAGCACATTTAAATAGTTGTATTTACCCAGAGTGAAATCACTCTTATCTGATCTCTACTTAATCAAATTGCTGGATTAATGCTTTTCTGGATTGATTTATTGCTTTAATTGACACTCTCCGTTCCTTCTCTAAAATATATGTGCTGACAATTCATACCGACTAACACTCCTGGCACTTTGAATACTCAGTTAGCAGTCCACGTTTTTTTAAGTATATTTTTTTGATGAAATATATCACACATGCAAAAGAGTATTTAAAACATTTATGATTCCTTTAAAAGAGAATAATAAGGTAAATACCTGAGTGCCCACCCTCTAGCTTAAAAATAGAAACGTTTATGCCCCTCCCTCATGGCACCCTCTCACTGTTCTCCCCACTCCTGAACTCTCCACATGGTAAGCACTGCCTTGAATTTTCTCTAAATTACTCTCTAAATTTCCTTGATGATTTTATATGTACACATGAAAATACATTCTTATTTTTATCTATCTGTAAGTAAAATAATATGATGTGTCTATGTCTATATCTGTCTTCTGTGGCATACTTATTTGGCTAAGTCTTATTTTCTTTTATTTTTTCCCTTTATATGGTTGATGTTATGTGCTCAGTGTATTATTTTTTGTTACTCAGACACTTTTAACAGGTTTATTTAACCACCACCACCAATCACCACCACTTCATTGTCCTACGAGATATTCAAGGACCTTAAATACTTTAACCTTGATCACCCCTCTTTCCAATTTAAGTCTTAATATTATGTATTTTAATTCTCCTTTATTTTCCACAACAACTAAAATTTCTTATAGTTATTTTGAACAGTCAATGTTGATTTAAATTCACCCACACTTCCTATTTTTTTCTTATCATTCTATCTCAGATACTCTGTGATTGTTTTCCTTCCGTTTAAAGTCATCCCATAGACTTTACTCTAGGGAGAAGCTGGGTTGAGCTTCTCATATATTATCTGTCTAAATATGTCTTTACCCTTTTTCTTGAACAATAGTTAAACTTTTTTCTCATAACATCGAGAGTATTATTCCATTACTATCTGGCTTTCATTGTTGTTATTGAAAAGTCATAAATTGGTCTAATATCCATTTCTTTGTGGGCAATTTGTCTTTTAAGATCTTCTCTTTTTTGGTGATCTTCAGTATTATGATGATGATTAAGGTGTCTATTTCTTTTAATTTAATCTTCTTGGGATTTATTGTAATACCTAGACCTGAATATTGGTGTCTTTAAATAGTTCTGGAAAATTCTCAACAATTTTTGAACATTACCTTTTCTGTATTCTCTATTATCTCTGTGGCAGAGGCAAAGCTTTGAACATTCAGGCATAGAATAATATTAGCTTGTCTAGCTGTCTTTCAGTTAGAGTTGAAAGAGATGGAGTTATGGCCAGTGGAATGTGGGTGGAAGGGATGCTGGTTCCACTCAAGTTTGGCAGATATACAAGTGGTGCATCTGGTTATCATTTTGTGCGACCAGAGGAGGGACAACCTCAGGATAAAATATATATGGATTCATGGGAAGATGTGAATGTCCTGAACAGGTGATCAGACATCTGAAAGGAGAAAAAATAGAAGTCTCGTGACAAGGTGATCTGGCATAGAGGCATGTAGGTGAATACACAGGAATAGATGCTAAGTGTGAAAATCTTTATAAGACGTAAATGTCCATAAGAGAGCATCTTCCATGAAAGAGGTACTGACTTGGCTGTGTCATTGGCCACCATCTGTCCTTAGCCACCCATTGCTGGTGTGATGGGCACGTGAATGAGATATCCATGGTGACAGAGATGGAGGCCATGAATGGCCTCAACAACATGGGCTTACACTCATCAAGGCTGATAGTGCTGTTGCCACTGCTGAATGATCAATTGATTGATAATAGATATCAATGATGAGACCCTGATACAGCACCACTCTTTGAATAAACCAATAGCCAAGTGATGGCAAGTTGACTGCATTGGGTTCCTTCTACCATTGAAGGTCTAGTGATTGAGTCTCACAGGAATAAATACATATTCCATGTATGTGTTCTCTTTTTCCTGCCTTCAGGGGCTCAACAAAATAGATAGCTAGTGGGAAGCAGCCGCATAGCACAGGGAGATCAGCTCGGTACTTTGTGACCACCTAGAGGGGTGGGATGGGGTGGATGGGAGGGAGGTTCAAGAGGGAGAGGATATATGTATACATATAGCTGATTCACTTTGTTGTACAGCAGAAACTAACACAACATTGTAAGGCAATTATAATCCAATAAAGATGAAAAAAAAAACCTATCAACAGATAAAATGATCCAGGATGACATCACATTATAGGTTTGGCCACTTCACTCATTCTTCCAAATAGCCTTAAAATATCTGCCATTAAATTGAGAGAGAGAGGTATGTGGGACAAAGAAACAAAGAAATAAATCATATCTGAAAATGATCTCTCAGGGTACTTCTGATATCATTATGGGCATGTGTAACTGACTGAAAGCAGATAGATCAGAAACTTAATTTTTTAGAAAACCTGTATTGACAAAGAAACTATTAGCCTGGATTTTTAAAAAGCATATGACTTTTACAATTTAAACCAACTTTTGGGTTCCAACTTTTCATAAACAGAAAATCAGTTGTGAAATCTGTGCAGACCACAAGAGTGATTGACTCCCAAAGCCCACTTTAGATGTGGCAAATGATAGTAAGTATAAAGGAATAATTTACAGCGTGACACCACAGGGCATAAGACCAATGGAAAAAGATTTTAAAATAGGAAAATTAGGGCTTAATCAAGGAAAATCTCCTTTGAATAAGGAGCATGCACTATGCCTGCCCAGTGGATTTTAGTGAAATATTATATTATCTTATGTTATATTATATCTTTCATTAATTTCCTTTCAGAATGGAAATATTTATTGCAATTTTTTTCCCTTTCATCATTGTTGATTTGATAGGATGGAGCATAATGATGACTTTTTAATTCACAGATCTCATGAAAAGAGAGCCCATGTTTGAAGAGACTAATATGATTATTAAAATCTTTGGATTTTGAGCTGAGAGCAGTAACTAGATGGGACTTTGGGTTGGGATTGAGTGTGTTCTATGTGTGGGTGGAAGAATGGAATGGTTTCATGACTGAAGGGCAAACAGAGGCGGAGCTAATGCTATGCAGTCACCTTATCATTTTTGATTATTCTTTGACCCTCCAGCTTTCTCTTCTCCTTTGGCAGAAACTGTGGGGACCACTCATTGAGATGGAAGATCCACAGTATCTCTGGGGCTCTTCAGGGGAGAATATTTCCCTGAACAGTTGACTGATTCATACTGGACTTCAAGTGAGTGAGAAATACACTAGTTTTGTTAAGCCACTAAAACTTGGGGCTTACTTTGTTGCTATGTCATAGACTAGCCTATTTTGACTAATACCTTCTCTTTCTGGACCACCAATTAGGCTTATCCTGGACATTTTCCCTCTATTCTTTATGACTCTTACCCCCTTCTTTGTTTCCAATCAGTTTTCTCTCTGGGATGCATTCTAGATAATTTATTTGGGTCTTTCAGCTCATTAGCACTCTTGTCTGTTGTCTCCAATTTGCTGTTTAATTTACCCATTCTATGTTTAATTTTAATTAATTCATTTTTCATGTCTAGGAGTGTAATTTAGGTCTTTCCAAATCTATTTAGTTGCTCTTTAGAGTCTCTTTCCTCTGTTTTACTTTCAAGCTTCTCTTTTATTTCTTTAAACATATTGAATTTGTATATTTTATACTCTGCATCTGATATTGCAGTTACTGAGGACTTTCAGTTCTGATTTGCCATCTCATTGTTTCTTCTGGCTATCACTTTTGTGTTTTGTGATTTTTGGCTGTGGTCTGCTCATTTTCCTTGGCACTTTATGACAGTTTATTGAGGCCAAGCCTGTAGTTGGATTCCTCCAAACTACATTTGTGTTTGTTTAGGATATTTGGTAGCATTACTAACACAGGATCACTCTACTTGTTTGGAATTTTTTAAATTATTATTCAGATGGTAGCATGGATTTGGATTGTAAACTTCTATAATGATTGCCTATTGGTAACAAATTCTCAAATGAGATTTTTTCTCTCTCGACTCAGCATAGAATCAATAAATGCAATGAACTGATAAATGCAATTTTCCTTGTGTCTCTTTTTACCTTGAGTAAGCAGTCCTTGGAAGCTGAGCCTAGTGGAGTTTGTCTTCACAGGTCCCATCCTTGGGCAAATCCTAGATTTTCACTCCAGTCCCCTTACCTTTTACAGCATCAAAGCAGAGCTCAGGAACTCCAGAGTTTACTAGAAACCTCTACATATAATTCGATTTTAGTATCTTTTATCTTTCAAGGTTCCTGTTTCTACTTTTTCTTTGACCTCTGTGAAGGACTTCCTTTTACGCTGACTCAGCAGTTCTTTTTAGAAGATTGAATATGTATGTTTTATCCAACAATTTAGCTGTGCCAGTCAAGAAGGTTGTTCAGAAAGATCTAGTTTGCCATACTGCTAGAAACAGAAGTCATTATAGGCCACCCTCTAGAACTACACTCATGCACATGCACCTCTACCAGTCAGGTTGTATGCTTAGCAAAATTAGAGATGTCTGTTACCAAACTGCCTTACTACATATGTGTTTTAGTATAAGTAATTAATTTATAGAAATATTATCCTAACTGATTAAATAATTGAGTAAGAAAACTTTTGTCTATTATGGAATAATAATAGCAAGTCTCCATAAAGATGAGTTGTTTAAAAACAGCATTAAATTAAAACTGGGAAAAATAACAGTAATAGATTTGGAAAAATTTAGAAGACTCTAGAAGGATTCTGTACTCAGATTATTTTGCAAGTGTCTTTAAGTTCTTGTTCCACTTTAGCAAAACCAAAATGGAAATTAATGCTGTATTATAGGTATGGTTTATGCAAGAAAGATGGCTGGGAAGCCAACTGAGAGAATTTTACTTGAGTAGAAGTTATTAGATTCACATGCAAAAATTAGCAGATAAAAATATTTTAGGTAGGTATGCATCATTTTTTGTAATTCCTATATCTAACACGTTTTTTCAACAAACCGGTCCTGACTGTGGAAGGAAAAGAGCTGCTAGTAATCTTAAACCCATATATGTGTATTAGTTAACACACTTGATAATAGACTATGTGTACAGCAAAGATTTTTGGAGGTTTTTGTTTTTGTTCTCTAACTTTATTGAGGTATAATTGACAAATAAAATTGTAATATACTTAAAGTATACAATGTGATTCTTGATATATGTGTATCTTGTGAAAAGATTACCTCAATCAAATTAATTAACACATTCATCACAGAGGTATTTGTTTTCTTGTAGTTCTAGAAATAGAAGGATGGGTTACATCTCAGCATTGCCCAGCAAATAACTTTTTTTTCAAGAGAATATTTTTACTATTTCAATGTGGGGGAAGTCTTCAACCCCACTAATAATAAAATATGCAGCTTAAAACAATTATTAAATAAAAATAATTCACAAATCTTATTGTCAAAATTGAAGATGATAACACCCAATTTTGGTGAGCAGAAAAGTCACTTTTTTTTCCAGCTCTGTTGAGGTATAATTGATAATACTCATATATTTAAGGTGAATGATGTAATTATTTGATATACATATACATTGTGCGATGATGCCACAATCATTTTAATTAACATGTCCATCACCTCACATAGTTACCTTTTACATGTTTGAGTGTTGAGAACACAAAAGACTCTCAGCAAATTTCATTACACTCTTAGCAAATTTCAGGTATCATTTTTTAAAAAAAATTTTATTTATTTATATTTGGCTGTGTTGGGTCTTCGTTTCTGTGCGAGGGCTTTCTCCAGTTGCGGCGAGTGGGGGCCACTCTTCATCGCGGTGCGCAGGCCTCTCACTATCACGGCCTCTCGTTGCGGAGCACAGGCTCCAGACATGCAGACTCAGTAGTTGTGGCTCACGGGCCCAGCTGCTCTGTGGCATGTGGGATCCTCCCAGACCAGGGCTCGAACCCGCGTCCCCTGCATTGGCAGGCAGATTCTCAACCACTGTGCCACCAGGGAAGCCCTCAGGTATCATTAACTTTGGTCACCATGCAACAAACAACTTTTAAGTGCATGTTTCATATCCTTCATTCTTAAAAAAGTTGTTGGAACAGTTTCTCTTTAATCAGGACTTTTTTTTGGTTACTACTTTTTACCTTCTTCATAGTTCCTATCTTCTAGAGTCTTTCCTTCATTTTCAGACTCTGGTCTCAGGCCTCTCTTTTCACAGTGAAATGTGACACTGATCTATTTTATGTAACAAAATACAATTCTCATTCTCAGAGGAATTTTGCCTTTGACTTTAAAAAAGCATTAACTTTTCTTCTTTATGATTTTTATTGGTTTTCAACTTTGTGCCATTGAATTTGTTAGGCTATTCCATACATGATCTTATTTGAAGTCACATAACAACTCTGTCAGGAAGGTATTATAATTTTCATTGCACAGATAAGAAATAGAGATCCAGAGAAGCTAACTTGCCCGAGGCCATAAACTAGAAGTGGTAGAATTCAGTTTTAAAACCAGGGTTGCCTGATTCTTATGCTCAGGTTTTCTTATTATAGTATCACATTACCATCTACCCCCTTTGATATCACTTGAGCTTAATCCAGAATGTCTAGCTCTAAACCATGAGCATTGTTTACTTTCTTTCATAGCCAAACTAAATGCAGTCCAAACAATCTATTTGTCTTAATCTAAAATGAGAGGATTTTGAACTAGTTTTTGCCGTTTCCAGTCAAACCATCCTCTAGGATGACTTTATTTCAGACATTTAGTTTCCTCCTCAGCATGATCACTAGACTATTACCTCCAAGATGACATTTTCTATCTTTTTCATCTTCGGATCTTCAATATTTTCTAATGCACCCAGCATGTAGTAGGCACCATATTTATTCAATTTGAGAGTTCCCTCTTGTTCCAACTCAAATCTTCTCTCTGAATTGCTTTCCAACGCCATTACCCAAATGGCCATCTTGTAGGGGGATTTGGCTTATGCTGTAGGGTATGTCTAACCCAGAGCTTCACAAAATTCTGAAAAGTATTGCTCTTCCATAAGAGACAGTTTCCAAAAGAGGAAATACTATAAATAAAAGAAATGCAAATTAGAGTACAAAATCTAGTCAACTCCCAAATTATCAAAAATACAAGTAAAGATAGTATCCAGTGTTGGCAATGTTGCAATGAAAGAACAAGTTCATATATTGTTAGTGGGACTATAAAATGGTACAGTCTTTTCCAGAAAGAAATTGGCCAATATGATCTAAAACTGAAAAAAAAAAAGATTCTTAGCTTTGACTCACTAATTCCATTTCTTAAATGAGGAAAAAGCTTTACATGTGAAGATGTTCTACGTAGCTTTATTTGTAAGATTAAAAGCAACGAACCACCTAAACATTCAGAAATATTAAAAGTATTACCTAGCTATAGTCATTTATATTAGTAGAATACTATACAGCCATTAAATTTGTCTTCAATAATTTATAATAATGTATAAAAATTCTATTTTTATTAGGCTGATTTCCTATGAAGCAGAATCTGAGATGAAGGCTTTGTGCCAGTAGGATCTTTAGGATGGGATTCCATGGAACAGGCTTACAGAACACAGGAGAGGGAAACAGGGAGAAACAAAATGAGGATGTGTTTTCATGTTGTCCATGGCTGATGAACTCAAACCCATCAGGATCTTCAGAGAGGTTTACGACATATATCTCAGAACCATCTTCCTCAGGGATGAAAAGAGGATTATCCACTGGCTCCTGGCTGTCATTGGTCAAGCATGGCTTATGGGCACACCTCCAGGTTATGCATAGGGTTCCCATGAGTCTCCCTGTCTGGGGAATGAGAAATGCCTTCAGGCTGGAAGCAAAAGTCTGTGGGAGGCATTCTCTAGCTGCATCAGGGCCTGCGGGAATGGATAAGTGGAGAGATTGGAGGGATTGTGTAGTGACGTACGATATGTGCTTAATACACTGTTGCAGTGTTGGGAGAGAAATATGAGACCTAAAGTTACATGCTCAATAGGATCTCAGTGAATTGGTGCATTCGCTAATCTATTGGGTACCCAAGAGGTCCCAGGTTCTGTGAAAGGAAAGACTAGGACACAACTTTCCCTTTCGGAAGCGTACTTTCCAGGGCAGAAGGAGCATTTGGGGACAGGGGTGTGGTGCCAGACAATAAACAAATAAATAAGCAAAGTCATTAAAGGTTGTGATTAGGTAGAGGTTAGAAATGAAGAGGTATAAAACAAATAGACAATGCAATTATGCCTATAAAAAGAACTCAGTAAAAATTTACATCAAAATCTTATCAGTGATGGTCCCTGAGTAGTAGAACTTATTCCGTGACATCTCTGTATTTTCCAAATGTTCTATAACAGGCATAGATTTCTCTCGATAAGCAGAAAAACCACAGTAAAGTTATTATTAAAAATTATTAAAAGAGAATGAAGTCACTCCCCATTACCTGGCTGGCACCTGGAAGGGACTCCGTATCCCAGTCTGTACTTGGTCTCTCTTCTGCATGGCTTTGGGCTTTGGCTTCCCTTTCTACTTATTTTTCGCAGGCTTTCTGAACTTTCACATAGGGGAAACAGATGTATGGGTCTGTGAGGGTGAGTATGTGTGTAAATGAAAAGAAAATCCCTGAAAACAAGGACATTTCCAAAATTACCATACCCTTAACAAGATCTTGGTGAGGCAGTGCTCCTGAAATATACCCCAGTCGCTACTTGTTAACACGGCCAGCCATCCATGAAGTTGATTCTTTTTTTGGGTTTTAGCGTCTGAGCATTTAAATGAATGGTTTGGGAGCAAAGTCTATTACTGTATGCAGGATAGCCAGCGATTGTTTAAATTCAGGATAAACTATGGGTAGACTTAGGTTTTCAATTTTCAAGGTGCCCACTTAGCACTGCAATGGGCAACTCAAAATTGCATTCCTGCTCCCCATTACAAGGTGTTGCCAGAAACACAAATCTATAAGGGGCTGTGCCGCTTACCATCTGCTTGATACTCAGGGTCTCCAAATGGCCTCAAAAGGTGGTGGCTGTTTGCAGCGCTCAGACTTTTGAATTGCATTAACTACCCGTCTGAATTTTCTCTTTGGCTGACCTCTAAAGAATGGCAGAGGAGACCGATGCAGACGTCAAGTGCCCAGCAAAGGCACCTTCTGGGACAGTCTTGCTCCCGTCCCGGATGCCAGTGTGACCAATTCAGCAATTGTGTCTTTCCCCAGGATAAAATGAATATTGTGTCAGTGAAGCTAGAATCAGAGAGTGATGATCTGAGAATCAGTGAGAAGGAAGATGCTGACCTTGGAGAGGTTTAAGAATGCCTTACGAATAGCTATCTGGAACATAATTAAAGGCATTTTTAACATCATAAGCCTTGAAGAATGCGAACCATCACGACTGCACACTGGGGAGTAAAAGATATTGCTTTTATAGCTGCAGAGCTTATGGTCAGAAGTGATAGGAAATATTAGAAATGTGACAGTTTTATAATAATTTTATTCTTGCTCATTGTGATAATTTTCATTTGAAGCTTTTTACCTTTGAATATCTTGAATTACATTAAGCCTTCCTCACTCCGTCCTTGTCCTGTAATATTAGAAGCTGAGGTTTTCATCTGAGGAATTACAGTAAATGTTACAGGCACAAGCAAACAGATAATGGTGTTTATGATGCCTGTTATTTGAAGAATTAAAAGTTCTTAGTGAATTTGTCTCCCAGTTAATAAAAGCAATAGAGCCCTGAGTGAAATATTGCCTCTCCTTTCTTTTTATAGTGTCACTATCTCTTCTTGTATCCTGTTCCTTCTCTTAGCTGCTTTTTACTTTGGGTGTGAGAGGGGGAGGCAGGATGCTTTCTTTCAAATAATTTACTCTGCTTGCTTTCTTTTTTCTTTGTCTATATTTTTCTTTCAAATACCATATGCATTTTCTTTACTGAATAAATAATATGAATATGAAAAACTCGGGTTAGAATTAGTGCTAGAGGTCATCTGGTTTAAATATTTCCATTTCTTAGACAAGGAAACAGAATCAAAAGGCTCAGTAGCAGCAGAGCTAGGACTACCATCTAGGTCTCCTGACACCACAAAAACAATGGCTAGCATTCACTGAGTGTTGGCTAGAGGGCAGGAAGGCTCTAAGCATTCACATGCATTAACTCTTTTGTGTGTGTGTTCCAATAAAACTTTATTTATAAAAAAACAGGTAATGAGCCAGATTTCAGCTGTGGGTGGTAGTTTGACAACCCCTAATTCTTTTAAGCTTCAGAGTGTCTGTATGAGATAGGTCCTGCTATTATTGTCACCTCCATTTTACAGAAGAGTAAACTGAGGCACAGAATGACTAGGCAACTTACCCAAGGCTGAATACTTAATGAGTGCCTCCATCTGAAGAAACCAAGCTGTTTGACCTGAACTTACCTACTCTGCTGCACACAGTGTCTGAAAATCTCCATATTCTTTCCCTTCCCTTCTTTTCCTGGGATACTTTCTTGGAGTGAAAGTATATGGGTTAGCATGTAGAATCTCACACACAAGTATGTACTATGGACTTATCTGGATGATGATTTTTAAAAATTTGTTCTCTTTCTATGGTGGGCAATGCTGTTTAGCGCTGTGCTTCGTCTTTTGTGGGGAATCCAAAAGAAGCAGCTGATAAGGCTCTTGCCTTTGAGAAGGTTAAAATTTAGTTCTGAAGTCAAAGAAATTAAAATCAGATATAAATTTACTGAGCACTTACTACATGCCAGTCCAAAATCATCTTTAACTTATGATCAAGTCAAAATTCAAAAGGCTGTTCATTAGCTTATTTGTTCAGAACTCCCAGGATACCTGACAAGCAATCTCTCAGCATATTTCTGTCAAGTTTTGTAGAAGAACTGTGATTATTTGACAGCTCTGATTTTTAAAACCCTCTTAAACATTTTCTCCAAATATGCTTGCATTTTCATTTTTTATCAAATATAAGTTGATAACATGATAACTGCTTCAGACATGCCATTAATTAATGAAAAACTTGATCCCCACATCTCAGGGGACCGTGTCCAACCATCTATTGATGGCCAGCAGATTGCTTCACTTTTGCCTGAGTGAAAATCTTTGCTACTATGAAAATTTGTAAATTGTTCGTAAATGAGGGGATTTCTGGATTATACATTACAGGTGATACAAAGATTACAAAAATATTTGAAACAGAAGTTCTGTGTTTGAGGAATAGAGAATCCAGTTGAGATGAGGCACGACTGCATTTCTGAGATCTCTCCTGATTATTCTATGAATTCATACAAGGGTTAGCTTACTTTCTCATAAGTGTAGTCATTCACGATCTGTCAGTAGGTGATCGGGCAAATATCGGATGGTATGGCTGTGAGCCATGTGATTGCAGGGGAAGAATTGCCTGCCTAGGTGTCAGGCAGAAGAACGTGTTTGAACTGAATCCTAAAAGTTGGTTAAGATTTAGAAATGTGGGCAGGAGTGAAGAAACAGATTGACAATTCCATTTTGACATCAGAACCAATTATGGAGTGAATCACAGCTGGAAGGAACTTGGTCTCCCCTTCCGCTGCCCCTGCCCTATCCCTCTGTTCTGGCTGCGAGGAAGCAGTTGTTAATATGATCGGTCAGGTGAAAGCGCTCCTTAGGGCCATACCATTGTTACAGGCAGGCTTCCAGTTCTTACAGGTGGGAATGGCTTAGTTCCTTCTCCCTTGCGATATCTCTTCATATAATAAGCAGATCTAGGCAGAGCCTGCCGTTCTAGAGAGCCATGGTTAATTATTTTTCAGTCTCTCTCAGCGTAGGATGTGGTAGGTGACTCAGGCCAGGGCCCGCCCTCTGTATTTACTCCTCATTCACTGACTCTTTCTCTCTTCTCTGTATCCTGGCGCCTGTCTTCCATTCCCCTCCACACGGATTTGACTTTGTATAATTGCCTCAGAAGTTAGATTTGCAGGAAGAGGGAGGGAATCTTAGGCCCTTCTAGACAAAAACAAACTTGCTCCAATTCTGCCACTAACAGAGTAAAATGGTAGGAGGCTCTTGCGCTGCTATTAATTTAGTGGTTCTTTTATTCTAGATGTCCTGCTTCTATATTTTGCATAGATCTCTCTTGGGAACCTTATGGGGAGATAAGGATATTTGTTAGTGTAAGATTTGAGGTGTCTTAAGTTCTTGGCTATCAAATCTTTACTCTTATTCCCTAACATTAATATAAGTGTTATCCTGGAAGAGGACACCTCAAGTTGATCTTTGTTGTACCAATAGATATAAAACTATCAGATGACTTGATTATAGCAGTTTGTGGTAGTCTTAAAATAATTATCATGTTCTTTACATTCTATTTCTTATAGATTTGATAGTTTATTTGCTAAGTGATGGAGATCGGATGCTTTAATAGCTCTGATTCTGCCAGTCACTGGGCTGGTGTGTGTGTGTGTGTGTGTGTACACACATATACAAACCTCATGCTGGTCCGCATGGTAATGCCATGTTGATTTTTCTGATGTCTAATCATTGGCCTACGTGATTTCAGTTTTAAAGGAATCCACTTTAGGCCAACTTCATAATTATTTACAAAGACTAAAATTGTATAACTCAACTTTGGAATAGTAGATGCCAACCAAGGAGCATCTAGATCATGTTTCTCAAATTATGGTCTGTGGTCTAGTCTACCTGCATAGGAACCACCTGGGACTCATGTCAAATATGCAGATTCATTGACTTTAGCCCAGATCTACACAATACACAGTTTGGGATAAGATACAAGAATATATATTTTTAATATGCCCCTTAATGTGATTATTATGACTACACGGGTTTGAGAACCAATGATTCTAGGCTATGTTTGTGTTGAGCCTATACATATAGAAGTCTAGATGTAGCCAAGGCATGAGATTCTGCACAGCTGGCTAAACCACACACCTGGCTCCACCCTCGAGCCATGCTCCGTGATGAGGAATCCGTCTAGTCTCATTGGACAATTCTTTCTACAAGCTTCTTCATCGCATGTACAGTAGCTTCTACCATATCTGCAATCTGACCATTTGTTTGAGGGTGATGGGATGTAAGAGTGACAGTTTTAATAAAGTCTCCAAGCATTAATTCCTTAAACTCAGCAGATTTAAAGGCAAGCTCACAATCTGCAGGAGAATGTGTAGCAATTTATGCATTGCAAGTAACTGGCAGAGTGCAAAACTGCAGCAAATATTTAAGCAAATTAGAAGAACTTTGAGACTCTTTGATAAGTCCCAGAATGGCCCTGGTAAGTCAATCTAAATTCTTGACCAATGTCTCATTTCCCAAGGAGTGGTTGGTATGTTTGACAGGAAAATTCCGGATATGTTTTAGTTTTTCACTGTGTTTTCTGTCACCATTATCAGAATTGATTTGAAGCCATAGCTAAAAGCTAAGCCAACACTTTATGTAGTCTGGCCAAGGTAATAAGATGTCTGTTTTCTGCAATGTTGATTCTTGAGCATATTGAAAATTGATTCACAGTGCCTTCTATCATCCAGCTTTATTTTTATTCATACTCAAATGCAGTGCTTTGGAAGGTAACACGCAGATGACCAGCAATTTTCAGAAAGCATGCTTTATTAAATGATATAATGTGTATCAAGCATTCAATGCAGAGCCTGATGCTTGGTAGAATTGAATGAAAAAATAGTTACAGAATTTTTTTTTTAAGTAATTAACCCTATTCTATTTCCTCTACAATACAAGGGGACAGCTCAGCAAGAAGGTAGGGTATAAATAAGCACATTTGGAGAAGAATTTCAGCGGTAACCTGCCCACGTGAAAATTACAGAAAGCAAAGAAGCATTCCTATAAAGATTGATGCCTAACAGTACTGCTACCCTACTTCTTCCTTTCCTGCGGAGCCCACCTTCCAAAGCTTATAAAGCCTAAAGTATCAGTTCCTTGCTTGCCTGGCCTCCCTTGCTGCTGGGGCATTGGCATGTGTCCCAATCCTGACCAACGGGACCTGAGACCAAACCTGATAAGGACACTTGTCGAAGACTTTCCCTCCTGATGGAAGAGAAAGACAAACAGGGGTACATCTTTCCCCATTTTTCTTGCTTTACATATTTTTGTGTGTGAGGATATGATGTTGGTGGTGTGGCCGCTATCTTTACACCATGAGGACAGGTGCAAGAGCATCACAGAGAAGATGACACAGAGTCCTGTTATTGCTGAGCTACTGAATGAACTCCAGAACCACTCGAATTCTTTTTTATGTGAGAGAAACAAACCTTTATTTCACAACATTTTAGTTTCTGGTTATTTTGTTTGCTGAAACTAAAAGTATCTTCTCTGATATAACTTTATAACAGCTACACTTTCCTTTTAGAATGCAAGCCCCGTGAAGACAGGGACCAGGTCTAGTTCACTCCAAATTACAGTGATTTTAACCCAGTGGAAGTTTATTTCTCTCTTACACAAAGTCTCACCTGCTGTGACGGCTGTGTTATGTTGTCATGTGGGTTCCTTTTATGTTGTTGCTCTGCCATCCCGAAGGTGCTGCCTTCATCCATAAAGTTGAAGATGGCTCCCCGTGATGTCTACATTCCAGCCAGGAGAAGGGAGAAAGGGAAGAGGAGAGGGTGCCCTGTTCTTTTAAAGGCACTAGCTGGAAATTGCTCTGTCACTTGACTTATTATCCTGTTGGTCAGAACTTAGTCTACTGGGTACAGATATAAGACACATGAGAGATGGACTCAATACTCTGCATAGCCATGTGCCCAGCTAAAAATTATCATACTGAAAGAAAAGTAGATATTGGGACACAAATAACAGTTTCTTCCATAGCATCACTAAAGAGGATAATAAATGTAAATAGATTCGAAATATGTTAACAAAACAAAACAATGAGACCTTGGTTTATGCCATTCACTCCATTAAGCTCTTTTGCAAAATTATCTCATTCGCCCTTCACAATAACCTTATGACATAGATAGTGTTATCATCCCCACTTTGCAGGTGTAGACAAAGAAACTCAAAGAGTTTGAGCAAGTTGCCCAGTGTCCTACATTGAATAATTGATGGAACTTGTATTTAAATCAAAGTTCATGCCTCTGATGTTAAGATCTATCTGTCTCACTGCCACCTGTCCCCGCCCCAATGGCCTCGCCCTAATCCTACATTCTGTGTTGTTTACTCTCTCTTCAGATTTTGCTTGTGAAATCCAAAGGCTTACATTTTTTACCAATTACCTCTTGTTCCACTTTTTTGCTTCTCCTGAGTCTTATTCTCTACCCTCTGTCTTTATAGCACCGCCCCCCAAATGGTACATATCTCTTTCTCTCCTTGGTTATTTCCGAGGGCCAGTTATTAAGGAATTGTCTCCCCACTCCAAACTGACCCTTCTCTTTTCCTCTTTGTCATGCTGGCACTGGGGCTCTGCAACCACATTTCTGCTTTGCTCTCTCCTCTCTGTTGTTTTGCCAAAAGGAGACCCTAGAGGGAGACTGTGAGCAAGGCTGGAGGGGTGAAGGGACCTGCTACTTCCTGTTTTTTCCTGCTTGCTTTATTCACCTTCCGGTTCCTGTCCGTATCACTCAGGGGATGCTTCTTCACCCCAGCAGCTGAAAGCATGTTGAAATTTTTCAGACCCTTGTAGGACCAATCCCATCACGTACCCTCAGAGACACCAGCTCTAGCCGCGCAGCACTCCCTCTTCGAAAGTCTGAGTCGAGTTTCAGCCTTATTGGGTCTTTGTTCTGTTTTAATGATGCTAATCTGTTCCCTTAGTTTTCCCATCCCTATGGGTGGTAGTTACTTGGTGCAACTGCTACCTCCACAATACTTCACAGTTTTTAAGTTATGCTAAGTCAGTTCTGGTTTAACTTTTTTCCTTCTCAATAAATCATTGGCTACGTTTTATTTTTTTGGTTAGATCTATATTTCCACTTTCAGAAAAATCAAGAAACTGCAGAGACAATCCTTGATTGAGGACAGGATTCCATTCCTATGTCTCTGTCTACTCCATGTAGAGCTAACCACAGTCTGGGGAACAGAGTGGGAACTTGATGAACACAGTGGATGAATGGTTTCCCTTGTGTACACTCCTCCTAGCCCAGAAGCAAATGCGGTTCTCACTGACTGAGTTACCATCCTGCTTGCGCTCCGGTAAACTCAGAAGTACTTCAAGCCTGAAAGCACCTTTGTTTTCAAGTATCTCTCAGAGGAATAAAAATCTGAGTGACTCTGCCCACTCAACAGACAGGAAAATTGAGGGGGAGCAAGGAAGTTTGGCCAAGCTTTCAGATTAGACTGAAACAGGGACAAGACACCATCTGATTTTTGGACTGTTTTCTCCTAAACTCCCTAGACAAGGGTGGGTGGGGAGCAGGCAGAATTGACCATTGACAGCAAGGTTGTTCCTCCTCTTTGACCTTTCTCATTGGCAAGTATACTCCTTCATTTTCCTGGCCTGTTAGTCTGGCACTTTACACAAGCAAAAAAGTTCACTTCAGAGAAGGAAAATAAAGTAAGATCAAAGGCTCGCATAATTTCACTTCTCAGGGAGGAGATAAAACCTCATCTAGCAGCCTGCTCCTCAGGAGTTATCCAAAGCACCCTGTCTCTGTGGTTCACAGTGACTTGGAAGCAGCGGAGTGGACTTGGCACTACTTTCTGCAGTCACTAATGATACAAGCAGTGGCTTAGGCAGCCAAGGTAAATAACCCCTTGGAGGCTCCGGGAGGTGAGAATAAGTCATGGGACTCCCACCAGGACCATGGGAGCTGCACATGTAAGTTCTTTCATGTTGTGGCGAATCGGAGCCCTGTGTTTATTTGGCACAAAGTACTAGTTTGGATATTCGTGGCCAAATGGCTACATCTGAGCCTTTCACCAGGTGACGTTTCTTTGATGATGTCCAGCACTATGGCTACCATGGCTCGGCAATTGTCTGATTGCATCTCAAAGCCTAGTATTTTTTCTTTTTCTTTTATTTTTTGATAGTAGGAGATCTTGCCAGAGGAGAGGCTGGATGATATAAGTTGCTTTGAAGATGGAGTGATATTTAATATTTTGAGTGACTGCTTCTTGTTGAAGCAATTGGGTTTTTCAAGGACATGTTATACATGTTTAAAATGGGATGTCTGGGGCTGCCACAGCATAATCGACTGTGAAATAAGCCCGTTGGAAAGGACAATTACTCCTGGGGCCTCAAATGCAAGTCAGGCCTCCCGAGGCAGTAAGGGGAGGGTCCTGTTCAGTTCTAGTCAGGAGTAAATTTGACTGTTACTTCTGTGCTTAGCATGGGCTGGAACCTGCATTATAAGCTCACTACCCAGCATTACAGAGACATAGGTACAGCCCAGACAATCAACCAACAGTGGCTCATGGTATAAGCGGCTGCTGTGAACAGCCCACCTGTCCATCCTAACATTAACTAATCCAAAAACCAGTTATCAAGAACCTACTATATGCCAGGTATATATGTAGGTACTAGGAACAAGGGGACACACGGTACGCTCTTTAAGCATATAGTTAAGTAGAAAAGGAGAGAGAGAGAGAAGGCGTGCATTAACATTTATTGAAACTATAACTGTATATAGTATAAACTATGTACTATATGCCAGAAATTATATATCATATTAATCCCCTCAACCATCTTATAAAATAAGTGTCATGTTCATTTTACAGAAGATGAAACTGAGGTTTGGAGTAGTTAAATAGCTGGTACAGAGCAGCTTTGGGATTCAGTCCAGGCTGAATACATGTGTCCCCACTGCCCGATGGTGCATTGGAGAGGAGCTTACTTGGAAAGTAGCTGTGAAGTGATGGAAACTTCGTTCTTTTACAACTACAGATCTTGAAAGCCTCGTGACTCATGTGGCCATTTTTATTTCTTTCTTTTAATGGAGAAACTGTTTTCTTTTCCTAAACTAATCAGGGATTCTAAAAGCTGCTCAGGAGATTTTAGTGAAAGGTACATACTGAAGTCACATCCAATTAGATGCACAATTACAATGACAGTTCGCCAATACCCAAACCCGAGACACCACACTGAACAAACCCCATAGAAATTTAAGCCAACGCTTGACCTAAAACTGCAGCTGATATTTGAAGTGCCAGATGTATTCAAGAAATCCCGTGGATGGTTCCAGGATCCAGTGAGCTACAGCGTAAGATGACAACAGTAGGCAGTCCTTCTGAGCTGAGGGACGCTTTTTCCTTATCAGCATTTCATTGTTCCCTACTGATAAATGCCCTTATCAGTCATAAAACAATTTCCTTAAAACACACACACGCACACTCCAAAGCAGGAAAGATATTCTTTTAAAAAAGATTTTTGTCATCAATAAAATCTCTGATTAATATTTAGTTCACATTGTAAAATAAGTCTTTTCATTTGTTTATGTTGGTTTCTCTGTTTTCAGACTCTGTTTAATTCATCCTGGAAAAATTTCTCAAACCATCATTTTTATCATCAGCGCTTTAATCCTGTAATAGATTTTCTGAATACTGTGGTTTCCATCACTCAAACCACCAGCTTCCTTCTAGTTGAAGAGGTTAAAAAGCTGAAAACTACATTTCTGAGAATTCTTTATGGATAGAGCTCTGGGTTTGAATTAGGTGCTACCAATGAGTGATTTTGTGCAATATGTGGAAGGTGCTATCTTCCTGCCCTTCTTGGACAAGGGCCTGGATAGGTGGGTGTTTCTGCAGAAGCTTTCCACTGACCACCATCAGCTTCCTGGGCATTTGGAGGAAATCACAGTTGAGCGTGAGAGGCAGTTCCAGCTTCCTGATTCTGGCATAGCTTCAGGGGCCTCAGATATACAAGCTTTCCTGGTGGCTAATTCTATATAGATCAGCAGATGTTCCTGGAGGTACAGTCCAGCAGCTCCAAAAATCCTATAAACTCCCAATTTCCTATGTTAAATCCCTCCCCGACTAAAACACCTGGGGTGTTTTCTGTTTCTAGATGGAACCCCAACTGATACTGAAGCCTGGAAGACAGTCTGGGATCACTTGCATAGGGCCACTCTATGTCTCCAGCTAAATTTTTGGTCTTAACATCAAATTTACATTCTTCTAATCATCACATCATGATTTCCTCCTTCCATGCCTTTGCTCATTTCATTTTCTCTGCTTGGAATGTCCTTTTATTCTTCCTTAAAACCGCAATTTGGATGTTATCTTCCCCGAGGGAGCTTTCTCTCCTAGAGTTAGGGGGATGTGAGATATTTGTATGCCAGGTAAATTCATTCTTTGTGTTTTGATTAAACAGTGGCCCAGGGATATGAAAATGAAAGACAGCCCCTACTTTTAGGGGGCTTTCAGTCTACGGTGGGAGATAGGTGAGTAAATATTTAACACATATATTTATTTGTTATATATAACAGTGCCATACAACTACACTAGCTTATTGAATCTCAGAGGTTGGTACAGTGTTGGTGCTTCTAAATGTCTGCTAATGTGGTTTGATATGACATATGTGGGTGAAATTATATATAGTGAAATTCACATGGCAGTACTTGATGCCGTGAAAGAAACATTGTCAGTCCCACTTTATGGATTCAAAGTGCACGCTTCATTTCAGGAGCACTAGGATAATGATTTGCCTACTGTTTGATCCCTGAAAGCCACTATGATTTCTTGTGGAAAGAGAATATTCCAGTTCTTTCTTTTCTACATAAACTTTGACATTCCTTGAATTAATTTCTTTCAGAAGATATCACATGAAGCTCCATCTGAATATTTGTTTAATGTACCTAGTTAATTCCAGGATTAGAGGCCCTCCCCCAGCTGAGAAAGGGAAAATGTTAATACGTTGGGGTTATTGCTTACTATCTCTGTTTAGTGAAATTAAGCATATATTCATGAAAGGTTTAAACTGAAGTTTTAGTAAAACAAAAACCAAAAAGGAAACCAACAAAGGACAATTTTTTTTTTTAATTCTCCATTTTGTCTGCCTAGGCACAGGGCTACCTGCCAGACTGAGCCACCATCTAACACACATACAATTCAGAGTTACTTACAGTCTGATTTCTTTAGGGCTTCCACCTGTGCTCAGTTAATGAACTGCAGAACTTGAAACCTGCTTTCCTTGAATCGTTTTGCTTCTTATTGGGTAACATACTCTTTGCCTGACAAATGGAATGCCTTGGCAGTGTCCACTGTGTGTGGCAACTGCCCCCAGACCCCGGTTGTACCAGTTCAAATCTTCCTTTCCCCATAACAATGCTGGCTTGTTCTCTGGTCCCTCTTTTCCTTTCTTCCAACTTGACAACCCTCCTTAGGGCCACCAGATGGCTCCAGCTTAATTTTTAACCTTAACATCAAACTTATCCCATTTATCCCATCTACCGATGGCCCTATACCCTGGATTCTTGATTTTGCCTTCTTGCCAAGCTATCTCCCGCAACTCAAAACTGGGAATTGCCCTCTTGTTTAGCAAGATACCAAGATAGTCCAAATCTGCATATTTCCTTTTTTGTGTCCCTTTGAGTGATATGTTGAAGTCCTACTCCCTGGTACCTGGTACCCTTTGAAAATAGGGTCTTTGCAGAAGTAATCAAGTTAAGACGAGGTCATACTCGGTTAAGGTGGGCCCTAATCTGACTGTGTCCTGATAAGAAGAGAAAACAGAAACACAAGGAGGACACCTTGTGAAGACGGAGATACACAGACATCGAGGAGAGAGGGTCATGTGCAGATGGAGGCAAAGATTGGAGTGATGTTGCTCCAAGCTACCAGCATTAGTTGGTGTTCTACCAGCGTAGAATGCCTGAGCTACCAGACGTTTAAAGAGGCAAGGAAGGACCCTTCCCTAGAGTCTTTTGAGAGAGCATGGCACTGCTAGCACCTTGTTTTTGGACTTCTAGCTTCTGGAACTGTGAGAGAATAAATTTCTCTTATCTTTAGCCACCCAGTTTGTGTTAATTTGTTACTGCAGGCGTAGGAAACACATATAGAAACTCAAACAAGATGGGGGCCCAGTTGGCCCTACACTTGGGCACCGAACATCAAGAAAAGCAGAAACCATCTGTTCCAGCTTTCTGTTTGGAAATACTTTCTTATATTTTAATACCACATTAAAGTTCACAGAACAGTTTCCACATACATTATCATCCACAATTCCATGAGTTTGGTATGACCCCCTCATATTACAGATGATGTAACAGCTGAGGCTGGACGCTGACTGTCTTGATCAAAGTGACACAGCTGGTAGGTGGTGGAGTCCAGCCCACTCATTCTTGGTTCTTTTGACTAAAAGCCCAGGGTATTTTCTTCTACCCTATGGTGTCTACTTGGCATAGTAAAAAGAAATCCCTTGAATATACCTCTTTTCAACCGTCTCTATGTCTGTGTGAATGCTGCTGGACAGGTGATCTCATGACTGAAATTCAGAACCTGAGTTTAATCAGATCAGGGAAAGTAAGCACGTGCCAGGTTGATAGAGATTGCTGTTCTAGAATATGGCTTGAATGCTGTCTACCTCTCTCCATCTTGCTGCTTCCACCTGGTCCAAGTGCCCATCATGTCCCAACAAGGTCACAGCACCAGCCTCCTGTTGGTGTGCTCCTGTTCTTGTCCATGACCTGTTCTCAAAGCAGCCAAGTGAAACATGAAACATGAAAAAAAGCAGCCAAGTGAAACATGAAACTTGCAACATGAAAAATAACAAAACACCAGTTCCTCCCAGAGCCTTCCACAGTTTACAAAAGAACACTTACCTTGAACTACAAGGTCCTGCCAAATCCTCTGATTTCATCTCATGTCTCTCGTCCCTTGTTCACTGTGTTCCAGCCTCACTGGTCTACCTTTTTCCCCTTGAACATGTCAAGGTCATTCCCACTACTGACCTTCACCATAACTCTTTCCTATGCCTAAGCATTCAAGTTGCAATTCGGATATTTCCTCTTTCGGGAGGCCTTTCCTAAATATTCTGTGTAAGCTAGTAGTCCCTGTCTCCCTGTCTTAGTCTTTCTCTACTCCTCTACTTTGTTTTCTTTTTCTGAAGTATAGCTGGTTTACAATGTTGTGTTGGTTTCAGGTGTACAGCAAAGTGATTCAGTTATATATACTCTTTTTCAGATTCTGTTCCCTATAGGTTATTACAAAATATTGAGTATAGTTCCCTGTGCTATAACAGTAGGTCCTCATTGGTTATCTATTTTATATATAGTAGTGTGTATATGTTCATCCCAAACTCCTAATTTATCCCTCCCTCATCTTTTCCCCTTTGGTAAACATAGGTTTGTTTTCTGTGTCTATGGATCTGTTTCTGTTTTGTATGTAAGCTCATTGTATAATTTTTTTTAGGTTCCACGTATGAGTGATATCATATAATATTTGCCTTTGGCTGGTCTATTTCACTTACTGTGATAATCTCTAGATCCATCCATTGCTGCAAATGGCATTATTTCATTCTTTTTTATGGCCGAGTAATATTCCATTGTGTGTGTGTATATCACATTTTCTTAATCCATTCATCTGTCAGTGGACATTTAGGTTGTTTTATTTTCATCATAGAAATTGTTACTATTTCAAACAATCTTGTTTACTAATTTATTTCCTTGCTTTATTGCCTGCCTCCCTTCCAAGTCTCTAAGGTTCATGATTGCCAACCCTTGTCTATCTTTTTCTATGCTGTATTTCCAGAACATAAAGGAGTGCCTGATAGGTAGGAAATGCTCAGTACAGGTTTGTTGAATGAACACCAAATGTAATAAGCAATAATAGCCCAGTGTTACAGAGCTTACTATGCATCGGAGACTGATGTAATCCTTACATGAACGATCCCATTCACAGCAACCCAGTGAGTTTGAAATGATTCTTCACCCCCGTGTTAGAGATGAGACCCTGAGGCTGAGGTTAAAGGACATGCTCAAGGTCACACAGCTGGTGAGTGTCAAGACTCAAACCCAGGTTCGTGAATGACAAGTTTATTCTCTTGTCCTCCCCGCTTGGACTATGCACAGACTTGAGAGGCTTATTTCACGGCATCAAGGACTATTTCAGAAAGCAAATGTTAGGTATTAAGGCAATTATTATTATTTTTTTAATGGAAGTTGACTGGCTCAGTACTTATATCCAGGGCCACAGTTTAGGACGTGGAGTCAGGAAAATAGCCCTATTCTTGGCAGTGCCATTGTTTTTAGGGCTCCGTTCTGATGTCATTTACTTTGGTGCTTTATGGATTGGGGTTGGAGGCGGGGCACGTTCCAGACAAATCAACGGATCCCCTGACAGTTGAGAATTCTTAGAAACAAAGAGATCATGGTAGACTATCGCTCAATGCTCTCCCTCCTCTTTATATGCCTCCCATTAATTTCTTCTCCTGCGTTAGCAAAGCTGGCTGGGACACAGGCTCCATTTAGCAAAACGATGAAACACAAACGTTTATGGAGACTGTGCTTTGAATCAACGGGGTTTTCCTCAGATTGAGTTGCCGCCAATTATCCTCCATGCAATTATGGCGATCCCAGAAGCAAGCAGATGGGGAAGAGTTTTGTTTTCAAATGGAGGAGAAACCAATATGTAGGAAGAAAAGGCAGCTTGTTCATTTGAACAGACTCCAGGTGGCTGGTTGCCAAAAGGCAGAGAGCTGGGGAGCCAGGTCTGGCCCTGGATCAGTCCGGCTGCACACAGACCAGAGGAGCCAGCGAGGCGACAGGCTCTGCCCTCACTCATCCCGCTGGTCTGCCGGCAGCCAGCGTGGCAGGGAGAGTGGAGGCCAAGGCAGAGGTCCTCGCAGTTCAGGCTTCCGACCTTGACGCGGCTGGAATATCAAGTCCTGCTATTTTGTTGTCGTTCCACAGCAACATGTTGGTGTGTTTTATTCGAGAAGAAAATTCAAGAAAAGACATGCAAAAGCCCAAGCCATATGGCAGACCTCCTGGGAAACCTTTGGTCATTTGGAGTTTCACAAAACCAAGAAGATATTTCCCCTTTTTTAAGGATCACATTGTCATAAACGTCTTGCTGGACTCTGCCTCTTGAGGGTACCATTCATAAGAAAACCAAGGATACTATTGAGTGACTACTGTAATTATTTCTCTCTGGGTTTTTATTTACAATTATACAGGGCACCTAGGGCTACATCAAAAATAGTCAACATTGTCAGTTCCAGGATCATCAATGCTCGGAGGGGATTTTTTTCCCCCTTTGACAAGAAGGGACCGTGCTCAAATTGAAGCAAATCTGAGGCACATGACATGGAGTGTGGGAATGATTTACTCGATACATTAATTAAGGTGAAAAAAGTATAATTAAATGAGAGATATTTCCATGCAAAAATTAGCCCACCCTACCAGCCAAATAAAGGTGGTTTGAATTTTAGTTATCACCCACATAGCAAATAAGGATTTGTGTTCCTGTTTCAAAAGAGTAGCCAATTTTCCTAGATTAAATAGGCAAAAATCATTTTATATGGCCTCACTTTTAGTCCCTGTTCAGCCACATATAGCTGTGTAGCTCTGGTCAAATCATTTATACTGTCTGGGACATGGTTTCTTCCTCTAGATGAACGTAGCACTCTCAAATTCCGGGGTGAATTTCTCTCATGGATTCTGAAATGTGCATTTTTGGTTAGAGGAGAAAAAAATACCCTGATAAATTTTGAGCTTTTTAAGGGGTGGATTCACTCGGTAAGCACCTAAATAATATTACCAGAGAGCATGTTAATAGTTTCACAGATGATCCCAGCAATTGCACATCTTTTACCTGACTGAATATCACGGGGATATACGGGGGTATGCAAAACAGATTCTGGCCATAAAACAACATGTACAAGATAGATGGTGTCTATTTTGAGGGGAAGGGGAAAAAAGCCCAGGAAATCTCTTAGAGACGGGAAGCAGTTTCGGAAATGCTACAAAAGACAGTGATATTGTTCTTGGTTTAACAGGTGATCTGCCCCATGAAATAAAGCTGCAGGGCCACGTTTGTCTTGGTTAATAATGTCAGTGGAATGAGGAGGGTTAGCTGTAATAACAGTAATAACTGTGTCGATGTAACTGCTGGGGCTGAATTTCCATCTGCAGCCTCATAATATACGACCTTTGTTATACCCCTACCTGTTGATTTTTTTAAGGCAAAATTGGCTTGTCTGTTCTGCTCAGGGAATGGAGGCTGAAATATCCATTTTCCCTGGATAAATCAAGGTCTTGTGGGTGGTGATTTAATCTCACAAGTGTCTTTTAGGACTTGATTAAAATTGCAGAGGAAAGAAGTTGGACATTAATAAATACATTGTTACTCTGATACCGAATCAGGTGGGTTTAAAGCTGGACATTTTTATTTACTTCTTGTCTTTTCTTTCATCACCTTCCTTTTTTTTTTTCCCCCGTAAAACAAATACTGATGCCTGTGTTTTCTTCTATGATGTTTTCCCTGCCATCCTCTGATAGAGTTAACCATTCCCTACTCTTGGAATGTGTTTTCTTATTACACCTGTCATAATGTTTTGTAATACACTTGTTAATCCATCTTGTCTCCATCCCTGCCTTGTGGATCCTTTGAAGGTGGAGATGAGGTCTTGCCCATCTCTGGATCTCTAACACTCGGCATGGAGCATGGCTGATGTACATTACTTTCTAGCAGTGCAAGGGAATATTCCGCTGAACGCTTTTTTTCCCCCAAAAATGTTTTCACACAACGTTTCATACGTTGCATAATTCCATTTGGGTTTTCCAGTCATCTAATGCAGTAGTCAGGAGAGGTAATGGAGTAGAAGAGACTGAGATTAAGTGAGGTAGGTTGATTGGAAATTGGTTGAATCGCTAAAGATTTTCTGACTAATTAGTAGTGAATGTAGGGTCAGAGCTCTTGTTTTCTAATGACTAGCCTTGAGCTTGGGCCAGCCCATGTGAGTTGGGTAACCCATGGGATATGCATGGTAGCAGACACCTTTCTCATTCTTGTTTTCGCTCTAACACACCCAGGCTAATACACTACTTGTATTTATTTTTCTTTCTATCCCATCTTCCTTTCCCTCTATTACATTTTTTAAATCTTTTTATTTTGTTCCCCTCACCACCACTTTCTTTTGCCCTCTTTTATCTTGTTCCCCCACATTGGAGGCCTTCAGGCTGTGACACGTGCTGAAGCTTACTGCTTAGATCAGACAGTGTTAAGACTTTCCCTGGCAGGCCTAGTCATGTAGCTCAGACAATGTTAAGACTTTCCCTGGCAGGCCTAGTCATGTAGCTCTGTCCTTCTCAAACTTGAGGTCTTGGGATTGGGAGTTCTAGAGGCCCTGGAGTAGGCAGGTTGACATAAAAGTGTGAACGACAATATACCTAATACTATAAGGGGTATATGATTACAGAAGGGGATGGATGATAAATGCAGTGACTTCAGAGGACACTGAGCTCAGTACATGGGATGTGGAGAGATCTGTGGAGGAGGAGAAACTCTGCTTGGGCCTTGCAGGATCCACCTGAGCTCTGGAGTGAGCCAGCTTGGGTTTTAATCTTGTCTCCAGCACTGATTGGCTGAGTGTGCTTGGGTAAAGTAATTATTCTTTCCAAGCCTTCGTTTTTCCACCTGTAAAAGGAGGATGATGACAATAATAATCATGCTGTTTCATACTGTGAGGATTAAAACAGACAATGAAAGTAAAGGGCATAGATCAGAGCCTGGCTCATGGTCAGTGTTGCATACAGATTAACTATTATTCTTAAAATGTTAATTTTATGTTATTTTTTTGTTGCACTCATAGGCATAGGTTCATTGTAGAGTGTAACACAAAATTCACCCGAGTCTCTGAATTTCCGTGATAAAACATAAACCCACAAAGAAGCTTTGAACCTTGATGCTAGGCAGCTTCAGGCAATCTCCAGGCCTAGACATTCCTTTGACTTGATGGGCACTGGCTCCATGGGATGGTTTAGAAGCAGAGCCCGGGATGGGCAAATCCCAGCCGAAGATATTGAAGAGGAGACTGCAGAGTCTGTAGGCCCAAACTGGAGAGTTAACTAGGCTTTCAGGGAGAGGGCGGTCACGTTGCATAATTCCTACTGACTGCAATGGCCACTTCCCAGACAGCTATGTACAGTGGTCCTTCTTTCAAAGACAAAATAATGAGAAGTGGAAGCGTGTGCTCACTGGTCCCCTCCTTGCTTCCTTCTAGAGTGTCTCACACTCAGAATCTCACACACCCGACTCTATCTAGCTGCTCCGCCTGACGCCATCTCCCTCACTATTGTGCTAACCCATCTGTGCTTGTCCATCTAGTTCAGAACACTGTCCAACCCATTCTTCACCTCTGTCCCTGCCTCCAACTTCAATTTCATTCCCAAGAGGAGTTAGCAAATCCAATAAATGAATTTGTGATATGTAACCATATCTGGATGTATTACAAGAACTGGATTAATTTGCCAGTTACATGTTGCCCCTACCTTTGGTCATCTTTTCTTTTCTTCAATAGCTAGCTAAACCTGATCTGTCCTTCAAAGCTCAGCTGAAGTTTCTCTTCCATAATTTCACTCCAGAATCCTTCTGGAGGACTCAGTATCCTCTAAAATTATAGCACTGACTATTCATACCCCTCACTAATCGTATGCCACCTTATAGAATCAGTTACATTATCATTTACATTCCTGTCTATTTTTGCCCTGTTTTCTCTGTTACATGTGCATAAAGCACGTTTGAATATCTACAATGTGCAACACTCCATGCAATGCTCTTTGGTATCTCCGACCTCAAGCAGCTCGTGACCTTGGAGTCATTTCTGATTCTTTTCATATTTGCTTAGTGCTTTCTCATGGCTTTCTTACGCATCTTTGCCTCATTTATTTATCCACATTTATGTCTCTTTACAAGGTGGGCAGGGCCATGTTCAACATCTCCATTTTATAGATGAGCGGGCTGATCTCAGAGAAGTGAAATAAGTTCTAGGTCACATGGCAACCCAAGTGCAGTGTTGATGATGATGGTGATGATGTCTCCACATTACTTGCAGGGAGACACTTGGTGGTGGTGTGGTGGTGCCTTGATGTTCGTGTGAATTCTTTTAATCAGTGAACCCCAATTTCCCTGAGAAAGGCCTTGAAAAATTCTTCTCTGTTCCAGGTTAGCCACCAGCTTATATGTTGGTTCCAGTTTATCATTACCACCCTGATATGACAGTGAACACTCCAGCAGGGAGGTCTGCCAAAAGATGCCAACCAGACTCTGACAGTAACTCTTTGAAATTCCAGTTCTAATGCTGATTTTCGCCATAAAAAACAACTCCAACGTCATGGGCCATTGCACAGAAAGAAAGAAGGAGGCTGGAGAAAGAGCTGACAGAAGGAAACAGTTATGATGTAAAATATTTGTATCCGATGCCTCTGGTCATACATTTTTGAGCTCATATTGATAGGGCCTCCTCTGTCTCTGCATTCAGAGTTTTGTACTCTTCTAATAGCAGACATTAAACCTTTGTTTCAAATTAGGTCAGAATCACTCAGGCAGAACCCTGAGTTAATGTGTAAATTTCTCCCTAGGGTATCCCTCATTTTGGAATGAAAGGCTTAGTCCTGTCTTAAAAGAATTTCAGGCATTAGTGAGCAGGCTTGGGAGTGGGGATTAGCAAGGAGAATTTTCCAAGTATTATTCCAAGAAAATATCACACATATCAGTAGACTATACTCTGCTTTGTTATTTTTGCATCTCAAAGTTTGTAATAATCTCTGTTAGTCAACCATCTTTCCCTCAGTCTGTCATTTGTAAAGGAGGTAAGTGGGAAAAGACTGTTCTCTTGGGTCTCTTTTAGTCCTGATGTAACCGAAGTGGGGTCCTTGCTGCCCAAGCCATTAAAGAGGCAAGTTGGTGGAAAGGAAAGTTTGCTTTCTATTGGATGCCGACCACAGGGGGTGGGCTGAGGGCAGAATCCTGTTCAAAGGCTCACTCCCCCTCACTGACAACCGGTGGGCAAGAGCTTTTATAGATGGAGGGAGGGGGCTACATGCAGAACCAGCACAGTCAGCTCTGACAGCCATCTTGAAATTGGTCATGCGGTGGTCTGACCAGTGTTGTCTTGATTGTTGTAAGTACAGTTAATCTTCGGTTCCAGGGTCAGTTTGTTCCCATTTCCTTGAGGCCAGTTCTCAGAATTGTGGCAGCTTAGGTCATGGCTACAGTCTGATGATCATGTAGTTAACTTCTTCCACTTGATGGGGGTTTCAGTATCTATTAGACAGTTCACAAGTTAATAGGATATTGCTCAGAATATTATCTACAGCCCTTGAGAAGGAACTAAATGTCCTTTACTTTGCTTACTGACTAAACTACTATTATTTTGTCCTGTTTGACTGCTTTGTTTTGCTTCTGCATTTTCTCACTTCTCTGATTAAACTTATTCTTTGGCTAAAGTTTTTCCACAGACAAAAGGTAGGCAGAGGACGTGGAGGGTGAGGACCAAAAGGTCCTGCTTTCTTTCACTGACATTCTAGGATTCCAGGTTTCCTCTTCCCTTCTTATCTGCTCACTATTCTTTCCAAACTTTTAACACATTTGTGGTCATGTTATTATTAATTTTACGTTATTACATAGAAAGGTTAAATAAAAGAGAGAAAATTCTCTCTTCTTGTCCCGTCACTCCATTCCCTATGTCTACTCCTTGTATCCATTGTTGACCAAAGTCTTGAACTACCAATATTGGGCAAAATCTATTGAAACCCCCTTCCCAACACCTTTAGAGAGGTAAGACATTGGTTTATTATCCATTCCCTCTGTATTTCTCTTCCCTGTTTTTAATTAGTAAGATATTAATCTTCAGTTTGTCTATTGGTTACCTTTGTAAATTTAAGTAATGTGCTTCAACATTTATTTCCTGGTCCATCCATTCTAGTGAGACAGGGACTTTTGTTTTTGTTTTAGATGCCATTAGAAGGAACTTGTCCCTGCTGGAGTCATTTTGGTAAAAGACCAAGCCTGGTTTTTGCACTGTAAGAGCAGCACATCCAGGAAAACTACCTGTCATTAGGTTGGAGATAAAAACTTTGGGACCAAGACACATTGGAAACCAATATCATAGAAGGTTTAGTAAAGTCAAAACTGATAAACTCAGGGTAAAAAACAAAAAATCAACATGATAAACAATAATTGGGAAAATCACTCACTTAAAAAAGGAACACTGTCCAACAATTAGCCGAATTAGCACCTCTATTGATTCTTGGAAGTATTTTCTCCCATTTAAGGTACTCAATTAATCACTTAGCTTGGCATCTGCCTCCAACTTCATATATCAGTATAACTGTTTTCTCCCCAGCCTAACTGCTACTTAGGAGATAATGGGAGGGGTGGCCCATTTTACAAGACAATAACATGGTTCCCGGAGAAAGAAATCGAGAGGCTGAAGGAATCAGATTTAATTCCAAAGAAAGTGGTACATCCCTCCCTTGGTGCCTAACACATCAGTGGTTAAACAATTAGGTTTATTTTTGGATACAAAGTTAATTACTTTGAAAAGTCAGTGTGACTACCACTGACAAATACTACCCTTAAAACCCTTAGAAATAACAAGGCAGTCACTCAGAACTGCTAAAATGGCAGAATTTGGCATTTGTTATTGCAGGAATTATGGTCTTCCTGTGAAGTTACCTGATCATTCTCACCTTAACTGAACCTCAGCAGGGCAGGCTTTCAAAGTTATCTGGAGGCGGAGGCTGAGAACCCCACCAGTTTTCTTGTTAGACCCAGTGAATATTCCCCAAATGCCTCCACTAGCTGTCAAGCACCTTTCTCTCAGTTCTTAAGTCCCTTGATTTTAAATTCTGTTTAGGATTGAGGCTGGCCCTAAATGTCAAAGAACACCATCACAATGGCCAATGAGTGGATTGAAACTTGGTTTGCTTTCTGCAAAGTGTAGCTCCCTGCTGGAAGCCAAGGATCACAATAGGGAAGAAGATGAACCCATGCGCTATACAATATAAGATTTATATGGCCATTAAAAAAAATCTCTACAAATAATATTTAATGATAATGAAAATGCTGAAATATATAGTTAGGTGCAAAAAGGCAGAAAACCAACTACCCTCTTTCTATAAAACAGCTGCATATGGAACACCTGAAAAAAAACGGCTGGAAAGAAATAAGCTATGTTTATTTTAGGAAAGTGGGATTATGAATTTTTAAATTTTACTTCTTTATATTTTCCCACATTTTTCAAATATTTATTTGACATCCATATCTCTATTAGCTGAAGAAATAGGCTATTTTTAAATAATTAAAGGGGCACAAGGTTTAGAAATTCAAGGGCTTCAGGCTCTTCTGCCCTCACCCTTTTCTACCTACTATTTCTTGACCTACCACAGGCAAGGAGCTGGATATCTCTGCATTTCTCTTCCCTTTGCAGTTAAAAAAGGCTGATATCTACTTTTCTTTGCCATAGTGGGACACAATGAAGGATGATCAAATGATGTCTATTGAAACATTCACAACTTTAGAGAACAAAAGTTTATATACTCTTCACTTTAAAAAAAATTGAAATATAGTTGAGTTACAATATTCTGTTAGTGTCAGGTATACAAAAAAGTGATTCAGATATATATATATATATATATATATATAGATATATATATATATATATATATGTTTCAGATTCTTTTCTATTATAGATTATTACAAGATATTGAATATAGTTCCCTGTGCTATATAGTAAGTCCTTGTTTATCTCTTTTATATATAGTAATGTGTATATGTTCATCTCAAACTGCTAATTTATCCCTTCCCCATGCCTTCCCCTTTGGTAACCATAAGATTGTTTTCTATGTCTGTGACTCTGTCTCTTATTTGTAAATAAGTTCATTTGTATCAATTTTTTTCTGGATTCAACATATAAGTGATATTATATGATATTTGTCTTTCTCTGACTTCACTTTGTATGATAATCTCTAGGTCCATCCATGTTGCTGTAAATGACATTATTTCATTCTTTTTATGGCTGATTAATATTCCTTTGTGTATATGTACCACGTTGTCTCTATCCATTCATCTGTTGATGGACACTTATGTTGCTTCCATGTCTTGGCTATTATAAACAGTGCTGCTATGAACGTTGTATATGCTCTTTTCATATTGTGTTTCCTACGTGATGGTGGGTCAATTAGAGGCCCAGCAGGAGACAGAGGGCATAGCCACAAGGGATCATTGACAAGAATTTCATAAAGTGGCTCTTTAAAAAGATGGCAGAAGACTTAAGGGAAACCAAAAAGGGTGGTGGAACCAGGGAAAATACCAGTCGTAGGAGAACCTATATGAAAGTAGCCAATGTCGGTCTTTGTCGTGATAGGTCTGAAATGGAATACTACAATGCAATAACCTGTAATGAACTACTGATAGACTCAACAGCGTAGATAAATCTCAAAATAATTATATTGAACAAAAGAGTTTGTACTCTGTGATTCCATTTCCATTAAATTCTAATCAAGGTAAAACTAATCTATACTGACAGAAGTCAGATGCATAGTCACCAGCACCCGGGAAGGCAGGGACTGACTGCAAGGGGAGACTACATAACATTTTGTGGTGATGGAAGCCTTTCTTTCTTGATTGCGGTGGTGGTTACACAGGTGGTGGTTACACATTTGGTAAGACGCATTGAACAGTACAAGTGAAAGGGGTTTCATAGCAGGCAAATGAAGTTGATAAAAAGAAAGCGAGAGACAGGGAGAGACAGAGAGAGAAAAAAGAAAAAAGTGAGAGGAGAGAGAGTGAGAAAGGAAGGAAGGATTGAAGGAAGGAAGGAAGGAAGCCACATTTAATGATAGGTCCAGCAGAAAGGAAACTGGGGGGATAAAATACAATCTTCCTCCCCTCCCATCATCTCTCATAGGTAGAGTAGCTACCCAGAAGCCAGGGGACCAGGAGTTCTGTGAGGCAGGGCTTAGAGGTCAGCCTTTTGGGGCCCAGAGCAGAGTGGGGAGAGATCCGTAGGAGCAAGTGGAGAATATCCAGCACAGAATGTTTTCATGCCATAGGAGATCCTTGAAGAACCACCGGGGAGAAAAATGTTAGGTAGGAAAGTACTTCTTGGTTAAATGACTTGCAAATGGGACAATTGACAATACAGGGCAAATTGATTGAAGGAC
Source organism: Delphinus delphis (assembly GCF_949987515.2). Lineage (NCBI taxonomy): Eukaryota > Metazoa > Chordata > Mammalia > Artiodactyla > Delphinidae > Delphinus > Delphinus delphis. The sequence continues at coordinate 89,953,913 of NC_082687.1, read as the reverse complement.
CCTGTCTATACCAGGAAAGTACAGTGTGATATTGTAAAAGAGTCATCCATGGTGTGCCTCTGTATTTCCCATCACTGCACATAGAAAGAAAAATCCAGGCACCATAGTTTGAAACTTCTTTCTCACCTGCAGAACCCTCTGTCTGATCGTCCCAAGGGACATGTGAAACATAGATGTGCCCATCTTTCTGGATGTCAAAATCAAACATTAGTGGCTACTTCATGCAGCCTAGCATCCCTCAGTGATTCATTAGATGTCTGAGATCTTTTTTTTAATGCATATATTTAATATTTTATTTACCTGCTGTCACAAAGTTAGGGAGATTTATATTTGAATTCAATGGATGGTGACTGAAATGCGACATTGTATATAATTTTTAATGCAAAATAACAATAAAAAATTTTTAAAAGTTATGGCACACTTTCACGTTTAGAGAGAGGAAATGCAAAACATAAGTTTTTTCATCTTTGGAAAGATTCAGTTTAATCAGAATACTTACGTACTTCTATAAAATAGGGATGCACTGATGTTATGTGTTAAGTAGGACTTCCTTCCTCTTCATTAAATGGCCTCGGAGTGCTCTTATTATTGTTTTTCAGGTTTTGTCTGATTTTTTGTCATTTGTGTTCTTTCTGTCAGACTAGTGCTTCCCAGTGCTTCTAGCTTGTTTGACTATGCAACTGAGCCTAATCTAGAGAGGACTGAAAAATTACATTTCCATATTTGTTAGAATTGTGTGTAAACAAAAGCTAAACAGGCACCAAGAAACTAAAAGTGACAAATTTTCATGAATAAACATTGTGACACTTATTCTATCTTTTACTGGACTTTTCTTCTCTTTTTCTAAGATTTTCAGATAAGCTCTGGGTTTTCAAATCCCCTTTCAGTTCTATATTTCTGCATTTCCATTTCATCCCATACCATTTCTCAGGTTTACTGGTTTCTTATGTTTATTACCTATTTTACACAGTCATTTTTAAAGTTTATTTTTCTCAAAATAAGTGACTCATGCTTCCATATGGGCTTGGAGGATGTGGAGAAAAGTCTGAGAGCTAAGTGTACCCCAGTTCGTTTTAAAGGTTTAGTTATAGTCATGCTTGCTCAGAAATTCCTGCCTATAGGTTTTCGATCTCCCAACATGAGTCACTTGCTTTTCTATGGGATCCTCGTAGTTGACCCTCTCTGTATTTTTCCTACTTGACGATACTGTTTTTATTTATGGCAAAGGAGGCCATAAATCTTTTTTGTTTTGTTTTGTTTCTTTGGATTAGAAATTCTGAACCTGGGGTTTGGACCATATAAATCTTTAACAAGGTAGATATCATGATACCTATTTTACAATGAAAGAAATAAAGAAGTTGAGGCCTTGGAGAGATTTATTCACTTCCTCCAGACATCTTTGTTAGTCAGTGGAGAGTCAAGACTTATATACAGGCTTGTCTGGTTCAATATTCTTTTAAAATTATTATCAGATTTAGTAAGTTCTCATTTGCTCAGAATTCTATAAAGGGTGCCACTATATGGAGTGATAAGAAGACTGTTGTGTTCCTTCTAGTTTGGAAGGTCCATTTTGGAGTCAGAGAGTGTATCGTATTCACTTTCTGACACTTAGTGCCTTCAAAAATTTTATTAATTGAATAAGAATCTCTGATTTCTATACTTATATTTGTGTAGTTTCGGATTGCAGAGTAAAGTAAAAAAAGTTGCTTTTATAAATCTCTGAATTAATATGTCTTAATTGTCAATCAAGAGTCAGAAGATATTCATTTGGTTACTTGAAGAACATTGATTGAGCAACTACCAAGTGCCCTACATCAGTGTATTAGTTATCTATTGCTGTGTAATAGGTAATCCCCAAGCTTAATTGCTTAAAACAACACGTATTCATTATCTCAGAGTTTCTGTGGGTTAGGAATCTAGGAGTGGATTAGCTGGATGCCCCAGATTCAGGGTTTCCCACAAGACTGAAATGAAGGTATCTGGGGGGGCTGCAGTCATCTCAGGCTCAGCTGGAGAAGGATCCACTTCCAGGTTCGTTCACATGGCTGTTGACAGGTTCAAGAATGTCCACTGCCAAGCTCACTCATGTGGCCATGAGGAGGCCTCAGGTGCTGGATGTTGATGGGAGACATCAGTTCCATGCCATGTGGGCCTCTCCTTAGGGCTACCCAACAGGTAAGGAGGTTTTGTGTGGCAGTGATGAGTGGGCTCTAAGGCATCCAAAAGATGGGTGTGAGTCATTTCCATTTCCCAAGAGAATTGCAGTGGAGTTGAAGAGATGGCCTATAACCAACAGGAATTGTTAATTAATACAAGGCTGCGTGTAATTCTTTGTAAAAATAAGTGGCGTTGCTTATTACAGAAGAAGCATGTATCTGATTACCTGTGGTTTAAACTAAAAAATCACAAGTTCTGCAAGAAAGAGATTGTATAGGAGTAAAAAGAAAGGGAAGATGACTGCAGAATTAAGGTACTAGTAAAATCTAAAAATTTACCTGGGAACCCAGTCATAATTTTTAGGTTTCAAAGAAAGGCTCCTAATTACCTTCATAAATTTTAATTCATTAAGCATTTACTGTGCATGCCCTGTGTATGAGACACTGTGCAAAATATTACAAACCAGAATCTTCTTTAATGCACATAACCCTGAAGGTAGTTATCATCACTCCCATCTTTACAGGTGAGTTCACTGAGACTCAGTTATGCGAACTGGCATGCTCAATGATAGAGTTGGGATTTAAGTTTGCAATGCCATGTTGCAAGTACTGTATCATTCATTCTTTTTTTTTTCCCTTTTATTTGTTCAGTACTTTTATCTAAATAAAAATATTCCAGGATCTTTTCAAGGCCTTGGAGATACAGAGATGAACAAGGTAGAAGAGTGCCCTGATGTCTTATGGTTTACATTCTAGCGGGAGGAGCAGTGGGCTGGGCAGACAGTTAAGAAATGAATAAACCAGAAAAACATCAGGTAGGGATAAGTCACTTATCTGTTTTTCCCCATTGGAAGGTAAACTTGAGAACAAAGACTTTATCAGTCCACGACAGTATTGCATAGTACCTGGAAGAGTTCTCAGCACAGAGTAAGAGTTCAATCAATATTCTCAATTAATCAAAAATAAATTACCAAGTAATAGAATTTAACAAGTAGAGAACAAAGTCAAGATGTGATCGAGGGGGATTGAGGGATTATTTCAGATTAGCTAGTCAGGGAGTACTTCACTGAAGAGTTCAACATTAGATCTGAGGTCTGAAAGGCAAGAGGAAGTCAGCCATGCAAATACCTGGATGAAGAACGTTCCATTCAGAAATGAACAGCTAGTGCAAAGGTCCTGAAATGGGAATAGGCTTTGTGATTTTTTAAAACAGAAAAAGGTGAGTGTGCTGAAGCGTGGGGTATAAGGTGGGTAAGAGAGGAGGCCAGAGAGATGGGCAGGGCAAGGTCATGTGAGGCCCAGCAGGCCCCTGGGTAGAGTTTGGATTTTACTTGAAATGCAGTAGAAGCCACTGGAAGGTTTTAAATAGAAAAATAAGACAATCTTTTGTAACAGCCCAGACAAGAAATAATGGAAACTTAGATTAGCTGATAGCAGTGAAAATGGAGGGAAGGGGGCGATGTTACTCACTGACAGACCGCTTATTGATTGGTGGTTGGAATACAGGGAGTTGTTGAAGAAAATGAACAAATCAAGGATGACTCTTAACTTTGTGACCTTGGTTTTTTGGGAAATACGGGTGATGTTTCCTCAGACATGGAAGACTGAGACAAAAATCCGTATGAGTTTGCTAGAGCTGTCTTAACAAAGTACTATAAACCAGGCGCCTTAAACAGCAGAAATGTATTGTCTCACAGTTTTGGAGACTAGAAGTCCGAGATCAAGGTCTGGTACGGATGGACCCTTCTGAGAACTGTGAGGGAGAATCTGGTCCATGCCTCTCCCCTAGCTTCTGGTGGTTCGTTGACAATCCTTTGTGTTCCTTGGCTTGTAGGTGCATCTCCCCATCTCTGCATTTGTCTCCATATCGCATTAGCAGGCTGGGGGCAGGGAGGAGATCTCACAGCTTCTCTTTTGACTATGCTAACAGAGGTTTGGCTATTCGATTCCAAGGAGTGATGCCAGTTACTACAGGAGAGCAGAGAAGAAAGAGGCAGATCATAGCCGGAAAGGTTTCATGGAAAAGTGCCTCGAGGATGGGTAGAGTTTTGGCAATATTAAATTCCAGGCTTCTCTGGGACTCCCTCGTCATTTGGATAAGGAAACGGATAAGCAAATGTATTATAACCACAGAGAAGCATTTATATTGAACAGTTTTTCCTTTCACAGAGGGGAAGATTGCCAAGGAATTATTACACTTGTTATTCCAACAAATAAGTTTAGCCATTTCCAGATGGAGCTGACATCTGCCCAGGAGGGAACGCTGACTTATAAATATCCCTTGCTTCCCAGTGACAGCATCTCTCCTACAGTCTGGGTTCAGCAAGCAGGTCTCAACTGCTATTGGTTTAGTCTCGCCCATGTCAAGGAATATGAAATGAAGATAATGGAGATAACAGAATCACTGGATTGGGAAAGACTCCCAGCTCTAACATGGCATAGATATGATGTAAGGGACTGGCTAAAAATTCTAGTCTGATCATGCCCCTTCCTTGATTAAAGACTTTTAATTGCTTCCCATTGCTTTTAGACAAACCCCCCCCATCCTAAACTTTGCCTAGAAGAACTTGCATGTTCTGGCCCTGCTAATTTTCTCTCTTCTGTGAATTCCAGCCTCTCTGGCCTTCCTTTATTCCCTCCTCCCGCTCACACGTAGCTTACTCCCTTTTGCATCAGGGACCTTCACCATAAGGGTCTCCCCTGTAAATTTGAGTTTTCTTACCCTCCCCCAACTCCAACTTATGAATTCCACTTAGCCTCCAGATGACTGAAGTACCTATGTTTTTAGGGCGCCTCAGAAACCTGTTTCATCCTCATTTGACATTCCCCACTCGTCTGCTGCTTTTTGTAATATCTTTTTGTAATATCTTTCAAAGAAGTAGGTAGGTTTTAACAAAACAACTCATTTGTAACGCAGGCAAATTTAGGATATTCCCTGCATCACCACTAGGGGGAGGGCTGCACTGCCCAAGTTTTCTGCTTCAGAACTTTGGTTATAGGTTATTTGATGGAATAAAGTGCAAAAGAGAAAAGTTCAGGGCAGATGCCCAGCTGCAGTGGAGAAGTGGGGGAGTGAAGGCAGTGTTGGTACTGGAGGATAACAAAACAGGACAACGCAAGACAAAAATCAGAGAGGAATGGTTGGCGATTACTGGTGTTGAAGGGATGTGGCACCAGGCGTTAAAGATGTAATACTGACTGCGTTTGAGAGGAAAAGACATCTTTGCAGAGGGCACTGCTAGGGTATTTGGTGCTCGGGGGCTCTTTGCTTACTATTCCTTGTTGCTGCCACTATGCAAAAACTGGAGATAATCAAGCAGAAGGGCTAAAATGGGGATTTTACAAAACTCTTGCTAGGTAATCTGCAGATTTGAATTTTGTTGCACACAACAGGTCCCAAAGGTGGGGTTCAAAGCTTGGGCTGTGGTTCTGGAATCTCTGACTTTGAGTCCCAGGTCTGTCACCTACTTGTTGGGTTACCTTGGACAAGTGACATTACTTCTCTGGGCCTTGGTTTCCTCATCTGCAAGTTGTGAATAATGTGAGTCCTAGGAGGGTTATTGTGAGAATGATTAACAATTAAAAACAACATCCTGCTTATTATGTGTCAGGTGTTATTCTAAGTCTTTTATGTCTGAATCCTTTGGTTCTCAGGGCAACCTATGACAAAGGTATTGTTGTTATTATGGTTATTATTATCCTTATTTTACAGCTGAGGAGTCTGAGGCATAGAGGAGTTTAGAAATTTGCCTGAAGTCGCACAGTCAGAAGTGGCAGAGTCAGGATTTGAACCCACCAGGTGCTTGGAGCAATGCCTGGCTTACATTAGGTGCTCAGAAAGGGTGAGATGTTCTTCTGCTATTTCCTGAGAGTCCCCTGCCTGGCTCTATTTGGGTTCAGGAGCTAGACATCTAGTTTTCATAATTTGATTTTCTGTGGGAGGGGAGGTCTGGCGGGAGTGAAGGGAAGCTGGGGAAAACCTCGGATGCATGGGAGGTTCAGCTCTTGGACCACTTTCTGTCGACTTTGAGAGGATTCTAGATGCCGGGGTCTCAGCAGCACTTGCTTGGATAGCCTGGGTGGGTAATCCTTCTCTTCGTGTCTGTGTGAAACGTGACTTGGTGCCTCTACCTCTGCGAGGCCTGAGAGGGTGGCAGTGCTGTTTTGGGACCCCTCAGCTCACAATGTGGGGAGGAGGGACATTCTGACTCTGACCCCCAGGTAGACATCGTTGATCCCACTGAGGACCCTGGATGAAGTGAAAATGGGAGAAGCTTCTAGAAGAATAGGGTGTCAACTGATGGGCTGGAGTGAAGCAAGAAAACGCTTCAGCGGGTACGTTACACACCCGGGAGACCTCAAGAAATAACCAAGAGAGAATTTAGAGGAGGGAAATCGTAATACCTTTTGCATGCACGTCAGGTCATCAGGCATCCAAGAACGATTACTCTCAAAGGGAACATATTCACACTTAGTCTGTTATGTTTGGAGTTATGGGAGAAACAGGGATCTATTTCCTTTTAATTCTCTCTATATTATAGAAACAATAGAACAATTCTCTCTATATTATAGAAAGGATATTCATGATGTATTGTATGGTATTTATTCCCTGGGACATCCACCCCACATCGCTCAGAAATCTGCATCTTTGCACCAGGGTTTGATTGACGTGAAAGGAAGAGGCTGTAGATGGCACCGAGTTATAATTCAAGTTCAATTTATGGCTCAGTCTTGAAGCAAAATGATAGTCAACACAAGTTTTAAGAACATACGCTCTTAGGAAAGCACTTAATACACTTCTACAGAATTTGCTATGAATAGAGACCACAGTAATAAGTGTTGAAACCCAATATTTTTATGTTATATAACTGAGTGCTGTGTCCATCACATAGGAGCTAGAAGTGCACGCTTGAAGCCTATATGTATCCACAGACTTGGTATGTGTTTACGCTCCTAGAGGGCAGGATGGCCTCTACTTATCTGGTTTTATATTATGCCCAGAGCTCTGCTGGGAGTAGATGGATACTCCATTGATGCTATTTAAAGCTACTGGTGCTGGTGACTTGTTTCTGTTCGCTCACCAGAAAGCACAATTGGAAAATATATCTAACTCTCCTAAGAACTAATGACCCCATGAGATATGAAAGATTTAGATTCCCCTGCTAGAGATATGGATCAAAAGGACTGGTAACCAGCCTCAGAGATTAGAGGGATGTCAACGTGTACTATGGTCACTACAAATTATTTCCATCAAATTTATTACAGTCTGGTCAAGGTTAATAAACTTGTAGTTCATTTCTCATCAGCGTATTAAAGATGTAGAACAATAAACGATCATTTCTGCCACCTTCCTTAGAAGATATAATCACAATAACTGACTGTGGAAGGTGACAAGACATGGAGGTGGTGGGGGGGATTGTTTGAAACACAGAGGGAGTAAGCTGCCACCACGACGAGTTTGTAAATATTCTCTCAGATTGAGACAACTCTACTCGTGAAGGCGTTTTCAAATAATCACCCCTCCCCACAGTGTTGCACAATGGCTCACTGTTACTGAGAGTAGATAAACAGGAAGTGATGCTCCCGAGTTTGAAAAGCTTTATTGGAGGTGTACAGAGAAATGGTTAGTAAAGTTGGATCAGAAATGCTTCGAGGGTTTCACTCAGCTTTGCATGTTTTCCCAGAGTAGTTTTTTTTTTTTTTTAACATCTTTATTGGAGTATAATTGCTTTACAATAGTGTGTTAGTTTCTGCTTTATAACAAAGTGAATCAGCTATACATATACGTATATCCCCATATCTCCTCCAGAGTAGTTTTTGAAATGGTAAAACTCCAGTCCTAAGTATAACAATAATACCTAACATGTACTGAGGGTTTAGATCTGTGAAAGGAGACAGGTGCAAATGAGACATTAGCCAAACTTGTTACCTTTGTTGTTTTGATTTGTACACTAGGCAGGTGTGGATTTGCAGCTCTGAAACCAAGCGACTGGTTTTCCATTGGATACTAGAAGGTCAAGCATTGGGGAAAAGACAGGTTGCTTGCTCTTTTCTGCACTGAAGTTTGGAGCCAAGGAAAGCTTGGCTATGGGACAGGATACAGTTTAAAACAGGGTCAAGAGATATAGATAAACAGTAATATAGATAATTATGTAGTAATATAGATAATATAGTAATAGAGCAATATAGGTAAAAAAGTAATAATGGGATTCAGCCACAAAAATGTTAATACTGCTTTGCTTTCCCTGAATTTTCTTTTCTGAAATGGAGATTTGTATCTAAAAGTACAATTTTAGCTATTTTTTAAAAGATAAATAAGCTTGGAGATAGACTAGTATGATACAAAGAACACAGGATTAGCTCTAGACCTTAATGACTAAATAGCTATGTGAAAAATAAAATCAAGTCAAACTCTTTCTGGGGTAGAATTGCCTTATTTGTAAAATATAGAAATGATGATGATGGTGATGTAAAATGGAGAAACTAGATGACGTCCAAGATGCTGATTAGTACTAAATTCTATGATTTATACTATGAGATCATGTATATTCTTGACAGTTTGGAACCCAGCAGCAGTACTATGTGACTGGTTTGCCAGGACATCTGACAGTCCTCAACGGCAACTCCAAGAGGCTGCATGAATCCACTGTTAATATGTTAGAGGAGCAGTAACCAGATCTTAATTTACAACTAAAAGCGCAAACCCAGCATCGCAGGCAGAGACAGTTTTGGCAGAGATGCTTAAAAAAGTTGAAGAACAGTTATTTGATGCACTGAACTACACGTTACTGGGAGAGAAAAAATGGTATTTACATGTAAACTGACATCTTAAAAGTGGTTGGAGAGAAGAAAGAATAAAAGAAAATGAGACATAAAGGAAGGAAGAATAGGATGGGAAGGAGAAAGGAAAAGACAGGAAAGGGAAGGAGGCAGAAGGGAACAAAGTCGAGAAGGGAGAGAGGATGCTGGCAGACTCAGTGCTGTGGTGATTAAGAGAATGGCTTAAAACCAATGTACTGGAATCTCAGCTCTGTCTCCTACTAGTTGTGTGACTTTGGGTGGTTACTTAGCCTCTCCGAACCTCAATTTCCTCATCCAGAAAACGTGTCTAATAATGCTTGGTGTCTGCACTTTCCTTACCAGAGTGCACACTCCATCGTGATGCTGTAAGCTGACACAGATGAGCTGCTTTGCTCAGGATCTGGTCAAATCTCTACAAACATTGGCTGTTACTGTATTATTATTGTGGTGGTGGTGGTGAGGATTAAATGGTAAAATGTATCTGAATTCTTGAAAACAATGCCTGGCACCTGCTAAGCCGTAAATGGTAGAAAGAAAAAGGAATATAATTGTGTTTATAGAGACTATTGATAATGGTCTGTACTTGTTGAGAGCTTCATTGTCACCACCATGACATGGCAAGGCTGTGTCATCCCCTTCCTTTGTGCGTGAAAAAAATTGATGCTTGGAGTCTACCTGACCCACAACCATGATGCTGGGAGAGACATGTACTCAAAGACGTTCCAAGCCTTTTCTTCTACAGCATTGCCAGGCATCATCTTTGACTCTTTAATAGTTTATTCATTTATTGTTTACAATAACTCTGAGACATAGGCATTCTGCTTTTCATTTATAGAAAATCCCAGAAAGAGGATCTAAAGCCATAATTCTGATTCCAAAGCCTACTCTCTTTCCATACCGAGAACATACAGATGCAGGGATTTCCCTGCTGGCACAGTGGTTAAGAATCCGCCTGCCAGTTCAGACCCTGGTCCGGGAGGATCCCACATGCCACAGGGCAGCTGAGCCCATGCGCCACGACTACTGAAGCCCGTGCGCCTAGAGCCCGTGCTCCGCAACAAAGAGAAGCCACCGCAATGAGAAGCCCACGCACCGCAACGAAGAGTATCCCCTGCTCGCCACAACTAGAGAAAGCCCGCGTGCAGCAACGAAAACCTAAAGCAGCCAAAAATAAATAAATAAATTTATTTATTTTAAAAAAAGAACATACAGATGGGTATTCTGTAAAATGTTGAGTGTATAGCCCTTTGCACACCACTATTGTCCAATGGAAATAGAATGTGAGCCCCCAAAACAGGACACAGATGTGATTTAAAATTGCCTAGTAGTCACCTTAAAACAAGTTAAAAAGAGAGAGGTGAAATTAATTTTAATATATTTTCTTGAACTCAATATATCTGAAATATTTTTACACGTAATCATGTAATCAATATGGAGATGACTGAGGTGTTTGCATTCTGTTTTTCCCCCTTGTGCTTAGTCTTTGATATCCATTATGTATTTTATAGTTACAGCACATCTCAGTGGTGGCTAGCCACATTTCAAATAGTAATTGAAATCCTCAAGTGGCTCGTGGCTACCACATTGGATAGGGTAGCTTTAGACAGCAGCTCTGTAAATTTGGATGATTCTCCAAGCTATGGAAGGGATTGAAGTTGGTAGCCACAGCAAGACTGTCACCATATGACTAGTAAAACTAACAGAAAGGAAAATGTGATCAAAGATTTTATGAAGCAAACCTATCAGTGAAATTTTGGACTATACTCGCTAAATCTACAAAGAAAAGAAGAGTCTCACTTATTTTGCTCTTAAGAAAAAGAACTGATTTGTTCATTCAGAATAGGAACTCGGTTGCTTTTACTTTTTTAAAAGCAAACTTTAAAAAGGTAGTGAGGATTTTATGTGGAACAGGAGGAAATACTTAGAATTCATTTACCGGATATTTAGGCAGTGCGAAACAGGGAGATGGGAGAATGAAAACTGAGGATGCCATCAAAGTCTTTTATCAGCAAAGCTGTCACTTTATAGAGACGTAATCTGACAGGCCCTACACTGAGTTTGCTTTGGTTGAAAGCATCCACTTGTAAGGTAATTTTATGAACTATACTCAGAAATTCATGGGAAAAGGCAAGAGGCAATATCACATGCTTCTGCCTCTTTTATTTACTTATGTCACATGAACCAGACGTCAGAACTCTTAAATTTGGAGATTTTTAAGTCCCAGTGAAGTAGGTAATAAAGTTGACAGGGCCAAGGAGTTTCAATAAAATGCTAAACTTCTGACATTCAGAAGCCACAGTTACATAATACTTCACTGGGGTAGTTAATAGTTCCAGAGAGCTACAATGGTGTTCTCAGAGCTTTCTCTCCAAACCTAGACCATAATCAGCTCCATTTTTATGTCTATAGTTCACCCAACCAAAATACCTGTTTGTGCCTGGGTTGTATGTAATAATTTTAGGTGCATTCTCGTTTAAATGTTGTTTCTTCATTTCCTATCCCTTGCTTGATTTTTTTCATCTACACCATTGCTTTATCAAACTCTCCTTATTTTTATTATAATTCTAGAACAACTAGCAATACTAGTAATTAAATTGCTGAAATCTGCCTGGGTAGAGTAAGAACATTTCAATTCTATCTGGATGGGTGTTAATTATTTTAGGCAAGCTGTCATTTAGGCTTTCTAAAGTGGATTTTGTTCTTGCAGTCAAGAACATTGCTTAACGCAGAATTAATTAATCATTATAAATATAAAACCTGCAGTATCAGCTCCTGTTTTCAGAAAGGTTTCAAGAGGCAAGGTTGAAAGAGTCAATAGTCTGCTGAAGGGAATCTTATCAGGCATACCCACCCCCAATCTGATAAAAGAACAATTAAACTATGCACTTCATTTTTATACAGGCTCATTCCAGAAACTGGAATCATTTCAGAGGATCATTCCAGAAACTGGAAATGTGCTTTTCTAACACAAATTTTTTTTCTAAATATCTTCTTTTAAAAAGATTTTTAAAGGCAAGATTGACAAGGCAGTGACTGAAAATTAGAATTTACTTTGGTTGAAGGAAGATTCCTCCCACTCTGCCTTCCACAAAAACCATTTTTGTAGCACTATGCTATATTGAACACACATCTTCTGTGGGCTCTGAATTTTCTCAGATACTCAGTGGCTACTTAAATGTACTCTACGATGACCACAATAATTGTATGCCTCACATTAAGGCTCACAGTCATCTGCTACAAGAGAAAAAGTTCACATTTCCATTGCCTTTCCCACTGGTTTTTAAAATAATGATTCTACAATATTGTGTCATATCTCTGCTTTAAAATGGAAGCAAAATTCAGCCAAGTTATACTGGAATACATTGACCAAAACAGGGAGATCATGCCTGTATGGGTAAAGAAACCAATTGGTTTAATAGTCTAGATAATGATGTTATTAACTAGCATTTAATAAGCTCAATGATAGGTGCTTTAAATCTAATTGCCTTGTATAAGCACATTACGTGTAATTGTCTCACTTAATTCTTACCACTCAGAAGCAAAGGATGCCCTCAATATAGAAAAAAAATGGGCTCAATTTTTAAATGTAATTTTGCTAATACATCAAAATTTAAAAAGCATTTATTTAAAATTGTACGTTGACAATTAGTTCTTTCCAAGGCACTCTCCTAAGAACAAGGCAAAGTGTACTGCCTCTCGAACTTGAATGTCTGGGCAAACTACCCGAGCATCTAGTCACACTGCTGATTCTGATTCAGCAGGTCTGAGTGGGTCCTGAGCCTCTGCATTTCTAACAGATTCCCAGGCGATGCTAATGCTGCTGGTTTGAAGACCACCCTTTGAGAACAAGGACAGAGTCTATACTGGAAGCAATTTTGAAGTGATAAATGCCAAAGGACTGTGTTATGGTTGTTCTAAGAAGCCAACTAGTAACTGCAGCTGAGAGAAGCGGGCTTAGCTTTGTCAAAAGAACAACATTTGAGTTGGATCTTGAATAAAGTAAGTAGAAGGGGGTGTTGCTTAGTATGTTCTAACTGGTTAATCAGTTGATAGAAAAGACGTAGAATGTGTCTGGAACCATGATGGGATATACATAAGGCTTTTGGCTCTCAGAAGAGAACCAGTGGGAATCTATACGTTTTATTGGTGTCTATACGTTTTATCCGTTTTATTGGTGACATGCTCTTCCAATTGTTCCTTCTTCAGTAAAGGAAGCATCTACCTGCATCTGAGCAGGTGGTGACTGAAAAGTACAATGCTGTCTATGTGGTACCTAACCTTAATTATGCCAGCATCCCCCATTTTTTAGTTTATTTTAAAAGATATGATTTTATGATTTGTATCACTACAATTATGTTCCTAATGGAATTTTAATTGATTTTGAATCCAATTAAAGAAAAGCTATTTTTAAAGCACATCTTAGCTGCTGCCACTCGGAAGTCAGGCCAGGCTGGCACAGTGTAAGTCATCAGAGTGTAATTTGAATGCATTCGGTGTGATCGGCCAGGGAGATTTGTGAGTGACCTATATTTAATATTCTTTAAAAAAGTGTCTTGATGCGTTTTGTATTTCTCAAGGCTATGTTTATGCCTTAATGATATAAATAACTATTTTTACTAGAGAGAGTTCTATGGTCTTTTCAGTAAAAGTTATTGGTTCAGGTTTTGGGAAAAGGACATTTTCTAGGATGCAGTGCCCCTTTGTCCATATAATGTGTCTGTAAATTATGATTTTTTTCCCCAAAGTCACATCTATTCTGAGCTCCTACAGAGGACTGTTTCAGATCATTAAGTTTTTTCTTCCAGACTTGGTTTAGTTATATTGCTCACAAACCTAAACGTTTTAGTGGTTCCTCCTTGTCTATTGAATAAACTCTGTAATCATGGCTCTTAACAGTATGGTCTAAACCTAAACTGAAGTCAAACTCTAGTTCTTGCTGTCCCTTCCTTCCACCCCACTACTGTTTACTCAGTGTTGTCACTTTTATTCTTCCTGCCTAGAGTAAGCCCTTTAATAGTCTGACTTGAAGATATTTTGAAAGACCAGTCAGAGCCAACTTGAAGCCAGTGGTGATTGGGAACAAGGAAGGGGGTGGATTGATGGCATGGAAAGAGCAGGTAGCCCCTCCACAGTCCTTTCATTGGCCCTGTATACAGGTGGTTCAAAAGAGATGGAAAGTTCCAGAACTTCAGGTAGCAAACTTAACACCACTTCTTTATCCCCAAAAATATCAGTTAAAGGCTCAAACCTCATAGAAATAAAGCAAAAATAAACAAATGGGAGCTAATCAAACTTATAAGCTTTTGCACAGCAAAGGAAACTATAAACGAAACAAAAAGACAACCTATGGGCTGGGAGAAAATATTTGCAAATCATGCGGCTGACAAGGGCTTAATTTCCAAAATACACAAACAGCTCATACAACTCAATAATAAAAAAACAAGCAACCCAATCAAAAAATGAGCAGAAAGACCTAAATGTCTATTTCTCCAAAGAAGACGTACAGATGGCCACGAGGCACATGAGAAAATGCTCAAAATCGCTAATTATTAGAGAAATGCAAATCAAAATTGCAATGAGGTGCCACCTCACAACAGTCAGAATGCTATCATTAAAAAGTCCACAGATAATATATGCTGGAGAGGGTGTGGAGAAAAGGGAATCCTCCTACACGGTTGGCGGGAATGTAAATTGGTGCAGCCACGGGGGTTCTTAACAAAACTGAAAATAGAGTTGCCATATGACCTAGCAATCCCACTCCTGGGCATATAGCTGGACATAACTGTAATTTGAAAAGATACATGCACCCCTACGTTCATAGCAGTGCTATTTACAGTAGCCAAGACATGGAAACAACCTATATGTCCGTTGACAGATGAATGGATGAAGAAGATGTGGTACATGTGTACAATGGAATACCACTCAGCCATAAAGAAAGAATGAAATAATGCCATTTGCAGTAACATGAATCGACTAGAGATTATCATACTAAGGGAGGTAAGTCAGAAAGAAAAAGACAAATACCATATGATATCCCTTATATGTGGAATCTAAAATATGACACAAATGAACTTATCTACGAAACAAAAACAGACTCACAGACATAGAGAACAGACTTGTGGTTGCCAAGGGGGATGGGGGCGTGAGGGAGGGATGGACTGGGAGTTTGGGTTTAGCAGATGCAAACTATTATATATAGAATGAATAAAGAACAAGGTTCTACTGTATAGCACAGGGAACTATATTCAATATCCTGTAATAAACCCAAATGGAAAAGAATATAAAAAAGGAAAGTACTTAATATTACATATTTGTATCCTTGAAATAAGGCTCAAACCTCAAAGGCCAGTAGTTTGTAGCCCAGTGGCACTTTCTACCCTTTGCATCTTAAAGTAGGGGCCTCAAGTAATGTTTAAGAAACATCATAAAAGTGGCATTCGGAAAAAAAAAAGAAAACAGTGTTTCAAAAGGCAACATACAGCAGCTCTGCCCATTTTGAGAGGAGCCTTAATTGGAATGAAAAAGTCCCTTACAATGAGTCTTTGCCTCAGCTGAGCCTGTTAGGCTAGGCATCCACGGAAGCCCACACAATTCCAAGTTTCCTAACCCCTGTACAGCCCCAAGCAGCCAGACAACTATAATTCTCCTGGTCTACCTTGCCACCAATGAGGCTCAGTGTTTCCAGGAGCCTGGCTGTACTGAGAGAAAGTGATTTTCTGCTCTATTACCAAAGATGGGTTTTATGTATGAAGAGGCAAGGCTGTCTCTCAGAGGTCATCAAGGCTACAGCTTGTAGAGGAGGCAGGCTATCACATCCAGTTGTCTCTTAATATCCCTGGGGGATTGGTTCCAGTTTCCCCTGCCGACATCAAAATCCTGGTACGTTCAAGCTCCTTATATAAAATGGCATAGCATTTGCATATAACCTAGCACATCTTCGCATCTACTTTAAATCATCTCTAGATTACTTACAATACTTAATAAAATGTAAATGCTATGTAAATAGTTTCCAGCACATGGCAAAATCAAAGTTTGCTTTTTGGTTGTAGGGAAACGTGAAGAAGACTGGTTGAGTGGGAGGGGCTTGAGGTGCGGATGAGGATGGACGCTCTGAGTGTAGGCCACAAAGGAGACCACGGACCACAGTGGTGGTGTTAGTACCATTTCAAAAGGATTCAGGTGTATCCAGCTACACCTCAGTGGATTCTGGGGCAGGACATCACATGGCCTGGTGGAACAGTTGGACCACGTGAGAGTGTGTGGATGAAAACAGACCCAACAACTGCTCCTTCTGGTAATACCATGAGGGTTGGGCTTTCTAGGATTTTAGATCAAGTCCAAGGGGAAAAAGAAAGTAAAACGGTGGGCAGAGATCCTGAAAACAAAAGAAAACAACAAAACAGACCATCCTTGAAGTTTGTTCAAACCAAAAGAAAGTGTTAAACTGGAAGAAATTGTTTCAATAAAAACTGATGGAACAACCTTGAAATGGTATGATTGAGTCTTTTGGCACCAAAACAGTAGGAATTAGGGCTCATGAGCAAATTAAGTTGAGCTATAGATAGTTACATGCATCAAAGAGTGTAAACCTCTATCCACCCTGTCCTATTTCTAATGTCTCCTTCTCCCTGATATCTTGTACATTCCTTCAGTTGAATATTTTCTCTTACTCATAAAGAAGTTTCCAACATAACCTACTTTTTATGGTCTGGGTTCATAGAAATTGGTAACCCTAAAATCATAGATTCTCAGAATAAAAAAGGGTCATCGTTTAGAACTATTCTTTCCACAAGATAATTCTTGAAGGAATAAAAGTCTTTCATTTGTTCTTGTATAGCTCAAGGTATGAGTGTAGATCTTTGCTCATCCTCAGTATAATCAGTGTGTGTTCAGCTTGTGATACAAAGGCTTGTGATTTTCTTGCCTGTAAAACCATGAGAGGGCTTCCCTGGTGGCGCAGTGGTTGAGAGTCTGCCTGACGATGCAGGGGACATGGGTTCATGCCCTGGTCCGGGAAGATCCCACATGCCATGGAACGGCTGGGCCCATGAGCCATGGCCACTGAGCCTGCGCTCCACAATGGGAGAGGCCACAAGAGTGAGTGGCCCGCATACCGCAAAAAAAAAAAAAAAAAATGACAGACAATGTCATCTTGAAAGTGGACAAGGTTAACTCTTCCTTCAACCTATCTTAATTCCTTTGGAAGGAATTGACCCTTTTTTTGTGATAGTAAGGACCAGAGAGAAGAACAAGCAAAGTTTTAAAATTGTGTATCCTTCTTGTTGTTTTTGCTGTTGAAACTCACTTGGGCTGTGCTGAGCCTAGTGAACTGGGGATTGAATGAAGTGACTTTTAAAGCTGACTTTGACCTTTCAGGCTTAACTGAGACAGTGATTAGATTATAAGGAAAGGCTATTTTTATTTTTTGTTAAAGCTTACTTCAAATGAGTAGATCTGTAACATGCTGACTTTTAATCTATCAGTATTT
Organism: Delphinus delphis; assembly: GCF_949987515.2. NCBI lineage: Eukaryota > Metazoa > Chordata > Mammalia > Artiodactyla > Delphinidae > Delphinus > Delphinus delphis. Next base: position 89,936,468 of record NC_082687.1, on the reverse strand, counting down.
GTCACAATATCTTTATTGTTGTTGCTTTTATTGTGTTCTCACCTAGAACTTCAGAACAGGACTTGTTCTGTAGCTGAGTTCCACTGGAACATAAAAAACTATATTTTATATTTGAGCCTTTAAATTGTTTTTGCTAGGTATAAAAGGCAATAAATTAGCTGCCCCAATTCTGTTTCTTTTCTCTCTCTCTCGCTCTCTTTCCCCTTTTCTGTGAACTACCAATAAAGAGGGTCAATGATAGGACTCTGGAAGGAACAACGTCTTGGTTGCATGTGGATTGTTTACAGAGTCCTAGAGTCATTAATTCTCTTGCCCCCACGCCCCCCCATCATGTTGTTCCACTTTGGTTCTAGACTTTTCAATTATAGAAGTTCTGACAATGGTTTTTATTCCAGAAGCCTGGACACTGGCTTCAATCATGGAAGAGTTGTGTGTTTTATTGATAAACAGATTGAGATTAGTGGTGCTCTTGATCCACTGGAAAGGTTTCTATGAACAAAGGAGGAAAAAAGTTGCATGAGATCATCACAAACTCAAAGGCCACAAATTTACCAAAGATAGCTTTTATCTGGAATGCCTTCTTTCAGGAATCAGGTGAACATGGGAAGAGTGCAAAGACCTGGGAGAGCAGATAAACCAAATTGAAGATATTTTAGATGAACTTAGAACCAGAACTCAGACAAAGTGTCTAGCTCTGGAAACAGCAGAGAAACTGAAGTAGAACCAAAAAGTTAAAAAAAAAAAAAAAATAGAGGAAGCTGCTGAGAAGAGCTCTGTGGTCACATGGTACAGGAGAAAAGGGGGGATGCCACAGGGTCTAATTGCTCTTAAAAGTGTTATTAGAAGAAGAACACAGAAGAGTTTGAGAATTCTGAATTCTAATTTGACTTCCAGGTTGTGTTTTTATCTAAGTAGGAGGATAGAACATATTGTATTTCATAGTTTGTTAACTTGATCTCTAACTTTTGAATGTTTAGACAATGGTATGAGGGCTTCCATTTGTATATATTCTTGCTCCGGGCCCCATAGTTATTAGGAGTGGACCTGCTGGAAAGCATAAAACATAGTAGTAACCATCTTACCACTAACATTCCTCTTTCACTTGGATGTCTTCACTTATTTGGATATTTCCTCCTTTACTAGGATTATACCCACTGCTGGATTAGAAGAATGTAACTTTTCCTTTGGTATTGGGGATTGTCTTGTTCTCTAAATTGTGTGGACATGAGGGGTATTGTGATTATCTGTGTGTCCTATTGACTCTTCAGACTTTTGAGAGAAGAAAGCACACACACAAAAAACTGTATTGAACTAATTCTTTGTATTGAACTAATTCATGGATGAATCACCTCCATTCCAGGTAGTACTATAGGACTCCTGGATAAACTTGGGACCTGAATTCCAGATTTTTTTGGACTGTAATATCATTGGACATTAACTTGAAAGGCAAGAACATTTAATCTTGAAGCCTTAATTTTTCTCTAGGAATGGAAAGATTTGTTTAAATCTGGAGCTCTTTTGGGTAGGTTGTTGATGTTGTATCATCTTAGTACCTTTATGTATTTATGTGATAACTTTGTGTTACGGGTTGAATTGTGTTCTTCCAAAATATGTGTTGAAGTTCTCTCAGTACTCAGAATGTGAACTTATTTGGAAGGGTCATTGCAGATGTGATTAGTTGAGTTAAGAAGAGGACATCCTGCAGTAGGGTAGGCACTTAATATGACTGGTGTTCTTAAAATGAGAAGAAAGGGACTACAGAAAAGAGATCACCATGTGAAGACAGAAACACACAAATGGAGAAGACAGCCATTTAATGATGGGGAGAGAGATTGAAGTGGTGCATCTATAAGCCAAGGAACTTAAAGGATTGCCAGCAACACCAGAAGCTGGAAGAAGAAGAAGGATTCCCTGTACAGGTTTCAGAGGGAGCATGGCTCTAACTGATTTCAGACTCCTATCCTTCAAAACTTTGAGAAAAGAAATTTCTGTTGTTTTAAGTCACCCAGTCTGCGGTAATTTGTTTTGGCAGCCTTAGGAAACTAATACACTTTGTATAGCTCTGGGAAGCTGTGTAGAATAATTTACTGGGCAAAATTTTGGATGATAAATAGACTAAGAAATGAATTTGCAACCGTGGGTGGGACTTGGCTTTGGTGTTTAATCAATTAAAAAAGAAATATTTCAGAGCCTTCTCTAAGGAAAAACTCAGCTGTCCTCCTGCTCTTCCAAAGAAGCAGTGGTGAGGGGAACCATCTCATGAAAGTGGAGTAAGTTTGTTCCAAATAAAATGCTAATCTTCCACTCCTCCTTTATCTGCAGCCAGAAAGGTAGCTACATTCCGATTGACATTGTTGAAAGGTATTAGAAAGGGCCTCAATTCTCACTCCTTAAATTTCTGTGACTAGCAGGGTGAGGAATGCTGGTGGAGTGGGGTTCCACTACACTTGCCGGAGGGAAAATTTTAGAAGGTATGCTTCTGATATTTCTCCATCACTCACTCACTCCTCTCCCTTGGAGAAGTGTGACTCTTTTGACTGCTGAGATTGGAAAGAGAGTAAAATGCATAGGTGAATCCATTTCTGGTTTCTCCCTTTGGATCTGCCTGCCTACAGCATGGCTGTTTTCTGCCTTGGTTTTCCATATGACTAGTACATGTGAATCAGGGCTAAGCCTGGTTTCTAAAGGGTAGGCTGGAGTTCTGACTCTTCCTACTAGTAAGAAAAAAGGCATGTGGTCCAAAGTTTCTGAGTAACAGTTTATGATCTGCATGTCTACATTCTCCCTCAGGTGGGTCTTCCCAAGGTCCAGATTTGGGGGGTCAGTATTGGGAAGCCCTCATGTGGAGGCCCATTTAAGCTGGCTTCTCTCTTCCACTTTTACCTGTAATAAAGGGGATACTTATTCTCCATCTACCTAATGTTTCTTCTCCTTTCTTAAGAAATGGATGTGGGAAATAGGTGTGATTATTTATGAACCCTAACCCAAACACATATTAAAGAGTTTGTCCAGTAAAAAGTGTGATAAAATGCAAGGGAAACATTTACGTAATGAAAAGAGCATCAACCTTGGAGTCAGCCTTGAATTCAAACCTTACCTCTTTGACTAACCATTTATCTACCCAGTTATTCAACCTATCTGAGCCTCATCTGTGAAGTATCACAAACAAACCTATCTTACAGGATTGTAAAGATTAAATGATGTAAAATGTATAACTTCATTGTCTCTCAATATGACCAAGGCTGGCATATAATAGAACTCTACTTTGAATTATTTTCCTCACTTCTCTTCTCTTGAACAAGTAACATTTATTTATCTTCCACCCCCTCACATACACATCTTCTGTACATTCATAATCCCATTTCACTTTATCATAATCACTTGACCTATTGTTGAGGGAGGACATGTTTGCTGGGAATGCAGATGACCCAGGGCAGCATCTAGCATATACACATTCAATGAAAATTATGCTGTTTTTCTTTTCTTACCAACATAGCCCCATTGAAACTCTGGGGTTTTTTCCTTATGATACACCTGCATTTTAGAGTGTGATAAAAATGATTTAAAAGAAAGTTATCTTAGTTACAAACTTATGGAATTTTATCATACGACTGGAAAGAAACCTTTCCGTTACAAAAGTATATAGTTATATAAAATGCCACAGTGTTATTACCCTTGAAACTATTTTGTTGTGCTTGTTCCATATAATTTCCCTAAAAATTAGCCAATGCTTGTGTTTATAGTGCTTTTATATTTTTCTTTCATTCCATAGAAGGATAGAGAAAAACAAAATTATTTTCCTTTATCAGCAAAACCGGAAAAAATATGACCACAGTGGGTTATTTTAAAACCACACAGAGGCACAGAAAAGCCTATTTAAATGTGCCTTTGCCATGGGTTCAGCCTATGTTGGTTAATTATTTCATTCAATGTACATTTACTAAGCTGGAGTCTGCCAAGTCCCATAGGTACTGGGATCACCGACTTGAATGAGCTTTGCTCCCTGCCCTTCAAAGTCTCTTGATCAAAAAAGGCAAAATAAAGTGTAAGGTGGTGGCCACAGAAGACACATTACCTTGGTATCAATTAGAGCTTAGTCAGAGAAGTAGAACTGGCAGGAGATAAATATTAAAAGATTTATGGCAAAGAATTGGCTTATGAAGCTGTGGAGACTGTCTAGGCAAGTCTCAAATGCATAGGATGGGCCATCAGGAAGGGCCTGCTGGAATCCCTGGGATCAAGTGAAGCTGATGACACAAGTAGACTGGTACTTCATCAGGGAGGCCCCAGCTGCAATTAAGACCTTTAAATGGATTAAATCAGGTCCACCCAGATTATCTAAAACAAAGTCTCTTACTTGAAGTCAACTGATTATAGACTTTTACCCCGTCTACAAAATACTCTCAGAGCAACACCTAGATTAGTATTTGACTGAATAACCCTGGGTTAGAGCCAGCCAAACTGACACATAAAATTGACTATCACAATCATCATTTGCAAAATCCTCATGAGTCAGAGATCTAATGTAAAGCTCTTCCAAAATCACAGTGACTGGTAAGCAAATATGAGAATCTGTTACATAAATTGCTAACAATCTTACCTCAAAATTATAATCACTAGTTTTACCTTGGCTTCAGAAGTTCAGGACTCTTGCTGGTGTGTCTCTAGGGAGGAATTAGGTGGAGAAATGAGTTTTATATTACTCCTTTAATTCCATGTGTGTGTAGAGTGGGAGAAAAATATAAGCATATGATATTAAAAAAGAAATATAAATGGGTATTTCTAATAAAACATACTATTTTGTTATTAGAGTCAATGAATGTTACAGGGCCCACCTTTCCTAAAGTTGGTTCCCCAGAACACTAGTTTCTTTTTTTTTAATTTTTCAAATTTTATTTATTTATTTTTATACAGCAGATTCTTATGAGTTATCTATTTTATACATATTAGTGTATATCTTTCAATCTCAATCTCCCAATTCATCCCACCACCATCATCACCATCCCTGCCTGTTTGCCCCCTTGGTGTCCATGTGTTTGTTCCCTACATTTGTGTCTCTATTTCTGCCTCTCAAGCCAGTTCATCTGTACCGTTTCTCTAGATTCCACATATATGCATTAATATACGATATTTGATTTTCTCTTTCTGATTTACTTCAATCTGTAAGACAGACTCTAGGTCCATCCACCTCACGACAAATAACTCAATTTTGTTTCTTTGTATGGCTGAGTAATATTCCATTGTATATATGTACCAAAACTTCTTTACCCATTCCTCTGTTGATGGACTTTTAGGTTGCTTCCATATCCTGGCTATTTTAAATAGTGCCACAGTGAACATTGGGGAGCATGTGTTTTTTTGAATTATGGTTTTCTCTGGCTATGCCCAGCAGTGGGATTGCTGAGGCATATGATAGTTCTAGATTTAGATTTCTAAGGAACCTCCATACTGTTCTCCATAGTGTCTGTATCAATTTACATTCCCAGCAGCAATGCATTTGGGTTCCCTTTTATCCACACCCTCTCCAGCATTTACTGTTTGCAGAGTTTTTGTTAGTGGCCATTCTGACTGGTGTGAGGTAATGCCTCATTGTAGTTTTGATTTTCATTTCTCTAATAATTAGTGATGCTGAGCAACTTTTCATGTGTTTTTTGTACATCTATGTGTCTTTACAGAAATGTCTATTTAGGTCTTCCACACATTTCTGGATTGGTTTGTTTGTTTTTTTGATATTGAGCTGCATGAGCTGCTTGTATATTTTGGAGATAAATCCTTTGTCAGTTGCTTCATTTGCAAATATTTTCTCCCATTCTGAGGGTTGTCTTTTTATCTTATTTATGGTTTCCTTTGCCATGCAAAAGCTTTTAAGATTCATTAGGTCCCATTTGTCTATTTTTGTTTTTATTTCCATTTCTCTAGGAGGTGGGTCAAAAAGGATCTTGCTGTGTTTTATGTCATAGAGTGTTCTGCCTATGTTTTTCTCTAAGAGTTTTATAGTATCTGGCCTTACATTTAGGTCTTTAATCTATTTTGAGTTTATTTTTGAGTATGGTGTTAGGGAGTGTTCTAATTTCATTCTTTTACATGTAGCTCTTTAGTTTTCCCAGCACCACTTATTGAAGGGGCTGTCTTTTCTCTGTTGTATATTCTTGCCTCCTTTATCAAAAATACGGTGACCATATGTGTGTGGGTTTATCTCTGGGATTTCTGTCCTGTTCCATTGATCTATATTTCTGTTTTTGTGCCAGTACCATACTGTCTTGATTACAGTAGGTTTGTAGTATAGTCTGAAGTCCAGGAGCCTCAGTCCTCTAGCTCCGTTTTTCTTTCTCAAGATTGCTTTGGCTATTCGGGGTCTTTTGTGCTTCCATAAAAATTTTGAAATTTTTTGTTCTACTTCTGAGAGAAATGCCATTGGTATTTTGATAGGTATTGCATTGAATCTGTAGATTGCTTTGGGTAGTATAGTCATTTTCACAATGTTGATTTTTCTAATCCAAGAACATGGTATATCTCTCCAGCTGTTTGTATCATCTTTAATTTCTTTCATCAGTGTCTTATAGTTTTCTGCATACAGGTTTTTGTCTCCTTAGGTAGGTTTATTCGTAGGTATCTTATTCTTTTTGTTTCAATGGTAAATGGGAGTGTTTACGTAAATTCTCTTCCAGATTTTCCATCATTAGTGTGTAGGAATGCAAGAGATTTCTGTGCTTTAATTTTGTATCCTGCTACTTTACCAAATTCATTGATTAGCTCTAGTATATTTTCTGGTAGCATCTTTAGGAGTCTCTATGTATAGTATCATGTCCTCTGCAAACATTGACAGCTTTACTTCTTCTTTTCCAATATGAATTCCTTTTATTTCTTTTTCTTCTCTGATTGCTGTGGCTAAAACCTCCAAATCTATGTTGAATAATGGTGGTGAGAGCAGACAACCTTGTCTTGTTCCTGATCTTAGAGGAAATGGTTTCAATTTTTTACCATTGAGAACAGTGTTGGCTGTGGGTTTGCCATATATGGCCTTTAGTATGTAGTGGTAAGTTCCCTCTATGCCTACTTTCTGGAGGTTTTTATCATAAATGGGTGTTGAGTTTTGTTGAAGGCTTTTCCTGCATCTATTGAGACGATCATATGGTTTTTCTCCTTCAATTTGTTAATATGGTTTATCACACTGATTGATTTGCATATATTGAAGAATCCTTGCATTCCTGGGATAAACCCCACTTGATCATGGTGTATGATCCTTTTAATGTGCCATTGGATTCTGTTTGCTAGTATTTTGTTCAGGACTTTTGCATTTATGTTCATTAGTGATATTGGCCTATAATTTTCTTTCTTTGTGACATCTTTGTCTGGTTTGGTATTAGGGTGATGGTGGTCTCGTAGAATGAGTTTGGGAGTGTTCTTCCCTCTGCTATATTTTGGAAGAGTTTGGAAGGACGGGTGTTAGCTCTTCTCTAAATGTTTGATAGAATTCACCTGTGAAGCCATCTGGTCCTGGGCTTTTGTTTGTTGGAAGATTTTTAATCACAGTCTCAATTTCAGTGCTTGTGATTGGTCTGTTTGTATTTTCTATATCTTCCTGGTTCAGTCTCGGAAGCTTATGCTTTCCTAAGAATTTGTCCATTTCTTCCAGGTTGTCCAATTTATTGGCATATAGTTGCTTGTAGTAATCTCTCAAGGTTCTTTGTATTTCTGCAGTGTCAGTTGTTACTTCTTTTAAATTTCTAATTCTATTGATTTGAGTCTTCTCCCTTTTTTTTTTCCTGGATGAGTCTGACTAATGTTTTATCAACTTTATCTTCTCAAAGAACCAGCTTTTAGTTTTATTGATCTTTGCTATCATTTCCTTAATTTCTTTTTCATTTATTTCTGATCTGATCCTTATGATTTCTTTCCTTCTGCTAACATTGGGGTTTTTTGTTCTTCTTTTTCTAATTGCTTTAGGTGTAAAGTTAGGTTGTTTATTTGAGATGTTTCTTGTTTCTTGAGGTAAGATTGTACTGCTCTTTTCTTCCCTGTTATAACTGCTTTTGCTGAATCCCATTGGTTTTGGGTCTTTGTGTTGTCATTGTCATTTGTTTCTAGGTATTTTTAAATTTCCTTTTGATTTCTTCAGTGATCTCTTTGTTATTTAGTAGTGTATTGTTTAGCCTCCATGTGTTTTTATTTTTTACAGATATTTTTCCTGTAATTGTTACCTACTCTCAGTGTTGCGGTTGGAAAAGATACTTGATATGATTTCAATTTTCTTAAATTTACCAAGGCTTTATTTGTCACCCAAGGTATGATCTATCCTGGAGAATGTTCCATGAGCACTTGAGAAGAGAGCGTATTCTGTTGTATTTGGATGGAATGTTCTATAAATATGAATTAAGTCCATCTTGATTAATATATCATTTAAAGCTTGTGTGTCCTTATTTATTTTCATTTTGGATGATCTGCCCATTGGTTAAAGTGGGGTGTTAAAGTCCCCTAATATGATTGTGTTACAGTCGATTTTCCCTTTTATGGCTGTTAGCATTTACCTTATGTATTGAGATGCTCCTGTGTTGGGTGCATAAATATATGTAGTGTCCTTCTTTGTCCCTTGTAATATTCTTTATTTTAAAGTCTATTTTATCTGATTTGAGTATTGCTACTCCAGCTTTCTTTTGATTTCCATTTGCATGGAATATCTTTTTCCATCCCCTCACTTTCAGTCTGTATGTGTCTCTAGGTCTGAAGTTGGTCTCTTGTAGACCACATATATATGGGTCTTGTTTTTGTGTCCATTCAGCCAGTCTATGTCTTTTGGTTGGAGCATTTAATCCATTAACATTTAAAGTAGTTATCCATATGTATGTTCCTATTACCATTTTCTTAATTATTTCGGGTTTGTTATTGTAGGTCTTTTTCTTCTCTTGTGTTTCCTGCCTTGAGAAGTTCCTTTAGCATTTGTTGTAAAACTGGTTTGGTGGTGCTGAATTCTGTTAGTTTTGATTGTCTGTAAAGGTTTTAATTTCTCCGTCAAATCTGAATGAGATCCTTGCTGAGTAGAGTAATCTTGGTTGTAGGTTTTTCCCTTTCATCACTTTAAATATGTTCTGCCACTCCCTTCTGGCTTGCAGAGTTTCTGAGGAAAGATTAGCTGTTAACCTTATGGGGATTCCCTTGTATGTTATTTGTTTTTTCCTTTGCTGCTTTTAATATGCTTTCTTTGTATTTAATTTTTGATAGTTTGATTAATATGTGTCTTGGCGTGTTTCTCCTTGGATTTATCCTGTATGGGACTCTCTGTGCTTCCTGGACTTGATTAACTATTTCCTTTCCCATATTACGGGAGTTTTCAACTATAAACTCTTCAAATATTTTCTCATCCCTTTCTTTTTCTCTTCTTTTTCTTGGACCCCTATTATTCGAATATTGGTGCGTTTAGTGTTGTCCCAGAGGTCTCTAAAACTGTCCTCAATTCTTTTCATTCTTTTTTCTTTATTCTGCTCTGCAGTAGTTATTTGCACTATTTTATCTTCCAGGTCACTTATCCATTTTTCTGCCTCAGTTATTCTGCTATTGATTCCTTCTAGAGAATTTTTAATTTCATTTATTGTGTTCTTCATCATTGCTCATTTGCTCTTTATTTCTTCTAGGTCCTTGTTAAACATTTGTTGTATTTTCTCCATTCTATTTCCAGATTTTGGATCATCTTTACTATCATTACTCTGAATTCTTTTTGAGGTAGACTGCCTATTTCCTCTTCATTGTGTGGTCTGGTGGGTTTTTACCTTGCTCCTTCACCTGCTGTATGTTTCTCTGTCTTCTCATTTTGCTTAACTTAATGTGTTTGGGGTCTCCTTTTCGCAGGCTGCAGGTGTGTAGTTCCCATTGTTTTTAGTATCTGCTCCCAGTGGCTAAGGTTGGTTCAGTGAGTTGTGGTGGCTACCTTTTAGAGAGGACTGGTGCCTGTGTTCTGGTAGATGAGGCTGGATCTTGTCTTTCTGGTGAGCAAGATCGCATCTGGTTGTGTGTTTTGGGGTGTCTGTGGCCTTATTATGATTTTAGGCAGCCTGAGTTCTAATGGGTGGGTTTGTCTTCCTGTCTTGCTAATTGTTTGGAATAAGGTGTCCAGCACTGTAGCTTGCTGTTCGTTCAGTATAGCTGGTTGTTAGTTTGAGACGGTGATATCTGGGAGAGCTTTCGCCGTTTGGTATTATGTGGAGCTGGGAGGTCTCTGGTGGACCAATATGCTGAACTTGGCTATCCCTCCTCAGAAGCACAGGTCTGACACCTGGCCAGAGCACCAAGACTCTGTCAGCCACAGGGCTGAGAAGAAAAGGGAGAAAAAAAGAACAAAATAAAAAAATTATAAATAAAATAAAGTTATTAAAATAAAAAAATTTAAATAAAAATTGATACAAAAGAAAAAGAAAGAAGGAAGAGAGCTACCAAACCAAAGAACAAATCCACTAATAACAAGCAGTAAAAAATATACTAAGAAAAAAGAAAAAGGACAGACAGAACCTTAGGACAAATGGTAAAAGCAAATCTATATAGGCAAAATCACACAAAGAAGCATACACATACACACTCACAAAAAGAGATAAAGGAAAAATATATTTTATCTATATATAAAAAAAGGGAAGAGAGCAACCAAATCAATAAACAAATCTACCAATGATAATAAACTCTAAATACTAAACTAAGATAAACATAAAACCAGAAACAAATTAGACGCAGAAAGCAAACCACAAGTCTACAGTTGCTCCCAAAGTCAACGGCCTCAATTTTGGGATAATTCATCTTCTATTCATGTATTCCAGAGATGCAGGGTACATCAAGTTGGTTGTGGAGATTTAATCCACTGCTTTTGAAGCTGCTGGGAGAGATTTCCCTTTCTCTTCTTTGTTCACACAGCTCCCGGGGTTCAGCTTTGGATTTGGTCCCGCCTCTGCATGTAGGTCACCTGAGGGCGTCTGTTCTTTGCTCAGACAGGACAGGGTTAAAGTAGCAGCTGATTAGGGGGCTCTACCTCACTCGGGCCAGAGGGAAGGAAGGGGTACGAATGATGGGTGAGCCTGCAGTGACAGAGGCTGGCGTGATGTTGTAACAGCCTGAGGCATTCTTTGTGTTCTCCCAGGGAAGTTGTCCCTGGATCACAGGAACCTGGCAGTGGTGGGCTGCATAGGCTCTCAGGAGGGGAGGTGTGGATAGTGACCTGTGCTTGCACACAGGCTTCTTGGTGGCTGCAGCTGCAGCTTAGCATTTCAGGACTGTCTCTTTTGTCCATGCTGATAGCCGTGGTTCATGCCTGTCTCTGGGGCACGTTTAGGTGGCGCTCTGAATCCCCTCTCCTTGTGCACCCTGAAACAATGGTCTCTTGCCTCTTAGGCAGCTCCAGACTTTTTCCCGGACTCCCTCCCAGCTAGCTGTGGCACACCTGCCCCCTTCAGGCTGTGTTCACGCAGCCAACCCCAATCCTCTCCCTGAGATCTGACCCCCGAAGCCCGAGCCTCAGCTCCCAGCACCCCCCACCCCCGGCGGGTGAGCAGACAAGCTTCTCGGGCTGGTGAATGCTGGTCGGCACCGGTCCTCTGTTTGGGAATCTCTCCACTTTGCCCTCTGCACCCGTGTTGCTGCACTCTCCTCCGTGGCTCTGAAGCTTCCCCCCGCCACATCCCGTCTCTGCCAGTGAAGGGGCTTCCTAGTGTGTGGAAGCTTTTCCTCCTTCACAGCTCCCTCCTAGAGGTGTAAGTCCTGTCCCTATTCTTTTGTCTCTGTTTTTTCTCTTTTCTTTTGCCCTACCCAGGTACGTGGGGAGTTTCTTGCCTTTTGGGAGGTCTGAGGTCTTCTGCCAGAATCCAGTAGGTGTTCTATAGGAGTTGTTCCACATGTATATATATTTCTGATGTATTTGTGGGGAGGAAGGTGATCTCCACGTCTTACTCCTCTGTCATCTTGAAGGTCTCTGATCATATGGTTTTTATTTTTCAATCTGTTAATGTGGTGTGTCACATTGATTGATTTGCATATATTGAAGAATCCTTCCATCCCTGGGATAAGTCTCACTTGATGATGGTGTATGATCCTTTTATTGTGTAGTTGGATTCTGTTTGCTAGTATTTTGTTGAGGATTTTTGCATCATATTCATCAGTAATATTGGTCTGTAATTTTCTTTTTTTGTAGTATCTCTGTGTGGTTTTGGTACCAGGGTGATGGTGGCCTTGTAGAATGAGTTTGGGAGTGTTCCTTCCTCTGCAATTTTTTGGAAGAGTTTGAGAAGGATGGGTGTTAGCTCTTCTCTAAATGTTTGATAGAATTCACCTGTGAAGCCATCTGGTCCTGGACTGTTCTTTGTTGGAATATTTTTAATCACAGTTTCAACTTCATTACTTGTTATTGGTCTGTTCATATATTATATTTCTTCTTGGTTCAGTCTTGGAAGGTTAAACCTTCCTAAGAATCTGTCTGTTTCTTCCAGGTTGTCCATTTTATTGGCATAGAGTTGCTTGTATTAGTCTTTTCTGATGCTTTGTATTTCTGTGGTGTCTGTTGTAACTTCTCCTTTTTCATTTCTAATTTTATTTATTTGAATCCTCTCCATCTTTTTCTTGATGAGTCTGGCTAAAGGTTTACAATTTTGTTTATTTTCTCAAAGAACCAGTTTTTACTTTTATTGATCTTTGCTATTTTTTTCTTTGTTTCTATTTCATTTACTTCTGCTCTGATCTTTATGATTTCTTTCCTTCTACTAACTTTGGTTTTTTTTTTCTTTTTTCTCTAGTTCCTTTAGGTGTAAGGTTAGATTGTTTATTTGAGATTTCTCTTGTTTCTTGAAGTAGGATTGTACTGTTATAAACTTCTCTCTCAGAACTGCTTTTGCTGCATCCCATAGGTTTTGGATCATGTTTTTGTTGTCATTTGTCTCTAGGTATTTTTTGATTTCCTCTTTGATTTCTTCATTGATCGCTTAGTTATTTAGTAACATATTGTTTAACCTCCATGTACTCGTGTTTTCTACGTTTATTTCTCTGTAATTGATTTCTAATCTCATAGCATTGTGGTTGGAAAAGATGCTTGATATGATTTCAATTTTCTCAGATTTACCAAGGCTTGATTTGTGACCCAAGATTTGATCTATCCTGGAGACAGTTCCGTTTGCACTTGAGAAGAAAGTGTAGTTTGGTGTTTTCAGATGGAATGTCCTATAAATGTCAATTAAATCTATCTGGTCTATTGTGTCATTTAAAGCTTGTATTTCCTTATTAGTTTTTGTATCTGGATGATCTGTCCATTGGTGTAACTGACGTGTTAAAATCCCCCACTATTACTGTGTTATTGTTGATTTCCTCTTTTATAGCCATTAGCATTTGCCTTATGTATTGATGTGCTCCTATGTTGGGTCCATGTATTTTTAGAATTGTTACATCTTCTTCTTGGATTGATCCCTTGATCATTATGTAGTGTCCTTCCTTGTCTCTTGTAACATTCTTTATTTTAAAGTCTATTTTATCTGATATGAGTGTTGCTACTCCATCTTTCTTTTGATTTCCATTTGCATGGAATATATTTTTACATCCCCTCATTTTCAGTCTGTATGTGTCACTTGGTCTGCAGTGGGTCTTTCGTAGACAGCATATGTATGGGTCTTGTTTTTGTATCCATTCATTGAGCCTGTGTCTTTTGGTTGGAGAATTAAATCCATTCACATTTCAGGTAATTATCAATATGTATGTTCCTATTTTCTTAATTGTTTTGGGTTTGTTTATGTAGGTCTTTTTCTTCTCTTGTGTTTCTTGCCTAGAGAAGTTCCTTTAGCATTTGTTGTAGAGCTGGTTTTGTGGTGCTGAATTCGCACAGCTTTTTTTTGTCTGTAAGGCTTTTGATTTCTCTGTCGAATCTGAATGAGATCCTTGCTGGGTAGAGTAATCTTGGTTGTAGGTTCTTCTCTTTCATCACTTTAAATATATCATGCCACTCCCTTCTGGCTTGTAGAGTTTCTGCTGAGAAATCCTCTGTTAACCTTTTGGGAGTTCCCTTATATGTTATTTGTCATTTTTCCCTTGTTGCTTTTAATAATTTTTCTTTGTCTTTAATTTTTGTCAATTTGATTGCTATTCGTCTCAGTGTGTTTCTTCTTGGGTTTATCCTGCCTGGGACTCTGCATTTCCTGGACTTGGCTGGCTATTTCCTTTCCCATGTTAGGGAACCTTACTTGGAGATAGAACCCTACATAGGTAATCAAGTTAAAACAAAGTCATTAGGGTGGGCCCTAATCCAATATGACTGGTATCTTCTAAGAAGAGGAGATTAGGACACAGATACACATAGAGACAAAGTGATGTAAAGAGAAACAGGGAGAAGACAGGCATCTATAAGTCAAGGAAAGAGGTCTGGAACAGATCCTTCTCCCACAGCCCTCAAAAGGAACCAACTCTGTCAACACATTGGTTTTGGACTTCTAGCCTCCAGAACTATGAGACAGTAAAATTTGTTGTTAAAGCCACCCCATCTGTGGTAGTTAGGGCTGCCTTAGGAAACTAATACAGGAGGTGAAGCAGGAAATGTAAATTGGGGCTAGACTGTGAGAGCCCTTCATTTGTGTGCCCAGCAGTCTGAGCAGCCGGGAGCTTCTGAGGTTGTCTGAGGCTGAGTAGCCTGGTTAGAGGTACCTTAACAAGCTAACTTTGCAGCAGAGTGGAAAAACTTTAGGCTGAAGGAGGAGAGGATGACAGCAGGATGCCAGAGCCCAGGGCTTCTTCAATGGGCCAGGTGAAAAATGTTGAAGACCTAAATTAGGCCAGGAGCTTTGGGTGGGATTTGTAAAACATTGCATAAGTAAACTTGATCAGCCATAAGACAGAGCTGACAAAAAAGGAGAAATCAAAACAGCTGCTAGATTCGTAGTAGTTTTCTCCTCAGATTGATCACAAGTGGGTAATGTGAAAATTAAGAAACAGAAACCTTATTTATTTATTTTTGTGGATTCAATTTTAAAAACTGAAGTACATTTTACAATATATTATAAATATTATAATTTACAATATCATATTAGTTTCAGGTGTGCAACATAGTGGTTCAATATTTTTATGGATTATACTCCTTTTAAAGTTATTATAAAATTGGTTATATTCCCTAAGTTGTACAATATATCCTTGTAGCTTTTTTATTTTATGCATAGTATTTTGTACCTCTCAATCAGCTACTTCCCCTTTTCTCTCTCCTCACTGGTAACCACTAGTTGGTTCTCTATATCTATGAGTCAGTTTCAATTTTGTTATACTCATTCTTTTATTTTTTTAGATTCCACATATAAGTGATAACATACAGTATTTGTCTTTCTCTGTCTGACTTACTTTACTAAGAATAATACTCTCCATCCATGTTATTGCAAGTGGCAAAATTTCATTCTTTTTTATGGCTGAGTACTATTCCATTGTATGTACATAGCACATCGTCTTTACCCATTCATCTGTTGATGGACACTTTGGTTGCTTCCATATCTTGGCTATTATAAATAATGCTGCTGTGAACATTGTGGTGTATGTGTCTTTTCCAATTAGTCTCTTTGTTTCACAGAAACCTTACTTAAAATGTAGGCAGGAGGCCAGAAGGGGGAGCTGTCATGCCCTACCACTCCACCTCATTTGCAGACCCAACAGGTAGAGATATATCTTGCATCTCCAACAGAAAGAAGGTTACTACTTTACTACTTAGCAGGAGGAAGAATTTTCCTTGTCTGGCAAAACCCAGCCAATGAGAGACTGTCACATCTCAGCCATTGGAAAGCCACTACACTTCAAACTCTCAGTTTCCTCCAATGGACTTATAATAACCCTTCCCAACTCCCCTTTCTCTTCCGTAAAGAATGTTTCTATCCTTTGTTCTCCAGACTTGCCTGTGGTTCGCCATAGATTGCATGTCCCGAATTGCAATTCTTTGCTGTTGCTGAATAAACCCATTTTGCTGGTTAAAATACCTGGCTGTTTTATTGTTTTAGGTCAATAGTAAGAATCCTGGGCCCAAAGGTAATGGATTGATTTTGAATATAACCCTCTCATTGGCCATGAGGCTTTGCAGATGCACTCTTACAGTCACTTTCTTTACATAAATACCCCATCCACTGGCTTACTTTGTGATCTGTAAACATTCCAAGTGCTCTCCCAGCCAGAGCCTTTGCATTTCCAAATCTCACTGCCTGGAAGACTCTTCCCTCACTCCCATCATCACATGAATGGCTTATTCCCATCCTTCTGGTATTAAAACCATCTCCTAGAGGGTTTGCTTCCTTTCCTGAACTCTCTGCTCCCGGGGTCCTTTGAGTCCCTACCCTGTTTATTTTTTCCTCAAAGCACTTCTCATGCTCTGAAATCAAAATCTTTGTTTGTATATTTGTTTATAGTTATTGTCAGCCTCTCCCACTTCAACTCCCTGCCCCCCATTTATAATGCAAACTCTAAGCGTGTAGAGACCCTGTCTATTTAGTTCTATTGCTTCTTCCTGGAGTCAAGAACAGTCTCTAGCACCTAGTAGGTTCTCATTAAATAGTGGTTGAATAAATGAATGGATTACTATGTTTCAAACTGAATTATAGCATTGTAATTTCCTGAGAGTTAAAACCACTTTAATATTTTATATCATTTCACTTTCACTCAAAAGGAATGATGTTTTCGGTTAATACTTTTACAATTAAAGAGCTCATTCCTAATAATAATAATTTTAGAAAATATTTAAGTTTCAGAAGATGTAACAACACATTGCAGTAATGGAAAAGGTGAGCTTTTAATTTCACATTTTTCATAGAAAATATTTTATATTAATATTTTTGAAAATTTGCATGAACATATGGACAAGACAAAGGAGAAGGAGTTTCATAATTGTATTTGTTGTTTACTCTCCCTCCCTTGATTCTAGGAGTCTGTAATTTGCATTAGGTTTTGCAACAGCAGATAAAGGCATCCTCTGACCTTTGGGTCGCTTAAGCATTTAAACACCTGATGGCAATCTTTCACTAAATTTGGTATAGCAACAGTCATTCTGCCAGGTTGGAGAGAATTTGTTTTTCTTCAGCAATCTTCGTACCAAATTTCTGAAAATGTTTCCCAGTGACAGACAATACTGAGAGCTTAATGTTTTTTCTAGATGAGAATGGTGGTTTTCATCGAGAGAAAATGATGTGGGTGGATGAGCTCAATGAAAAGTAAAGAAAAGAGGAAGGGAAAATGAAGTTTATGCATGGTTCAGATACATTTACAGACTTGGGCAGCCTACTCAGAGAGAGAGCAGGATGCAATGCTAATAGGCAGGAAACAAGTTCGGTGAGATTTATGTTGTGTTAAAATGCAGTATAATCTGGTGAGCCAGTGTTTCCTCCCTCCTTCCTCCTTCCTTGGTTTCTCCCCACAGCTTTCCACTTGCCTTAGGCTGGGAATAAAAGGTACAGTTTTGGTAAAAGGGTGGATGTTTCTCCCCAGCAAGAATGAAAAGGGCAGAATTGAATAGGGACGCTTTCTCAAGTCTCCCTACTCGTTCATTGGGTCAACATTTTCTGTGACCTTAATGAGTAATAATATTAGTTAAGGGCTACCTTTAATTAAGCACCAGCAATGTGCCTCAATTGCCTTTGTCTTCATGTAATGAAGAAACTAAGCCAGAGAGTATTTAGTAATTCTCCCAAGTCATTCTAGCAGAGGATGCATTTGACTCTGAGACCTAGGCACTCACCACTGAACAAACAGCCTTCTTCTGTGCTTAGTACCCACTGATCCCATCCACTGCCACAGCACGACATGTCATCCTCTTGCTGATGACTCCCTACTGAGTCCTCCTGTCTGAGTCTCTCTTCTGAACAAGACCTACATACTCAGTTGCCTAAAGCCGTCTCCACCCAGGTATCTCACAGGCATCCCCAATTTACTCAGGACCAAACTCTGCTTCACTTCAAGTCCTCTCATTTTAAGAAATAATGCCTAATGCCATGTATACCCAGTCTTCATTCCAAATCCTCAGGAGTCATCTTTGACACTCCCACCCCCAACACTAACATGCAAACCATCACAAAGTCCTGTCCCTTTTGCCTCTAAGATATATTACCAATCTGACCCCATATTTTAGTCTCCACCAGCTTGGACTAAGCCACCATCACCTGGACCAAGACAATAGACTCTTTTTTAATTCTTCATTTTTATTGTGAAATATAGCATACACACATTCTATTTTATATAATAGAAGAATTTAGAGGACTTAAATGTATTGTTTAAAAGATAATAATAAAATGACGTCCCTGTATCCATCAACCAGTTTAAGGTTTAGGAATCACCAACATCTTTGAAGATGTTGATTGCATGCGCCCCTGCCTCCTGAGTAAACCTCTATCCTGCATTTTGTTAATGATCCCCTTTTTTTCTTTATAGTTCTGCCACATATGTATGTATCTTTACCGTATATTATACAGTCATCCCTCTGTGTTGGCAGGGTATTGGTTCCAGGACCTGCTATGGTTACCAAAATCTGTCCTCGTGTACATGGACTCACACAGTTTAAATTCATGGTGTTAAAAGGTCAACTGTGTTATAAGGTTGGCCCTCCCTATTAGCTGTTCTACATTCGTAGATTCAATCAACCACAAATTGTGTAGTGCTATGCTTACAATCCCTTCCAGGTTGGTTGAACCCTCAGATGCAGAATCAACAGATACGGAGAGAGGAGGACAGACTGTGGGACTTAAGCATCCCTGGATTTAGATATCCAAGGCACGTCTTGGAACCAATCCTCAGTGGATACCAAGGATTGGCTCTATTATAGTTTTGCTCGGTTTTGAAATGTAAACAAATGGAGTTATAACATGTTTTATTGCTACTTGTTCTTTTCATCTAAAGTTGTGACAGTCTCTCACTGGCTGGGGTGTTGCTAGGGAAGAAGAAATTCTTCCTTCCTCTTGCTAAGTAGTAACCTTATTTTTGTTGGAGATGCAAGATATATCTCTTCCTGCAATTGAGGTGGAGTGGTAGGGCGTGACAACTCTCTTTTATGGCCTCCTGCCTCCATTTTAAATAAGATTTTGGTTAAACAAAAACACTAATTGGAAAAGATACATGAGCCCCAATGTTCACGGAAGCATTATTTACAATAGCCAAGATATGGAAGCAACCTAAGTGTCCAACAACAGATGAATGGATAAAAAAGATGTGATAAACACACACACACATACACAATGGAATATTACTCAGCAGTAAAAAAAGAATGAAATTTTGCCATTTGCAACAACATGGATAGACCCAGAGGTTATTTTGCTTAGTGAAATAAGTTGGATAGAGAAAGACAAATACTGTATATTATTACTTATATGTGGAATCTAAAAAATAAAAGAATGAATATAATAGTAACACACTCATAGATATAGAAACAAACTAGATCAGAATAACTGAGAATGATTCTTTTTCTTTCTCAATCCCGACATTCAGACAGTCATCTGGTTCTATTGATTTCACCTGTGTCCCACAGAGTTTTTTAAAAAGAGCAACTAGAGATGTGGATGGACCTAGAGTCTCTCATACAGAGTGAAATAAGTCAGAAAGAGAAAAACAAACATCGTATATTAATGCATATATGTGGAATCTAGAAAAATGGTCCAGATGAACCTACTTCCGGGGCAGGAATAGAGATGCAGATGTAGAGAACGGACATGTGGACACAAGGGGGGAAAGGGAAGGTGGGACGAATTGGAAGATTAGGATGGACATATATACAGTACCATGTGTAAAATAGATACCTAGTGGGAACCTGCTGTAAAGCACAAAGAGCTCAGCTCAGTGCTCTGTGATGACCTAGATGGGTAGGATTAGTGGTGGATGTGGGAGAAAGATCCAAAAGGGAGGGGATATATGTATACATATAGCTGATTCACTTCACTGTACAGCAGAAACTAACACAACATTGTAAAGCAATTATACTCCAATAAAAAAAGCAACTCTAAGAACTGAAATCTCCTGATTCTTAGACAATGTTTAATTTCCATCTCACCATAACATGATTTTTTTCTCCCCTATGTTGTGTTGTCCAGAACACCAAAAGGTCATTGTTCAGTGCTGAACAAGTCCTGGTTGCTTTACAGATTAACAAAATAGTTCTGTGTCCTTGAAACTAGAAGACGGAAGAAAAATGTGAGGAAAGGTTAAACATTTTCTGCAGGGTGAGGATCTTACCCAAGACTGATCATACTTCATTGACTATTTTGCCTTGTTTCAGTCATTATCCTAAGGGGACAACAGATAAATAGCAATACTTTATAGGTAATACTTACTGAGGTCGTTCAATGTTTCAAGCATAGTTGTTTGGATTTTCTGTACCTTATTCAGTTCTTATAACGACTCCATGATATAGGTACTACTATTATCTCCATTTTACACATGAGGCAAATGAGGCATAGGAAGGTTAAGAAATTTGCCTGGGGGACCTCCCAGGCAGTCCAGTGGTTAAGATTCTGCACTTCAGGGGCTTCCCTGGTGGCGCAGTGGTTGACAGTCCGCCTGCCGATGCAGGGGACACGGGTTCGTGCCCCGGTCCGGGAAGATCCCACATGCCGCGGAGCGGCTGGGCCCGTGAGCCATGGCCGCTGAGCCTGTGCTCTGCAACGGGAGAGGCCACAACAGTGAGAGGCCCGCATACTGCAAAAAAAAAAAAACAAAAACAAAAAAAACATTCTGTGTTTCAACTGCAGGGGGTGCGGGTTCAATCCCTGGTTGGGGGAACTAAGTTCCCACAGGCCGTGAGGCCAAAAAAAAAAAAAAAAAGAAAAGAAAAAGAAATCTGCCCAAAATCTCATAGGAAGTGAAGGAACTCAGGTATTAACCCAGGAAGTTTGTATTTAAAGCCCACGATTTCAATCATGACACTTCGGAGCTCTCAACTGGAATAAAATATAATCCCTTTTTATGAGGATTTTATGGTTGGTGTGGAAGAGAGATACATAAATATATGACAATATGGTAAGCTGTGATTCATTCAAGATATGATTGAATTGAAGATATGATAAGATATGATTCATTCAACATACC
Organism: Delphinus delphis; assembly: GCF_949987515.2. Lineage (NCBI taxonomy): Eukaryota > Metazoa > Chordata > Mammalia > Artiodactyla > Delphinidae > Delphinus > Delphinus delphis. Next base: position 89,915,435 of record NC_082687.1, on the reverse strand, counting down.
TTTCTGATGACTGCTATGTAGTGAATATTTTGTAATGTGCTTTCATTTACATAGTATAGAGCAAAGAATATGAACTCAGAAGTTAGAGTTTGGGGAGAGTTATTTAATGCCTCAGAACAATTTCCTCATAAATAAAACATGGATACCAATACCTATTTCAAAGTTTTACTATTAGTGTTAAATATGTTAACATATATCAAATAGTCAGCACATAATAGGCCAACATGAAAACTTTCATGAGTTGTGGGAGTACTAATAAATAGGAAAGAGCTATGTATAATGCATCAGATGAGCATTAAGGCAGAAACTATTAGCTTCGCCTGGGGGATAGGGGGATTCCCTACAGCTGAGGCGCTGGGACCTGAAAGATGTACTTAGTTTATTTCTCTGTTTCTCCTTTCAACATCCAGATTTTTCTCTGGGGAACCACTCTTTCCTCAAGGTATGTATGCTCCATCCCATGTAGACCTTGTTCCTGCTTATATTCATCCTGTAACCCCAAGATGAACCTCCCAGATACTGAAACAGATGCTGTAGAAGGCAGAGAAAAGGGATGGCAAGATGTGAACCCTTGATAATGCCGATGAGTCATTGGTTAAACCAACTTTGAATCCTGTCCACCTCTTGACTTTCCATTCTGTGAGCCGATATATACGCTTCATTATTGAAGCCTGTTTGAGCTGAGTTTTCTGTTACTTGCAAATGATTTATCCTAACTGCCGGGAATTCTAGATAGGAGGGCTACATGTGCAAAGGCTCACAGAGAAGAGGGCATGATAGGTTTGGAAATGTTACATTAAGAAATGAGGCCAGGGCTTCCCTGGTGGCGCAGTGGTTGACAGTCCACCTGCCGATGCAGGGGACACGGGTTCGTGCCCCGGTCTGGGAAGATCCCACGTGCCGCGGAGCGGCTAGGCCCGTGAGCCATGGCCGCTGAGCCTGCGCATCCGGAGCCTGTGCTCCGCAACGGGAGAGGCCACAACCGCGTACCGCAAAAAAAAAAAAAAAAAAAAAAGAAAAAAGAAAAAGAAATGAGGCCAGAAAGTGGATGTCAGCTTTTCAAGACATTGACTTCCAGTTTAATGAGTTTGGACTCTAGCCTGTAGGCAGTGGGGAGCAACAGTTTCTGAGCGGAGAAGTGACATGATCAGATTTGCATTTTAGAAATATGACTCTGGCTGTGAAGTTGAGTTTGGATAAGAGTAGGGAAGGCTGAAAGTAGAGAAAAGAGTTAGGCAATAACTGCAATGTCAAGCAATGGTAGCGGGGATAGAGAGGAAAGAACCAGGTATCATTTTCTTTCTACACCCACCTTATTATTACATACTTATTTTCATGGATTCTCTTTTGTTTTTTTTTTTTATGAGTTCCAGATACCTCACCAGTTACAGCTGCATAGTGGTAGACAGGGGACTCTGCTCTCCAGGTGCACTGAAGAGCCTTCAAAATCCAAGACATGAGGCATAGGAGCTTTCTAGCTTTTAATATTTCTTTGCTTTCCTTAGTTCTACATCATGGTGATGCTCTTCAGCTACAGTTATAAAGTCTGTGATCATCACAGACCAAAGTTCAGGAACCCAAATTAAATATCTTTCTGAATGCATAATTAAGTTCCCTTGTTTCTTCCCTTTCAGGCAGGAGATGCCCCAGCAGCAAGTACCAAAATATTGTCATAAAATTCATGTTTATTGCCTCTTTTTCCTATATCAGAAAATCTCCAACTAGTTATCATGGAGTTAATTTTTGTTCCCACTCTCCTGAAATCTTTGCAATAGAGGAATGTTGCAATTGTATGGGGGCAGAGATGCATAAACAGTTGGGAGCTTGGTTTTATGTATATACGTTTTAAAAAGCAGGCCTTCGTATCTAGTCTCTGGCACTATGCTTTCATTTGCTTCATGCAGTTTGGTGCAAGTTTGAATAGTCAATTAAACATCTGTTAATAGGACCAGGGAAGAGTTATAACTCCATGGTTCCATGAGTAATACTTTCTATGTTATGCTAGTCTTCTGCTGAACTACAAAGTCATAGTCAGAATCACATGGGGGTACTTCTAGGGATTTAGGCCAGGAAAATCCTTTTCCAATCTTCTACTGTCAGCACCATCATCACCTCCATGAATTAAACCCATTCCTATTCTTCACCATGGATAGATGGGAAAATGATGATATTAAAAATTTTAAATTATAAGTACTGGAAATAACCTGAGAAATTATCTACTCTAGAATTATTAGTTAACCAGTTGAGTTGTTTTGGCTAAGGCTAGAGGTACTAGAAATCATGCCTCAAAGAGTGGGGCTAGAATCCACCATGCAGGACTTGCCACAAAGGGGATGACTCAGTTCCTCATTTGTAAGATAGAAATGATTATAATACATACCTTTAATGGCTGTTAGAGGATTAAATAAATTAATGTATTTAAAGCACTTCAAATGCAGCTGGCATATATTAAGTACCAAATTAAGCTATTATGACATGGTTGTTTGGAGACTCCAGTTTGCTGTCAAATTCCAGCAAGAATGGGATGGCTGGCTGAATGATCAGTTTGGTAAAACAAAGGCAAGTTTGCTGCATTGAGCCGCAGGCACTTAAGGGTTTGTGAGGGTAAAGGAAGAATTAATATTTTATATGAATCCATGTGGCTACACACAAGAGACATCTGCAAGGAACTGTCTTAAGTCTCGTCCAAAAGCAGTGAGCAGATCTAAGCAGAGAGAAGCTGGAGATGCTACAGGATTCCTAGGATCTTAAAAAAGGAGTAAGAGTCAGCCAAAATAGAAGCGCACTCACCACATCTATGGAACTGCAGGTGAGATCCTCAGTGATGGAAGGACACCAAATGACTCCTGAAAGCTTCATAAGAGAGTCAGTTGTCAACAGCTGACAACTTCAGAAAGAGTCAATGACAAGTCAAGTTGATAGTGTCAGCTAATAAGAAATGTCCTTCTCCCTTTACTTTCTTCTCTTACGTCCCTAAATGTTGGATTTGGGGGGAAGCCATCAAAAACCCTGTATGGCAAATTGGGGAAGAGGGAAAAATACTGTGAAAGGGAAAAGTCTGAGGCAGAGGCGAGGGAGAAGGTTTAATTTTAATTGAAGATATACTGTTTAATTGAAGGTATACATGGAACTACACATTTTAATTACTGAACTGAGAGAGTGTTTTGTTACTTAAGGTGAAAAAAAACTATAAACTGAAGGATGACCAAAAAAAAAAAAAAAGTCATGAATCCTGCAGAGGTTCCTGGCAGGACTAGAACCATGAGAGTGGGTTTAAAAGGGCAATGGGAGACAAAGCAAGGTTGTTTGGTGATTGAATACATAAATTCAGTTCAACATAATGGCTGCACAATTAGAAAATATTTATTGAATGCTACTATATACCAGGCATTACTCTGGTGCTCAGGATATAGCAGTGAACAAAGACAAATCTCTACTATCTTGGGAATTAGATTCTACAGGAGAAAGTGGATGACAAAGCAATAAAGAAATGATGACATAAATAATCATTCTGTAATAATCAGGTCCTTGGTGGGACAACATGGGAGTAAGAGCAAAGGAGTGAGGAGAGAGTAAATATGATAGTAGGAGCATAAGAAGTTCCCCTCTGATTGCTTCTATTTTCTCAGTGCACTTGGAAGTGACATCATTGTGGGGAGTAAAGACGAGGAAGGAGGCATTGAAACTTTGAAGAGCAGGTATAAAATTGTCACCTAGAATCATGGGAGAGAAAACCGAATTGGGACCTGTCAGGCAGATTTAAGGACCCTCTTGAGAGCCATGGTAATGATTGTAAGTGACATGAGTGAGCATTTGTGTATGTTTTTCTCCAGCTAAGTTCAATTACCCTGGTGTAGGCACAGAGAAAGTGGGGGATTACATTTATTCAAGATTGGGGCTTGGCCCTGGAATCATGATGGAGGAAAATAGGGAAAGGGACTTGAGCTTGTTTGCAAAGAACCATGGAATTTAAGTTGGGGGACAGTGGGGAAATGAGGACAAAAGAAGAATGAGTGCTGGGATGGATGGTCTACTGGTTCCTGTGGGGTTTGTTAATTATTTGAGTCATGACATAAGAGTGAGTAAGCTGCACAGAGAGAATGTGTGGTATGAGAAGAGGATACCTGAAATGGAAACTATGGTGATGACTAAGTTCAGGAAATAGCCTGAAGATTGGATGGCTGAAGTTGAGTACACAATAGCATGGAGAGGGGAGGTCAAAAAGCATCTAACCAAGAGGCTAGAGTAATAAAAGAACTGTCTAAATGGATATGGAAAGTCACCAAGAGTCATGACAGGAAGAATACTGGAGACTAATCATGAGTCAGGTACTGAAATTGTTAAGAAATGAGGAGTGACTAAGGGCTAATGATTAAGAAGGAGGTTGGCAGTGGTAGCATTGTCCAACTGAGCTAAGTTCAAGCCTGGGAATTTCAGTGAAAGGAAGAGACAATGATCTAGAAATGGCTAGGAGGTGCAAAAACAGCAGCCTGCCCCTAGGTCCAATGGTATAAGGAGTATGGGAGAGAAAGGAACAAGTACTGAAGAGTGCTATGAGGAGGCTTCCCTCGTGGCGCAGTGGTTGAGAGTCCGCCTGCCAATGCAGGGGACGCGGGTTCATGCCGCGGTCCGGGAAGATCCCACACGCTGCGGAGCGGCTGGGCCCTTGAGCCATGGCTGCTGAGCCTGCGCGTCCGGAGCCTGTGCTCTGCAAAGGGAGAGGCCGCAACAGTGAGAGGCCCGTGTATCGCAAAAAAATTAAAAAAAAAAAAAGAGTGCTATGAGGGAGCCGGGGTCCTCAGCAAAGAGCAAGATTTCAGTTAGCGTAAGTAAGAGAAGAGGAAGGGAATGCAGATAAAAGGAAGGGTTTGCTGACAATGGGCCATGAATTCTAGAAGGCTCATGGGGAGGAGTGGTAGATAGAGTCACATAGAAGATATGCAGAATTATAGGGTGGTGAAAGATGATCTGGGAGATGAGGCATCTGGTGTGGACTGACATAAATATGGATGCAGGGTAAGATCAGTTCATCCAGATGTCCTGGTTTAGGCCGATTTGGGCAGTGAGGATGCTGGGCAGGAAGGAGTGGAGGTCTTGCTTGGAGAACTCACTGCTCTGGGTAGTGCCAAGGTCAAAAACATGTGATGATTTAGTCACATTGGGCTGGACTAGCTGTAGTACACCCTACCCATCTGAGGCAAGTGTTTCATCATATATATACATGCCCAACTCTAATTAATTAGAATAGCTGCCTGGAGCCTCAGTGTGAGAAAGGGCTGAGATGGATTAATGAGCTCAACCATGGACACCTGAGAGAGAAGTGGTTTACAAGTTGTAAGCGGGTGACCTTTCATTTTCCGTTTTAAAACACAGAGATACAGAAAGGTAAGTGGTTTGCTCAAAATCACAGCTGTTTAATGAGAGAATCAGAACCATTCCACCAGAAATACATGAAAATGCTTCTGAAGTAGCTCTGATCATCCAATACATCTTATTTTCTATTTTTGTTCAGTTGATGAAGATTCGTTGTGTAGATACAGTGTCTTGGTTTTGCCACCAGCTACCTGTGTAACTATGGGCAATTTATTGGCTGTGTCAGTTTGGGCTCTCTAAGAAGCAAATAGCAAATGGGATTAGATGTGCCAAAGATTTATTGGGGGGAAGTGTCTGTGATGGATAAGCGATGAGGAGCAGGAGTAGGTGGAGGAGCGAAGGACACATCTGATGTGTTAAAGAACAGAGAGAAGGGCTTCCCTGGTGGCGCAGTGGTTGAGAGTCCGCCTGCTGATGTAGGGGACACGGGTTCGTGCCCCGGCCCGGGAAGATCCCACATGCCACGGAGCGGCTGGGCCCGTGAACCATGGCCGCTGAGCCTGTGCGTCCGGAGCCTGTTCTCTGCAACGGGAGAGGCCACAACAGTGAGAGGCCCGTGTATCACCAAAAAAAAAAACCGAAGAGAGAGAAGTAGAAGTGAGTGGAAGGAACCTCAGCTTGCAGCTCAGTTGTAAGCAAAGCTCACCTGTGAGGGGGGTCCTGAATTGGGCAGGACTGGTGCAGCTCCAGTACCCCTGCTGTGTCTCATCATTGACTGGGAACGACCCACAGAGAGCATGGAGTTGGGGCATAAATACTGTGGTAACTGGAGGCTGTCAGCCAACCACCTCCCTTGCAGCAAGTCCTCTTAGAGCAAGAGCTGAGTGGAGTACCTCCGTGGCCACCACAGACTCTGTCTCATTTAAAAACTTTTATTATTTTTAAAATGGAGGTGAAATTCACATAACATGAAATTAACCACTTAAAATTATATACTTCAGAGGCATTTATTATGTGCACAACTTGCATACAACCATCAACACTACCTAGTTCCAAAACACTTTTATCACCCACAAAGGAAACCTTGTACCTATTAAGCACTTATTCCCCATTTTCCCCTCCCCCACACCCTGGCAACCACTGATGTACTTTCTATTGTTATGGATTTACTTATGACAGACATTTCATATAAATGGTATAATAAAATATGTGATGTTTGTACCTGGTTTCTTTCACTTGGCACAATGTTTTTTGGTTATTTTTTTACATCTTTATTGGAGTAGGATTGTTTTACAATGGTGTATTAGTTTCTGCTTTATAACAAAGTGAATCAGTTATACATATACATATGTTCCCATATCCCTTCGCTCTTGCGTCTCCCTACCTCCCACCCTCCCTATCCCACCTCTCTAGGTGGTCACAAAGCACCCAGCTGATCTCCCTGTGCTATGCGGCTGCTTCCCACTAGCTATCTATTTTACGTTTGGCAGTGTATATATGTCCATGCCACTCTCTCACTTTGTCACAGCTTGCCCTTCCCCCTCCCCATATCCTCAAGTCCATTCTCTACTAGGTCTGTGTCTTTATTCCTGTCTTACCCCTAGGTTCTTCATGACATTTTTTTTTTCTTAAATTCCATATATATGTGTTGCATACGGTACTTGTCTTTCCCTTTCTGACTTACTTCACTCTGTATGACAGACTCTAGGTCCATCCACCTCATTACAAATAGCTCAATTTCGTTTCTTTTTATGGCTGAGTAATATTCCATTGTATATATGTGCCACATCTTCTTTATCCATTCATCCGATGATGGACACTTAGGTTGCTTCCATGTTCTGGCTATTGTAAAGAGAGCTACAATGAACATTTTGGTACATGACTCTTTTTGAATTATGGTTTTCTAAGGGTACATGCCCAGGACTGGGACTGCTGGGTCATATGGTAGTTCTATTTGTAGTTTTTTAAGGAACCTCCATACTGTTCTCCATAGTGGCTGTACCAATTCACATTCCCACCAGCAGTGCAAGAGTGTTCCCTTTTCTCCACACCCTCTCCAGCATTTATTGTTTCTAGATTTTTTGATGATGGCCATTCTGACTGGTGTGAGATGACATCTCATTGTAGTTTTGATTTGCATTTCTCTAATGATTAATGATGTTGAGCATTCTTTCATGTATTTGTTGGCATTCTGTATATCTTCTTTGGAGAAATGTCTATTTAGGTCTTCTGCCCATTTTTGGATGGGGTTGTTTGTTTTTTGTTATTGAGCTGCATGAGCTGCTCGTAAATTTTGGAGATTAATCCTTTGTCAGTTGCTTCATTTGCAAATATTTTCTCCCATTCTTAAGGTTGTCTTTTGGTCTTGTTTATGGTTTCCTTTGCTGTGCAAAAGCTTTGCAGTTTCATTAGGTCCCATTTGTTTATTTTTATTTCCATTTATCTAGGAGGTGGGTCAAAAAGGATCTTGCTGTGATTTATGTCAAAGAGTGTTCTGCCTATGTTTTCCTCTAAGAGTTTCATAGTTTCTGACCTTATATTTAGGTCTTTGATCCATTTTGAGCTTATTTTTGTGTTTGGTGTTAGGGAGTGATCTAATCTCATACTTTTACATGTACCTGTCCAGTTTTCACAGCACCACTTATTGAAGAGGCTGTCCTTTCTCCACTGTACATTCCTGCCTTCTTTATCAAAGATAAGGTGACCATATGTGTGTGGGTTTATCTCCGGGCTTTCTATCCTGTTCCATTGATCTATCTTTCTGTTTTTGTGCCAGTACCATACTGTCTTGATTATTGTAGATTTGTAGTATAGTCTGAAGTCAGGGAGCCTGATTCCTCCAGCTTCATTTTTCGTCCTCAAGATTGCTTTGGCTATTCAGGGTATTTTGTGTTTCCATACAAATTGTGAAATTTTTTGTTCTAGTTCTGTGAAAAATGCCAGTGGTAGTTTGATAGGGATTGCATTGAATCTGTAGATTGCTTTGAGTAGTAGAGTCATTTTCACAATGTTGATTCTTCCAATCCAAGAACATGGTATATCTCTCCATCTATTTGTATCATCTTTAATTTCTTTCTTCAGTGTCTTATAATTTTCTGCATACGGGTCTTTTGTCTCCTTAGGTAGTTTATTCCTAGATATTTTATTCTTTTTGTTTCAATGGTAAATGGGAGTGTTTTCTTAATTTCACTTTCAGATTTTTCATCATTAGTGTATAGGAATGCCAGAGATTTCTGTGCATAAATTTTGTATCCTGCTACTTTACCGAATTCATTGATTGGCTCTAGTAGTTTTCTGGTAGCATCTTTAGGATTCTCTATGAATAGTATCATGTCATCTGCAAATAGTGACAGCTTTACTTCTTCTTTTCCGATTTGGATTCCTTTTATTTACTTTTCTTCTCTGATTACTGTGGCTAAAACTTCCAAAACTATGTTGAATTAGAGTGGTGAGAGTGGGCAACCTTGTCTTGTTCCTGATCTTTGTGGAAATGCTTTCAGTTTTTCACCATTGAGGACGATGTTGGCTGTGGGTTTGTCATATATGGCCTTTATTATCTTGAGGAAAGTTCCCTCTATGCCTACTTTCTGGAGGGTTTTTGTCATAAATGGGTGTTGAATTTTTTCAGAAGCTTTCTCTGCATCTATTGAGATGATCATATGTTTTTTCTCCTTCAGTTTGTTAGTGTGGTGTATCACGTTGATTGATTTACGTATATTGAAGAATCCTTGCATTCCTGGAATAAACCCCACTTGATCATGGTGTATGATCCTTTTAATGTGCTGTTGGATTCTGTTTCCTACTATTTTGTTGAGGAGTTTTGCATCTATGTTCATCAGTGATATTGGCCTGTAGTTTTCTTTCTTTGTGACATCCTTCTGTGGTTTTGGTATCAGGGTGATGGTGGCCTCGTAGAATGAGTTTGGGAGTGTTCCTCCCTCTGCTATATTTTGGAAGAGTTTGAGATGGATAGTTGTTAGCTCTTCTCTAAATGTTTGATAGAATTCGCCTGTGAAGCCATCTGGTCCTGGCTTTTGTTTGTTGGAATATTTTTAATCACAGTTTCAATTTCAGTGCTTGTGATTGGTCTGTTCATATTTTCTATTTCTTCCTGATTCAGTCTTGGCAGGTTGTGCCTTTCTAAGATTTTGTCCATTTCTTGAAGGTCGTCCATTTTATTGGCATATCGTTGCTTGTAGTAATCTCTCATGATCTTTTGTATTTCTGCAGTGTCAGTTGTCACTTCTCCTTTTTCATTTCTAATTCTATTCATTTGAGTCTTCTCGCTTTTTTTCTTGATGAGTCTAGCTAATGGTTTATCAATTTTCTTTATTTCTCAAAGAACCAGCTTTTAGTTTTATTGATCTTTGGTATCGTTTCCTTCATTTCTTTTTCATTTATTTCTGATCTGATTTTTATGATTTCTTTCCTTCTGCTAACTTTGGGGTTTTTTTAATTCTTCTTTCTCTAATTGCTTTAGGTGCAAGGTTAGGTTGTTTATTTGAGATGTTTCCTGTTTCTTAAGGTAGGATTGTATTGCTCTAAACTTCCCTCTTAGAACTGCTTTTGCTGCATCCCATGGGTTTTGAGTCATTGTGTCTCCATTGTCATTTGTTTCTAGGTATTTTTTTATTTCCTCTTTGATTTCTTCAGTGATTACTTTGTTATTAACTAGTGTATTGTTTAGCCTCCATGTGTTTGTATTTTTTACAGATATTTTCTTGTAATTGATATCTAGTCTCATAGCATTGTGGTCAGAAAAGATACTTGATACAATTTCAATTTTCTTAAGTTTACCAAGGCTTGATTTGTGACCCAAGATATGATCTATCCTGGAGAATGTTCCATGAACACTTGAGAAAAATGTGTAGTCTGTTGTTTTTGGATGGAATGTTCTATAAATATCAATTAAGTCCATCTTATTTAATGTATCATTTACAGCTTGTGTTTCCTTATTTATTTTCATTTTGGATGATCTTTCCATTGGTGAAAGTGGGGTGTTAAAGTCCTCTACTATTAATGTGTTACTGTCGATTTCCCCTTTTATGGCTCTTAGTATTTGCCTTATGTATTGAGGTGCTCCTATGTTGGGTGCATAAATATTTACAATTGTTATATCTTCTTCTTGGATCGATCCCTTGATCATTATCTAGTGTCCTTCTTTATCTCTTCTAATAGTCTTTGTTTTAAAGTCTATTTTGTCTGATATGAGACTTGCTACTCCAGCTTTCTTTTGGTTTCCATTTGCATGAAATATCTTTTTCCATCCCTTACTTTCAGTCTGTATGTGTCTCTAGGTCTGAAGTGGGTCTCTTGTAGACAGCAAATATATGGGTCTTGTTTTTTTATCCATTCAGCCAATCTGTGTCTTTTGGTGGGAGCATTTAGTCCATTTACATTTAAGGTAATTATGTATATGTATGTTCCTATTCCCATTTTCTTAATTGTTTTGGGTTTGTTATTGTAGGTCTTTTCCTTCTCTTGTGTTTCTTGCCTAGAGAAGTTCCTTTAGCAGTTGTTGTAGAGCTGGTTTGGTGGTGCTGAACTCTCTCAGCTTTTGCTTGTTTGTAAAGGTTTTAATTTCTCCATCTAATCTGAATGTGATCCTTGCTGGGTAGAGGAATCTTGGTTGCAGGTTTTTCTCCTTCATCACTTTAAATATGTCCTGCCAGTCCCTTCTGGCTTGCAGTTTCTGCTGAAAGATCAGCTGTTAACCTTATGGGGATTCCCTTTTGTGTTATTTTTCCCTTGCTGCTTTTAATATGCTTTCTTTGTATTTAATTTTTGACAGTTTGATTAATATGTGTCTTAGCGTATTTCTCCTTGGATTTATCCTGTATGGGACTCTCTGTGCTTCCTGGACTTGATTAACTATTTCCTTTCCCATATTAGGGAAGCTTTCAACTATAATCTCTTCAAATCTCTTTAAATCTCTTCAAATATTTTCTTAGTCCCTTTCTTTTTCTCTTCTTCTTCTGGAACCCCTATAATTTGAATGTTGGTGCGTTTAATGTTGTCCCAGAGGTCTCTGAGACTGTCTTCTGTTCTTTTCATTCTTTTTTCTTTATTCTGCTCTGCAGTGGTTATTTCCACTATTTTATCTTCCAGGTCACTTATCCATTCTTCTGCCTCAGTTATTCTCCTATTGATCCCGTCTAGAGTATTTTTCATTTCATTTATTGTGTTGTTCATCATTGTTTGTTTCATCTTTAGTTCTTCTAGGTCCTTGTTAAATGTTTCTTGCATTTTATCTATTCTATTTCCAAGATTTTGGATCATCTTTAGTATCATTATTCTGAATTCTTTTTCAGTTAGACTGCCTATTTCCTCTTCATTTGTTAGGTCTGGTGGGTTTTTATCTTGCTCCTTCATCTGCTGTGTGTTTTGCTGTCTTCTCATTTTGCTTATCTTACTGTGTTTGGGGTCTCCTTTTTGCAGGCTGCAGGGTCGTAGTTCCTGTTGTTTTTGGTGTCTGTCCCCAGTGGCTAAGGTTGGTTCAGTGGGTTGTGTAGGCTTCCTGGTGGAGGGGAGTAGTGCCTGTGTTCTGGTGGATGAGGCTGGATCTTGTCTTTCTGGTGGGCAGGTCCACGTCTGGTGGTGTGTTTTGGGGTGTCTGTGGACTTATTATGATTTTGGGCAGCCTCTCTGCTAATGGGTGGAGTAGTGTTCCTGTCTTGCTAGTTGTTTGGCATAGGATGTCCAGCACTGTAGCTTGCTGGTCGTTGAGTGAAGCTGGGTGCTGGTGTTGAGATGGAGATCTCTGGGAGATTTTCGCCATTTGATATTATGTGGAGCTGGGTGGTTTCTTGCGGACCAGTGTCCTGAAGTTGGCTCTCCCACCTCAGAGGCACAGCACTAACTCCTGGCTGCAGCACCAAGAGCCTTTCATCAACACGGCTCAGAAGAAATGGGAGAAAAAGTAGAAAGAAAGAATTAGTAGAAGAAAGAAAGAAAGAAAGAAAGCAAGCAAGGAGGGAGGGAGGGAGGGAGGGAGGAAGGAAAGAAGGCTGGAAGGAAGGAAAAAAATAAAATAAAATAAAGTAAGATAAAATATAATAAAGTTATTAAAATAAAAAAAATAATTATTAAGAGAAAAAAACAAACAAAAAAAAACGGATGGATCGAACCCTGGGACAAATGGTGGAAGCAAAGCTATACAGATAAAATCTCACACAGAAGCATACACATAAACACTTACAAAAAGAGGAAAAGGGGAAAAAATCAAATCTTGCTCTCAAAGTCCACCTCCTTAGTTTGGGATGATTCGTTGTCTATTCATGTATTCCACAAATGCAGGTTCATCAAGTTGATTGTGGATATTTAATCCGCTGCTCCTGAGGCTGCTGGGAGAGATTTCCCTTTCTCTTTGTTCTCACAGCTCCCAAAGGCTCAGCTTTGGATTTGGCCCCGCCTCTGCGTGTAGGTCGCTGGAGGGCGTCTGTTCTTCGCTCAAACAGGACGGGGTTAAAGGAGCCGCTGATTCGGAGGCTCTGGCGCACTCAGGCCGGAGGGGAGGGCGGGGAACGAAGTGCGGGGGCGGGCCTGCGGCTGCAGAGGCCGGCGTGACGTTGCACCAGCCTGAGGCGTGCCGTGCGTTCTTCCGGGTAAGTTGTCCCTGGATCCTGGGACCCTGGCAGTGGCGGGCTGCACAGGCTCCCCAGAAGAGGGGTGTGGATAGTGACACACACAGGGTTCTTGGTGGTGGCAGCAGCAGCCTTAGCGTCTCATGCCTGTCCGCGCTTTTAGCCGCGGCTCGCGCCTGTCTCTGGGGCTCCTTTAAGCAGCGTTCTTAATCCCCTCTCCTCGCGCACCAGGAACAAAGAGGTAAGAAAAAGTCTCTTGCCTCTTCGGCAGGTCCACAGTTTTCCCCGGACTCCCTCCCGGCCAGCCATGGTGCACTAACCCCCTGCAGGCTGTGTTCACGCTGCCAACCCCAGTCCTCTCCCTGCGCTCCGACCGAAGCCCAAGTCTCAACTCCGAGCCCCACCCGGCCCGGCGGGTGAGCAGACAAGCCTCTCAGGCTGGTGAGTGCCGGTCGGCCCTGATCCTCTGTGCGGGAATCTCTCTGCTTTGCCCTCCGCACCCCTGTGGCTGTGCTCTCCTCCGTGGCTCTGAAGCTTCCCCCTTCCGTCACCCGCAGTCTCTGCCCGTGAAGGGGCTTCTAGTGTGTGGAAAGCTTTCCTCCTTCACAGCTCCCTCCCAGTGCTGTAGGTCCCGTCCCTATCCTTTTGTCTTTGTTTATTCTTTTTCTTTTTCCCTACCCAGGTGCGTGGGGAGTTTCTTGCCTTTAGGGAGGTCTGAGGTCTTCTGCCAGCGTTCAGTGGGTGTTCTGTAGGAGTTGTTCCACGTGTAGATGTACTTCTGGTGTATCTGTGTGGAGGAGGGTGATCTCTGCGTCTTACTATTCCGCCATCTTCCCGGAAGTCCTAGAGTATTTTTAATTTCATTTATTGTGTAGTTTATCATTGTTTGTTTCATCTTTAGTTCTTCTAGGTCCTTCTTAAATGTTTCTTGTATTTTGTCTATTCTATTTCCAAGATTTTGGATGATCTTTACTATCATTATTCTGATTTCTTTTTCAGGTAGACTGCCTATTTCCTCTTCATTTGTTAGGTGTGGTGGGCTTTTATCTTGCTCCTTCATCTGCTGTGTGTTTTTCTGTCTTCTCATTTTGCTTATCTTACTGTGTTTGGGGTCTCCTTTTTGCAGGCTGCAGGTTTTTGAGGTTCATTCATATTGTATTCATGTGTATCAGTCCTTTGTTCCTTTTTGTGACTGAATAACATTCTGTTATATGGCTGCATCACACTTTGCTTATTCATTCATCCATTGACACACATTTGGGTTGTTCCACCTTTTGGCTATTGTGAATAATGCTGCTATAAACATTTGTGTAGGCATATTTGTTTGAATACCCGTTTTCAAGCCATTTGGGTATATATACACCCAGGAGTGGAATTGCTAGGTCATATGGTGACTCTATGTTTAATGTTCTCAGGAACCACTAAATTGTATTTCATAGTTTATAAGCCTCATTGTTCTCATCTGTAAAATGGGGTGTACAAAAGACTCCACCTCACAAGGTCGTTGACAGACTGAATGAGAAAATGCTCAGAGAACACTAGCACAATGGCAGGTACATGCCAGAAGTCAATGCCTCATAAATGGTGGCTATTATTTGTAAAGGATACAACATATTTACCCAAGAGACTATCTTACTTCCAAAAAAACATGTGAGAGCTTCATTTTTTGTTTTCTTTCCTAAAGAGTGAAGGTGTGAAGCTGAGAATATTCTTTACTCTTAAAGAGAAACGAACAGTCGTTCAACATGGCTCACTGGGGTTTGTGAAAGTGAAGAGACCTCAGGATTAAAAGCATGATCACAGCCTGTGGCTAAGGGTTTCTATTATGGATGAGTTTGTGGGCCCTTCTTTCACTAGAGACCACACACTTTGCAAATGATTCCCTCCTAGTAGAGCCGTCCTCGAAACACCATTCTGGTTTGTCATGCTGGTCACTGCCTCTCACATCTCACCAAATTTGGGCAGGCCCTCACAGACTCTCATTTTGACACCTATTTTTTTAAGGAGGAAGAGGAAAGGAAATGTTAGGAGATTTAAAAAATCAGTCATCACTTAGGTCTCCAGGGAGGGAAAGAAAGAGAACAGAAGATTAACTTTTCCACAAGTGATCTGGGAAGAGCAGGGGGAGAGAGTCACTAGAGGTGAGATTTCTCAGTAACTGGGTGGACTACTGAGGAACATGGTCTAATTTTTTGTCTACAGGTATTTAAAATACTAAAAACAATACTGAAAGCATCTCCCTTGTTCCCCACTTAAAATCTTTGCTTTCCTCACAGTGATTACTGATATCGTGATAGTGTAAGGGACAACCCCGGTGATGGACAGTTTTCCTTCCTACTTTTCTATTTTTGTTTGTTTTCTGATGGACTTGTTTGTATCCCAAGCAATGTTTGGCATTCAGAAGGAGCTCCACGAATAGTGTTTGAATAAACTTTCCATTGATGGCTGTCATTACCTCTTTTTGGCATCTCTGGTTACTTGAGACTGTTTAGAGTAGCAGTGGAATGCATGGGCTCCAGTATTGAACTAAGTGTGTTTGAATCCTGGCACTACCACTTAGAAGTTCTGTGATTTGGAGGTACTTACAAATGAAGATAATATTAATCACTCTCTCTAGAGATTGATGTGAGGAATAAATGAGATACTTCATGTGACATGCTTGAAAAATATCTAGCACATAAGTTAGGTTGGTGGATGTTAGCAACTAACCTTATTGTCTGTTGGCCCTTCTGGCTTTGTTTTTGTCCCTTCATGTCTTATGTCTCCCAGTAGAAATATTAATTCTTGAGAATAAAGAGTGTGGTTTAGATATATTCAATACCTACATAGCAACAGACACACATACATGTAAATCTGATTTGGTCAATGGATCTAATGCTAAAACAGTGCCATGGAAAGTAGTTAAATCCAGATTTTTCATAAGCCAAAAATTGACCCAAAAAAACATAGAGAGATAGGAAACCTCTGGGCAAACAGAAGTAATGCTTCAGTAGAATGTAATCCCCATAAGGGTAGGGTCATATTCTCCAACACTAAGAATGGTGCCTGGTCCAGAGGAGGCATTTAATAAATTTTGATGGAATGGATAAATAACATAATTAGCACAAAGAAATTCCAGAAATTCTGCTCATGTTCATTTCAAGTCTCACAAGTCCTTAAGATATAATTGTCCCTATGTTAGTTAAGAATTGAGTTTGGCTGCAAGTTGGTGAGACCTGACTATAATGGTGGCAACAACAAAGGCTTAATGTCATCAGGAGTCCAGGTGTCACTGACTAGAGTTTGCGAGCTCATAGTTCAAGACCAAGAGTTCTGCAATTCTTTCTGCTTTTCCTAGTAGTCCTGAGGTGGTTGCTGCAGTCCAGCCATCACACCCTGTTATAAATGGAAAGGAAAAAGAACAAGAGCACTTTTCCCACCTAGGGCATCTCCCTTTAAAGAGATATCCTTGATTAGGCTGTCTTTAAGGACTTCTACTTACTTCCCATTGACCACCACCATCTGCAAGCAAATGGGGAAGATATAGGGCTCCTCCTTTTCCTCTCATTCTTCTTCTCCTTTTCTTCCCCTTCTTTTTTCTCCTTTTCATCCTATTCCTGTTCCTGTTCTTGTTCTTGGCCTCCTCCTCCCCCTCTTCCTCCATACCTGGGTACATCACTGCCTCCAAAAACCACGGTTCTTTTGCTAAGAAGTAAGGAAGGAGACACTGGTTATGGGGCAGGTACTAGCAATCTCTGTCATGGTCTCCATTTTATAGGTGTAGGTAGGAAACAAAGGGGCCACCCTGTAGCGCTCCTTATTATTCTTACTGTGGCTTTAAGGATTTTGTTTATCACATCACACAGTGATCCCTTTGGAGAACCCCAGAACAAAACCCTGTCGCTAGTGATTCACTGAGCAGTCGGTGGCTTATGGGAGCTGTATATTTTGCAAATGGTTGTGTGTCCCCTTTACTTATCCTCACTGCTAAGAAGCTCTAGGAAGTGTAGAGGTCTATCTGACAACCATTAGGGAATATTCTACTCTTGCTTCGTTTTTCTTTTCCCAAAGCGCCTTGCTATACTACATGCATTTCTTTAAGGCACCTGCAGCTATTTTGAGGATAAAAAAGGTATAAGTGAATAATAACATACACATACATAAATATATCAATGCATAAAATGGAGGATCTGAGAGTTTGTATAATAAGCTTATGTTATAGACAGAAATGAGTCAGGAGTCCACTCTATCTCCTTAGCTCCAAAATCTCCAAAATCTTTTCCCTCTCCTGCAGGTGTTCTTAATCCTGGCTGCACATTGGAATCTGTTGGGAGCTTTAAAAAACCTCAGTGTTAAGCTCACAGCCCAGATGAGTTGAAAATCAGAATCTCTGGAGGTTGAACCTAGGCATCAGTATTTTTAAAAATCTCCCCAGGTGATTTTAATGCACATCTAAGGTTGAGGATCACTACTCTTCAACTTCATTTAAGGAAAATAAATGAAGTGTAGGGTTTTCTAAAGAGAGTGGTTTTAAAAAAATTATTTTAACTGATCCCAGTGGTTTTCTCATCTGCTTCATTTTCTCCTGGTGGGATCACCACTGGGTAAAACAGGGGAAAACAGAGCTTCCTTCACCGAAGAAGAAGGTGGTGGTGGGGGGATCCTGGCTGCCATTCATCAACCCTCAGGCCACGCATCCCTTGCAGATGGCCCTTGTGCCCACGCCCACCCCCAGGACAGTGACCAACTGACTTCAATACATTCCATGGAGTAGAATTTTAAACTATCCAACAGACAATCTGACCATCACAATAACATGCATGACTGGGAAAAGCCTTGGTCCTATTTGTGATCGTAGGGCCATCTTCTCTTCCTATGCAGATAAGCTTCAATTTCCACCCTTTTACCTGTGGTTGTTCAGAGGACAAGTTTGCTAAAAAGAGCTCCAGGATCAATAGCAGAAACATACAAGTATTGTGAAGGTTATGCTTTCTCTCAGCTCATGTGGCCTCGTGTGTGTGTGTGTGTGTGTGTGTGTGTGTGTGTGTGTGTCCGTGTCCCCACAGCCCCAGGGGTGTAACTAATCCCGTGGAGAACAAGAGTGTATATATCCTTCCTAAAGGCATTTGTATTAAAAAAAAATTCTAAACTCTGCATTGACAAACAAACAGACAGACACATACACATATTTTCTGGGCATAAGTAATTTTGGTGATGTGCCTGTGAGGGAAAATTTATTTTACTTAACTTTAGATTGTAGCTGTAGGGGCTGTGAACTGCTTTGTTAGGTGGACCCAGCTTGTGAGCTTAGAGCATCATTGTATTTTCAGGGAAGAGTTAGTTTTGCAGCTGTGAGATGAATGTGGATGCATTTGTGTGGGACTGAATATTTTGAGTCCTGACCAAGGCTACCCCCTCCTAATGCAGAGTTGATCAGGCAAGTGTGGGGTGGCAAGTTTGCATAGGGGCCAAGGTATCTCCCAGAAGAGCAGATTGCAACTAGAATCTCATTGATGGATCGAGATAGTCTCAACTGACTGGCAGAAAAGAGCCCCAAGGTCCCCAGAGAGACCACATTTTCCACAAGGAAAGAGGACGGGTGAGTGACGGAATCATCTGATGCCTAGGTGTTGCCATGTGACTGGCATGATCCTGCATTTCACTGCCATTTGGAAGCAGAACTGACCCACATCTTCAGATGAGTGCATCCCTCTAAACTGAAGCCTGTGGTGGAAGAGAGCCTCCAGAGGAGACCCCCGGACTCACTGCTAATATAGGCACAGGGATATTTGAATAGTTGATTGGATATGTGATGATATTTGTACCTTGAAATTGGGGAGGCAGGGCACAGGGGTGTCAGAATAAAGATTCTTAATGAAACGTGCTCCCTTTTGACAAACCTTGTCACAGGTGCCGTAGGAACTGTGAAGATGATCTGAGTCCCCCATCATCCCTGAACTTGAAGCTCAGTCATGTGAAGAAGGGGATGAGGTTGGAGTCGATGGCATGGTGGTGTGTGGGTAGAGTTTAGCAGGGCAGATCAAATAAATTCTAAAACTACAACTCAAGGCAGGATGAAAACTGCCACAGAGTCACATTCATGACAAGCCACGGTGTTCCGTGGAAGAGGGGAGCCCACGTGGGTGGACACAGTTCCCCAGCATTAAAAAGAGCCTAAAAACGTTTCGTAATGGAAACCTGGCAGGGAGGGCTGCAGAGTTAAGGAGATAAGGAGAAGCATGGAGCAATCGCAGTGGATAGTGCAGAAGCGAGTCAGTAAGGAGTGACTGTCTGAGGCGTTGGTAAATCACACCTGATATTTTCCTCCCTGAGTTTGGAGCCAACAGAGAAGGAAATGCAGGAGTTAGAATCTGGATCAGCTTTGTGACTGATAAAGCTGATTGGTGGTGCAGCTTGGGTGTCTGTACCTCAACTGAATTCCTAAGACTTGCTTTTACTGAATTATAGTCACCCACTGAGTGGAAGGCAAAGGGGGCAGTTGCTGTCTTGCTCTGCCTCACCAGGATCTGGTTTCTTGCAGAAGTGCGTCTTAAAGATAAACAGTTCTGAAAAACAGAGGACAGAAAGGACTAAGCCACACTTGCCTAGTGTCTTTGCCTAATTTATGAATCCCCTGTCTGTCCTTCTTCTGAAGGATCCAAAAGAACAGGAAAGAGAGACCAGCATTTTCACTCTAATTGAATTTTTCTCATGAGAATACAAGGACAGGAGGATGGAGATTCTCTTCCAAACCTTTTACAGACTTCTTACCCCAAAACAAAGGAGCATCAGACTTTCATTACTTAATTGTACTCAAAGGCTCTCTTTCTCTCTCTCTCTTTTTCACTAAAGTGGACCTTTGCCATTTATCTGTGGTCTCTCATGGTGTCTTTTAAAATCTTCAGTTTCTACAATGACAATATTGAATAAGTTACTTGGTTTCTCTTAAATTCCATGTCTGTAGATGTTTTGGAATCTTTAGAAACACAAGGCAAGTTGTATGCCTTTTCAGCTCACACCAAAGTTCTATCTCAAAGAAACAAAGGTTTTATCACTCACTAGAGTAACTGTGTGCACAAGATGAATAGAGAACAGTAAACCTGTATTGAGTTGCTGATGTTGGGCAGTTAGCTAGACTCACCCACCAAATAAACAATTAAACCTGACAATACAAGTTTGTGTAAAAACCGCCTTCATCTCATTCCTAAATACGTGAAACTTCAGTGAAGTCTAAGAATTCCCAAAGCCCATGCCCTAGCATTTATCTCCATGTGTTATAAATGAGTGTTTGTGTCTCTTCCTTCATAACCATACCTTGAGTCCCAAGTCTTTTTTTAAAAAAGAATTAAGTCCCCAAAACAATGCACTTAAAAATATTTGTCATACAGATGGCCAATAGGCACATGAAAAAGTGCTCACCATCACTAATTATTAGAGAAATGCAAATCAAAACTATAATGAGGTACCACCTCACACTGGTCAGAATGTCCATCATTAAAGAGTCTACAAATAACAAATGCTGGAGAGGGTGTGGAGAAAAGGGAACCTTACTACACTGTTGGTGGGAATGTAAATTGGTGCAGCCACTATGGAAAACAGTATTGAGGTTCCTCAAAAAACTAAAAACAGAGCTACCATATATATGATCCTGCAACCTCATTCCTGGGCATATATCCAGAGAAAACTATAATTCAAAAAGACACATGCACCCCTATGTTCATAGCAGCAGTAAAGACATGGAAACAACCTAAATGTCCATTGACAGATGAATGGATAAAGAAGATGTGGTATACATATATACAATGGAACACTTCTCAGACATAAGAAAAAAACAATGAAATTATGCCATTTGCAGCAACATGAATCGACTCAGAGATCATCATACTAAGGGAATTAAGTCAGAAAGAGAAAGACAAATACCATATGATATCACTTACATGTGGAATCTAAAATATGACACAAATGAACTTATCTACAAAACAGAAACAGAGTCACAGACATAGAGAACAGACCTGTGGTTGCCAAGAGGTAGGGAGAGTGAGGGAGGGATGGATTGGGAGTTTGAGATTAGCAGATGAAAACCACTATATACAGAATGGATAAACAGCAAGGTCCTACGGTATAGCACAGGGAACTATATTCAATATCCTGTGATAAACCATAATGGAAAAGAAAAAAATATTTGTCAAATGGATGAGTGGAGTCACTTACCAGAGCAGCATAGTATTTATCTTGTGCTCATCTCACATAACAATTCTTGGACTAGGTCATTTACGGAGATGCCCACATGGCAGAGCAACATCCTGACTCTAGGCAGTGTGCATTTATTGTCTGTCTGCAGGGTATGGAGTGAGCACATGTGAGTTCATGGACAGTGACAGTCCTATCATCTGTGTTTTCAAGTATAAATGAAGTTTGCCACATTGTACTTACTGTCTGTTAACTTGACTGGGCTATTGAGTTCCTGTAGTGATTTTATCACTCAAGAGCCCTAAACCTCTGAAGAGTCCTGAGCTGTTATTATGTAGAGAATCAGAAAGGGTTGTGATAGAAAAAAATATGTCTTGTGGTTTTCCTTGTCAGGATCTTAGAAAAAACTAAACTCGTTCTGTGTGGATCTCCACTGAATCCTCTCATTTTTCAGGGTAGATCTGGCTAGAATTGGTCTGAGGCCTGGGACAGAGAAAGATTGTCTTGTTGAGTATTGGAGGTTGCCAGAACCTCTGTTAGGAAATTAAGGGTCTATATTATTTCCTAGGGCTGCTCTAAGTGGGTGGCTTACAACAATAGGAATTTATTATCTTACAGTTCTGTAAGTCAGAAGTCTAAAATCAAGGTGTTGGCAGGTTTGGTTCCTCCTGGAAATGCTGAGGGAGAATTTGTTCAATGCCTTACTCCTACCTTCTGATGATTGCTGGCAATCTTGGCATTGCTTGGCTTGTAGACATACCGTTGCAATCTTTGCCTCCATTGTTAAACAGAGCTCTCCCTGAGTGTTTGTACCCAAATTTCTCTCTTCTTAAGAGGACATCGGTCACTGGATTAGGGCCCACCCTAATCCAGTATGACCTCACTTTTACTTGATTTCATGGGCAAAAAAACTTGTTTCCAAATCAGGTCACATTCTGAGGTTCTGATTGGGATACGAATATTTGGAGGACACTATTCAACCCAGTATAGAGCCCGAGAAGCTAAAAGGAAATTCCACCAATTCCCCATTCTAACAATGGGGTCCAGGGTCAGGGCACTGGCCCTGTGATAAAGGAGCAGGAAGCCAAAGCCAAGGAGAAGAGAGTAAGTACAGGCACTTCCATACAGAGGAGTGGGCGTGGGGGGCAGATCCTGTGATCATCTGGAACAGCAGCTGTCCTGTACTGTTAGCTTTAGTAAATCTCTCAGGTCCCCTCCAGGCTTCATGCTGTCCTTGGACTCTATTGCTCTGACACAGCAGTAAAATTGAGCATCTTTTTATTTCCCAGAAAAGTTCACTTACCTAAGATTATGAGTGATCAGTGTAGACCCTACTGAAGATTTCATAGAGGAGGGCTATACACTATGTACCCACCAGTAAACAATTTGCAATTCACAGCTCACATTTTTTTTCCCTCCTAAAATGTTGCTATTGACAGTTTTTCTCTTTTGCCTTCTTGTCTCAGTCCAGAGTCTATCTGGAATTCTCCTTCTGTTACTCATAGCAATTGAGTTCTACCTCTGTCACCCACTTATTCATTTAAATACTCTCTAGGAAAAAATCTCTGCTTTTATCATTATCTAACCTTTTCAGAAGGCAATCTGGATTAGCCAAAGCAAATACTGTTCTTCTTTGTTGCGCCCCTAAACTAGATAGTAAGTTACTTTGATGGCAAGAACAATTTTGTTCATCTTCATGTCCTTTTCAGCACTTAGCATGGTATTGCCCACATATTAGGTCCTTAATAACTACTGTCTAATAATGACACTATTGATGCATAAGTCTGTACTTTTATCTTTCTGTTAGAGCTTTGCTGTGGTGGGTATAGACATCACCTTTGTTGTCTTTTTGAAGTGCCAAATTTATAAAGATGTTGGGAAGCAGAGAAATAATTTTTAAAAAGTCACTTATTCCCCCTCATGAACAAGTTTCTAAATATATTTGTATTTGTTCTAGGAGGGAGTCATCCAATCCAAAATATTTATTAAATGACAACTTGGTGAACATTAGAAAATTCAAAGAAATATGAGATATAATTTCTTTCTTGCACAAGCTTACATTCTAATGATGATTATTTTTGTGCATGTAGGAGGAATATAAATCCTTGTGATTTGCTATGGTAGACCTGGCATTCAAATTCTCAGTCTACCACTAAATGGTTATTTCACTTTGAACACATTTTAACATGTCTGAGACTCGTTTCTTTATCTAGAAAATGGGGATGAAAATAGTACACAATAGAATTGTTGGCACGATACAGTCGGGTAATGTTTCCTATGCACCAATATAGTGTGCACTCAATGAATGCAAGTTATCATTGTGTTTACTATTTGATACTGATGATGACAAAAAGTGCTATGGGATTTCCAGAGGGAGGCCATTTTTATTGGGAGGACTCAAAAAAGCTGCAAAGAAGATGGAGTTTTTTTTTTTTTTTTTTTTTATGGTACGCGGGCCTCTCACTGTTGTGGCCTCTCCCGTTGTGGAGTACAGGCTCCGGATGCACAGGCTCAGCGGCCATGGCTCACGGGCCCAGCTGCTCCGCACCATGTGGGATCTTCCCAGACCAGGGTACGAACCCATGTCCCCTGCATCGGCAGGCGGACTCTCAACCACTGCGCCACCAGGGAAGCCCAGAAGATGGAGTTTTTGAGGTGGTCTTGTAAGAATCGTTAAGATTTCCAAAGGCTGAAGTAAGATATTCTTGAAGGGATAGTGGTAACAGTGCCGAGATGCAGAGAAAGCTTGGTGTAGGCTCAGACCAAACTGGAGAAGGAAAAGAGTATTAGAGAAAAAGTAGCCATTCTCAAATGATCAGGATAAAGTTCTGTGGTCACACAATTGCATCTTGTTTCCACTCTTCCCATCTCCCAGGTCATACTGCAGTCATTAGTGATGTATTTCACATTTTATATGTATAATCACCTGGTAGATACAAACTGGTAGGAAGCATGAGGTTCAAAACTAGCTGGCCATCTCTAATTAACTAGTCCTAGATCTTGATGTCTTTCCTGTGAGTTGTTGCAAGCACACATTTGACTACCTTCTAAAAGTTCAGATTAAAAGGAAGCAAACTTCCAAAATTAGACTTGTAATTAAAATTTGACTTTGATCAGTAGCTGCTGAGAGGGTCATTAAGAGCCAAGAATGTACTGACACAGGGGGTTGTTGGGCAGATGAGGTGAGGAGAGAAGCAGAGAAATTGGAAACAAAAAATTGTTAAGAAGCGCTATCGTATTGCAAATATCAATTATTATAGGTTTATGGATGAGCAATTATTACATTAAAAACATTCTTGGCAGAAAGCTCGTATGGGTGTAGATAGCTGCGTCTCCCTCAGAGCTGGACTTTAATTTGATTTTTGCAAACATGTTTTTGGTTTCTTTTCTTTTGAATGGTTTCAGAGAACACTGGACAACACCTGGGTAGAAACTGCATCTAAACTGTAAAACTTGTCGAAAGATGATTTCTGCCTCCTGCAAAGCTCGGAACACTTCATCTCTGAAGGAGTCATGTGAGGGAGAGTGGAAGGGGAAATTGGTGAAGGAGGAGGGGTTCTCACACTGAGTGTGGAAGAGACGAGGCTGCGTTTTCCAGAACCAAGAAGCTGTGATCAAGGAGGGACAGACAAAGAAGCTCAGGGCTTGCTTTTGTTTCCTTGATTTAGAGTAATGACTCACTGGCATGAACGATGAGCATTGATATGGCAAAACAATGCAAGAAAGATGTGGTTTTAGCCTTCTGTCAGCCAGCTGTGTGTTGTGGCTGCCAAAAAGACTAATATGATCATAGGCTGCAATTATAGAGGATAGAAGAAAGTGATCATTCCCCTTTTTCTGCACACCTGAAGCGACACATTCCCTTTTAAGTGTGTGGCATGCCCCCTTGTCTGCCTGGTAGATTCCTATTCATCTTTCCAAAGCCAGCTCAAGGTCACCTCTTGTCTTCTATGACACTTTTCCTGACCCCATGCTCACCAGATTTAATCACTGCCATCTTGCGCAGACTCAGTTGTACTGTTACATTCATCACTTTTCATTGCCATGTTGCTTATGTGTCCGTCTGCCCTGGAGGCAGGATGCAGGTCTAATTCGATTTTTTACCCAGAGACCCTGGCACTTAGTAGGGGCTCAGTACATATTTATGGAATTGAGAGGAACAGACCAGCTGGAGCATGTTTGGAGAAGATCAGATAGAAAGGTGAAAGGACTTGAAGTCGTGTTGAAACCCAGTCGGAGTCAGGTCATGCTAAGTTAGCAAGTTGACCAGTAGTGGGTTTCTTCCTTGTAGGGGAGGATGAGCTCATCCCCTCATAGGAAGTACTATGGAAAGGGTCTGTAAATTGACTGGGAAGAGAGACTCCAGGGGAAGCCGGAAGGTACTCTTTACCTTGTTCCAAGAGCAAGAATGAGAAAGATATATGTAAAGGAATAAAGCAATTATGTGATGCAAAAAAAGAAGTTATGAGTTTTCTTTCTTCTTCCCAGCCATTTGTCCATGTATTTTCAAAGGAATTCAGGTATCCAAACATACAATGGAATTTATGCCAGAAATGGAAGAATTTTCTTTGAGTCTTGGAAAATAATGCCAATGGCTGAAGCCCCAAGGATGATGAAGGCCAGAAACACCACATTGTATACAGTGGAAGTCAAGGTGTAAGCAAGTCAAGGAAACTTGAGATACCTCAGTCACCAAGAGTGAAAAAAGGATGTGCAGAACAGTGAAATTTTGTGGCATGGGGAATTCCAGCCTCCACTCACCATATGTCAACTCATTGGTTATTGTATTTATAGTTTTACAGTTTTTCCTGTACAACCTTTACAAACCATTGCAAAAGTGCTGGAATAAAAATTGGGCAAGAATTTATCATCCTGTATTTCAGACATTTTCAGGAATACCTGACAGTGGGGGAGAAAAGGGAGAATGAGGGCAAAAAAGTAAACATATGACACATAGCAGAAGTTGAGGAAAGGTGAGTTGGCCTCTTAAAAAGTCATACAAGGAAATAAAACTGATTGAAGAACATGCTAACTAGTCATGCATGTGAAAGACTGTAATATTAAAGAGGGAGTATGCCTGTCTACATTTCTCCAGGTGGATAAATACAAGACCAGTAGGGTAGCAAATACGTTTTTTGGTTGAAAATAGTATAAATTGATTTTTACCTAGTTTTAGGCAAAAATCAAATTTATGAAAAAGTATTGTGTGCTCGCAGATCTGAAATTTCAGTTGAAGAACCTGTTCTTTAAGGAAACCAGGCTCTTCAAGATACTGCCATTAGGATAAATTGGTTCCAACTATTTTTCTCTCTTACCCCCTTACACTCAGAATTTAAATCCTTGGGAGGTAGATTTGGATTGTCATAGCTTGGATCACATGAGCACTCCTTGGCTAACAGAGAAGAGGACACCTCAGCTGACGGTACTATTAAGACAACATTAAATGCAGAAGGACAATTCCCCAAAGGAAAACCAAGGTGTATCCTTCGGAAGAAGAAGAAATGCAAGATGCAGAGCTAAAACATTAGTCATCTGCTGCAAATGCATAGACTGTTCCAGGAATTCCTTTTGACTCAAAGCACCTGGATGGGGGTTGAATGACTATTTGTCAAGCATATTGTAGGAAGAATAATTGAATAAATAATTGGATTGCATAAGTTCCTCTCTACCCCTGAAATTTTTACATCTTTGTGATTTTGGAAAAAGGTTCAAATCATGAGACTCCCTTTAGGAGGAATAACAAAACCATCTTTACTATTCCTATTCACAAGTTTATTTGCAAATATCCAGGATCAACCTCTATATACACAAACAAAAATACATCGATAAGCAACCCACAGTGCAAACAGCTTGTAATTAAAGAACCAGACTAATGCAACATTTTTCCACTTACAACTCTTCCCCACTGCTAGCATTCTGTAAGCCTTCTGTTATCAGATAAGTTAGTTATACACAATAAATACATACACATGTGTGAAGAGATTTAAATATATTTTTCCAAATGTAAATTAAGAATGTTTATCCAACCGCTCTGGATTTTGAGGCTGGTTTATAGTGGCTAAAAATTGCAGCTGAAAATAATTCCCCAGATAAGGTCCATTTCTTCTCATTTGAGAAGTACTGGGAAGGCTGTAATAGGATTCTTTAAAGTTTTGAGATATTTGTGTTCAGTTACTTGACAGATATTAATGATGTTTTCTATTCTGATTATATTATAGGATCATAGATATCTCAAGGTGGAGGACATGTTGAAACGTCCTCCTGTACATGTCCCTGGGACACCAAGAAAATTACTTTAGAGGGAATGGAGAGACATAAAATTTGGAGAGTTGGGCTGTACTCAGGGAAAGATAGAGAGCATAATATGGTTTGAAAATGGTTTCTCTCTTATTTCTAGTTGTAAGCAGCAGTCTTAGACATGTAGCCCAAGTCTCTGAAATATAAGATCTTCAGGGACCATTTATATAATTGAGGTATTGAAATGGTTCTCAACTTACCTGCAGAATTTACCTGAAGAATATTTTAGATTACCCTTAGAAACAGTAATTTACTAAGGCAATGCTTCTCAATGATGTGGAAAGGGAACACTTAGGAACATCAAAATCTTGGGGGTTTGGAGGAGTGTGTTATAGCTCCCGTATAGAAACTCCCTCACTATACCTCATCACTTCCAAGTTGAGAGTAAATGGTTTAGGGAGCAAATGATAGATGATTGAAATTGAGATAGTTCCTGAACCTGTGGTTTGCTGACCCTGAGTGTCTGATTGGCTTACCACTAGGGAGAAAAATTGCAATAAGTTATCCTCATATTCTTCTGCTAATCTTCAAAGACTTGGGAGAAACAAATGAACCAACCTTTATAATGTACATAACACATGGCTAGAACACATCCCTTTATCCTCATCATCAATAGTGTTTCCTCAGTTATCTCTGAATGCATGTCAATGTCACATTTAAATTGGTGTCTCACTATGGTAACCAGATATTTAAGTTAAATCTTGATCCCTATCCCTGAGAAATTGTACATCTAGTCTTTGTATCTCTGTGTAGGGGAGGACAAAAATTCTTTTCTCTTTATCCCATCTTAGGTTCATTGGCTGGGGCCCTGTAAATTAGGTTGTCAGAAGACAGATTAACAAGAGAAAAACAAACAGAAGTTTATTAACATGTATGTCACACATGCATGGGAGCCCTCAGTGATGAGTAACTCAAAGGGAATCATTAGAACTTGAGCTTATGTAGCATCTTAACAAAGAATAATAATTTTGTAGAGAAGTGACAAGACAAAGAAAAAGGACTTTGAGCTTCTAGGGGTGACACATTGTGGGAAAGCAAATATATAGAGGAACTAAGGGTAGATAAGGGCTGCTTTTAGGGAAGTTTGTTATGTAGCTTCCTCTGATGGGTGTCTGGGCTGGTAAGGTCCTAGAGTTGTCTCCAGTGATTTACTCCTGTCCCTCCTTATAGGGAAGAAGGGACACTTTTACAAATTATGTCCCACTGTTAGGCAAATAGAGGGAGATCAGAGAGCTTTTCTAGTATCTTCTTCTTCTCAATTGCCTTCAGCTCAGAATAATCCTTATGTCAAAGTGACATATTTTGGGGTGGCATATCCTGCTACACTTCTCTTGCGTTGTCTAGTCTATCTGTGGCCATAGTGTTCCATTGCTCCAGTTTTTTGGAGAGTTGAAGTCTTTTCCTTTTGTAGCCCTGATGACTAGCAATAGCTGGATGCCACTTGAAGAGACAGACTGGCTGCCACAACTATTTTCATGCTTCATGACTGTCTGTTTCTAAAAGGAAAATGTTTTCCTAGAGTGCGGTATAAGTTTAGGAATATCAAAGGCAGTCAGATACTCAGCATAATTATAGGTTAGTTTTGCCAACCAGATATTCAAATCATCTTCTTTTCATGGGAGGAGTGTGTGGTTGATTAAAACATTTGAGGCAGCATCTGACACAAACATTCCAGAGAGCATGTCAAGGAGATCTGGTAGTGGAAAACAGCCCTGTGAAGTCAGGAAGTCAAACTTCATCCAAATGGCATTTGGGAGGGAAAGGTGTTTCATATATGAGGCCCATGGGTATGAATGACTAATCTTTTGCGGCATTTTTTTTTCCAGTTCATGGTTCTGAGACAATAGCTGGAATTAGGACAGAAAGTCCTTGTCCCCTCTTACTCCTGGACACAGATGAATGATGATGTTCACAACCCATGGCATTGGCAGGATTATTATTATAGAACTTCTGTGTGCTAACTGTAACTTCACACCTCTCTCTCTCACTCACAAAACATATCCATGTGCAAATGAGTAAAAGTGGCATTTTCCTTAGGGCCAGGTTTCTCAAAGAGTGATTTTAGGTAGTTCATAGATAGGAATCAAATAACATTGACGCACATAGCCACTTAATCCTATTTAAATTCTCTTTCAATTCTTAGATTACATCAAGGGGAAAGACTCAATTTGTTGCCAGTCTTTCTTTAAACATCTCAGCTTTTACTAGCTCCCTTTTGAACAGATCAAAAGCCAGCTCTGACTCAGAGTTCTCAGCTAGCAACAGTCTCTAGTGAGTAACAGTATCTAAGTAAAACTTAACAACACTGTGTAGTAATTTTATTTATTTAAATTTAAATTAAATTTTATTTTATTAATTTTTTATTAATTTTATTTATTTTAAATTTTATTTTCTATTTTGGCAAGTGATACTGGTTTTCCATTTATAGTAGTGACATAAAGTTTCCTTCATAAATACATTTATTTAAGTCAAAAAGTGAGCCCATTTAAAGAAAAAGATTTAAGTAAATAACAGTAAAGATATATCCCATAATGCATAATAATGCAGATATGCTACAATAATAATATAGTTAGAAAATCCTGATAGTACTAATTGAATGATAGAAGTTTAGGAAATATTGCTATAGGAATAATCTTGAATTGATTCTAATTTTTCAAAAATAAATTCTTTTCAACTTTTAATACATTGAAGATTATTACTAACAGATTC
Organism: Delphinus delphis; assembly: GCF_949987515.2. Lineage (NCBI taxonomy): Eukaryota > Metazoa > Chordata > Mammalia > Artiodactyla > Delphinidae > Delphinus > Delphinus delphis. Next base: position 89,885,364 of record NC_082687.1, on the reverse strand, counting down.
CTTATGATACATTTCACAAACATTTAAGATGTCCCAGTGTATTATTTCACTCTAGTTTAGAACTGCTAACCTATGTAAACTTATTACATAGAAAACGTTTAGAATGTTGGACTCTGTTTTAATATTTTGGAACACGTTTCACATTTATGATCTGTGCTTGTGTTCTTAAAAAAAAAAAGTAGCAGCAAATGGTTCTAAAAGGCTCTTGTCGGGGAGATGGCTAATTTTCTTGTCAATGTTTCCTTTTCTCTTTTGCATTGTAACTAAGTTGTATCTGGATATGTGGATGACCAGTTACTTACATTTTTTCATATGGCAAAGTTCTTGCCCTTGAAATATGAGCATGCCTCCTCCCTGTTCTCCATCTGCTTCCTGATGGCTGGAAACTGGATTTGGTAGGAACCCAACTTCAATCATACAGGTAACAAGATGCCTAAGGAAAGATGGAGCAGCAAGGGGTAGGAGCTTGGATGTTTGAGTGACCAAGTTGAGCAGAGCAGCTCACCCTACCCAGATCATCCACATTGGAACTCTTGTGAGACAGAGGAATAAAGTCCTTTTTGCTTTAAGCCTCCATATTGCTTCCCATCTCCTTGTTACAGCAGCTTAGCTTTTAATCTAATATGGTACTCCTCCACTACCCAAACCACTCTCTATTAATATTAGATGTAATTAGTTGGCATAATGAGAAAAGGTGGGAAAGAAGTTGTGTCACCTTGTGCCTTTGCCACTAAATTACTTTCGACTCCTTCCGTGCCATCTCCTTCCTCGTAAGACTCAGAATGAGTCTGGGAGAGAGAGTTGTGGAGCAACTATTTAAATACACATTATCCCAAACTAATAAGTGTGAAATCTGTTGCTTTACTCCTTGTCTAAGTCAGAGACTGACTCTAGGCAGATTAAGGGGAAAGAAATCTATAAGAAGGATTTCAAAAAGCTCATAGAACCATGGAGAAACCTGGAAAGTCCAGGTTTCATAAATTAGGTGGCCAAGAGCTTGGGCACTGGGTGGGGCTGGGATGGAAGGCAGAAACTGTCAGGGATTTGTTTCAAGCACTTGTTCTTTAGTGTGCTCCACTCAAGATTCAGATTCCTGGGAGAGAGAATCTATTTGACCCACCTCAGTTCTATGATTACTCCTCAAGGCAGGGCAGGACCCCTTCATTGTCATGTCCACCATGCCATGGAGGATGGATTGTTCTTCAAAGGAAACTTGAAGCTCTCTTGCTCTGTCTGCCCTCAGTAGTGTGCTGGAATGAACTTGCACTGGTTCATGAAAGCTGATGGCACAGCTTTCCAGCTCCATGTTTAGTGACATCTCCCCGGGGGCTTGAAAGCCGCCGTGCTGGTAATATTTACACCAGAGACGTGAGCAAAAGATACAAGTCAGGCCCTTCTCTTCAGACAGCTGGTTGTTAAACATTTGCATGTTCTCCATTACCTACACCCTTTTCCTTCTTTCCACTTGGTATTTTCTGTAGTATCCCATATTAGATAGGCTGGCCTTTCATCAGACTCAAGAGAAATGGGATTTTTCCATTGACTTAGGAAACCTAGCTGATGGACATAAAAATGTTAATTTTTAAACATGCATCTAAAGCAGCATATTGTATTACTTGATTTGAAAATCAATTTCATCCATGTAGAACAAAGGTCTAGTTAAAATGAGGTTCGGAGATGTTGTTATAGCTTGTAAAATTCTGAGAAAGATTCCAGAAAGGCATTCTGATTTGGTTTGGGAACAAAAACAGCCCTGCTTTAGTATCTGAGTAGCTGTCATCCCATATTCTTTAATTATTTAATACGTAAGGGTAGCCTTCAAGTGCATAGAATCCAATAGACAATCAATAAATGCAGGATGAAAGAATGAATAACAAAATTGCAAGCATTTTAGGGAAAATATGGTATATTATACTCCTCTAGTGTTCTTTTTTTTGAATTTTTAAATTTTATTTATTTATTTGTTTACTTACTTATTTATTTTATACAGCATGTTCCTCTAGAGTTCTTTCACAGAGTTCATCACAGTACTGAGAACATGATTTAATAAATACATACTTGGTTTTTAACTTGAATTAGAGAGTATTTCTCAGGTAGTATAACAAACTGTAGTTAAATGAAAAAGCTAGCTATTTTGTGAACTGATTTTAATTTTGAGACTACAGTGATCAGAATTTTTTGATCCCTTTTTTGGGAGGCATGGTATTTATTTCATTCATTCAATAAGTTTGTTTTGAACACCTATCTGTTGCCTAGGTTTTCAGTTGTTTTGGATATATTTAGGGTAGAGTACATAAAGAATATATCCCTAGACAAAAACTTGAGGCTATGGTAATTTTTGTGTGTGTGTTTAATTTAAATTCCAGTTCCTGAACCATTCGATTTTTTTTTTTTTTTTTTTTTGCCGTACGCGGGCCTTTCACTGTTGTGGTCTCTCCTGTTGCAGAGCACAGGCTCCGGATGCGCAGGCTCAGCAGCCATGGCTCACGGGCCTAGCCGCTCCACGGCATGTGGGATCTTCCCGGACCGGGGCACGAACCCGTGTCCCCTGCATCGGCAGGCGGACTCTCAACCACTGCGCCACCAGGGAAGCCCTAGACTTTTTTTTTTTTTTAATTGTTCTCGAATAGAAGAAAGTAGTTAACCTGCGTCATGTGAACTGTTCAAGATAAAGGCATCTTTCTAAATGCAGATGTGTTTTCGCATAACTATTTAGTTATTGAGGAAATGCATATTTGTCACTTACTATGTGCCAAGCACTGCTGTAAGTAGTTTACAAATATTAACTCAATTAATTCTATTATCCTGATTTTACAGATATGAAAATCAAGGTATAGAAAAGGTAGGTAATTTATTTAAGATCACATAGATAGTAACGGGAGACCCAGATTTAAATCCAGGTGGCCTAGCTCCAAACTCTGAGCTCTTAACCTCACTCTGTTTTGTCTCCCTGAGATGACACTAGGATCTATAACCACAGAGAAGGAGATGAACAGAGGCAGGTGGATCATGTGGGAACTCAACTGAGTGGGAAAAGTGATTAGAGATGCCTTAAAAATGCGTGTGTAAGAGCATTTAATGCAGAATTATTCACATTAATCCCAAATCATAAAAATATGCAAATGTCTACCAACAGTAAAATACATTAAAAAGGAAAACAAGATGCACAAACAATGGAGTTCTATACAGCAAGGAAAATGAACTGACTACTGTTACCTACAATCAAGTAGAAAAGTATCACAAACCTAGTATTTAGCAAAAAACTGAGGTATGATATAAATGGTTACATGCTGAATTACTCCATTTATTGATATATAAAGATAAAAAATACGTAAATGGCAAAAACAGTCTATGGGGCTAGAAGTAATGGATATGGCTTCTTTTAAGGAAGAGAATAATGATTAGGAAGGTATATGGGGGCTTCTGATTTGTTGGCAATCTTCTATTTCTTGACCTGGGTGGTAGTCACTTGAGTGTGCCTACTTAGTGATAATTCTTTGAACTCTACAGTTATGATTTTTGCTTCTTTTGTATCTGTTTTATAGTTCAATAATAAATTAAGAAATATTGACTAGAGGATTAACAGGGAAAAGTGGTATAATTGAAGCCAGAAACAGGGTTGGGTGAAAAACAAGAATGAGTTAAGAAGAGAAATTATTTATACATAGTATATTTATGAAATCAACCAATTAATCTTGATTGTTTGATTTAGGTATGAAAGATTCACAAACTTTTCCATAAGGAGCCTGATATAGTAAATATTTTCAGCTTTGCTAGCCATGTACAGTCTCTTTCACATAATATTTTTCCTTGTTTTTTAGCAACTTTTAAAATGTAAAAAACATTCTTAGCCTGCTGGCTATATGAAACAGGCCACTTTGGGTCATTATGATGTTTCCATGTAGATTCATAAATTGCAACAAATGTACCAGGCTGGTGGGAGATGTTGATCATGGAGGAGGCTATGCACGGGTAGGCACAGGAGTATATGAGGAATATCTGTACCTTCTCCTCAGTTTTGCGGTGAGCCCAAACTGCTCTAAAAAATTAAAGTCAGAAACAAATTAAAAAACAAAAACAGAAACAAAACAGGCCACAGACCAGATTTGGTCCAAAGGCCATAGTTTGTTTACCCCTTAGCAAGTTCATGGTAATGCTAAAATGATTAAAATGCAGTTTTTGCCTTCCACATTTCATGCATTTATTCATTCACCATATCTTTACTGAATATCTCCTATGTGCTTTAAGTGAATGAGACAGCTGTATAAACCTGTAAATTACAGTACAATGTGATGAGTACCCTAACAGAGGTACAAAGTGCTTGAGAAAAAAAAAAAAGCAAATTTCTCTTTTTGAAGTCAAATTTCAACTGCTCTTGAAGTAAGTAGGGATTTACCAGGTAGGGAAGAAGTGGAAGGAATCCAGCATAGTGGATACACCAAGGAGTAAATCCACATAGACATGATATAAACATACATTTATAAGTTGTTTATTATATTACTTCATGTGACTGGAGCATCACATGTGTAGGGTGACAGAAGATGAGTCTACAGCAGTGTTTCCCCAAATTTTTCACATCATGGCACATATATGCCTTACGTGTCTGTGAAACCATGCACCTCAGATTGGTACTTGAACCCATGGGCTAGGACTCCAACCCACACGGCTGGGACTTGAACCCAGCCAAAACCCACATTCTTCCAACTGAGATCACACACTTGGTTTCAGGACTTAATGAAGCTCAGGTTCTTTTTTTTTTTTTTTTTTTTTCCTTTTTAACATCTTTATTGAAGTATAATTGCTTTACAATGTTGTGTTCGTTTCTTCTGTATAACAAAATGAATCAGCTATGTGTATACATATATCCCCATATCCTTCCCACCCTCCCTATCCCACCCCTCTAGGTGGTCACAAAGCACTGAGCCGATCTCCCTGTGCTATGCAGCTGCTTCTCACTAGCTAGCTATTTTACATTTGGTGGTGTATATATGTCAATGCTACTCTGTCACGACATCCCGGCCTACCCTTCCCCCTCCCCGTGTACTCAGGTCCATTCTCTATGTCTGCATCTTTATTCCTGTCCTGCCCCTAGGTTCATCAGAACCTTTTTTTTTTTTTTTAGATTCCATATATATATGTTAGCATATGGTATTTGTTTTTCTCTTTCTGACTTACTTCACTCTGTATGACAGACTCTAGTTCCATCCACCTCACTACAAATTAGTCAATTTCGTTTCTTTTTATGGCTGAGTAATAGTCCATTGTGTATATGGGCCACATCTTCTTTATCCATTCATCTGTCGAAGGACACCTAGGTTGCTTCCATGTCCTGCCTATTGTAAATAGGGCTACAATGAACATTGAGGTACATGACTCTTTTTGAATTATGGTTTTATCAGGGTATATACCCAGTAGTGTGATTGCTGGATCGTATGGTAGTTTTATTTTTAGTTTTTTTTTTTTTTTTTTTTTTGCGGTACGCGGGCCTCTCACCACCGCGGCCTCTCCCGTTGTAGAGCGCAGGCTCAGCGGCCATGGCTCAGGGGCCCAGCCGCCCCGCGGCATGTGGGATCCTCCCGGACCGGGGCACGAACCCGCGTCCCCCGCATCGGCAGGCGGACTCTCAACCCCTGCGCCACCAGGGAAGCCCTATTTTTAGTTTTTTAAGGAACTTCCATACTGTTCTCCATAGTGGCTGTATCAATTTACATTCCCAACAATAGTAAAAGAGGATTCCTTTTTTTCCAGCATTTATTGTTTATAGATTTTTTGATGATGGCCATTCTGACTGATGTGTGGTGATATGTCATTGTAGTCTTGATTTGCATTTCTCTAATGATTAGTGATGTTGAGCATCCTTTCATGTGTTTGTTGGCAATCTGTATATCTTCTCTGGAGAAATGTCTATTTAGATCTTCTGTGCATTTTTGGATTGAGTTGTTTGTTCTTTTGATACTGAGTTGCATGCACTGCTTGTATATTTTGGAGATTAATCCTTTGTCAGTTGCTTTGTTTGCACATATTTTCTCCATTCTGAGGGTTGTCTTTTTGTCGTGTTTATGGTTTCCTTTGCTGTGCAAAAGCTTTTAAGATTCATTAGGTCCCGTTTGTTTATTTTTGTTTTCACTTCCATTACTCTAGGAGGTGGGTCAAAAGGGATCTTGCTGTGATTTATGTCATAGAGTGTTCTACGTATGTTTTCCTCCAAGAATTTTATAGTGTCTGGTCTTACATTCAGGTCTTTAATCCATTTAGAGTTTATTTTTGTGTATGGTATTAGGGAGTATTCTAATTTCATTCTTTCACAAGTGGCTGTGCAGTTTTCCCAGCACCACTTATTGAAGAGACTGTCTTTCCTCCATTGTATATCCTTGTCTCCTTTGTCATAGATTACTTGACCATAGGTGCATGGGTTTATCTCTGGGCTTTCTATCCTGTTTCATTGATCTATACTTCTGTTTTTGTGCCAGTACCATACTGTCCTGATTACTGTTGCTGTGTAGTATAGTCTGAAGTCAGAGAGCCTGATTCCTCCAGCTCCACTTTTCTTTCTCAAGATTGTTTTGGCTATTCAGGGTCTTTTGTGTCTCCATACAACATGTAAAATTTTTTGTTCTAATTATGTGAAAAATGCCATTGGTAGCTTGATAGGGATTGGAACGAATCTGTGGATTGCTTTTGGTAGTATAGTCATTTTCACAATGATGATTCTTCCAATCCAGGAACATGGTATATTTCTCCCTCTGTTTGTATCACCTTTAATTTCTTTCATCAGTGTCTTATAGTTTGAGCATACAAGTCTTTTGTCTCCGTAGGTAGGTTTATTCCTAGGTATTTTATTATTTTTGTTGCAATGGTAAATGGTATTGTTTCCTTAATTTCTCTTTCAGATTTTTCATCATTAGTGCATAGGAGTGCAAGAAATTTCTGTGCATTAATTCTGTATCCAGCTACTTTACCAAATTCATTGATTAGCTCTAGTAGTTTTCTGGTAGCATCTTTAGGATTCTCTATGCATAGTATTATTTCATGGCAAACAGTGACAGTTTTACTTGTTTTTTGATTTGGATTCCTTTTCTTTTTCTCCTCCAATTGCTGTGCCTAAAACTTCCAAAACTATGTTGAATAATAGTGGTGAGAGTGGGAATCCTTGTCTTGTTCCTGATTTTAGAGGAAATGGTTTCCGTTTTTCACCAGTGAGAACAATGTTGGCTGTGGGTTTGTCATATATGGCCTTTATTATATTGATATAAGTTCCTCTATGCCTAGTTTCTGGAGAGTTTTTATCATAAATGGGTGTTGAATTTTGTTGAAAGTTTTCTTTTTTTGTAACATCTTCTTCTCGTTTTGGTATCAGGGTGATGGTGGTCTCTTAGAATGAGTTTGGGAGTGTTTTTCCCTCTGCTATAATTTGGAAGCATTTGAGAAGGATAGGTGTTAGCTCTTCTCTAAATGTTTGATAGAATTTGCCTGTGGAGCCATCTGGTCCTGGGCTTTTGTTTGTTGGAAGATTTTTAATCACAGTTTCAATTTCAGTGCTTGTGATTGGTCTGTTCATATTTTCTGTTTCTTCCTGGTTCAGTCTTGGAAGCTTGTGCTTTCCTAAGAATTTGTCCATTTCTTCCAGGTTGTCCATTTTATTGGCATATAGTTGCTTGTAGTAGTCTCTCAAGATCCTTTGTATTTCAGTTGTCAGTTGTTACTTCTCATTTTTCATTTCTAATTTTGTTGATTTGAGTCTTCTCCCTTTTTTTCTTGATGAGTCTGGCTAATGGTTTATCAATTTTGTTTATTTTCTCAAAGAACCAGCTTTTAGTTTTATTGATCTTTGCTATTGTTTTCTTCATTTCTTTTTCATTTATTTCAGATCAGATCTTTATGATTTCTTTCCTTCTGCTAACTTTGGTTTTTGTTGTTGTTCTTCTTTCTCTAATTGCTTTAGGTGCCAGGTTAGGTTGTTTATTTGAGCTTTTTCTTTTTTCTTGAGGTAGGATAGTATTGCTATAAACTTCCCTCTTAAAACTGTTTTTGCTCCATCCCATAGGTTTTGGCTCATTGTGTTTTCATTGCCATTTGTTTCTAGGTTTTTAAAATTTCTTCTTTAATTTCTTCAGTGATCTCTTTGTTATTTAGTAGTGTATTGTTTAGCCTCCCTTTGTTATTTAGTAGTGTATTGTTTAGCCTCCCTGTGTTTGTATTTTTTGCTGTTGTTTTCCTGTTATTGATATCTAGTCTCATAGAGCTATGTTTGGAAAAGATACTTGATACAATTTCAATTTTCTTAAATTTACCAAGGCTTGATTTGTGACCTGAGATATGATCTATCCTGGAGAATGTTCCATGAGCACTTGAGAAGAAAGTGTATTTTGTTGTTTTTGGATGGAATTTCCTATAAATATCAATTAAATCTATCTGTTCCATTGTGTCTTTTAAAGCATGTGTTTCCTTATTTATTTTCATTTTGGATGGTCTGTCCATTGATGAAAGTGGGGTGTTAAAGTTCCCTACTATTATTGAGTTACTGTTGATTTCCTCTTTTATGGCTGTAAGTATTTTCCTTATGTATTGAGGTGCTCCTGTGTTTGGTGCATAAATATTTACAATTGTTTTATCTTCTCTTTGGTTGATCCCTTGATCATTATGTAGTGCCCTTCTGTGTCTCTTGTACTAGTCTTTATTTTAAAGTCTATTTTGTTTGATATGAGAATTGCTACTCCAGCTTTCTTTTGTTTTCATTTGCATAGAATATCTTTTTCCATTCCCTCACTTTCAGTCTGTATGTGTCTCTAGGTCTGAAGTGGGTCTTTTGTAGACAGCATATATTCAGGTTTTGTTTTTGTATCCATTCAGCCAGTCTATGTCTTTTGGTTGGAGCATTTAATCCATTTACATTTAAGGTAATTATTGATATGTATGTTCCTTTTACCATTTTCTTAATTGTGTTGGGTTTGTTATTGTAGGTCTTTTCCTTCTCTTGTGTTTCCTGTCTAGAGAAGTTCCTTTAGGGTTTGTTGTAAAGCTGGTTTGGTGGTGCTGAATTCTTTTAATTTTTGCATGTCTGTACAGGTTTTAATTTCTCTGTTGAATCTGAACAAGATCATTGCTGGGTAGAGTAATCTTAGTTGTAGGTTTTTCCCTTTCATCAGTTTAAATATGTCCTGTCACTCCCTTCTGGCTTGCAGAGTTTCTGCTGAAAGATCAGCTGTTAACCTTATAGGGATTCACTTGTGTGTTATTTGTTGTTTTTCCTTTGCTGCTTTTAATATTTTTTCTTTGTATTTAATTTTTGAAAGTTTGATTAATATGTGTCTTGGCATGTTTCTCCTTGGATTTATCCTGTATGGGACTCTCTGTGCTTCCTGGACTTGATTAACTATTTCCTTTCCCATGTTAGGGAACTTTTCAACTATAATCTCTTCAAATATTTTCTCAGACCCTTTCTTTTTCTCCTCTTCTTCTGGGACCCCTATAATCCAAGTGTTGGTGCATCTAATATTGTCCTAGAGGTCTCTGAGACTGTCCTCAATTCTTTTCATTCTTTTTTCTTTATTCTGCTCTGTGGGAGTTATTTCCACTATTTTATCTTCCAGGTCACTTATGTGTTCTTCTGCCTCAGTTATTCTGCTATTGATTCCTTTTCAAGTATTTTTAATTTCATTTATTGTGTTGTTCATCATTGTTTGTTTGCTCTTTAGTTCTTCTAGGTCCTTGTTAAATGTTTCTTGTATTTTCTCTATTCTATTTCTGAGATTTTGGGTCACCTTTACTATCATTACTCTGAATTCTTTTTCAGGTAGACTGCCTATTTCCTCTTCATTTGTTTGGTCTGGTGGGGTTTTACCTTGCTCCTTCATCTTGGTGGAGGGGGCTGGTGCTTGTGCTGTCATGGTTGGGGCTGTATTTTGTCCTTCTAGTGGGCAGAGCCACGTCTGTTGGTGTGTTTTGGGGTGTCTGTGAACTTAATATAACTTTAGGCAGCCTCTCTGCTAATGGGTGGGTTTGTGTTTCTCTGTTGCTTGTTGTTTGGCATGGGGCATCCAGCACTGGAGCTTGCTGGTGTTTGGGTGGAGCTGCGTCTTAGTGTTAAGACGAAGATCTCTGGGAGATCTCTCGCTGATTGATATCACGTGGGGCCGCGTTGTTTCTGGTGGTCCAATGTCCTGGTCTTAGCTCTCCCACCTTGGAGGCTCAGGCCTGACACCTGGGCGGAGCACCAAGGCCCTGCCAGCCACATGGCTCAGAAGCAAAGGAAGAGAGGAGAAAAAAATATAACGAAAAATGAACATACAGAACCCTAGGACAAATGATAAAAGCAAACCTATATAGATAAAATCACACAAAGAAGCATACACATACACACAAAAAGAGAAAAACAAAATAAAACGAAAAATATATATATTAAACAAAAGGAAGAGAGCAACCAAACCAGTAAACAAATCCACCAATGATAATAAGCACTCAATACTAAACTAAGATAAACATAAAACCAGAAACAAATTAGATGCAGAAAGCAAACCCCAAGTGTACAGTTGCTCCCAAAGTCCACCGCCTCAATTTTGGGAACATTCGTTGTCTATTCAGGTATTATTCAGATTCAAGGTTTATCAAATTGATTGTGTGGATTTAACCTGCTGCTTCTGAGGCTGCATGGAGAAACTTCCCTTTCTCTTCTTTGTTTGCACAGCTCCTGGTGTTTAGCTTTGGTTTTTGCCCCACTTCTGTGTATACGCCACCCTCAGGAGTCTGTTCCCTGCCCAGACAGGAGGGGGATAAAGCAGCGGCTGATTAGGGCTCTTTCTCACTCAGGCCAGGGTGAGGGAGGGGTACCGTAGTCATAATTGGAATGTGGGCTGAGCCTGAGGCGGCAGAGGCCAGTATGACGTTAGGACAGTCTGAGGCACGCTGTGTGTTCTCCTGGGGAACTTGTCCCTGGATCACAGGACCCTGGCAGTGGTGGGCTGCAGAGGCTCCCAGAGGTTGTGGATAGTGACCAGCGCTTGCACACGTGATTCTTGGTGGCAGCGGCAGCAGCATTAGCAGTTCATGCCCATCACTGGGGTCCAAGCTGATAGCTGTGGCTCATGCCTCTCTCTGGAGCTCGTTTGGCAGTGCTCTGTCTTCTGTGGGCACACTGGGAAGGAATTTGCTCTCCTTGTGCACCCCAAAACAAAGTTCTCTTGCCTCCCCAGCAGGTCCAGACTTTTCCCCGGAGTCCCTCCTATCTAGCTGTGGCACACTAGCCCCCTTCAGGCTGTCTTCATGCAGCCAACCCCAGTCCTCTCCCTAGGGTCTGAGCTCCAAACCCTGAGCCTCATCTCCTAGCCCCCACCTTCCCCAGTGGGTGAGCAGACAAGCCTCTCAGGCTGGTGAGTGCTAGTTGGCACTGATCCTTTGTGTGGAAATCTTTCCTCTTTTGCCCTCTGCACCCCTGTTGCTGCACTCTCCTTCGTGGCTCTGAAGCTTCCTCCCGCCCACCCCCTGCCTTCGCCAGTGAAGGATTTCGTGGGGATTTTCTTGCCCTTTGGGAAGTCTGATGTCTTCTGCCTGCATTCAGTAGGTGTTCTGTAGGAGTTGTTCCACATATAGATGTATTTTTGATGTATTTATGGGGAGGAAGGTGATCTCCACGTCTTACTCCTCTACCATCTTGAAGGTCTCTGACCAAAGCTCAGGTTCTTGATGTCTCATTGCAGAAAGAATTCAGTGAGAGACAAAGTGATAGGTTAGAAGTGGATTTATTTAGAAAGAAACACACTCCACAGACAGAGTGTGGGTCATCTCAGAAGGCGAGAGTGGCACCAGGGTATGGGGTTGTCAGTTTTTATAGGAGTGTGTAATTTCATAGGCTAATGAGTGGGAGCAGTATTCCAGCTATTTTGGGAAGGTGCAGGGATTTCCAGGAATTGGGGCACTGCCCACTTTTTGATCCTTATGGTCAGCCTTGGAACTGTAATGGCACCTGTGGGTGTGTTGCTTAGCTTGCTAATGTATTACAGTGAGCATATACTGAGGCTCAAGGTCTAGTGGAAGTCGACTTGTCCACCATCTTGGACCCATTTGATTCTAATGAGTTTATGTCACGTCCTTAGGCTGTGTCATTCTTTCAAAGCTTGTGCCCTGACCTCTTCCCTCCTGTTTCATTTGGAGCACTGGGTTAAACAGATGAAGCCACTTGTGATGGAAGAATGGGCCCAGGGACTTATGCTTCCCTAGGCCCCGCTAGGCTTCTCTGAGATCTGAGTGTATCACTCCACTCACTTATAACCCTTGACACCCAGGTAGACATTTTGGAGTAACTAGGGAAACAGTAATTGAGCAGGTGGGTTTTAGGTCAGGAGGAATTTTGGTGGCTTTACACTCTCCATGACTGAGGCTCGAATTCTGGTTTTGTCACTTTTTTACTGGATGACTTAAGCAACGTATTTTGAAACCCCTTTTCTTCCCTTTCCTCCTCCTTGTAAAATGATGATAGTACCTGGAAGGAATCTTGTGAAGCTTAAAATTAATGAGATATTGTATATAAAGCTTTTGCTGCAGAGTCAACACTCAACAAATTAATTTCTTCTCCATAGTTTTCCAACCTCCCTATGCACAATTAAAAATCCCTTGATAAGAAAACCTATTCCTTTTCCAATTTCTACACCCGCTGCCTGTGGATAGTAGTAGGGCTTTCTGACCTGGAGGGAGGAGTGATAAGTGAAGAGTAACCATAAAATAATGAATAAATCTATTTTTTTTGGCACTCTTACTTCAAATGATAATTCTTTAGAAAGAGAGAGGTCATCAACTCTTGGAACACATGATACAGGTTGTACTCTCTGTTAGGAGATACCTTTCTCTTTTTCTTTTTCCATTCCTTCCTTCTCTTTTTTTATAAGCCAAGGGTGCAGGGCCTGAGTGGGCTGTGTCCTGGAGGTGAACTAAGGACTCTGGTTAACCATGGCTTTGAAGGAAACTCATCAGCTGAGTTCAACAGGAACATCTGTGGGTTCATACTGGCCAAGTCCCTAGATATTTTTTCACTGCTGAACATGCTACTTCCCAACTGTTTAGATAGTGGCTCAGAGCTGTGCACATATTTTGAGATGCATTCTGCTGATTGGATTATTTTTAAAGCCTATTTCTTATCTAAAGTATTTCCTTTAATTGCTTCTTTTTGGCTTGATGTTAGGTCTCAGTGAGGTTGTTCCAAGTCTAGAAACATAGAATACTGATTTCCAAAATTGGAACTAGCCACCCTATCACTTTCCAGATAAGGAAATTGATGCCCCTTGGGGTGAAAAATTGCTCAAGTCACACAGATCTCTCATTCTTTCTTCTTTCCCTTCTTTCTCCTTTCCTTATTTGCTGAATAACTCCCAGATGCCATGCACTGTTTTCAATGTTAATGATACAAAGAGACATATGACACAGACTGCTGAACTCCTAGTCTAGTGCAGATGGAGCTATGTAAACTAATTATTACTCTAGACATGATAAGCGATTGCATAGAGGGGCACACAGGAGTCCAAGAACCCAGAAGAGGGCCAAGTAAATTAGACTTGGAGAGTCAGGGATATTGATTGGAGTCTCAAATGTTGTATTGAGTATGAATGGGCTGTATAAAGAGTGAAGTGTGAGGACACAAGTGAGAGAAATGATCTTGCAGGAAGAGGGAAGAGTATAGTATAATAGCATCAGGTATTCATTTCATTTTCCTGAATTTATTTATTTATGGAGACAGGAAGGAAGGGAGGGAGGAAATTAGAAAGAAAATAAAATTCAACATGGAATGTCACTCCTCCTGTTCTCCCAGGCTGTGCTTTTGTGATGTGCATTGCTCTCCAGCTCAAGGGAGTCATAATTGAGTCTCACACTCATGGAGGAAGAGGGGCAACTTCACAGCCATCAAAACCTCTCACAGGCATGTGTTAGCATCTCACCAAGCCAGTGCAACCCAGAACTGTTTTGGTTATACATGATTTTATAAGCAAGTGTAGAACTGAAACCCCTGTAAGATGTTCTTCCACTTATAAAGGCATTCCTATCACGTGCTTATCCATAGGGGTTTTCGTTAAGGTGAAATGGTTGCCTGGTCGGCTTTAGGAAATGCAATTCTTTCTACTGATTTGATGAAGATAAATTTTATGGCTGCCATGAACCATCTTCTCTGATTTCTTTCATTGGAGGAAGTGTTGAAAGAGCTGTGAAGTCAATAAACAAAGTTAACTAACTGCACAACTTTTACTTTCCTAGCTCTGCATGGAACCCCAGAGTCAGTGTGATCCTGAGATACAGCCTTCCCATAGGTCATGCCCACGGGTCTCCATTATCTGTAAGCAGTACACACTCCAGAGCATCTTATTAATGATATTTAATTACATTGAAATTAATGATGTTTTTCATCTGATCCTGGGCTGATTTTACAGCTGGGAGATAAGCTGGGGCGACTTTGGCTTTTCTATCTCTCCATCTCAGAAGTCAAGTGCCCCCTTTTATCTCTGTTGACTCTCTGCTTTTTCCAGGTGCCCCATTTTTCCACCTGTACTTCCTTCTCTGACTACCACCCCTCCCTTTTCCAGGAATAATTAGCTACCCCAAACCACAGAAATGATCCATTTCCACATGAGGGTTTCTGATGATATGGACAATGCAGTATTTCTCAACATAGTTTAATTTGCATATATGCTGGCCATACTTCATTAGGTTTAAAACATAGAGATTGTCAAATGAGCACTATCTGAAAGCTCCAACAATGCAATAGTTTTAGCAGACTCTAATCTCATCATTGTATACTTGAGTGCTCTGGGTTTTGCTGATGAAAATCTTTACAGAAGTTGAATGGAGTATTCAATTCTCAGGTTCAGGAATTTTATTATTTCCCGATGAAAATAATGGGGATTGTAGATAGGATTTACTGCACTTGAACTGAATTGATGGTTTTTGTTTTGTTTGAGCAAAAACAGGTGTTTGGGGGAATAAATATTTCTGTTGTGAACTGTAATACAATAGCATTGAGAATGAAATGTTTAAAAACTGAGTATAGGGCCTGATGATGAACATGAATTGGATGGTGGAAATTCCTTCAGAGTTCAAAGTCTTATGTTAGTTGAAGGATTCAAAGAGTAAATTAGAAATACTCTATTTGGATTTTTTGTTCTTGGTAAATGGTAAGAAATGCAGTCCTTGAATAATGCTTCATTGTATTGACAACCTAACTATTGGTTTATTAGGGCAGAAAACCAGAAGTATTACATCAAATAATTTCCCTATTTATTTCTTTCTCTACTTACCTCAAATCTTCCTTAATCTACTCTCTGCTCCACCTCCCCCACAAAAAGCCAAAAAGACCCATAAAATAATATCAAAATGCTAATATAATAAAAACAATAATGACTAAAATTAAAATGTCTCATTGCATTCATTCAGGTAAGCTTCAACATATTGTATAATTGAAAATTCCCCAATTATCTCTGCATCTGATCATAGGATGCATATCTTTTTCTTCTTCCATATTCTCTTAGCTCATTCCTTCATTTATTCATTCACTGAACATGTAAACATATATTTGTAGACATCTGCTATATACCAGATATTATTATAGGCACTAGAGAAACAATGATGTGCCACCCCTTGTCTCTACTCTGATGGATACTGTAATCCAGGAGAGAAGGCTGACATTAATCTGTAAATCACACTAGTAGAGATGTAAAATTATAATCATGACACATGCTAGGAAGGACAGGTTTATAGTGTCAGGAAAGCTTAGAGAAGTGAGATTTGATCTATCCTGGAGGACCATGAACGGCTTTCCTGTAGAAACTGCTATGGAGCTGAGATCTGAAGGAACCATAGGCATTTGTTGGCCAAGAGAAGGTGGTGAAGGTGAATGTTTCCCAAATGGAAGATGCGATGTATGCAATGATTCCACGGTGAGAAGGAAAATGGCATCATAGCACAACAGCCTCACCTCTTTGGACAAGAGTTTGGGTCTTTGGTTATTTCTTTTTCCCTTTGTATTTCTTTGTATTTCCTTTGTATTTCTTTTTTCCTTTGTACTTCAGATTTCTAGAGATGAAATCTTTCTCCTTAAGAACTTGATCTGCAAAGGAGAAGAAGCAAAGGGTAGGGTTTTCTTCCTGATGCCAACCCTCTTGCCCTCTCATTCTCCTTCCTCAGCCTTGTCAGAATTGACAAAGGAGTGGTAGACTAAAGAGGTCCTGTCTGGACGTGAGCTATGGGAAAGTGTGTGAGGGCCTTAAGTGTCCAGTTGTAATTTTCTAGTTGGCAGCAGGCTCAGTGGAAAGAGTCCTAGACTTAGACTCAAAAGATTTGACTTTGCAGGATGAGTCATTTAACTTCTATGAGTCTCAATTTTCCTTGTCTAATGGGTGGCTGTGAGGTTCAAATGAGACAGCAATGCCAGAGAATATAACACATTTATTTATATATGTGAGAAACAATTTTATTTTTATTACTTATTCAGAAGTTCTGGGAAGGTTCAGCACACTTTTCAAATAGAATCTCAGAAGGAAAATTTTTCTCAGTGACCAGAATGTATATTTTTAAATGTATGTTCTAAAATAGTATAATGATACACTGTCTCCTCAAAATAAGAATAGGACTAAAGGATGGTGTTGACCACTTGAGCTAGGGTGCATCTTGCTGCTGTGTTTACTGATGCAATGGATCATTTGGGCAGTTCTGCTCACCGACTTGACTCTATTTAAAGTCTAAGTTCAATTCAGTCACCATATGTGGACACAGCTGGTGCTGGCTGAAACAGAATTAGATCACTTTCTGAGATGATTCCGATCTTCAAAGTACTTCAGCTGAAATACCAGATAAGTGAAGCAAAGGGTCATCTATGCTCTAAACAAAGGGTCATCTGTGCTCTAAACAGAGACTTTATCAGAATGGGTCTCCTCTAGATCTGACACAAACTAACAAGTTTTAAGATCTTCTGGTCCTCACTGTTCTATCACTAAAAGGACTGGAAAAGAGGGGACACCAAAAGTTCATTTTAGCTCTTCTTTAACCACTATCAGGAGGTGTTAGAGTCCAAGAGACTTGAATTCTTTTTTTTTTTTGACATAAAATACTTCAGTGTGCATATTATCTATAGAAAGAAGAGCAAATTATAAGCACCTGCCAGAAACTTCAGGGGAAATTTTCCATTGAGCAAGAAAGGATGAGCCGACATTATTTCTACAGTACTTATTATTTCTAATTTGAGATTTATGAGAGGTCATTGACCATGAGAGGTCAAATGACACACATTTACTTTATATGTCATACTATTTATTTTTAGTCAACTTAAACGTTAAGGGCTTTTTTTTTTCTGGTTTGTTTACAGAAATAACACTTTTTAAGGAAAAATAACATTTGCAAACAAAAAGTATTTAGTGAGAAGAGTAGAATTGTCATAATTAAAAGAAATACCTTATTGAGGTATGACTGACATACAAAAAGCTGTACATATTTAATATATGTAGAACTTGATGCCTTTGAAGGTAAGTGTGCACCCATGAAATCATAATCATGATTTATGCCATAGACCTATTCATTACCTCCAAAAGTTTTCTTCCACCCTTCTGTACATTATTATTAATATTTTTGTGATAAGAACAGAACATAAGATTTACCCTCTTAGCAAAATTTTAAGTATACAATGTAGTATTGTTAATAGTAGGCACCATGATATACAGTAGGTCTCTAGGACTTATTCATCTTGTATAATGGAAACTTCATATCCTTTGAATAATACCTCTCCTTTCCCTCTCCCCCCAACCCCTGGCAACCACCATTCCATTCTCTTCTTCGATGACTACCAGATCTGAATTATTATCCTGGCTCTCTTACTTATTGTCTGTGTGACCTTAGGCAAGTTACCTAGACTTTCTAAGCCTATTCACTCTTTTGTAAACCAAAGGAAACCTCACTGGGTTTCCATGAAGATAAACTGACATATATATGAGAATCTGACATATATATGAGAATCTCTCTTGCATATTGAGCACTAAATGTTTATGACCTTCCATTTTGTTTTCTTTTCCACTTAAGTTTGTAGGAGTGAATTTGGTCTATATGAGCTTTTGTACTTCAGTTGGTCTCATCTAACTGAGAACTTCTTGAATGGGATTAAGACCCACCAAATTCTGCACAGTTCAAAGCCAATAACTGTTTATTGAATAGAAAATGCTTGAATTTCCTCAACACTCTGAGAGAGAAATAAATTTCCATTACTTCCAATTATTTCACTTGTAATAATTAGGTATCAATCTTATGACTCATGATATTGCCTTATATTGAAATATAAGGAAGACAAATTCTTAAGAAGGTAAGGAGAAAATGAGTGTGAGATATTAAAAAGTTCCTTATGCATTTCTGAAATAAATGTAGTGTGCTTGTTTTGAAAGAATTGCTGCTTCCGGGGAGAAAGGTGAAAATCTATTAAAGGGAAAGAAGTTTCTAAAGAAGTTGAGAGTTTCTTTTTATTTTCTTCAACAAATTCTTACTGCCAAGTATTGGCTCTTGGAAAATACAGCTAGCCACCTATAAAGTTGTAATAGAAAATAGTAAAAGCAATGAAATGTACAATTAAGGATCACACACCCTAGATATCTTCTAGTTCATTAGTCTTCCTATCTCCATCCAGGAGTTTTCTCAATCTCTTGCTTTTTACTCCCAGACTCAACTACAGTGAAACTGATGATAAGGTTCACTCTTCTTTATAGTGTTTCCTTGCACAAAGCAATGATCTCTTAAAGATGATGTATAATACTCCCTCAGGAAATGCTGTCCATTTTAGACTTTTTTTCTGCATGGTAGCGTTCTGTTTTTCTCAGTGAATGTTGTAAGCTAGATCAGTAGTCGTAGGGATTTTTACTGGATTCACCAGTACAGAGAGTTCAAGCCAAGTTGTGTGAAATTTTGGGGAAGGGGTTGTTCTAGAATTTTTGAGGGTGAATTCAGGGGACTGAAGGAATCAGTAACCAAATGTAGATGAAAGCATTTGTTGATTCAACAAACATTTACTGAGCTAAGATAGGTACTGGAGATGAAAAAAAAAAGTAAGAGAATCTATACTCTCTTCAAAGAGTTTCTGTTTATAGTTTGGTGGGGGAATGTCTATGTGAGCCCATCGACTACAGTGCCCTTTTCTTGATGTAATTACACAATGTAAAAAAAAAAAAGTGGAACTTCTTAAATAACCAGATTGGTGGGGAGGGGGTGGTGAGAGGAAAGTCATGTGTTCAGTGTGGATCCCAGAGTGACAAGAAGTCAACCTTCTCTTCAAAGGCTCTGGTGAGCCAGGATGGTGGAGCCATGGGTTCCATAAGTCTGGGAGTAGGATATTTATCAGAGACCCCAGAGACTCAGGGACTTATAACTTTTTTTCCCCACTGAATGGCTCTGTGACCTTAAGCACTCAATTATTTAGAGCCTTATTCATCTATAACTGGAGTGGGATTGGTGGTTAAGTACCTTAAATTCCCTTCTATGATGGATGCCTAGAAGTATGGCAAGGGGAGATGGGGGTACAGAACATGGGACCCTGACTTGTTGCAACTTCACTGGTGGAGTCACCTCCTTTTTGCCTCCTTAAGTCACTGTCCAACACTGTGGTGCTCACAAACCAAAGTCCCCTTAAATCGCTCTTCCTCACTGATGTCCTGAGGATTGTTCTTAAATGTGGGTTAGGAATAGCTCACTAAAAAACCCATATTCCCTGTTGGGACAGATTCATTCTGGTTTAGGGGACTTCCCTTTGTGTTTTCACAGGTATCTATGCTTACCTCTACTGTAAGAAGTGTAACTGTGTATCAAAACAGGTTAGTTGTCTAGTCAGCTGTTTGGAGAGAGGAGGAAGTCTCAATAATCTCTCCACCCCCAGCTCTCAGCACAGAGCTAGGAATGTAGTAAATGCTTAATATATGTTTGCCGGATGAATGGACGAATGAATGAATCAATGAGTGAATGAACTCACATTTTGCTGAAAGTCTGATGGTTATAGACAGTCTACAATTTCCCCCAGGTTATGATAATATTGAGCAGCCAGAAAGGTTAAGCTCCAGACATAACTATGATCTTTATTTCAAGTTCAAATAGCCTTTATTTTGTAGAATTTTGTAGAAAAGTTTAGCATCATAAAGACCTTCTTCTGAGATTGATTTTTCCCTCAAATCTGTATCTGTGTCAAAATGCCACAAACAAAGTTCTGCAGAAAATGCAGTGAAAATTATTCAAGGTGGGCAAGGAGAAAATATCAAAGCAAGTCTTTCAGGTGGAAAGGTAATTTATGGCTTTAAGTAAAATCCTTTCTCCTTGCCCATCTTGAATAATTTTCACTGCCTTTTTCTCCACTTGTAATCCTTTCTAATTTATACCATATTCTCTGACTAGGGGTATGTGCTCATTGACCTGTCATCCAAGTTATGTTTACACAAATAACTTTAACATTAGTGATAATAACTGATATATTTGAATGCCAGGCTAAGTGCTTTCAGTGATGTTATCACACTGAAGTTCTATATTCTTGTAAGAAAACATTATCCTCCCTACTTTTTAATAATTAGAAAGTTAGAGGGTGAATAACTTGTCCAAGGTTTTGCACCTGGTAAGTGTCAAAGTTAGAAGTCACACCAAGATCTAATTTCATTATCTGTATTCTTTTAATTATTTCATGTTGTCCCTCATGATATTAAATTCTTGATAGATGGAATATATTTTGTCTAATAATCATAAAATCCAATGAAATAAAAAGACAATTGTAAATGGTGAGTACATGGAAAAAATCAGTCAGTTGCCTGCATTTTTCACCTATGAGGATCTTGTGAGGTATTATGATATATCACCAAATATTAGATTTTTCCATAATAAAATTAGAGATTCAAGGAATTTGGGAATTCATTTTTACAGAGAATATTTATTGATCACCTACTGTGTACCTGCTTTTCTGAGCTTGGGGCATAGCAGAACTGAACAAAATCCTTACTCTCTAGAAAACTAGGAGAATAACACACATAAAATCCATGATCTTATGGAATTCTCATTCCCATTATTGTCTCAATTACAATTCAGGTGGAAACAAATTATCCCAAATTACACAGATAATCACCTCTTTAGTCCATTTCACTGCTCCTGTAGACTTAACGAGCCTTAACCACCTATTGGGACCCCAAACATTCCTTTGAAAATGAATTAAATTTGTAGAATGGAGAATAAAGAAAAATATTTAAATTGTTTTTTGATCTGTGCTCTGTTTCTCAGTGGACAATATTGAAGTAATATAATTTCTGCTTTGATAAAATGGTAATGAGCCTTTATGCTCTAATATTGTGTGGGAATTAGGGGATTGTTGACAATAATTGTGCCTCAAAAATTTGTGAGTTATTTAGTGAATTAAAATTTACTTCATTAACTCACTCAAATTGCACAGGTATGGACAATAGTCCCCAAGGTCATTGATGTGTACAAGCTGAACCCCTGTGGACATGGTAGGTCAGTAACTCACCAAGACATGCCATGACGTTTATTTGGGAAAAAAACTTTTATTTTTTTTTCAAAGAGAAAATTGACCACCTATTGGGTTGGCTAAAAGGTTTGTTCATTTTTTTCTGTAAGATGGCTCTAATAGTACTTAGTTGTCTTTAACTTCCTTCAAAACAATTGTGTTTGATTGTATATGACAGCTGTCATATCAGGGTGCATTTTAAAAAAGACATCAAAATTGGTGAATTTTTGTGTAGACATTTTAATATTGAAGATGGAAGAAAAAAAACTTTTTTGGCATATTATGCTTTACTATTTCAAGAAAGGAAAAAACCCAAGCTAAATGTAAAAAAACAAAACATAACAAAGATTTGTGCAGTGTATGGAGAAGGTGCTGTGACTGGTCGAACATGTCAAAGGTGGTTTGCAAAGTTTCATGCTGGAGATTTCTCGCTGGATGATGCTCCACGGTCGGGTAGACCAGTTGAAGTTGATAGCGATCAAATTGAGACATTAATTGAGAACGATCAATGTTATATCATGAAGGAGACAGTAGAAATACTCAAAATATCCAAATCAAATGCTGAAAATCATTTGCATCAGCTTGGCTATGTGAATCGCTTTGACGTCTGGTTTCCACATAAGTTAAGGGAAAAAAAACTTGACTGTATTTCCGCATGCAATTCTCTAATTAAACGTAATGCAAATGTTCTGCTTTTAAAACAAATGGTGATGGGGTATGAAAAGTGGATACTGTACAATAATGTGGAACAGAAGAGATCATGGGGCAATTGAAATGAACCACCGCCAACCACACCAAAGGCCGGTCTTCATCCAAAGAAGGGGATGTCATGTAATGGTGGGATTGGAAGGGAGTCCTCTATTATGAGCTCCTTCTGGAAAACCAAACAATTAATTGCAACAAGTACTGCTCCCAATTAGACTAACTGAAAGCAGCACTCAATGAAAAGCGTCCAGAATTAGTCAACAGAAAACGCATAATCTTCCATCAGGATAATGCAAGACCGCATGTTTCTTTGATGACCAGGCAAAAACTGTTACAGCTTCACTGGGAAGTTCTGATTCATCCACCACACTCACCAGACATTGCACCTTCAGCTTTCCATTTATTTAGGTCTTTAAAAAATTCTCTTAATGCAAAAAGTTTCAATTCCCTGGAAGACTGTAAAAGACACCTGGAACAGTTCTTTGCTCAAAAAGATAAAAAGCTTTAGGAAGATGAAATTATGAAGTTGCCTGAAAAATGACAGAAGGTAGTGGAACAAAAGGGTGAATACATTGTTCAATAAAGTTCTTGGTGAAAATGAAAAATGTGTCTTTTATTTTTACTTAAAAACCAAAGGCACTTTTTGGCCAACCCAGTACTTATCCTGCATTCATCAGCTAATTGCTCCTTCTGCTTCACATGCCTCATAGATGAGTTATCCCCAGAAGAACCTTTGAATCGAAGACTGTCCCCTTTTATCAAGCAGCATCACTTGGTAGACAAGATACTCGAATAGCTCCAGTTATTGGTAGTGACTGTACATTTTAGGTATTTAGTCCATTAGTCCATTACCTGCAACCTTTGGGAATCCTGGGACTTAAGCTTTGTGGCTTTGACATGTTGGGTGTGAGCTTGGATATCCCTGAAATGTAGTAGTAGCTCTTTTTTTTTTTTTTTTTTTTTTTTCTGGTGTGAATTCACCTCAGCTGTCATTGAAGGCAAATGTGTAGGGTAATTAGGAAACTTATGGCAGTGACTTACTTTTATTCTACACATACATCACCAAAGGACTTTATGAAAATTCATATCCTGGTTTTCAAGGTCCAGAGAAGGGCCTGAGATTCTGCATTTTTCTCCAAGGGTGCCAATGATGCTGGTCCTTAGAGCACCCTTTAAATGGAAAGTGAACCTGATCGACTACCCATGAATCACAGCTCAAGGCAGCTGTGTTGTTTTCCTTTTATTGTTACAGACCCAGTAATTGTAATTAAGGTTTTAAAGAAGCAACTTAAAAATTTGTGGTTGCAATTGAATGTACTTGATGAAGAAACTATATGCTACACTGATGTTCACAATTCGGGATTAAGAAACTCTCACTTGAGATGGAAACCTCATCTATGTCAGGAGTTCATTTTGTACGTTTAGGGAACTCCTTCATATACGTTATCTTATTTGGACCTTACTACCACTTTGAGGTTGACCAGCTGAATATTTTGCTAACTTATTTTTACAGATAATTCAAATGAGAAACATAGCAGTGGGTGACACCCCCAAGATCACACAAAGCATTGTGACAAAGCAGAGGTATGAAATGAAGGATCCCAGCTTTTAGTTTGGTGGTAGAGCCATCTAACAAAATGCTTTTCATTTTATCCTTCCAAAACCCTCTAAATTGATTGCCTTGCTTCACATATTGTATGTTCAAACTAAATTGTTATATATGCTTATAATATACTTACCTATCGTCCACGTCATTACCATTATCACCCAAAACACTCCATGGCAGTGCTTCTGAAAAGCACTTATTATGTTTAAGGAATATTTTGCTTGGTACACTGGATATACAAAAGAACATAGGAGTTAAGGCCTGTTGTTCAAATACCACACAAATGATTTTCATGACAACATAAAAGAGGAGATTTGAAATATCAAATTACAGATATCAAATCAAATGAGCTAATACACTTTTGTTAGATGCTCAATACTTAATGAACACTCAAATAATGTTACTATCAAACAGGTGTCTAAACAATAAAAGTTATAGAATATTGAAATATTTAGTGGTCAAGGAAATCTCAACAGATGAAGGGAGATTTTTTACTGCCTCTTGAAAGAAGTAAAATCAAAGTGGTTAAGAGCAAGGCTCTGGAGTTTAGGTGCCTGGATTTGAATTACAGCCCAGCCAATCCCATGCTGTGTGAATTTGGGTCAAGTAACTTGACTCAGTTACTCTCAGAAGTAACTCTGAGCCTAAACTTGCTCATTGGTAAGCTGGGGAGAGAATAATTGGTTCTACCTCAAGTGTTGTTGAGAAAATTAAATAAGACATAAAAAAACACTTAGTATACTGCTTGATACGTGGAAAGTGCTCTGTAATCAGAGCTAATTTTATTGATCATCTACTTGTTCTAAGCACTACTTACATGTGTCTACTCATTTCAGCTTGACAGCAACCCCATGAGGTCATGCATTATTATCCCATTTTAAATATATGAATACTAAAGTCCAGAGAGATTAAATAACTTGCCTTAACTCACACAATTTGGAATTGTGAGAAATGTGGTTAAAACCCAGGTATCCGGCCTTAAATCTGTGTTCTTTACTAAACTATACCCACTATACAGACATCAGTTCTATTATTACTTCTACTATACCACCACTACCACCACCACCACTATGACTATTTTTGCTGTTATTTTTGTGATTGCTGCAGTGGTTATTAATATTATTTGTATTGTATGCCATTACAGCTTTAGGAAAGCTGAACAAATTAAGGTGAAGTGGGGTGCATTCTAGTGTGAGTAAAGGTAGAAAGGTGGAGATCCATCTGGCCTGATAGAGAGCTGCTGGACCCGGTATGACTGAGGTGGCGAGCTTGTGGGGTGAAGAAGTAGGAAATTAGGTGGAAGAGGGAGGTTGGTGCCAGACAATAGGGATCTTTAATCTCACTCTAACTTGATAGGGCTTTGTTCTGAGGAAATTGGGAGATTTTTTTTTTAATTGGAGTATAGTTGCTTTCCACTGCTCTGTCAGTTTCTGCTGTACAGCAAAGTGAATCATGCATACGTGTACATATATCTCCTCTTTTTTGGATTTCCTTCCCATTTAGGTTACCACAGAGTACCGAGTAGAATTCCCTGTGCTATACAGTAGGTTCTCATTAGTTATGAAAATGGGAGATTTTGAGTCTTTTTAATAAGGGAATGATTAAGTTGCGTCACCCACCCATGTGCCCCATCCACTCTAATGCACATTAGGAATGTAGCTAAAAAGGTCTTAGCTATTCTCAGGACAACAGATGTGATCACAGACTCACAAACACATATGCTGTACACTAAGAAACCCACATATAAAATGTGGCTATAAAGTAATGATGCTAATTGCACAAGGCTCTTGTGGAACCTATCTTATTACTCTATAGCCTTGGCTCCTATATAAGAAATAGATCAGAAAATAAAACTGGGGGAATCAATCACATTGCTTAGAAGTTCTTCTGTGTGACTCACTTAGTGGGTATGTGATGGAAGAAACTTTTATGGTAGGGAAATTCCTATCAGTCACAGCTTTTATAACTGCTTATTGAAGATATACACAGCTCTACAATGGCAGTGCTAAAATTGGCTTTTACTTCCTTGAACCATCATTGTATTGAACCATGTAACCAGAAAAATCACAATGTGGTGATCTTTCTCTACACTAATCCTTCCATGAGCGCTTAATGGCTTGTCTGTTCATCTTGGAGATAATAAACCTTGCATTGAAGCAATAGCTGTCTTGGCGACTTTGCATAAATCATTATTTGTAAAAGTGAAGGAAAACCTATAGATAGGAACCAAGGACTGGGATTGCTCAGCTTTTAAGAATTAGCTCTGGTAATTGCTGTGACTACATTAGAAATGCACTGAGCAAATAGACACAGACCAAAAAGTAAATATTATCTCTCAAAGTGATCAATATAACAACTTCCAACACAGGAAGGGCAATTATTAAATATCCTTGCAAGGTTTGTCGGAGCAAAACAACATTGTAATAAAATGCCTGCTAGGTAGAAAATGGGAAACAGACAAAGACCTATAGAAACATGGAAAGTTATTCTTCTATAGCTAAAAATCAAGTTGACGTGTTATAAGAAAGTGTACATAGAAAATAGTTATGTTATTAAAATACAACTTACAATTTTAAAGCTAATTATTTCTGATGATTTTAAAATATTGCTTCAATTAAGATAGTTTTCTTAAGGCAGGAGACCGATTGGCTTCCCACAAGAGATTTGTACTATCCTGTTTTTCAGCTTCTCCTGTCATACCTTGAGTCACTGTTGAATCACTCCATTTCTCAGCATCCTACTAGGCTAAGAGAACACAAACATTTTCTTGAAGTAAAGGCAGATAGAATTTTCTCCCCAGATAGAATTTTCTCCCCAACACAGATTCACAAGAAAACAAGACAAAGAGAGATTGAAGAGAGAAGTAGGACACTATATTTAGGCCAGTTGCCTGATTTCCACCAAACTTTATCCTAATTTCTTTTAGGCTCTTGTCCCAGAGGCTGATTTTGTTGTTCAAGAAGCAGACACACCTACAGTGGATAGCTCAGCCGGCAAAAAGTACTCTCAGATTAGTAACAGACCAATAAACAACACACTGGTGAGTCTGAAGCTGTTAGAATATCATCCTGATATGTTAGCCAATGGTTCAAAGTTTGCACAGGGAGGCTTTGTTTGTTCATTTCTTTCTTTTTCCATTTTATTATTTCTGCTCTTTATACACTTTTTTGCTTTCTCCAAGTTACCTCCCACCCCTATTCCTCTTCCTTTCTTCCTTTCTTCATTCTTTCTTTCATTCCTCCTACCTGGGCTGCTGCAATAGTCTGCTAACTGGTTTCTCTGATCCTACCCTTGCCCCTAAAGTCTATGCTCAACCCTGTAGCCAGAGAGATCTTTTTAGGACATAAGTCAGGTCATACCCCTCCTCTGCAAAATACCCTGACCTGGCTTCCTATTTTACCCAAGTCCAAGCTAAAGCCCGTGCAAAGGCTACAAGGTCCTACAAGATCCAGTCCTCTGTTTACTTGCAGAGCTTGTTTCTTCCTTATTTCTCCCAGACAAGACAGACCCACTCCCAAGTTAGTGCTCTTTTATTGGATCTTCCCTTAATATCTGAATGACTGACTCTCACTTTCTGTAAGACTTTGCTTAAACCTCACCTTCTCAGTGACCACTGACTACCTTGTTTAAAACTGAAATCAACCCTCCTCCTCTCCCTCAACTCTGGCATTTTTTTTAAAATTAATTTTTATTGGAGTATAGTTGATTTACAGTGTTGTGTTAGTCAACCCTGGCATTCTTGATTTCCTTTACTCTGTTCTTTTTAATATATTACACAATTTACATATTTATTATGTTTATTGTTAATTGTCTTTCTTCTTACACTAGAATGTAAGCTCCATTAGAAAGGGGCCTTTGCTTGTTCAGTGATTTATTCCCTGAGCCTAGAACAGTGTCTGAGAAAAGCAGGTACCTGATAAATATATTTTTCAAAAAGTGAAAGTAACTATCTTCAAGGTGGGAAACAGACAAGATAGTGAAATCTAAAACAATTGGTAAGTGTGATGATGGATGTCTGTAGTTATTTTAAAAGTAAAAATAGAAAATTTCCGTCTCCGTTAGCATGAGGGTGAAGACAAGCTTGAGGAAATGATCAGAGAAATGGTAACATTAGTGCAGGATTTGGGAGCATGATGAGAATTTCACCAGGCAGACTAGAATATCACAGGTGAGGGAATGCGTTCTGGATAGAAAGAACAACATATAAGAAGGCACTGGTGTGTGAGAGGCACTTTGTGTATATATTTGTGGAAAGAAGGTGCAAGCAATATGCTTAGATGTATTACAGGGAACATATAGGGTAGAAGTTGGAAATGAGGTTGTACAGGTAGAGCAATAGAGGAGCC
This sequence comes from Delphinus delphis, assembly GCF_949987515.2. NCBI lineage: Eukaryota > Metazoa > Chordata > Mammalia > Artiodactyla > Delphinidae > Delphinus > Delphinus delphis. The sequence continues at coordinate 89,857,211 of NC_082687.1, read as the reverse complement.
AGATGATGATGGGTCTCACTTGCAAAGCAAAAGAGATTGTCCCAAAGACAACAGGTATTCACTGAAGGACTGAACAGGGGAGAAATGATGCGATTTAAATTTTTAAATATAGTGATAGCATAGGATGGATGGGAGAAAATGCCTCTGGTGTCTAAGAAATCATTTGCAGGATACTGCTGGAGACTTCAATTAAGGCAAAGGAATCAGAGAGCTGAGGGGTCATGTCTGAGAAAGATTTAAAAGGAAGACTCTCACAAATCAGTAACTGATAGCTGATGAAGTGCAAGGAACAAGGATGAGTCTAAGATAATTCTGACATTTTTAGTATGAGTGACCAATTGGATTGTGATGATATTAGCTATAAATGGAAAATTAAGAGATGAGCAGGTTTGGGGAAATAATGTTTTTAATGAAATGTTGAGTTTTTTGTGCTGGGGAACTCCCAGAGGAGTCATAAAGTAATTAAAAATAAGTGAATTAAGTGGGTAGAACTTAGAATACAAGTTTAGAAAGGTGGTGATAGAGATCTGAGCAGGAATAGTTAATGACAGTTAAACCATGATGAGTAGTGTCATTGTCTCACCAGAATCTGCCGAGTGATAAGAAAGCCAAGGTTGGTGTTCTGGGGAAAGTTACTATTGTATTGTTAGGTAGAGGAAATACTACCTGTGAATGGGATATTGCATAAATCATCAAAGATTTGGGAAGATAAGGAGGGTGTAGTGGTGTCATGGAAGTCAAGAAAGAAAGGAATGACCCCCATGATTTGGTACTATAGGGAGACCACTGAAGATAAGGAATGGAGACCAAGGAGTTACCCACCTTACTAAGAAAAAATTTCAGAGGCATTTTGGGAATGGAAGACAAACTACAGTGTATTGAAAAGTCTAAGGGGTATAATGGGTAGAAGATTATGATTATAGATGAATCTTTAAGAAACCAGATATGAAGGGTAGCATAGAAATAAGGAAGTGATTTAAGGTGGATATAAGGTGAAGAGAAGATTATTTCTCATACAAGAGAGAATTGTTGGGCAGATAGATTCAATGCTGTCCAAGAGTTTGAAAACGAAGGAGAGAGACTAAGCTGTTCTCAGCCCTGAAGGAAGGGGCCCATTCTGTGTGGGGAGAAATAGGAGTTGGGATGCAGATCAAAAATGGAGGCATTAGCCCCCAAAAGAAAAAAAAAAGATTATTTGTTCTTTGAAGTTGAGAGGAGAGGATGGTGGTGTTTACAAATAAACATATGGGGAACACTGGGGTATTAAGGAATCAATATATAACTCTCCCCACTCAACACCATGTTCCCTGAATTCAGAACCAAATGAAGAATCACACAGTGAGGCAGAGAGATGAAACTCAGTGTGGAAGCTTTATAAGTGATGGGTTGACTGGAAAACGCCCTGTGAGTTATGGGTCCAGAGACTTGTTAATATTCTAGCCATGAATTAGGAATTAGACAGGCATATAGAGCTGGACAGCTGGACATATCCAAGCTTCCCCAGACAGAATGGGCCCCTTACTCTCGGGCCAAGAACAGTGAGCAGATGCCAATGCGTGCTCTCTGAAGATGGATCTCAAGGAGAGAAGGGGTTGAAGTGAGCATGTCCAGTACTTTCTCCCATACGAACCAATCAGATACTTAATTCTGGCACCATGAGTCCGGTGATGCAGGAAGTCCCCTTTCCAACAGGGAAAATTGATGAGGTTGAGGGAATTCCCACTTCGATTTATTATTTGAAGCAGAAAGTGAGTTCTTCCTATGTTTGAGAGAGGTGAGAATAGGTGTAAGAGGGCTGAGGAAACATAGTGAATGTGTGTAATGGCTGCTGTGAGGAATGAAAGTGATCCAGAGACATATGGAAGAATTGTTCAGGGGAATCAAAGCCCAGCTGAGGACAGAAAACATATGTTTGGTCTTCTCCAGAAGGTCCTGGCAGGTGTTGTCTAGGAGATAAATGCTTTAATTTATACTGAATTGGGAACTTTCATGGGAGTTGAAGTGGTGGCAAAAGAATGGTTGAAATCGTGAAGTCTAGACTTGTGTCTCGGTTCTCTATTTCTGCATAACAAATAACTCCTAAAGTGAATGGCTTAAAATAACAGAGAGTTATTGTTTCTCATGGTCAGGAATCCAGGCAAGATTCAGCTGGACAGTTCTTCTGGTGAAATGCCATCACTTAGGTTACTCATCTGACCTAGACTGGGCTTGGGCTGGAAGGTCTAAGGTTAATTCGTTTACAAGTCTGGCACCTCTACATGTTATTTCTTTGTCTTTCTCTCTCCCTTTCTTTTTTCCTTCCCTTCTTTCTCTCTTTCTCTGTCTCCACATTGTGTGTTATCATTTAATAATCTTGCTAGCTTCTTTATGGTGTGGAGGTTGGCTTCCTTCGAGAGCACAGAAGGGAAAGTTGCTAGACTTCTTCAAAGTGAGGACTGAAACTCAACAAAGTCAGTTCTGCACATTCCAGTAATTACAAGGCCAGCCCAGATTCAAAGAGAATGATTGAAGTAGACACTCTCTGTCTTTCTTTTTTTAAAATCAGGGTATAGTTATTTTACAATGTTGTGTTAGTGTCTACTGTACCGTGAAGTGAATTAGAGTTCCCTGTGCTATATAGCAGATTCTCATAGACTCTCCCTCTTAATGAAGGGACAAGCTGCATATACAGGGAGAAGGGCAATTGATGAGAGCCATCTCTGAAGACTATCTACCACCACAGGAGAGTGGGAAGAAAATGCATCCAGCTTCCTGATATGCAAAGAGAAAACCCAGGATTTCACTTGCCCATAGAAGAGGCTAATGGCTGGAGTTTATTTTATGGGTGGATTTCTCCTAGCCATAGAGGGAACTGTAGTATTTCTGTTAGAAGGCAGAAATTCTTTCATAGTGCCATGGATTTTCGAGCAAAAGTTTCAGGGCTTAGGGGAAAAAACACTAATGTATTTGAAATTTCATTTTGATGTTCATTTTTTTTAACATCTTTATTGGAGTGTAATTGCTTTACAATGTTGTGTTAGTTGCTGCTGTATAACAAAGTGAATCAGCTATACGTATACATATATCCCCAAATCTCCTCCCTCTTGCTTCTCCCTCCCACCCTCTCTATCCCACCCCTTTAGGTGGACACAAAGCACCGAGCTGATCTCCCTGTGCTATGCGGCTACTTCCCATTAGCTATCTATTGTACATTTGGTAGTATATATAAGTCCATTCCACTCTCTCACTTCTTCCCAGCTTACCCTTCCCCCTCCCCATGTCCTCAAGTCCATTCTATATGTCTGTGTCTTCATTCCTGTCCTGCCCAGCTCACTCTGAGGAGTAAAACTAGTTTGGACATGAAAGCGTCACACTAAATTAGGCTCTGCTTGGCCTTTGGGAAGATGATAAAATTAGGATTTGCCATGAAAACATGCAAGAATTTGAATCTCATAGGTAAGGCTGCTGTTTAGGAACTATATGAGTCTGGTATAGGTGATGTAGGATGCCCTCTTCCTCTGAGGGTTTACTTCTTGTATGGCAGTGCTTAGCTCCTTTTTGGACCCAGAATTATTCATTATCTAGGGCTTGTCATGTATGGGCTCATATCCTTTTAGAAACTCCTGGCTTTCCTTGGATTTTCTCACCAGAGTTTGCATTTCCACTTTGACCTTCCATGCAGTTTCTCTACCTGTTCCTTAGGGCTTTAAATTCTGGAGTAGATGTACAGCTCCATCTCTATTCTTGTTAGGGGAACAAAAATTTTTTTCATATTCTTTGACTTTAGACCAACTAAATTTTCACCTTTAGAGGCCCCACCATTTTTCCTATGGAAAATTGAACTACACATTCTTGAGTTTTCCTATAACCACTTCCCTGAGGTTGTACCAAGGTTCTGGGATCATCACAAAGTACCAATGCACTGGTTCTATTGAGAAGTGCATGGTCCCAGCCTCCACAATGCACAGTGCATTTAAGGAATCTTTGGTAAGGTTGTGAGCCCTGGGCCCTAGTCCCTCTGGGACACTATGTGGTCATTCACTGAATTTTTGCCCACCATCTGGTACCACAAAGAGGTAGGTTGCAGGTATCCTCAGCACGGAGAACTATGTGACTTTTTTTCACCAACTCTCTTCCGTCCAGGAAAATTGCTTTTAATCATTGGGTATCCCTCTTATTTAAAGCACTACTGTTCTTAATGAGTTTAGGCTTTTGACTATAAAATCCAGGAGACTTGTCACAAATCTCTCTTGGTGTGAGCCTGTTGCCTGCTTGAATGTGGACAAAAGACATGGGAAAGACAGAGAAAACATAAATTAATAATGCAAAACACTTTCTGCCATATTTTCATGTCACTACCAATCAAAGATGATTTGTCCATGTGTCTCTACCTCCCAGAGGGATCGCTAGGTAGTCTGTTAAACAGTTTCATCTAAGTGAATATGATAATTCAAAACAGTGATAGAAGCTGTTTGAGCTCCTACAATCCTCATCCTGGCATGTGTCTGTTTCAATAGTGGCCCTCTGGAGAAAATGCCTAATTTTGTTAGTCATTCAAAGAAATGACATGCCTTGCAACGTAGGTAGAATCAGAGGGAAAGAATGAGACAGATGAAGGTGGGCAGGGCAGTACAGGATTATCTCATTACAATACTTAAGTATTGGATTATTCAGCTTATTGTAGAATAGGGTCTGTTGATGTGCCCACACTGACACAAATAACAAAGATGCTAACATTTGAATATCACTTTATAATATCTGCAGCACTTTTCTACCCACAATTTCTTTTGAACCTGGTTTCTAAACTCATAGAATATTGCCATTGAAAGGAATTAAGTGACCTCTCTTCCCATCCAACACAAGAATCTCATTTAAAAACCTAATGGACACTTGCAGTTACTTGTCCTTGAAAAATTCAGATGACGGGGAGCCCATGACTTCAGGATGCCAAGTATTTTAAAAGTACAACTCTACTTGCTCAGAAGAATTTTTGTTTTGAACAGAGCTGATAGCTATATCATCCATAAATTCCATTCGTTAGCCTCAGTGTGAGAAAAAGAGAGCTAGCCTTTGGAGTCAAAATCGCGGCTTAGCCACTGACTGGTGAACTCTCTGAGTATCCATTGGCTCACCTGTAAAATGCTGATAGTCTGCTGACCACACAGAATTGCTTTGAGTATTAAAAGAAATGGTGAACTGTGAACCTTAAAGATAATACCTCATTTGGTCCTCACCCAATGTAGGGGACTTTATGATGAATATCATTTATTGTTTCATGCTATAATATACCAGGTTTCCTTTCAGGCTTTAAGCCACTGCTTTAACTGTGAGTGTATCAGCTCCATGAAGCCTCTCCTCTCTCATGTACTGCTTCCAACATGCTAAAATCGTGAAACATCATGCCTTCCACCTGAGGGTCAGTCAAGAGCCAATCTGTGCTGAGTGAACCTCACCAAAGTCCGTGTGAACTCAGACCTGACTTTTGCAGACATTATTTCTCTGGCTCAGGGGTCTTTTCCCTTTATTTCTGAGTTCTATTAAGCTCTTGATTATTGACCTTATTGTACATTTGATACTTTTTCTTTACAACCTACTCCTTCTTCTACGTATGACATCACCATGCATAGCATACCTATCTTCTCAGTAACTTGTGCCAGAAATTGGGAATCATATTTGCCTTCACCCTTGGCCCAAGTGCCACATTCAATCAGTCACTAAGTTCTGTCAATTCTACCTCCAAATTATATCTCAAATCTGTCCCCTTCTCTCCATTGCCCCTGCCCAGTCCAGACGTGCACCATCCCTTCCTGGAACTATTGCAAGGGCTTTGCCAAATGGATGATGTCAAGTCAACTAAAAAACTTATAAAATTAAATGATAACCCAGCCTCTATTTAAGGAAACCAAGGTCTATGTAAAATATTTAGGACTATCTCTAGCCCACTCTCTTCTTTTTTTTTTTCTTTTTTATTATTAAAGTTGTAAGTTTCAAGTTGTCTGGAAAATTCAGTTATATGGAACCCCTTATTTCCTAACTGTGCTAAGTGAAAAAGAGGACTAATATAGTGTATTTATTCAAGATTGATTTTTGCAAATGATTGTTCCCAAGTGGGGATTGTGCTTGTGACGCATGGAGTCTCTCTTTTTGTTCTGGCTGCTTTGAAAAGCCAAGCAAAAGTTCCTTCAAGCCCAGCAGTTAATTGTCACAGTGATGTCTGTTTGATGACTCCATATTTATTTTAAGAGGAACTGCATCCCGTTGGGCCTGCCAGGATGAGTTAGCTGCGAAATGCATTCCTAAATAGCTAAATGATTCAGCGCAGGATCCCATATATGAAATTGACTTTGTAATGTGGCTGCATGTCTATCTGTTGGAAAATCTATCTATTTCGGTTCTGTGCTTTATTTTATAATTCAATATTGCATATGAATAGGTAATGGAGGGAAGCTTTCCTGCCTCACAAAACCCATGTTGCAACCAATATGTCGTTAAAACTTTGGGTAGGTACTTGGAAGCTTCCTATGATGAGAACTCAGTCATATGGGGTCAGTGTCTCTGAAAACATTCAGAATTGCACACTGCAGTTTGCAAATAACAACTAGGATGCTCTTGAACTGAGAAACCCCCAAGAGGGTACTTACCTCCTTTGCATCAATAAAGTACAACAGCTTCTTATCAGAGGCTGACTTTTGCTTACAGCTAGAAATCTGGCTAAGCTCAGTTTCTAACCACTTAGAGACTTCAAATAATTCCAAAATTATACCTTCCTTCATAGGGAATATGCTTTAAATCAAGTGTATAATGTTAGGAAAATAATAATTCACACACTTGCACAACTTAGCAGCCTGTTTAAGGATAAAGAGAGAGGCACAGATTGTGCCTTGGCCACTGGTCTCCTCAGTTCCCCCCAAAGTGCTCAGGGAATGTGCTTCTTTTTAAAGAGTAAGGATTTAATCAGCACTGAACCCCAGAGTGGCTCAACTGGGCATTTTGCTCCGCAAATAATATATTGAGGATAAAAATGTATGTTTTTCTGAGATAGCATGAACCCTGGTAAAGTAAGGTTGCTCGCTTGCAGCAAAGGGCCAGAGCACTAACTTGGTTTTCAGCAAATTCTCTAAGTGCGCTTCCCTCCATTTCTACCAAAGAACCCAAAGTCTGCAAAAGGACTGTGTATTCTACCTGTGGTTCACTCTATTCTGTGGACTGCCTGTTAATTCTGAGGGGAAAACAATCCTTCATGTTGACAAAAGGAGTGACTTGGGTGGGGTAAGAGATGCAGCATGTTTCCAGGGACAGCCATCTCCACTAGGGGTCCAGGGGGTAACACCCAGCACTCTAGGTATCCAGGTACACGCGAACCTGTCTTCTCTCCTTAGCATCTGAAATGGTGCTAGGTATCCTCTTTGGGAGAACCAAGAACATATTCATTCAAATGATTTTTCTGAGTTCTGTCGATTAGATAAGGAACCCCAGATGAGAAAGGCTGGTTAAGAGTCATGATACTCAGTTTCTAATTTTGGTATGTCATAAATCTATGCGATTTTGAGAAATCCATTTAATCGCATTGGGTATCATTTTCTTTATCTGTCAAATAAGAGGAGCTGGTCGATTTCTGAGATGGCTTGTTACTCAGAGAATCTCAGGTGAATGAGAAGGGAGGTATTATGCAGAGGGGTTATTTATCTTGATGGTGTGCTCAGGGTTTTGAAGCTTCATAGTTTAAAATTTTTGTGCACACTTTTATGCTGGAGTAATTTTTCCTTAGATCAAAATTAAGAAGAAAGAAGTATCATGGAATCTAGTCCAGTCTTGCAGCCAACATTTGAATTTCTTCTAAAACACTTTTACTAAATAACTATATATTCCATACTTGAGCACCTCTAGTTACAGAATACCCACAATCAGCAAATTTACTCATCTTTGAAGCACTCTAACTGTTCCACCTTATGTAATATGTTCTTTCCCTCACCCTACAATGCTACAAAAGGTTACATTCCTTTTATACAAAAAAACCCCCACAAAACTATCCAAAAATGGTCTAGTTCATGGAAACTGACTGCACTCAGTACTTCCACTGTCAAAAGTACTCAAGTACTCACTTTTGTTTCAGTACTGCCTTATAAATACCCGGAGTACCCCCATCTGGAGTCTTCCATGCCAACAGACTTAGCTTGCAATGATTCAAATTACCATGTTTTGGGAAGGAAGCAAATTAACACCTGGCTTCCATACAAGAAGTACAGTATGGGAAGCATACATGGGGGCATCCATGCCTGAAAGAAAATGTTGTTTACACCACCAAGTGGGACCTACATCAGTTGGGGGACATAGATTGACAGTGCCTCCAACATGGCCCCCTGGACATCTAATAAGCCTAAAGTTTCCCAGTTCAATTTGAGTAATTGTGTCTAGTCCTTTTTCCTGAAGGGGCTACCCAAGAATAGTCCATCCAATCTGTCCTGTTTGTCTGCACCACCACCTGTTCAAGAGCTATGGCAACGGAGGTGGGGAAGACATTCTGAGTTGCTGATGGGGGTTGTGAGTGGGAGACACAGGGACTGGGGAATCCCCTGATGTTTCTGATAGACTCCTCAGTAAGGTGAAGGGGGATGTGATCAAATTGTGTTCAGAGCTGTCTGGCAGGGGATGGCAGGCCCAGCAGTCATTTAATCTGCTTGTAGTACTTTGGAAGAGCTGTACGAGGGTGTTTTCCTTAATGAGAAAAGCTCTAGAGGTGGCTATGAAAGACAAAAGACCATCAATGTCCCTCCCTCTGAGGTACCTCACAGGGTCTAAGCTACTGGGTGCTAGGGTGTTGTTCTCTCTCCACTGCCACAAAGTCAGTATGCTCCATTCCAGTAGCTGTAGCTTCACACTTGTTACCAATCATCCTCTGTTCATGCCCAGACCTTTTGTTTGGAACAGAGTGTTGTAAAAGGGCTAAGAATATTTTTATAAAATATACAGACACCTATTACATACTCAACATTTTTGGCTTACTTGGGCGATGGTAGAAAAACTCAGCGACCATGTATTTATTATCCTTATGATGTAGTTTCATGTCAATCCAACAGGAGAATCCAGGAGGCTGAACCAGAATTCACTGTGAGTCCTTTCAGCCTTTATGTGGTCAGACACCTTGAAGGTATATCATCTAGTTCATTCTGGGATTGCTATTCAGGGAAAGAATGTAGCTTCATGGCTAGGAATGGTCAGGATGAAATCCTGAATTTTCAAAATAGGTCTATATAATGCCTACCACTTTCTTCCTGACAATTACCCTAGAAGCAGATAAGAGGAGAAAATCTTTTTCTGTGGACAGTTGCAGTGAAAAAATTGACTTTCTAAGGTGTGTGGACCAGGAGGAGTTAAGAAAGGTAGAGTCAGAAAGGTCTTTGAGTCAGTTTTTGAGGAGGCCATTGAAACCATCAACAATACCAGATGACTTGGGATGGGATGGAAAGGTCTATCAAATACCTTGACTATCAGCCATTGTTGAGTGGCTTCAGCAGTAAGAGGTGCAACATTGCCAGATTGCAAATAGTCCAGAAAGCTGAAAACCCAACACAGATTAGCTTTATAGGTTTCAATGGCAGGGGTAGAGCCAACTGATTAGACTGACAAGTGACTTACAACCTGAAATAGTGTCTGCATTTGTGAGGCATCACCAATAGTCCTGAGAGGGTCAAAGGTCTGACATACTCGGTCTATAGCAAACAGGTGGGGGCCACACCCTAGGCAATGTGGTCTTCCTCACTTCAAAGCAAAGTGGTCAACTTTTGGGAGGATTCACAAGTCTGGCATGCAATGGTAGCTTCTGCTTGAGATATAGGGAATCCTTTGTGTTGTGCCCAGTTTGTGATGATGGATGCATTTCCAGTACTAGGATGGTATCTAGGCAGCACTAGTGGCAATCTGGGAATTGCTCAGCAGCTTTATTCCACTTGGTATGACTGACCCTTACCATAGGCATCTTTATGAGTGACTCATGCTTCCATCATCAGCTATGATTTGTCTCTACAGTTTGTGGTTCCAAAGAGGGCTGTCATTAATCTGCCAGTCTATGGTTTTCCAAGTGGTAGACCAGACAGCTAGGTTATTGGCAACAAGAGCCCCAAGCTCAAGAGTTAGTATAAGCTAAGAATGGCCTTGAGTTTTGGCCACTGAGCCGAAGAATAACATTTACTTTCTGTTCAGTTAGTGTTGATGTTGAACTGCTGTGGTAGTCAGTGGACACCATTGAATTTCAGGTTAGCTGACCCATCAAACCACACTCAAGAATTTAGGGGAACTTTGGCACGTTGAAGTCCCATTGAATAAGTAGTTTTGTGGGGTATAATATTCCCCTAAAGGGATAACTGCCACTTTTTCATGCAAAGTTGAGATGCTGCTGGGACCAAATTGGCTGCATTTTTGAATATATCATTTCAATTTGACAAGCATGTCTTGTTGGGATTCTTCTACCTTCTACCATTTAGTCTAAGTAGACCCACTCTAAATTGGGAATGCCAGTCCGGAGAGTCACAAAGATTCTATGTGCCAGGAGTTCATTTATGTCAAGGGCCTAGTAGCAAAATAAAAGATAGTTCTCAAAAGGAGTGTACTGGTAGTCTTTAGAGATAATGAGTCCAAACACCAGGGGGCTCTTCTGGGTTGAGGCTACCGCCTGTTGCCAGAGGCTCCAATTCACAGCCTCTTCAGTCACAGAGACTTTTAGCTTAAATGGGTCATTAGGGTGGTGAGTCCCAAATTTATCAGTACTTCTCTTCATGTGGTTCTTCTAAATCTGGAGAATCTCCTGTGGCACTTACAGGATGGGGCAAATAAGCACGTAGATCATTTCTTTCTCTTAATACGTTTGGATGAAGAAGCAATAGCAACAGTACAGTAAATCAGCCCAAAGCCTCCATCTACAAGGTCATGTTCACTTTCTTTTTCCACTCTTAACCCAGTCCAGTTGCCCCATCTCCACTACTGCACTGAATCAGATGATTAATTGAGTATCCTTATCCAAAAAAGCCATAGAAGCTTGTCCCCCTCTCTCCCCAAGGTTTTACTGCCTGCTCAAAGGTGAATATGGCCTTCAGTTTCCTTTGGAAACAGTGAGTTCTTTGACCTAGGCCCCATCATCTTTGTCCTTAAAGCAACCAAGATCAGAGTAGGAGAGGATGGAGGAATAAGGCGCCATGGAGAGGGAATGGCTCTGCACCAGTAAAGAAGGCTTTGCACTTTTAGTTTTAAGTGGTATAGCAGCAGCTCATGGTTCATCCAAGCAAAGGTCCAACGTTTTCAGCCATAATACTTTATATCAGGTGGGGAGGTCATCATTACTGCCATAACCTACTTCAGCTTTGGATGTCCCTTGATCCAGCAGTCATAGCCACATTGCTTCCTGATGTGGCCCATGGGGTTTATTATACCTTGTGGCTGATTTGGGATTTACTAGCACAGCATCAGTGTTCTTTTAAGAAGTTTATCTTGATCTGGGACATTGCTACCCCATCATCAAGATAACACCACTTAAATTCTTGACCACTTTCAGCATAAGGCCTAAGGGAGTTTTCCGAGGCAGTGTGGCTAACTTCAAAAATTTATCTAGGTTTATTTGGGACAGTTTCCAATTCTCCAGTTGGGTCACATTCCTCAGTTCTATGAACCCAATCCAGCCATTAAAAGTCTTAATATTAGTCAGTGCTCCACCTATGGTTTTTCACAGGACTTTTTCATTCTCATGGAAATCTCCCTGAGAGGACCAAAGCTTTCTTATAGCAGCTGGGACCCACTGCAAAAAAAATCTGAGAACTTTTACTATCATTTCTGATGGATTTTAGCTGGCATGTTAAACTACATTAGGGGATGAACCGTAATATTGCCCATCCTTCTTTATCAAGTGATATTCATCAAACCCCACCCCCAATTTCCTAAGCCAGTCAGAAAAATTTCTAATGATTTGCTTGATTTCTGCCCACAATGGTCAGAATTTTTCTCCTTTCATCTTCAATGTAAGTTCCTGTCTTTTTAACTGTGACTGAAAGGAGGTAGAATCTTCTGCCTAACTAGGGCAAATCTTATACTAGTTGCTGCAATGCTTTTACAGTAGGGTCGACCTAAGACTGATCACCAGATTGACCAGGAACCTCCCGCATGTCCCAGAGGAGAATCAGCAGCAACCAAGGCAGTTTGCAGGCAATGCCAGGGTTTTTATTCATTCATTCACAAGTACTTATTGTATGTTTACTGTTGCTAGGCACTTTTCTGTGTGCTGGGGATTTAGCAGTAAATGAAATAGTCAAAAATCTATTTGAAGAATCTAAGCTCCAAGTAAGTGAGTTGCAACAGATATTAGAAAGTGGCAAATGCTGTGAAAAAAAATAAGAATAAGAAATGAAAAAGATAACAGGATATTAGGACTCAGGTGTGAGGATGAGGGTGGGATGTAATGTGATGGAAGCAGGATGTAGTGTTCAGTTGGGAGGTCTGAGTCAACTTTATTGAGAAGGTGAGAATTGAGGAGTTTTTGATATTTGGGAAAACTGACTTTTGTGAGAAGAACATTTTGTTCCCTCTTGTAAACCTGCCATTTAGAATAGTGCCTGACACACAGTAGAAGTTCAATAAAAATGTGTGGACTGAATGGAGATGCAGGCATCATCTGATGAAGCCAGTCTTGTTCACAGATTTACATGGAAGATTTAGATTTGCTCTCCAACCTTCCTGTGAGCAAAGTGATGAGCAAGAACACGTAAACCCATTGATCAAATAATTTTTAGTTGTCAGAAGAGCATTTAATGGTTCAATCTGGGATATTTCAATCACATCAAGTATCACTTAGGAACAATCAGCAGATTCTTGTCACCTGCATGACCAAAGGAACTTACCAGAGGGACCGCTCCCTGAACAAAAGATGGATCTGTTTCAAAGGCAAATCCCATTCTCTACCTCAGAGAGCAGAAATTGCTGGAAAGCTTCCAAATCGCAATTTTCTAATTTAAAAAATGTTGTGATTTGACCAACATGTGTCTCCCTATATTTTACTCATTGGCCCAGTCCTACTTCTTGGAGCCATAATGAGTAGAATCCTTCTTTCATATACGGATACTAAAATGTTTGAGGTAGACTGTTATCTTCACTGAGTTTTCTCTTCTGGGTAAATAACTCCATTGCCCCCCTACCCCCTTTTTTAATGCTTTCACTTAAGACATTGGATTTTCTTCACCATCTTATGCATTGTCTTCCCAAAATGTTCCAATTTGACTTAACGTTGTGATACTTAGAATTGGATTAGTACACTATGTGTGTTATGAGTAGTACAGAGAAAAGAATGTTGCCTTCTCATTTGTTCAAGATACATATATTGTTAATGCAGCTTAAGATCACATTAGCTCTTTGGGGGGCAGTTTCATCTCATCATAAGCATTCCTTGAGCCTATTGCCAGCTACAACAATTATTTTCACCTGCTATATTAAGCCAAATTATCCCTGTGTTCTACTTGTGAAGTAGTTTATTGGGGAGCCCCAATAGTAACTAAATGTTTTTCTTCCTGTTAAATTTTAACTTACCAGGTGTAATACAGTGCTTCAGTCTGTAAAAATATTTTCCATTTTGGTTTCATCAGCCAATGAATGGCTGTTCCCCCTCTCCCCAGTTTCATGTCATTCTCATATTTTGATGAGCTCATCTTTCTAATTATTATCTAAGGCAGTGTATTAAAATTTACATGAAAAGAAAGTTTTTTGAAGTAAACTGTTACACAACATCCTAAAATGTAAAAGAGACATTTGTCAGTATAATTTTATTTTGCAAGTTAAATAATTAATATCTATTCGTTGTGAAATTCTTCATATTAGCTAAATGAGGAGGTTATTGTTGAACACAAAATTTCAAATCAGTGTTTATGGATGACAGCTGAAATCAGATCAATCTTATCATCTAATTTACTTGAATATTTTGTTTGGTTGCACAGTATTGAGAATATTGTGATTGAAACAGAAGCAGTTGCAATAGTTTGTTTGGTTAGTTTTTTAACTCCATTGTTCTTACAATTATAAGATACTTTTCAAGTGAAAGAATCAGATGTTTGAAAGAAACAGTAGAAATTTTTGCTTTAAAACTAAAGCACTGGTAATATTTACCAATGGTTCTCATTGATTATTCAATATTCAAACATTTCTTGAGAATCTACTATAAGAACAGCATTATTTTAGTTGGTAGGGATATAGTGATGTATAAGATAGAAAAGTATTTGGTTCATACAACTCAGTAACAAAACAAGAACAACCCAATCAAAAAATAGGCAGAAGACCCAAATAGATATTTCTCCAAAGAAGACATATAGATGGCCAATAAGCACATGAAAGGATGCTCATCAGCACTAATCATTAGAGAAATGCAAATCAAAACTACAACGAGGTACCACCTCTCACCAGTCAGAATGGCCATCATTAAAATGTCTACAAATAACAAATGCTTGAGGGGCTGTAGAAAAAAGGGGATCCTCCTACACAGTTGGTGGGAATGTAAATTGGTACAGCCACTATGGAAAACAGTTTGGAGGTTCCTCAAAAAACTAAAAATAGAGTTGTCATATGATTTAGCAATCCCACTCCTGGGTGTATATCTGGACAAAACTATAATTTGAAAAAATACATGTATCTCTATGTTCACAGCTGCACTATTTACAATAGCCAAGGCATGGAAACAATCTAAGTGTCCATCGGCAGATGAATGGATAAAGAAGATGTGATTGATATATATATATATACACACACACACACACACACACACACACACACACACAATGGAATAGCACTCAACCATAAAAGAGAATGAAATAATGCCATTTGCGGCAACATGGATGGACCTAGAGATTATCATACTAAGTGAAGTAAGTCAGAAAGAGAAAGACAAATACCATATATCACTTACATGTGGATTCCAAAATATGACACAGATGAATTTATCTACAAAACAGACACAGACTCACAGATACAGAGAACAGGCTTATATATGCCATGTATGGCAGTGGGGGAGGGAAGGATTGGGAGTTTGGGATTAGCAGATGCAAACTATTATATATTGGATGAGTAAAAAACAAAGTCATACTATATAGCACAGAGAACTATAATTAATATCCTGTATAAAAAAGTAATTGGCGGGCTTCCCTGGTGGCGCAGTGGTTGGGAGTCCGCCTGCCGATGCAGGGGACGCGGGTTCGTGCCCCGGTCCGGGAGGATCCCACGTGCCGCGGAGCGGCTGGGCCGGTGAGCCATGGCCGCTGAGCCTGCACGTACGGAGCCTGTGCTCCGCAACGGGGGAGGCCACAGCAGTGAGGCCCGCGTACCGCCAAAAACAAACAAACAAACAAACAAACAAAAGTAATTGGCTCTTGGAGACTACATTCTGATAAGGTGAGACAGAAAATAAATACACACATATGTGTACATAAGCATATAAATGAATACATTTCAGTGTATACATGTGTGTGTACTAAAATCAAAACCTGCATTTGTGCAGTTGAATAGGGGCTGGAGAAAAATACACAATGTGCTGACTCTTCCCATTTTATATTTATTTCCATTAACTTGAAGAGGACTCACTGCTACTTGGTGTTTATACTACACTTCCTTAATCTTTTACTTTTCACTCTTTTACTTTTCTAGAGAACTGTTTTACTCTTTTTCTCTTCTCAATCCCTAACACAGTTTTTCTATCCTCCCTTTCAGGTAATGACCTTGCCTCTCACTTCTTTGATAAATTAGAATCTATCAGAAGAGCATATCTGTGGGGCATCATCACATCAATTTACCTTCCAACATCTGTTTTCAGTACAACCTGCTTATTTCCAAAGATGAAGTAGCCATGCTTCTGTCTGAGGCCAACCCTTCTACCTCCATCTCTTTTTGCCTGTTCAAAAACCTTGCTTCAGAAATTCTCCTTTATTTCTTCTGCATTTTCTTTCTACAGAATCAGTTTCTCCCATAAATCTTCCTCTTGAATTCACTTCCCCCAAGAGCTACAGCCTCATTTCTTTACTCCCTTTTAAAACAGAACTCCTCAAAAGTATAGTCTATGGTCATAATCTCTAATTCTTTTTCTTCATAATTAAAAAATAAATCCCTAGCACAAATCTGATTTCTTTTTCTATGAGGTTGTTTGTTTGTTTTTGAAGAATGATTGACCTACAACACTATGTTAGTTCTTGTTACACAGCATTGTGATTCGGTATTTCTATATATTTCAAAATGATCACCACAAGTCTAGTTACAATGTCACCATACAAAGATATTTTATAAGTAATGACTATTTTCCCCATACTGTACCATGACTCATTTATTTTGCAACTGGAAGTTTGTACCTCTTAATCTTCCTCACTTATTTATCTCCTCTCCCCATTCCCTCCCTTTTGGCAATCACCTGCTTATTTTCTGTATCTATGACTCTGTTTCCATTTGGTTATGTTGTTCATTTGTTTTGTTTTTTTGGATTCCTCACATCAGAGATCAGATTTGTAGTACCACAGGTGGGAAGTGGGGGGATGGGGAATTGGATGAAGGCAGTCAAAAGGTACAAACTTAACAGTTATAAGATAAATAATTACTAGGGATGTGATATACAATATGAATATAATGAACACAGCTGTATGTTATATATGAAAGTTGCTAAGAGAGCAAACCCTAAGAGATCTCATCACAAGGAAAAAATTTTTTTCTATTTCTTTAATGTTGCATCTATATGAGATGATGAATGTTCACTAAACTTGTGATAATCATTTCATGATGTATATATGTCAAATTACTATTCTATACACTTTAAACTTAGTGCTGTATGCCAATCATATTTCAATAAAACTGGAAGAAAAAATGAAAAAAATCTTATCTCTTTTGTGAAAAAAATTGACTTTATTTTTTTAATGGCAGTTTTAAGCTTACAACAAAATTGAGAGGAAGGTACAGGGATGTCCCATATATTCTCCCTGCTCCCCAATTTTTAAAATTGCTTAAATTTTTAGTATCTTTCTAGTGACTTCAGATATTTTATTATGAATGTAATATGCAAAAGTTAGCTAAAAGTAAATTGATAGCTTAATAAATTATTATAAAGAAACTCTCATGAAAACCATGAAGATCAAGAAATTAGATATTGCCATCATCTCAAAAGCCCTTCATGTGTGTCTTTCCAATTACTGCCCCGGTGTCTTCTAATAGGTAATCACTATTTGAATTTTCAAAAATATCAATCTGTTTGTGATATACACCACATACTAGTTGCACATATCTAAGCGGTTTAGTTTAGTTTTGTCTGTTCCTGAACTTTGTATAAATAGGGCGATATAGTCTTTGTGCCTTTGTATTCTTTGTATCTGGCCTCTTTCCCTCATATTATGACTGTGATCCTATTACTTCTATTCAGTGCATAGTAGGAATTTGTTCATTTTCATTGCTGCACACTGCACTAACAGTTGATTTTTCCATTCTACCACTGATGGGCATTTGGTTTGCTTTTAGATTTGAATTATTTTGAATAGTACTGTTGTGGACATTCTCATACATGTGTCTTGATTATTGTGTGTATTGCAATTCAGAGGTATATATAAATGGAAGTGAAATTAGGGATGCATATTTTCAGTTTTAATAATGTCACACCACTTTCCAAAGTGTGTCAATTTACATTCTCACCAATCTGTACATGAAAGTTTCAGTTGTTCCAAAACCTTGAAAACACTTAGTAACTTTAGCCTTTAAAATTTTTGTCATTCTGGTAGGCCTGCAGCCATAATCCATGTGTTTTAAATTTACATTTATATTATGACTACTAAGGATGAACACCTTTTCATATGGCTACTATTTGGAGAGCCTCTTTTGTGAAGTACCTATTCTTTCTATTTGGTTGCCATTACTTCTTAGTGATTTGTGGAAGTTCTTTATATATTCTGAATACTAGTTTTATGTCAGTTATATTTGATGAAATGCCTTTTCCCAGTCCATCCTTGTCTTATTATTTGATTAATGGTGACTTTGATGAACAAAATATAGTCAAATTTCTTATCATTTCTCTTATAATTAGACTTCCTGTGTCCTATTAAAAATTTCCCAACCCGATGTCATGAAGTTATTCTCCTATTTTGTCTTTTAAAAGCATTCTTTATTTTGAATTTTATATTTATATCTTTACTCCATTCAAAACATTATTTTTGTTCATGGTATGAGGCATGTTAATAATTTTTTTTCCCACGTGGGCATCCAATTATCTTTCCCTTACATATCCATGTAGCTAATATCCTCACTTGCTTCAAGTTTCTGCTCTCATGTGATCTTTTCGATGGGACCTACCCTGACTACTTAAAACTGCAACCTCCAATCACTCCCCAAACACCACTCTCAACTATAACACTTTATTCCCTTATGATAAACCATTCAATCTACTGTTTATTGTCAGTGTCTCCACTACAATGTTAGCTCCATGAAGGCAGAAATATTTGTCTTTTTTATTTGCTGATATTTCCTAAGTACCTAGATGGTGCCTGGCACAGGGTAGCTGCTTAATCAATATTTGTTGAATTAAATGAATGAGTAAATGAAAGCACAGAAAATGGCAGGAAACACTATTCAAGTTAGCAACTACACTGGTGTTCACCTGACTGTATGATTCATTGTATTGCTGGTATCCAATATGTGAAATTTTGAACTGTAATGCATGTGTGCTATTTTTATTACAGATTTTGAAATAATTAAAATGTTTAAAATAAATATTTATTAAAAATAAAATAAATTCTTATTAAAAAATAAATACTTTAAAAAATATTTCAGAAGTCCCAAAGCTGCCCTGAGGACATCTAGATTTCTGTGGCATGTCCATTCACTCAACAAATATTTACAGAGTACTGCTAGGTGCCAAGTACTATGTTAAGTTCTGGGGAAGAAGATTGATGAAGTCCTTGCCTTCAAGGAGCTTGCAGTTTACTGAGAACGCCAGTTAAAACCACAAAATTAAGGGATTTAAATTTAACTCCATCATTTGATATTTAGGTTAGATGACTCCAAGAATGTTGGCTATTTCCAAAGAAGGCTTGAAGGAACCATTAAGGAAAGTTACTTTGAGTCCTAGGATGAGCCCCTTAACCAGATCAGATCAGAATCTTCAATATATGCAAATCAAATGATGTGATACACCATATTAACAAATTAAAGAATAAAAACCATATGATCATCTCAATAGATGCAGAAAATGCTTTTGAACAAAATTCAACACCCATTTATGATAAAAACTCTACAGAAAGTGGGCATAGAGGGAACCTACCTCAATATAATAAAGGCCATATATGACAAACCCACAGAAAATTCACCAAATTCTCAATGGTGAAAAACTGAAAGCATTTCCTCTAAGATCAGGAACAAGACACGGATGTCCACTCTCATCACTCTTATTCAACATAGCTTTGGAAGTCCTAGACATAGCATTCAGGGAAGAAATAGAAATAAAAGGAATCCAAATTAGAAAAGAAGTAAAACTTTCACTGTTTGCAGATGACATGATACTATACATAGAGAATCCTAAAGATGCCACCAGAAAACTACTGGAGCTAATCAATGAATTTGGTAAAGTTGCAGGATACAAAATTAATACACAGAAATCTCTTGCATTCCTATGCACTAACAATGAAAGATCAGAAAGAGAATTTAAGGAAACAATCCCATTTACCATCACAACAAAAAGAAGAAAATATCTAGGAATAAACCTACCTAAGGAGGCAAAAGACCTGTACTCAGAAAACTATAAAAAACTGATGAAAAAAATCAAGGATGATACAAACAGATGAAGAGATATACCATGTTCTTGGATTGGAAGAATCAACATTGTGAAAATGACTCTACTACCCAAAGCAATCTACAGATTCAATGCAATCCCTATCAAATTACCAATGACATTTTTCACAGAACTAGAACTAAAAAATTTACAATTTGTATGGAAACACAAAAGACCCTGAATAGCCAAAGCAATCTTGAGAAAGAAAATCAGAGCTGGAGGAATCAGGCTCCCTGATTTCAGACTATACTACAAAGCCACAGT
Organism: Delphinus delphis; assembly: GCF_949987515.2. Taxonomy (NCBI): domain Eukaryota; kingdom Metazoa; phylum Chordata; class Mammalia; order Artiodactyla; family Delphinidae; genus Delphinus; species Delphinus delphis. The sequence continues at coordinate 89,837,161 of NC_082687.1, read as the reverse complement.
AATCAAGACAGTATGGTACTGGCACAAAAACAGAAATGTAGATCAAAGGTACAGGATAGAAAGCCCAGAGATAAACCCACACACATATGGTCACCTAATCTATGACAAAGGAGGCAAGAATATACAAGAATATAAGTGGTGTTGGGAAAACTGGACCGCTACATGTAAAAGAATGAAATTAGAGCACTCCCTAACACCATACATGAAAATAAACTCAAAATGGATTAAAGACCTAAATGTAAGGCCAGACACTATCAAACTCTTAGAGGAAAACATAGGCAGAACACACTTTGACATAAATCACAGCAAGATCCTTTTTGACCCACCTCCTAGAGAAATGGAAATGAAACCAAAAATAAACAAATGGGACCTAATGAAGTTTAAAAGCTTTTGCACAGCAAAGGAAACCATAAACAAGATTAAAAGGCAACCCTCGTAATGGGAGAAAATAGCTGCAAACGAAGCAATTGACAAAGGATTAATCTCCAAAATATACAAGCAGCTCATGCAGCTCAATATCAAAAAAACAAACAACCCAATCCAAAAATGTGCAGAAGGGGCTTCCCTGGTGGCACAGTTGTTGAGAGTCTGCCTGCCGATTCAGGGGACACGGGTTCGTGCCCCAGTCCGGAAAGTTCCCACATGCCATGGAGCTGCTGGGCCCGTGAGCCATGGCTGCTGAGCCTGCGTGTCCGGAGCCTGTGCTCCACAATGGGAGAGGCCCACAACAGTGAGAGGTCCGCATACCGCAAAAAAAAAAAAAAAATGTGCGGAGGGCCTAAACAGACATTTCTCTAAAGTAGACACACAGATGTCCAACAAACACATGAAAAGATGCTCAACATCACTAATTATTAGAGAAAGGCAAACCAAAACTACAATGAGGTGTTACCTCACACAAGTCAGAATGGCCATGATCAAAAAATCTACAAACAATAAATGTTGGAGAGGGTATAGAGAAAAGGGAACCCACATGCATTGCTGGTGGGATGTAAATTGATACAGTCACTATGGAGAACAGTATGGAGGTTCCTTAAAATACTAAAAATTAGAACTACCATATGACCCAGCAATCCCACTGCTGGGCATATACCCAGAGAAAAGCATAATTAAAGAAAACACATGCACCCAATATTCATTGCAGCACTATTTACAATAGCCAGGACATGGAAGCAACCTAAATGTCCATCAACAGAGGAATGGATAAAGAAGATGTGGTACATATATACAATGGAATATTACTCAGCCATAAAAAGAAACAAAATTGGGTCATTTGTAGAGATGTGGCTGAACCTAGAGTCTGTCATACAGAGTGAAGTAAGTCAGAAAGAGAAAAACAAGTATCGTATATTAACACATATATGTGGAATCTAGAAAAATGGCACAGATGAAACTATTTCCAGGGCAGGAATAGAGATGCAGCCATAGAGAATGGACATGTGGACATGGGAGGGGAAGGGGAGGGTGGGATGAACTGGGAGATTAGGATTGACATATATACACTACCATGTGTAAACTAGACAGCTGGTTGGAACCTGCTGTATAGCACAGGGAGCTCAGCTCGGTGCTCTGTGATGACTAGATGGGTGGGATGGGGGGATGGGAGGGAGGTTCAAGAGAGAGGAGATATATGTGTATACATATAGCTGATTCACTTCGTTGTATAGCAGAAACTAACACAACATTGTAAAGCAATTATACTCCAAGAAAAAAGAAAAAATATCTATCAAGTACTTGGTCTAGTGTCTGGGTCAGTCCATTAGCACCATGTCTTTAAGTAAGTGCTCTGGGGGTGTATTTCAGAGGACTTAAATTTTTCTTGGGTGATAGGGTAATAGAAGGAGCCTGCACTGGAGTCAGAGACTTGTTTTGAGTCTTAGTTCACTTAATAGTTGTATTTTTCATTCATTCACTAAATATATATTCAGCACCTACTATGTGCCAGGCTCCATTCTGTGTACTTTTCATGCATTAGCTCATGCATTTTGCATCTTTTCATGAGGAGGTAGGTGCTGTTATCCCCATCATGAAGAAACTGAGACTCAGAGGTGTTAGAGAACTTGCCCAAAGTTACAAAATGTTTAAGCGGCAGAGCTGGGCTTCATACCCGGGCCGTCAGTGCAGAGATAAAAATTTTGATCTCTCATCCACACATCAACTCATTAAATGATTGATTTATTTAGCAGCTACTTATTGAGTGCCTCACAGATATTATCTGCCTTAACAGATATTATGTTAACATCTGGGGTACAGGAGTGAACAACAAAAATTTATTCCCATCTTTCAAGAGCTGACAGCCAAGCAATTATTCACATGCAATGTGATTATAACTACACTTGGTCTTTCTTCATCACAGTATCATTTTAAGCCTCAAAACACAAATGAATTTGAAAACATTTTGTAAACTGTAACGTTCTCTATGATCAGGGATTTATTATAATTATTGTTATTTATTCAATGGTCATATGATTAAATAATACATTAAAATATTTTCTTCTTACAACTTGGCATTCCTTCTATCATTCTTCTTTGATCTCTTTCTTTCCTTTTTAACCAAGAAGGGTAAAAAAAATCATTTACAAGGTGACATGCTTCAACCAAGCCCAGTTATGGGAATTTGAATTTCTAAAATGTACTTCAAAAAGTAATTTAAACAGTAGCTCTCTTAGTTCGTTTAAAATGCTATTTATGTACAAAAGTATTGGATTTGCACAAACATTTTCAAGAATGTATATATTTGTTCTAGCTGGTAGATTGCTTATATTGGAGCCGTTTTAAAAAGATGGAACAACAGACAAAAAACACTTTGTCTAACACAAAAACATCTGGCAGCTCTATTCAGAGTTTCGATTCCTTGATTAAAAATGAAAAAAAAATGTTGGGTGAGGGGAACATACATTCTAGTTAGTTAGGCAATAAGTGCATGGAGTCTGGAGCAGATGTCAAAACTTATTAGCTACATGACCTTTGGTGAATCATTCAACTTCCTGATGCATTAGTTTCCTTATCTGCAAAATAGGAATAACCATAGTAAACTACTTCTCAAGGTTCTTGTGAGGCTCAAGTGAGTCAATATAAGTAAACTCTTTGTAGCTGAGTCTAGTGCCTAGCAAGTGTTATTTTTATTTCTGCTAAAAATGAAATCTTCAATCTTTAAATAAAAAACTTACTATTAGATTTAGAAAAATTGGCTGTAGTCAATTCTTTTCTGAATTTTGGTTGTTAAATATCATTACTGTTTTTGGAGAGAGAGGGAAGGAGAGAGACAGAGACAGAGAGAATAGCTACGTGTGAGTATTCAAAGCTGAAAAGCCGAGTGCAAGTTAGCAGCCATGAATGCAATTGCCAGTTTTGAAAAGAAGCTTAAAACATAAGTGTCTGGACACATTTGTTAAATTGTCTTCAGCATTTCCTGTAGATCCTATTATTTCCACAATTTCCTTCATAATATTGCACATTTTGTCACAATGAACACAACATCTCTTATCTCAGAAGTGGAGTTTTCCAGCTGTTGGACTGAGAAAGCTCTATTCTTAGCATTTTCATATGGAAGCAGTGATAAGAGAGACAATGCTGCTGTATTTTGACTAGCTGCCCTGATGAAAAGCTTCCATTGTCAGGTGGTGTAACACCAATTGTTATTGTTAATCAAAGAGAATCTAATAGCTTAATGAAATCATTGGTATTAGATGTTCCTGGTCCTCCAGCAAATTGCTGACCACATTATAGAAGTTTATTTTTCACCTATTAGAGTAATTATCCTGTAGACCTTAGCAAATATATTTATCACATTTTTGTTTTGTTATGTACTAAAGGGATCCTCAGTTCCTATTTCATATGCTGTATGTAGCTACTGCATAGGTGAGGGAAACACTGTGTTTTAAGCTCTCCATTTATGTAAATCTTTGGCAAAACCCTATGGTCATACTGATTCTTCCATTCTTCCATCTTGAGAGGAAAATATTAAAGGGGACATATATTTATAACCTGAGAATTGTCGAGCTTCCATTTCAAATGTTAATTATATAAAATTTTGGTTATTGATTGATTACTACATTAGCTCTCTTGTTTTTTTGGCATCTCATAAACCATTTCTAGGATAGTTTCTATAACCTTAAAATGTAAACTGCCTATTAATGAGCCAGAAACCATTTATTAGTCAAACTTTACTGTAGGAATTAAATTTTCAATTTTACTGTAGGAATTAAAGACCTAAAGATGTAATCTTAATTTTTAAACACAATTTAAACTAATAAATACTAATAAAACAATACACAATTTTTGATTACAGAAAATGGTGAGCAGCTGACTAACTTCATAGCTATTTCTTGAATTGCACAATCTAGCCTTTGTTAAAAGGTTATTATGTATTGGTCTCTAAGTTAATTAATGTTGCATTTTTGTATGTCAACTATATGGAAAAGAGAGTGTTTTCTTCATTTGTTATTATTATCTTTCCAATAAGATTGTAAGTTTTTTGTTAACCAGGAAGATGTAATTTATTATTTTTATTCCCCTGCTTCTAAAACATACATGCTTATTAAATACCTGATAATTGTATTAGCTATTGCTGTGTAACAATGTACCTCAAAATTAAGTAAATTAAAACAGCTATGATTGTGAATCGTTCAACTTCCTGATGCATTAGTTTCCTTATCTGCAAAATAGGAATAATCAGAGCTATGATTGCAATTATTTTTTTATTGAGGTATAATTGATGTATAACACTGTGTAAGTTTAAGGTATACAAAGTGTTGATTTGATACATTTACATATTGCAATATGTTTACCACCTTAGTTAGCTAACACTTCTACTGTATTACATAATTAACATTTTTTTTGTGTGATGAGAAAAATTTTAAGGTTTTATAATACTCAGTCACTTGGTTTGTTGTCTATAAGGGAAAATTCAATCTATACTGGCTTAAATAAAGAGGATATTTTTTGCTTACATAAAGAGGAAGTCTAGGAATTAGATGGACTTAATCTACATACTCAACAATGTCATCTAGGACCTATTTTTTAAAAAAATTATTTTTAATTAATTAATTTTTTAATTTTGTTGTCATGCTTTCATCCTAAAACGGACTCCTTACATAGTGGCAGAATGGCTGCCGAATTCTCCTGGGAGTTTCATCTGTATCCACGTTCATTAGCTGAATATTTTTCTGGTTGGACCATCAGTGTGGTAAAGGGGAAGGGATTATTCTCAATGTGTCCCTCATTTAAGACCCATCCCAATAAGCAGCTGCTTTATGATGAGAAAAGGATGAAAAAAAATGTAGGAAGGAATCATAATGTCTGGTACAGGGAAAAATATTCATGTTTATTAGAATTAGTAGCTCTGACTTGATCTAACCAGATACATACACTCTACCAAAATGGGCATAACTTATATTGCTCTTCTATTCTAATAAAAAAAAAAAAGAAAAAAGAAAGAAAAGAAAAAAATGTTTTTCAAATTCTGGATGTCTCTCCTAAATACCTCCTAAAGAGTATATTTTTCTGTTTAATCACTTAACAAGATATAGAGATAAATTTATATTTGCAATGCTAATACCTCACTTTCAAAGGAAATCATCACTTAAATAAGTTTTCAATTATTTGAGGTTTACATATTTGGGCAGGGATGATTTTTGTCACTTGCCAATAAATAAGAAAGTTGAATTTGCAAGTAGAGAGATTCAACATTTTTCCATAATTGTAATTAGTTTGTTTGCTTGTCTGTCTTCTTCAGTTGACTGTAAGCTTCTTGAAGTCATATACTATGCCTTTCCTTTCTCTTTCCTAGGATCTGCTGTGTGTGCTTAGACCATAGGGGGAAAATCAATAAATAATAGCAGAGTAGATAGATGAAGTTCATTATTATTATTAATACTATTATAGAACCCAATCCAATGCATGATACTTGGGGTCAATAAATAGTGTCTGTCTCCTTAAATAAGTGCATACACACACATTAAAGACTAGGAATTGCAGTTGAAACCCATCACTTTCCAGTTGTTTCATTTTCTAGGACTTAAGTGAATTTCTGTAAAGAGCTCGAAGATTCCTCCGACTCTAAATCCAAATTGTCAGGATAAAGCAGACCTGAGTTCAAATTTGTACTTTGCTACTTAGAAGCTATACGACCTTTGACAAATCTGATGAACTCTCTAACTTGCTGTTTTCTCTATTGCAGAATAATTATGGTCCCTACCTCAGAGGAGTGTCAAAGGATTAATAAGGTAATGCACGTACCTCCCTGACAATGGTTTCTCATACATGGTACACTAAGTGAGAAGCAACTATTATTATTCTTATTCACACATGGAGATATTGTAAGCACTTCACATAACAAACAAGCAGATTTCATAATCAAGGTTCAAAGTTATTTGAAACTCTGAATTACTTTGTGAAACTTCTTGGCATTATCACGCTTTCACTAGTGGAGGACTGGGTACTATAGAGCAGAGGGGTGGTATTTAAAATGGAATATAAGTAAAGAACAAGGATTTGGAATTCAAATAGGTCTGATTTGGTTATTATTGCCACTTCCTAGCTGTGTGAACTTATGCAACTTAATTTACCTCATGTCAGTTATCTCTTGCTGCATGACAAATCACCACAAACTTAGTGGCTTAAAAATACCTACATCTCACAGTTTCTGTGGGTCAGGGGTGTGGACACATTTTAACTGTGCTTTCTGCTTAGTGCCACATGATGCTGCAAATAAAGTTTAAGTCAGGATTGGGTTCTCATTAGAGCCTTGACTGGGAAAGGATCTATTTCCAAATTCCTTCAGCTATTGTCAGTATTTCCTTGTGACTGTAGGATTCATGGCAACTTGCTTCTTCACAGCCACCAATAAAGTACGTTATTAAGATGGATAATATATTGTAATTTATATTGTATAATGTATTGTAATCATGGGAGTGATTCATCAACCTTGACATATTCTATTGGTTAAAAACAAGTCACAGATATCACTCACACTGAAGAGGAGGAAATTATACAGGGCATGGACACCAGGAAGCAGGGAACATGAAGCCTACCTTAAAGTCTGTCTCTCACAGTTTCTAAACTTTCATTTCTTCTGCATAGTGGGAATAAATAATGCCAACCATGTGCAATAATCCATATAAAGTGCTTAACATTCTGCTTGGCACTTGATAGCAGAATATATATTAGTATCATCTATTAGTTGCTCATTTGTTGAAGGTAAAAATGAATAATTAGCCAGAGTGAGCTATTGAAAATCAGAGCAACTTGAATGTAATTTATCTTCATTGCTTCTACTACAAGTTTTTAAGTTTATGGTATTTCTCTTTCCATTTTTCAATACTTCTCAACAGTGTTGGTATTTTTGATGTCATGAACCCCTTTCTTCACACTTCAATGGGACAAGTTCCATTTTATTTCCTCAGATAATATTCTGGTAAATTAATATATAAAAATGGGCAAAAATTAAAGAAAATTGTTCTTCTGTCTTTTGTCCCTTCATCTGTCTCTTCCCTCCAAATAGAAAGCATATTTTAATCAGTGCCTTCTTTTCATACAGAATTTAACAATTCACAAAGAGCTCTAGCACACTTTACACATTAGGAAACAGAGCCTTTGAGAGGCTGAGTAGTCCTCTCTCAACTCTGAATCTTGAGCTTATGCAGCTATACTACTCTAAAACTCATATGGCCATCTGCAAAAATATGTGCCCAACTGAATTTTAACTGGTGTCTCTTGAAGGGTATGTCTCTACATGTACTGCAACATTGAAAGAAATTAATGGGAATTTTGGACCAAGGGAAAAAACCATCAAGAGGCTTCATGATAGATGGGTCATGGATTCTTTAGAAACAAACTTTTTTGGCAAATTTAAATCATACTGAGTAGGCAGAACCATTACAGTGACTCTCAAACCCAGACTAGGGCTTAGGAGTCAACGTAATATAATTAATTCACAAACATGAATAATCTACATTGAAATTTCTTTACTTATAAAATCATATTAAAATATAATAGAATACTAGATAAGGCCATTACATCATAATCAACCATAGACAACCATAAAATTGGACAAAATATATGAATTATTGGATTTGAGGCCTTCAACAATGGCAGAACAATGATCCCTGAAAAAGGAAAATTTGTGAGGGGAATCTTGTGATTTCTCTGGTTCTCTGCCTGGGACAAATCCCCAACTGTGGAGCTAGAATCCAAGGAGCTAGATTCCAAGAAAATAAAATGGCTCCTGCTGAGTCAAAGAAGTTAAGATTTAAGTATGAGGATCCTGAAGAAGCTGGAATCTACAGGACTGGGCACTGGAGAGAAAGAAACTCTTTGTGATAGACAAGTCCAGTATTTTCTGGGACAGGAGTTCCCCATGAGTTCCTGACCGAGTCCTGGGTACACAAACACAGCATAAAACTACCCAATTTTACTAGAGAGCAGCTGCTATGGGTTTGATAGCAGAACAGAGATACAAGAGTTTGAATAGTGCCAGGGGACATTGACTTTCTGGCCCAGCTAGAGTAGAAAAATCTCATTAACATTTTTGGAACCTAGCTGAGATACCAGAAAGTAAGACTCCTTAGGAGTAAGGCCCTTCAGGAATTACTTTCCCTTGGAAATAAGGCCCACATCTTTAAGCTAAATCTATTCTGGACCAGCCTTATCCAAGCCAAAAAGAAGCCCTGACAAGATCTTTAGAGTTGAGAGTTTGGAAGTAGAGTCTATAATATAAGAGAGGCTAAAGAAAATGTCTTTGGTTTTCCATAGATCCATCTAACAACACATGAAATTAAGCTGATACAATTTAAAGATGAGAAGCCACAATTGAAATGCCTAATAGAACAAAAATGAATAACTTTCAGAGGAAAATAAAAGAATCTGGTGTCTACAATATTATTCATAATGTCCAGTATATAATAAAAATAACTAGACATGTGAAGAAGCAGGAAAATGCAATCCACAGTTAAGTAGAGGAAAACAAACAAGCATTAGAAACCAAATCCAAGATGCCCTGATATTAGACTTAGCAGACAAATACTGTAAAACAAATGAATAAATATGCTCAAAGAATTAAAATAAAATAAGTTAAAAAAACTAATAGAAATATGATCTAAATACATGAATAGATAGGACATCTTACCAGAGAATGGAAACTACAGGAAGGAAAGAAACAGGAATGGGAGAATATAAAGGAAAATCTCATTTATTTTCTCATAAGTTTCTTAAAACTTACACTTCTATTTAGCTTAAAAATAATATTGAAGTCAGGGTTAAAATATATGTAGAGATAAATAATGCTTTAAAGTATGCTTTATGGTACAAGAAAGAGCAAAAGGTTACTAGATTTGCTAATTGGGAACTGTGAAGTATAAAATAGGAAGTTTGTCAGTAGCGATGTGAGAAACGATAAAGCTGAATTATCAGGTATGAAGTGTGAGGTAATACAATATTGGCTCTAAATAGACTTTGATAAGTTAAGCAGGGATATTGTAAATGCTAAAACAGTAATTAAAAATAAAAGAAATGTGGCTAATAAGCCAATAGAGGACATAAAATAGAATAATAAAATACATCCAATTAATCCAAAAGAAGGCATATAAGAGGAAGACAGAAACAAAGAACAAGTGAGATAAATAGACAAATAATAGCAAGTATATAGACTTAGACTCAACCATATCTATTGCTACATTAAATACAAAGTGTTTAAACATTCTAGTTAAAAGCAAAGAGTTTTAGAAAGAATAAAACATAAGATAGCTATATTTTGTCTTCATGAAATGTACTTTAAATATAAAGATATAGGTAGTTTAAGAGAGACAAGATAGAAAAACATACTATGGACATACTAATGAAAGAAAAAGCTCTATTGAGTTTATTTATATCAGACAATATAGACTTAAGAACAAGAAATATTATTAGAGATAAGGAGGGACATTTTATAATGCAAAAGGAGCAATGCAACAGGAAGACAAAACAATCCTAAAGATGTATGCACCAATAACAGAACTTTAAATTTCATTACGCAAAAATTGGCAGAAGTAAAGGGAGAGATAATAATAGTTGAAAATTTTAACAACCCTCTCTCTTTAAGATGAAACAAGTAGAAAAATATCAGTAAGGTCATAGAAAATTTGAAGAACACTATCAACAAAATTAATTGATTTGTGGGAAGAAATATTAGAGATTTCTTAGAGGGAAATTTGAAGTATTAAATATTTATATTTGAAATGGCGACCTCTTTAAATTAACGACCTAATTTTCTACCTTGAGAAGTTAGGGGGAAATGGTAAATTAGTAGACAGTAAAAAGTAAAATAGGAAAAACAGTAAATATGTGAATGAAAAAAAATAACTGAAATCCATGAATTAGAATAGGCAAACAATAGAGAAAGTTAACAAAGGCAAAAGTTTATCCCTGAAAGGATACTAAAATTGAGAAACACCTGGCTAGAATGATCAAGCAAAAAACAAATAAAATACAAATTAGCAATGCCATAGATGAAAAAGGGAATATCATTACAGATCTTACAGACATTAAACGTAATATAAAGAATAGTATGGACAACTTTACGCCAATACTTTCAATAACTTAGATGAAAGGGCCACGTACCTTGAAAAATATATTTTACCTAAACTGACAAAAAATGAAGTAGAAAAATCTGAATAGCACTATATCTGAACACACAGTAAGAAATGCACTCCTAAGGAAAATTTTAGTTCTGTGCGATTTCACTGGTAAATGCTATGAAACATTTATGGAATAAATAATATCATTTTTAGAAAAAATTCTTTCACAGAATAGGGGTGGATAGAATGCTTTTCAATAAATTTTATGAGGTAAGAATAATGCTGATACCCAAACCTGACAAACACATTATTAAAAAGATAAGTACACACCAGTATCCCTTATGAACCCAGACACATTCTCAAGAAATTATTATCAAATTGAAAACAACAATGAATTAAAAAAGATAACACATTATGGCCAAGTGGTATTTATTCCAGGAATGCAAGGTTGGTTTCAGCATTAAAAATCGCTCAGCCAACTAAGAATAGAAGAGAAATTTCTGAATTTGATAAAAAATATTTATGAATTTCTAAAAGTGACATTATGCTTAATGGTAAAAACAGAGTAAGAATGAGAATAAGGCAAAAATGTCTGTTCTACTCAGTTCTATTCAATATAATACTGGAGGTCCTTGCAAGTATAACAAGAAGGAGAAAACAAAACAAAACAAAACAGGAGCATACTTGTAACTAAACAGATAGGAAGGGAAGATTTAAAATTGTATTTATTTACAGACCATATGAAGAAAAAGAAAGTACTGGGGAATTTTAAGTAATCTACAAAAAAGTCTTCTTCAATTGATAAGTGAATTTAACAAGGTTTAGGATATAAGATTTATAACAAAACCAATCGTATGTCTATTATATCTGAAAAATAAAATAACAATAAAACAACAATAACAATGGCATCAAAATACCTAGAATTGAGTGTAACAAAAGGCATGCAAGACTAGTACATTGAGATTGACCAAAAAAATTACAGAATAGAGAGGGTTACAATATTCATGGATTGGAAGACTATGTTTTTAAGATGTAGATTCTACCTGAATTAAATTTAATGTAATCCCCATTCAAATCCCAGAAAGTTTTTATTTCATAGATTTTATTAGGCTTATTCTACAATTTATATCAAGAAGATAAACTATAATACTTCTAGGAGAAAACATAGAAAAAATCTTCACAAGCTTGGTGTAGGCAAGTGTTTCTCGGACAGTTTCATAAAAAAAGAAAAAAATGTTTTACTAACCATAAAAGGTGATAAGGAAAGCTCAATCTGTAGTAAAACAGTATTAAGAGTAACCATCAAGCCACAGATGGGGGAAAATAATCACTGTATGTAATTCTGACAAAGGACTTTTATTAAGAACATATTAAAAAATTGACAACTCAGTAATAAGCTAACAAATCAATTAAAAACGGGTAAAAGAAAAAAAATGGGTAAAAGATTTGAAGGAACACTTCACAAAGGTATACAAATAGCCAATAAGCTCGTGAAAAGTTTCTGAAAATTACTGGGCGTCAGAAAAATGCAAATTAAACCATTATGAGATAACATTTCACACCAATTAGATTGGCAAAAATTTTATAAAGACCAAGAATAGCAAGTATTAGCAAGGATGTCGAGCAAGTGGAATTGTCATACCTTGTTTATGAGATTGTAAAATTATACTAGAAAACAGTTTTTCAATTTTTATAAAGCAAAGCATAAAGTTATGTTGTGACTGGTTCCACTCATAGATGTTTATTTAAGAGAACTGAAAGCATATACTCACAAAAAGAATTGTATATATCTGTTCACAGTAGTTTTATTCATGGTTGCCAAAATTGGAAACTGCTCTAATATTCATCAATAGGTAAATGTATAAACCAATTGTGGTATAACAATACAATGAAAAACTCCTCAGAAGTATACAGGAACACATTAAAGATACAACAACACACTTTAGAAGAGACCTACCACCACTTCTATCCTATTCTGTTGGTCACACGGTTGATCTTATTACATGTAAGGAACTACACACAGTGTTTTGAAGTTGTGAATATCAGAAGGTTGGGATCATTTTGGAGGCTGGCTGCTTCAGGTATTTTCCAGAGGTGGCTATCTGGTAGACATCTGACGGTGAATTGGTATACAGGATGTTTGAAGTGGGATAGTCAAGTAAGACTGGGAAGAAAAGTTGTAGTCAGATTATGAAAATTTGACTTGTATGTGGCAGAAATAAAACTGACATTGTCCAACATAAATTGTAAAAGGAACTCGACTGCAGCAATGAGACTGCAAATAATATTGGATAAAACTCTTTCAAAAGGACTTAATTTTGGAAGCAGGGCTAGGAGATACATGGTCTTCTTGTGTCCAAAGGTATCCAATTGGCTTGGCTCATTGCTATATGTCTGTTGATGTTGATAGATAATTTGCAAATTGTGTTGTCAACACAACACTTAATCTGCTCTGAGCAGCTCATAAACAACACTTTGATTAATTCTTTCAGTCCGTGTCTTCTGGACAAGATTTACAGAGCTCTGCTTATTTGGATGAAAAACAGAGAGAGACAAGCTGTCAGTAGAAGGGGAAGGGGGATGGAAAGATTTCCTTTTCTCTCTTTTGGTTGAATTTGAGAAGTGTTTTTTAATTAGGATGTTAAATGTTTGGTTCCACAAGGGAAGGATTTCTCAGTGGAACTCAGCAACTGGCATGAGGCAAGGCTCAGTGTTAAAGTGGAGCAAGTCAGGACAGACAGAGGCAGACTGGCAGTGGAACTCTGCAGAGAGGGGAGAGTCAGCCAAGCCTAAGGCAGGAGATGCCTTTCTGAATTAGCCAAATAGTCCCAGAAACCTGTTGGACAATTACAACTCAGAGAGCTTGCCATCCACACTCTCTATGGAACACTGAAATATTGTGTTGAATAGAATTCTGTTCAACAAGCACGTTTTAAAAGAAGAAGTCTAATTAAAGAGAAACTTCTATCATATGAAATATAAAGACAAACGTGCATTATTATTGAGCAATTCTCTGTGTGTGTGCATGTGTGTGTATGAGAAAGAGAGAGAAATAGAGAGATTGATTTTGTTGCTATCCTTTGTGTGTTATTATATGCCAGTTTTTCCCCAGGCCCCTAAATCTGTTTAGTTAAGCAGTTTCTATTAATTTTGGCTTTGAAATAATTTTCCATTGAAGCATGCCATTTAATCAGCACCTCTCTACCTTTGTTGAATTTTCCTAGCCAAGATAAGTGAATAGAGTTCTAAAACACTGTTTCTGGAATACTCTTATATCACTTTGAAACATGGTGATCATCCAGCAACTTAGGCATAAAAATCTGGAAATGAATGCCATTTGGAATAAGGTCCTTTCATAGCAATTATGACACAAGATGTACAGTCTGTGGCTGATAGGGAAAAAAAGATCCAAGAAAATAGCTAGCTAATAATTTCAGTACTATTAGCAATGTAAATAACCCAACACCACAATCCCTCCTTGAATTTGTCCCCTTTTATGCCTGTCTCCTCTCAAAGGGATAAATATGATTTTTTATGAGCTGCGTTTTGAAATGCACATATTTCCAGCGATCATGCCAAGTGTTTCTTTTGTTTTTCACATCTGCATCTTTCGATATGATGAAGAGTCAACAAGAAAGTAGATTTGGTTTTGTTCCTTTGGCAAATAAAGTTCACTTTGGGACACAATTGTAAAAAAGCAAACAGAGTTTGCTTTTGAGTTATGGGCCTCATCCACATCAGAAAACCAAAGTTGAATTTTCCATTAGTGGTAGTTATACGTTGTAACTTATATTCAAGGCCCTTGGAAATATTAACCCAGATTCAGAAATTAGTAATTATATTGACCTTGACATCTGTCCTCATTACCTTGTTCCCAGCTCACACAATTAGTTTAGCTGAGACTGTCATCAAAACCCTGTGTTTTAGATTTATTTCTAGTAAGGAACTCCTTCAAATCATTGCCCCATGAAAATTACAATATTAAGGACACAAAGGTATACGTGTGTCTAACTGCAGTAATTGTGTTGTGAAAAGAACTCGCATAAATCTCCTTTAGGGGCTTCCTTCCATTTGATGGCCTTAATGTACTCTCTTAAAGCTAAAATGATTTCAAAGTATCGTTCTACAAAAGATTATCAGCAATTATTGTATATGAAAAGAGACGGTGAAAGAGAACAATTTGAGAGGTTCACATTGTGAAATAAACTTCAGGCTTTTCTTTGGTACGCGGGCCTCTCACTGTTGTGGCCTTTCCCGTTGCGGAGCACAGGCTCCAGACGCGCAGGCTCAGCGGCCATGGCTCAGCGGCCATGGCTCACGGGCCCAGCCGCTCCGCGGCATGTGGGATCTTCCCAGAAAGGGGCACGAACCCGTGTCCCCTGCATTGGCAGGGGGACTCTCAACCACTGCGCCACCAGGGAAGCCCAAACTTCAGGCTTTTAACTGAAGGATGGCAGAGGCTGACTAAAGCCCCGCGATTCTGGAGCTCCCTTGTTTCCTGTGCTTACTCTGTCTCCTGCCTCCTGGAGCACAATTTGTTGGAAGCATCATTGTTGTGCAAGCAATACGCTGAGAGTGTCTACATGTAACGCTACCCTCCTAAAAAATGAGGGACTCATGTACTCATACAAAGAGGCAACTACCTAGTGATTTTCAATATTCTGAAAATTGCAATAGTCTATTGGGTTTATTTCATGATTATAAAAGCCTAATAATCTATGATAGCTGAAAGCAAATGTGATTTATTAGGGTCTCTCACAGGCAGAAGATAAACCCATAATGTGCAGGCAAATATTTTTTTCTTTAAAGGAGTGTGTTAAAAAGAAAATAGTCAACAGCTTGCTCACTCTGTAGCTCCAGAAAATGATGATTTGAGGCTCTGAAATATCAGAATTGATTAATGGTAGAAGCAAAATTATAACTGTTGTTCTATGGCGAGATAAACTTTCACCTCCGTGAAGAAAATATAGATTACTGAAACTGACTGCAAGCAATCAGCTCTGTATATTCTTCTTCCCTAACTGAGCAATGTTTGAATTTGTGCCTTTCAGACAAATGCATTAATAACATTTAGCCACTAGATATTTGTGGAAGAAATTGGAAATTGTTTTTAATTTGTTGGTTTGGTGAAGCGAGAATATGTTGAGACGTAAGGGAGGGGGTAAAAAAGAACTATTGGTATAGGATTTCTATTTGCATATGTAAATATGTTAATGCCCACAGAACTATGTTGTTCTTAGAAACTCTCCCACACAAAGCAAAGGGTTAATAGACAGGGAGGTCTAAAAAACTGCATGACCATGTTGTGAAATTTGGATTTAACACATAACTCATTGGAGGCCCCAATGAGTTATGGGCCTCATTTACTGCATATTACAGACATTTTTCCCATATTCCTTTTCAACAAGGCATATGGTTTAAATTAGTTTCATCTTGGGTTTTCAGGATCTTTTGTGGGCTGTTTTCTACAACAAACTGTAATACACTGGATCTTTTAATTCTATAGTAAGATGATATTAGCTGCAGTTCTTTAATTACCATGTGAGGCAATGCCTCAGGAGCATATTCTGTAAGAGGCACAGCAGAGTAAGGGTCTGAATGAAGATTTCAGAGCCAGCTGATGAAATTAAAGAAGCTTAAAATTCTGTATGGATGGGGGGGATGGGTAAAGGTCAGTGTTACCTGGGGTGGAGTTAGGGGTAGTTTGGGCTGAAAACATTCAGACACACCTTCAGTTGAATCAGGTAAGGGGACTCTGTGATAGGTAACAACATTCTGAAGAACTAAGGATATTAAAGGGCCCCATTTCCCATAACTTAGCTCATAAATCATATTTTCAGGTACTTTACATGATTTATGAAAGGCTGGC
Organism: Delphinus delphis; assembly: GCF_949987515.2. NCBI lineage: Eukaryota > Metazoa > Chordata > Mammalia > Artiodactyla > Delphinidae > Delphinus > Delphinus delphis. The sequence goes on along the minus strand of NC_082687.1, from coordinate 89,820,739 downwards.
TGTCTGCATGATCAGTAAGTTGCATTAAAATGGCAATTGGTCCTTCTAAAACAGAGCCTTATGATAACAATCCAAATCTCAGAGAAGGCAAATCTCAGCAGACAAGTCAGCTGAATGCTGGGGTAAAAAGGAGTCTACAGTTCATTCTCCATCTCTGAAATTCAAAATATAAAATCAAAATACTGAGTGAGAAAAACATTGGGCTGAAATCACGACACTCAGGCTTTTGTTTTTTTCTCACTGCTGTAACCTTGATTAAGTCATGTATTGTCTTTGGACCTCAGTTGCTTCTCAGTAAACTGAAGGATTCAGGTCCTTCCTGTTCTTAAATATACATTTTCATATGTATAAATTATATATTCCTATTATGTATATATATTTATATGTTATTTCTTATCTATGGGCATATTACATATTATGTGTCATATATCTGTGTATATATAGATGTGATAGTTCCTTAAAAACGTGAAAGGAGCTGTAGCAAACACATACATCTTTACACGTGCATACATAAGAAATATATATATGTATGTGTTCATATATATGTATGAAATATGTATGCATATTATGCATAGGAAGATTGGTCTACTATTCCACACTATCAGCTTAGGGGTTCTTGTTACCTAATTTTACCTGTTATTCTGAAAATCATAAATGCTGGCTCCTAAGAATGTTACAATGGGATTGTAGAGTATAATCAAGCACTCTATTAAGTACTATAGATGTGTAAAGGTACTATGTCACTTTCCTTTAGAAATTAAAAAAAACAGGAAATTGCTAGTTGACATTGATCTTGGGTAAATGGAAGATTAAAACAGAAGTTTATAAAGGGTGTCTTGTTACTTTATATTAGAGAATAAACTCCATTTCAAAAGTGAATTAAATTCAGTTTTGTTATTAGACCTTTATTCTAATGCAACTCATCTGTATTTGGATTTTATATTGGAAGACTGCTATATCTTTTGAAGCTTTCTCAGCAGGAGAAAATTCAGCATATATTGATCTCTTTGCAAAATGAACTCTCGAACCTATTAGATTATATGGAAGTTGTGTTTTCCTGAGCACATGACCATGAATAAGACACAACAAGTCACTGATACGCTGGGAAGTAGAATATTTATGAGCTCAGAATTATTTGACAAATTGAATCATTTGAGAATGATGAAACCTAAACTTTTTATTATTAGGAGGAATTTAGACACAAGTGTTCCTCTTATAAACTGTCTGTTGTCTTTGTAAGTCAAGAAAGTTGCTGACCTCTGGTGCCTATGCCCATTAGCTAGAACAATTGCCCCTATCTCAAGCTCTTAATCAGTCACCTTAGACCAATATTCCTTCAAATTTTGTTATTTGGGATTGTTTTAGTCAGTTCAGGCTGCTCTAACAAAATACCATAGACTGGGTGGCTTAAACAACAGAAATTTCATATTCATAATTCTGAAGGTTGGGGAGTCCAAGGTCAAGGTACCGGCCAATTCAACTTCTGGTTGCCAGAGGGACACCTTCTTGCTGTATCCTCACATAGTGGAGAGAGAGAGAGGAAGCAGTTCTCTTGTGTCTCTTCTTATAGAGTCGCTAATCCACTTAGGAGGGCTCCATCCCCATGACCTAATTATGTCTCAAAGGCTCTGTCTCCAGATACCATAATATTGAGGATTAAGGTTTTAAAATATGATTTTGGAGGGAACACAAGCACTCTGTCCATAGCAGGTAGCTGGCCCCTTCTTCTGGACAGACAACTCTACTGTTCCAGTTAGACTCCTATAGCTTCCTTACCCAAAGCTCTCAGTTCCACTCACTGTCAGTCAAAAGTTTTCAATGTGTTTTTCGACTGAGGATCTTGTTGGTCATGTTGTTAATCTTATTCATGACTTTGGCTCAAGCGTGCTTGTCATCACTTTCTTTCATTAGAGTCTTGGGCAGGAAGAGCCAAATTTGAGTTTTCTACATGAAACCAGGAGCCATTAAATAACAATATATAATTGTTATATATATCATTGTTTTCATAAGTACAATACTGTACAATTTTTGGAGTTAGTAAGTAGAATTTATTAAATTTGTTTAATGTAGGATTTTACAGTCTCTACTGTATTAAAGCATTCAGAATAAGAAATATAATAAATCAGAGACTGACAGATATCTACAAAAAAGAGATAAGCTGGAAATCCCTCAGGTCCTCCAGGCTTTTGGTATTTTTCAAAGGCTAGGTCACTGATGGCCTGTATCATATGTGTGTGTGTATAAGAAGTTTGGAAGTATAACTCCGAATGGTCAATAGTTATCTATATCTGGATTGCAGAGGAAGAATGAGAGGGGCAAGAAAAATCCATCAAGTACTATGTTTGCTTTTTAATCGATATACTTTTATATTGTTGGATTTAAAAAATAAGAGCACATTTGCATATTGTATGTTTAATTTTAGAATATGTATTGAGAATATATTGCTATTTCATAGAAGGATTTTGATCAGATAAATGATCTGGGTAGATCATCTAATGATGAATTTCCTATTTTTATTTTGATGCTTATTAATTTGTATTGAATATTTAAATAGCAGTGTTCTTTCTGAACCCTGTGCTTAAACAATTGTAATTTGGGGAATAAATTAAAACTATGTCAATATATATAATATAATTGAATGTTCATAGCAGTCATGAATATCGTGCTGGCTATTAGGATTTAGCTGAGTGCTGTGTTTAAGACATGATGTATTCATCTGATTTCCACTCAAGTCTCCATTTGTTCAAACAGTACACACTAAGAAGTTCTCTGAATCTTTAGTATTCATGATGGAGGTGGGATGGAATTTATGCTGGTGTTTTTTGTGTTTTAATTTAAAAAAAACAAAGAAATGGGTATAAATATCATTTGTAGCAGGTGCTTTCAGTGCCTGACTTACATCCTCCTGGCCCTTACCATTTACATTAGTTATGGTTCTCCAGAGAATCAGAATATATATATCAGAATATATATATATATATATAGAGAGAGAGAGAGAGAGAGAGAGAGAGAGATAATATATATTATAATATATAATACATATACTCAATATATATGTAATGTATGTCTATATTACTCATACATACATGTGAGAGAAAGAGATTGATTTGAAGAAATTGGCTCATGCAATTATAAGGCTGCCAAATCCTATAGGACAGGCTGGAAACTCAGGTAGGATTTGGTACTTCAGCCTTGAGGCAAAATTTCTTCCTCTCCAGGGAAGCTCAGTTTTGGCTCTTAAGTCCTTCAGCTGGTGGGATGAGCCCCATCCACATTTTCAAGCATAATCTCCTTTACTTAAAGTCAACTGATTTTAGATGTTAACCACATTTACAAATTACCTTCACAGCGGCACTTAGATTAATGTATGATGAACTAATTGGATAATATAACCTAGAGAAGTTGACAACTAAGACTAACCATCATATCTTTTCAATACTTAATGTTCAAATGTGAGTGTGTGCAAGGTTTTTCGAATGGCTTCCTCTGACCTCTACAGCCTTCTCTGAGTATGTGGCTAGACTTATGGAGAAGTAACACCCCCAGAAACCCCTCTTCATTCTATGGCTAATGAAAGTTGGTGTTTAAATACCCCAGCTTCCTTGTATAATTCTAAGACACGTGTTCTCCCTCTGCCAGTGTTTCATGAAACCATCTCTCATTTAAATTAGCTCTACTTCAATCTCAACAATGACTGTTTCTGGTATAAGCAAAACTAACACACCATTACTTTAATAGGTGTGAATATTTTGGAATGATTTCTTGAAACCTAGGGTAGTACACAATTCACTAACTAGAAAATGCAGATCTGTATTAATGGCTCCTTTATTTTATTTATTTGTTTGTTTATTTATTTATTTATTGGTTTTCAGTGTCAAGAACTCTTTCATGTAACAAATGTTCAGTATCTTCAAAAGAGAGTAGCTGTATATTTTGTATCTATTAAATAAGAAAATTAAAATGCACATCAAGTTTTGAGAACATTTTGCAATAAATTCTCTTATTTGATTTTTTTCTTTCCTTATAAAATTGAGGTTTTGTTAGGTCACAGTTGTTATTTTGTTCACTACTGAATTTCCAGAGGCTAGAACAGGGACTGACACATTATAAGCATTCAATAAATATTTCTGAATGAATGAACAATGTAGATGCCCAAGAGTTCTTCTTTGTGTTTGGCTTAGCTCCAGTAATTTGTAAACATGGCTGCATGAAAATTTCTGAGAAATATTTAAAAAATAAAAATCCGAGATACCATCTCCTCAAATAGTAAATCAGGAGGCGTAGGTAGGGCCCAGGAATCTAGCTGTACCCATTCCTACATCTCATACATTTATATGTGCATATGTATTACAGATTTCTGGTTTTTAATAAATAAATAAATTTATGGTTTTAAATAAATAATTTATGGTTTGGTAATCAAAGGGAATGCATTTTACATGTTTGCAAAATAGGACATTGTCAAATTTCCCTCCAAAACTCCCATACAACTCAATAATGAGAAGGTTTGTTTTAAACACTCTGACCAACACTGGGTATTAACAATTAATTTTCATTTTTACCAGTTGGATGAATATATATCTTTATTATTCTAATTTAATTTTTTCTAATTATTTTAGAGTTAGATAACATTTTCTGGGTTTTGATCATGTATATTTCTTCATCTATGAATTTTTTGTTTAAATGCTTTGCTTATTTTTCTATTGGATTATTTGGTTTTATTTATTTTAAAGACATTCTATCTTATTAATATAAATCCTTTGTTACATGTGTTGCTAATATTTTTGTGTATGTTTTATTTTGAGGCTTCTTATGATCATTTTCAATCACACAAAAAAATTAGTGAATTAAAATTTACCTCTCCCCACCTCCTTTCTGCTATTTGTTCTTGCATTTTAAGATTTTCCTAAACCAAAGTGATAAAAATATTTGAAACTGGTGAACTAATTACTTCAACATTAATGAATTTTTTATACTCTGCCCACTAAATTTGATATAGTATCAAGTTTAACACATAACACAAGCATATATGTGTCAGTCTGTTTCTAGACTGTATAATTTTTCTTCAATCTATTCCTCTATACTCATACCAATATCATACTATTTGAATTTCTGTAGGTGTGTAATATATCCTGTTATCTGATAAAACAAGATCTCATCATTATTCTACCTTAAAAATTTTTTCCAGTACCTCTTGCATAGTTTCCCTTCCAGAAATAGAATCACCTTATTAAGTTCTATAAAAATACCTTGTTGGAGTTTTAATAAGTCTTTAACTGAAATTTTAGTTTGACATGGGGGAAATTAATATATTTACACTATTAGGTCTTCCCTTCCAGGAACATAGCATATCTTTGAATTAATTCAGATATTCTTTTATGGCTTACCTGGCTGAAACTTGAAGAGGTAGTGACAATTGAATCCAATTTGGTTTTTGATTTATTGGAATAAAGAGTGTTTACATCTTCAGCCTGCTATTTGCCAACTGCTGGCAAAAAAGAACAGTAACATTTATATCCCATCATGTAGCAAAAAATCATAAGCAAAGTAAAAAATAAAACAGTTGTTTCTTTTAAATGCAGTTTTCAAAGACTCCACACTATAAGTCACTAAAAAGTTTTTTGTCTTATGTTTTTATGGCATGAGGCATAGTTAAATTTTAATCTACATTTTAATACTCATTAGTTCTCCAAACAAAAACAATATATATCATTTTTGAATTTATTTGTTGACAATTCATGCTTTTCATTACATAATTAATTCAAAGTAAAGGAAACAGTATGCATCACTTGTTAAATGGGAAAAGTAAGAATTTGTCTTTATATAGCATGAATACTATTAAAGATTATATTAGCATCTTTATAGTATGATATTTAATAATATATGAATCCCTAGGCACTTATATCCTAAATCACTTATCACACCCACGGAAAATGATAAAATGATACAAAATAATGAGAGGAGGCTCAGGAGGTGATAGGTGATAGGAATGGGTGTTTTGAAAGACATGGAAGATTGGATGTGTTTCTAGAATTTTCTTCCTGTTTTCTAATTTGGAGTTTAGTGCCCAGGGCACATTGTTTCTTCTTCTGCCTCCCTAGCTTTTCATTCAAGGTCTCCATCCATGCCCAGAATGCTAAGAAACTGGAGAATGGGCTGGACAGACATTAAGGAACTTGGCAATCATATACGTGTTTTTCACTGAGTGAAGGTTGCTATTTTTCCTTCAGAGCCTAAGCTATCAGGCTAAACATAATAACTTTGGCTACTTTGCATTCCTATCTAGTGACTTAATTTGAGTAACAGTATTAATATTTTATCAGGAAGTCAGCATTTTCTTTTAAATATGTACTTCTAAACTTTATAGTACCCACACATGGAATTTATGATATCTTGAGGATCAGATATTTTCTATTGGAATGGTGTTCCCAATCTTTCACAAAAGTCAATTGGTGAATGGAATTCAAAATACAGAACTTTCTTCTAGGGATACGAAGTGTCACTGTCACCGTTTGGAGAGCTCAAAAACGGCTCCTCAGATACAGCTTTCTGTAAGCCCAACTGTCATCAAGGAACCTTCCCCATTATTTACATTAGGTCATGAAGAAGTCTTGCCTTGAGTCCTCTGAGTTTCCAACAGAAATTTCAGGATGGAACTTCAAAATTTTTATTTTATATTTCACAAGAATTTCAGTTCTTTTTCAAAGAAAAGTCAGAGAAAGCCTATGGGAGGGTGAGCTGAACATAATTTGATATATTAACTATTTTCTCCCAATATTTTTTTCTTCTTCCACATGTTCAAGCTCTGTTCTTTAAAGCCCAGGAAGAAGAATGTGGCAAATCAGAAAAAGTAGCAACCTGCAAGACTTCCAGTGTTTTTGCATCCAAAAGACAAAGAGCATTAAAAAACAAAACAAAACAAAAAATAAAAACAAGGATGGGGTAAGATGGAATAAGACGGAGTGTTTCTAAAAAGCAAGAGAGAAGGAGATTGCTAACCTCAGTCCAGAAAATCATTTCCTGAGGCTGTGGGGAGGGGAGGGGTATGTGGGTCCCAAGGTAGTACCTTGGCACTACCCTGAGAAAGTGGCATACGGTTGGAAGTACTCAGTTGCTGTCTTAGGCCTAGGCTCCCAATCTTTACAAACGCATGAGCCTCAAAAGCAGTAGGGAAATGTCTCAATGACTAACCTGAAAGGACCACATAAGCAAGGCTCATATGCATTTCATCCATAACCATTGTTGGCCAGTGGCTGAAGACTGCAGTGAACCATCCAACGCTTGTCACTGGAATTGACCCTAGAATCTTGGCGTTAACCTGGGGAAAACCCCAACAATAGCTAAGGTTACTCCCATTAAAAAAGGGAGAGAATTAAAGGAAATAAGTTGGTATTTTTCCACACATATTCGTCTGCAAGTTCTACTGAATCTGGTAAACTCTTCCTCATCGGTGATTACTGTACTTTTTCTCACACAAGTCTAAAATTCTGAATATTTTTCCCCACAAACTGACCTCTTTTTCCAGCTTTTACAATGTTTGTGTATGTGTTTATATCAGAGAGCGTTACAAAGATGACCTTTACCCCCAGGCAGTGCGTAATGGGGAGCAGGGCAATAACAATGTCTCTTGGGGTACCAGTAAGGGAAATCATTTTGAACTACTTTACATAATGAGGGAAAATTCTTTATAAGGATAAAGTGGTGTTTTGGGGATTTTAGGGCATAAATGCAGATGGACCTTGAAATGGGACTGAAAACAGGAAATGGACAGGTATTAGAAACTCTCTCTGCTTTCTTCTTTTGAATGTCTACCCTTCTCCTCTCCTTCTCCATCTCCTCCCTTCCCTCTCTTCCTTCCCTTTCCCCTCCTCCATCCCCCCTCTTTCTCCTCCTCCTCCCCTTCCCCCTCTTTCCCCTCCACTTCCTCCTGTTTTTCCCTCTCTCCCTCCACCTTTCTTCTTCTTCTTCTTCCTCTTCTTCTTCTCCCTCTTCTTCTCCTCCCCCTCCTCCTCCTCCCCCCTCTCCTCCTCCTCCTCCTCCTTCTTCTTCTTCTCCTCCTTCTTCTTCTCTTTCTGCTTTTCCATCTCCATTGCAGAATCTTGCATCGTAGCTCCTCCTCATTCTGCAGCTGACTAAAGGAATCTAAGCTCTAAATTTTGAAGACGTAAAATCTGATGAGACAGGAGGCCTTTCTCACTCTAGCACTTAGGAGTGTTCATGTATTTCTTCTCATTTTAATCTTGAGTTCTTCATGCAAACAGACCACTAACCATCCAGATCCTCATCCTTCTTGCTATGGCTAAAACTGCCTGATTTGGCTGCATGTATTCGTCTAAGGCTCCCTATTTGAGTACTGAGTATTACATTTAAGTAAAACCTTTGTCGCAGAACATATACCTATGTGAAACACATAAAAGATCACATGAAAGAAACATGTAAAGCAATCAAGTTTATTGGTTATGCCCATAGAATACAACCTTTTCTTTTATTTCCCTTACTTTTCCAAATTTTCTTCTATATGGTATTTAATGGCGTGCCTAACTTTCTTTTTTCTTCTTCAAAACTAACCCCAAACGTATCTCTACTGGTTTCTTTCTTAAAAACTATGCTTTTCTCCTTGCAATTGCACTTTTCAAAATTCCTGCCATGTATTATTCCAACATAGCTATGTAATGATGTTTGATGTGAATTTCTGTTCACCTTGCCCCTCTACCTCCCTGGCATTCTTCACAATGCACAGGAGGCTGAGCCTATTTGCTAAATCATGGCTTCATTAATCTCATTCCTTTACCTCAAATTTCACCCCCTTAACAATTTGAAATGGATCCTGAGTTTTCCACTTCCTACTGATTTGCATTTTTCTTGGTTGTGTGCTGTTGAACAGCTGCTGCTTTCTCCCCAGAAGCGGGTGGGGGGCTGGTTTCTATGGAGATGGTGATGACTCTGCTCAGATGTGGACCTCTCCAATATTCCTACTGCATTTGTAATTTCTAACATCTACTCCATGTGGAGCTCCTAAGTAGTTTCATTTCCTTTTGGCAATAAACTCCTTAGAATTCTGACGCTAGAACTCTTTAATTGGCCCTGGTTTGTGGCCACCAATTTATTTAATTGACATAAAGATGTATTTATTTGTCATTGAATCTTTACATGGTTATGTGCTACATAAGGCAATTGAAACAGGCACAATGTCTATTGTAAATAGGATACCTTGCCATAGTGCATAAGCCATAGTGGGCATAAAAATGCATATTTATTGATTTGTGGCAATATAAAGGAAACTTTTAATCCCATTATATTGCTGCAGAAAAAGTAGACTAAATTAGAATCAGTTGGGGAGCACTGTTAGCAAATTCATTGCTTACATTCTGTTTCAGTCATATTGTAAGTCTTACAAAATGCTGAGTTTAGAGTGATTTTGCCTAACTCCATCATGAAAAATAATTCAATCGTTTAGAAAAGACAGTTGGAATTATAGGAAAAGCCTGAATAGGAAAGAAGGCAATATTTGCTGAAGCATTGGTTGTTCAAAGAGTGAAAATATGTAGAAGTAAAGAAGAAATAAAATTAAGACCTATATTATAATCATTTATTTATTCATTCCTTTATTCATTCAACACATGTTTATTGAGGTCCTATTATGTACCAGATGCCTCTAGGCACTACAAATAAAGATGTGAGCAAAATATGACCTCTTTTCTGTGGAACTTAGAGTTTAATGGAGGATACAAATATTAAAATTATAAAAACTCATAAGTGTAATAAAAAGCAGTAATCATATCTCTGAAAGAAAAGTGCTGAGTGATATGAAAGCTTTAACCAGAAGGCAGAATCTAGACTGAGGTGTGTGTGACCAAAAGAAATCTAAAAGCTGAGCTGGAGCTAACTGGACAGGGCTCAGAGTGGGATTTTAAGCAGAGTTAACATTCCAAGCAGAGCTTACAATTGTTAATACTTGGTGTTCACGTAGGCTATTTTTGAGGCACACATCAAGTCCTTTACCATGAGCCCGGCTCTATCATTACCTCCACATATGAAGAAATGGAATATAAAGTAGTTTAATACAAGGTGAGAGAGAGGTGAGGCCAAGATTCAAACCCAGGCAGTCTGAAAATAGAGCGCACATACCTAATAACTACTCTGTACTCTCTTACGTGGTGAGGAAAGACAATTATAGAGATTTTTGTTCTAACAATCTAGTGATTTATGTGACTATAGATATGAGATCTGGACCCAACCAAAAGTTTTATAATATTTGTTATTTGCTATGTAGGCATAAAATTAGTTGACCCTATTTATGCCAGTTGGCAGTGTACATATTAAATTTATCCTGGAACTGTAGAGGGATGTGAGGGGCTGTCCCTTGTAGACCGTGCAAAGTGTTGATCTCACATCATTATTTCCAGATGTCTCAAGTTTGCTCTCTTTCTGCCCTTTCTTAACAATTGATATAAGTAGAATAATATATTTTAGCAATGGCCAATTTTATTTTTTGTCACTAGGAAAAAATTTGTAAGTTATAAAAAGCCAGAAAATACTAATGATTGTTTCCCCCCCACCCCGCCGGAAGCCAGAGCAGGAATGGTAGAATGGGAAGTTGTGGTTTAAATTTGGGCTCACCCATACTCAGGGCAAATATGTGATCCAGGTTGAGTGGAGGGAAACCCCAGTTTGATAATGATTATGTTTACACCATGTGGATGGATGAGGTTACAAGATGGAAATACACTTTGGTTGTAAAAAGATAAAGTTACCAGTAATTATTCTTAAAAATTCAATAGAAATAAGATATCTAAATGCAATATCTTGAATATAATATGGTTATTACCTATGACATACCAACTGAGCGTATCAAAAAAAAAATAAAGACAGAAGTTGGGTTTATTTAGGCACATGGAGGTAGAATAATATCTACATGGATTTCATTCAGGAGAGTTAGTTTGGGAAACTCAAGTCCTCCCAACGTTCTTCTGCTCCCATAGTTGATGTTTTAGGGCATTATGTCCTAAGTGTCTGGATGTTTGCCTGCACTCCCTAGTCATTTGACCCAGGAATAGACATAGCCTAATGTTGTTATTCCTCTCTTTTGGATACACTAATAGTTTAATTTTATTTTAAATTTATTTTTAGTGCCCAGACTTTAAGTGAATTTTTTAAATCTGGAAAATAAATACAAGTCTGCATTATAGCAGTGAAGTGTTCCCCTTTATAACACTGATGTGTCAGAAGACTGTTAAGAAATCTGATCATTTAATGTTTGTAAAATGCTTTAAGAACATTAACTACAGGGTTCAGACCAAAAATAACAAATAGTGACACATATTTTTAAACACATTATCTCCTTTAGTATATATGGCACAAATATATAATTTGATATGCTTTTATATAAAAAATATTGAAAAATAATTAAAATTGACATTTGGTAAACTACTGACAGATTTTCTTATATTTTGTACAATATAGAACTCTTCTACATTATAAAAAATTTTAAACCCAATTTGAACCTCACAGTAACACTGTGAAAAAGCAAGATTGGTAATGTTAATTTAATGATCAGTGAGGAATTAAAGTTTGAAAAGGAGAATGAGTTTTGCAAAGGATGCAGCTACAAAGTTGGAGGTCTCAGTGCTCGTTCTACTCTACCATAAAACAAAAGAGTTACATATATTTTGGAAAATTTTGTGTTGTATTAATTCTTTACAAGGATCAACTTGACTACCATCAAGAATAATCTAGAAATAAGCCATCAAATCTCCAGATAAATCTCCAAGTCAGAGAGAACCATGCCTTTTGGATAACAAATAAGTCACTACCAAACTAACTACTTATATAACTTTGGTGGAGCTCTGTTTTACTGGTTGTAAGTGTTAGAAATACAATTCAAACTAACTTAAGCAGAAAGAGAATTGGTTGATTCCCATACCTGCTTATTCCAAAGATAGCATTGCCTTCAGTCTTATTTGAATCCATGGGTTCAAAAGGTATTATTAAGACTTTCTGATCCCCTCCACTTGGTTCAGGCTTCCTCTGTATTTGGCTATATTCTCAAGCTAGTTGTGCTTGTATGACAGCCAAGGTAACTACTGGCAGATCTAAGGCTTTCATGTATTTTCAGCTTGACATTCCAGAAGAAAGCAGCACTTCTGGGGAAGACATTGGACATTTGGATGATGTGATTATGGTGAACTAATCACTGTTGTGAGGGCGATAGAGAGCTCCAAATGGGCAGTCTTGGGACATGTGACAATCCCAGGAGCAAGATTTTGTGAAGTCATCTCCTCAGGGTCTGAATGGGATTACTAAAGATTACCTCGACCAAAGATGCTCTACTTTTATCTGTTTTACTTGTTGAAATCCTTTGGATTTTGTTTGAAGAAAGGGTTCTATGGCTTCAAAAATTTGTCAACTACTGCTTTAGCAGAATGTTGCTTGAAACTAAGTAGGATTTAATTCTTCTTATTTGATATAATAGAAGATATTTAGGATATGGAATTGGGAGACCTGGGTTTGATTTTTGGCTTTTCCATTTATTAACCATGTGCCTTTGTGCAGAAAACCTGAGTCCATATGAAAAGTTTTGCAAAGGTCTGTTGCTGCTGTTTTAGTTGTTATTTGTTTTGTTAATTTAAGCTGCATATCAGTCCAAGTTCTTAAATAGATAGAAATAGATGACACAGTCAAAAGGAGTAACTGGAGATAATTTTATTAATAGAGTATTTACAAAGTTATGGGCAGGGTTAAGGGAACCAACAAGGGCGAAACACCCTAGAGCTAGCAAATATAGGAAACCATTACTTCTCCCAAAACTGAAAGAGTGGAGAGAAGGAAGTGTTGCCACCATGCAGTGAGAACTAGAGCTATTGGAAGGGCTGCCAGACAGAACCTGTGGCTTTAAGTACAGAAACATAACCACTAGCAAACCACAGCTCAGCAAGGAGAGATGAAAGGATATAGACCCTAACATCTCTCTATTCTTTCACTCCTCTCCTGATGGCGATTCCCATTGGCCAAAACCAACTGGAATCTAGAGGGCAAGGGACACTGATGAGGCATTCCTTAGGGGTCAGCCTCCTGGGTCAGAGAACTAGGTAGGGAAGGGTGGAGAGAAGATCTGAAGGGAGAAATGAAGAATATCTGGTACAGCTTCCCTTTCACCTTAATTGGTATATTTTATTTAAGAACATCAAATGCTTCAGTGTTTCATTTAGTTTCTAGATAATTAGAATTTAGTGATTGTAAAAAACATTTAAATATGAGTTCAACAAGAAATGTCATTTACTTTAAAACTTGTCCTATTTTATGATCTATATATGTGGTCTTAAAGAGTATTTTAAACATTCTTCAATGTCCTATGAAATTCCATCTTGGATGGTTAGGACCATCGCTCATTGTGCTTGTGAAAGCAATGCAGGGTAAGCTGTGTAATTTTCTATAGCGATATTTTCAGTTGCACTTTAAATTGAGGATTTCAAATAAGGATTTAACTTAGGTTTAATGAGGGAGTTATTATATGTTAATTAAATATAAACTGATTATTGTGAATATCTTTTGGCGCATAACAACCTCTTTTGTTAAGATGAATATCTCTTAAACAATCAAAGCTTCGTAAATATGCTACTGATAATTACTTCTAAACTAACATTCAATAGAAAGAATACATATAGTAATTACTTTTAAACTAACATTCAATAGAAAGAATACATATAAAGGCACTGCATTGAGTGTAATGTGGTTATTACCTATTAAACATCAATGGATTATTGAGAATACAGTTATTGAGTTTCAACTCATAGATCTTAAGAAACTGCTAGTTGTGCCTAAATAGAACTCCATAAGTCAGCTGGTATTTAATTAGCAGAAGTATTTATAGCATGGCATTTACATTAGCATATTTATAATCAAATAAATAATATAATAATGCTTTTATTAAATCTAAATTAAGTCCTTGCCAGAGGCATTTAAAGAGGAGTGAAACTACATTGGCTATATGGTCTTTAATATTTATTACATGATTTTTAAACTTTACTAATATATTAAACAAAACCTTAATATATGATTCATTATCTAGGGACATTATGAAGTTGCACATACTCTATTTGGGATGAAAAAATATTTAGGTTAAACTGGATAAGATAATTCTCTAAACCTTTTATTTTGGTCCATTACAACTAGGCACAAATAAGGGATACAGACAAAATATGCCATCATAGTTGGCTATGTTTATTGTTGCTAAAGGAATGTAACCAATATGAGCAGTTGGCAGGGTTGGCATTGTGACATGTGAGGTGTCCATAAAAGTTTCTGTTAGCAAGAGTTTGGATACCAAGTTGCACCCACAAGAAAGAAAGCCCTGAGCAGGTCCTGCATATGTACAGTTGAATGTGCACAAAAATAACACTGCTATCACTCCACAGATGAATTGGTAGTTGTCTTGCACAGTTAAAAATGGAGCATAATTTCCTCTCAGGAGTGAGGAATATATTCCAAACTAATTTTATTTCAATATTGAAATGTCATAATTAAGTTTCTGTTTCACCCAAAGAAGGCAAAGATGCACAGAGAGCGTTAGAGTCAGACTCATCTCTTCTGAGGAGTCTGGTTAGCTTTTCCATCATCCTTGCTCCAGGTGGAGGGCTTGTTTCAGGGAACTTGTTCATTTCGCTTCCTCCTGGGAAAAAAATTTGACTCTGAACACATTTATTTCAACACAAACTCTAGGAAATAATTCTGTGAGGACGCTAACAATGTGATATTGATTTGTGGAGATGTGTTTATATTGGCCAAAGAAATCAAGGAAATGCTACAAATAAGTGGGTCCAAAGTATGGATGAAGAACTCCACACTGTATTGGGTGCTGGTGAAACTCACACCTGCCCATGCTCCTTATCCTTAGGTTGTTGTGAAGTGAAGGAGACATGGATGAAGATGGTAATGATGATGAAGGTAATAAAGAGGAAGAAGAAGAAGGAGGGGAGGGAGACTTGGAGGAGGGGGAGAGGGAGGAGGAAGAGGGGGAGGAGAAGAGGCGAGGAGGAGAAAAAAGAAAAAGACTATGATGAAGAAGGCAATAGTGGTTTACATTTATTACACTCATGGGGTGCTAGGCACACTTTCTGCCTGCTAGGCAGCATTCTAATTGTCTTCATGTGAACTATCTTATTCAACAACTCGGTCTCCACTCATAGGATATTAAGGATATCTCTTTCTTCCTCTCAGTAATGCCTTCCTCCAAGACCAATGGCCGTCAGATGATCTTTTGAAAATCACCATGCCTTTCCCAATTTTGTGTCCAAGTAACTTTACAAAGACAAGGTACAGAGAGAGACAGGAGGATGGATGAGGAAAAGCCCTGGTCTGGAAACCTGCTTTCTTGATTTCTACTCTCACTGCTGCAGCTAACTAGCTATATAACTTACCAGATTCTCCATATATGAAACACCAGGGTTTAGATCTTAGGATTTCAAAATCTCTTCAAATGCAGGGCTTTCATCCTTGTGGACATTAGGGGTTCAGTTGACCACACCTGTTGCTAGAATATAAAAAACCTTTAGAAATGTTAGTCGAACCATGTGTTTTTATTGCTCTGGTGAAAGCTAGTTATATATAGTCTTATTTTTCAGTAACATTAAAACAGTCTTTATGCATGTCCTGAAAGGAGAAATAAGGATGATTATTATTGAATCTGTACACTGACTGTCTCAGAAGGGTTTAGTTACTTTCCACTCCATGTATACCAAAGGGAAAACTATTAGGATAAGGAAAGCTCAGCATTTTGAAGGAGGTTGAAATGTAACAATCATGCTATTTTACTTTTATATACCATATTTCTCTCCGTGATCTACTGACAGAATCTTTCAAACTTTAGCTCCTGCAGAAATAAGAATTTTGATTCTTTGGTTCAGCATTATAGATATGAAGTTTTCCACTTTGTCTCTGCTAACGATTTGCTGAAACAGGGTTCTTTAAGAAGGTAGGTGACCAAGAGTGTTTTTCTAGGTAGTTAAGCCAATTGAATCAAGTTCCCAATGTCAGGATTGGCTTCTTTATGTACAGAGGCAAGAAAACTCAGTGAACAGAAAGCCATGAGATTCTCGCTACCCAAAAGCTCGATGTTTCAATTCTAGACTACATGGCTAAGGGGATTTAGGGAGGAAAGCGACAGCTTAGAGGGAGTCTTATTGGGAAACAGAGAAAGCAGCCTGGAATCAGTTTCTACCTTGAAATTTGGCTTTTGCATTTTTATTTCTTTCCATATCTTTGTTAGATAACTTGTTTAAGGGAGTCTCAGTATCACTGTACTTTGAATTATAGTTTTATTTAGTGGTACATGAATAGCGCTATCAGTTTAGATGTCTTATTCCGAAGTCAGATTAGGGATTTAAATATATATCAATTACATTGGTATGTCTCTTTGGCTGCTTTTCTTTCTGGTACTGATTAGTTATGGTTCTTCAAAATTACAAACCATGGGTGGGGTTGATTTTGCCATTTATATCCCATTTTATATCATGGTAGTTTCTCTAAGTTTAAGATGATCTTTGCCAGAACCCTTGAACAAGGAAATCCAAGCTATCATTTAATTTTAAACCACATATGCTGATATAATGTTTCGTTAGCCACTATTTCAGTTATAAAATGTATGTAAAATTAACCTGCTGTTTAAAAAAAAATTGCTCAGCTTGGGTCTGTTTGTACCTATCTTGGTTTAAACCCACATGTAATTTTAGCATATGTTATCCTGTAGTTTGAGTATTTGTTTTTGTGGATTTCATGGAATCTGTTGGAATCATCTTGGAAACTGAACATAAAAATAGATGTAAAAACCACCCTCTCAATCTAATTCCCAAAGAAAACAGGACACTGCATTTTATTAGAGGTCAATCAACAACTACATACTCATTTTAAGTGCAAATCTCCTCTTGATCTCAACAACTTATATTGCTTGTATCTCAAATATGTGATATTAAATGACTTGATCTAACAGCTTGCCTGGCAAAAAGCAGATAAACCTCTCTTTAAGTGGTAAAGATGAACCTACTTTGAAAACACATTTACGGGGGGGAAGGGGAAGTTGGGATGAAGTGAGAAAGTAGCATTGACATATACACTACCAAATGTAAAATGATTGGCTAGTGGGAAGCTGCTGCATAGCACAGGGAGATCAGCTCAGTGCTTTGTGACCAGTTAGAGTGGTGGGATAGATAGGGAGGGTGGGGATATGGGGTTATATGTATACATAGAGCTAATTCACTTTGTTGTACAGCAGAAACTAACACAACATTGTAAAGCAATTATACTCCAATAAAGATATTAAAAAAAAAGAAATCAACTAATAGGATCAAGATTATTCCAATGTAGCTTGAGTATAGGAAAAAGATAAAGAGAGACTTGAGGAAGAGAGACAAGAAAGCTCTTGGACTGATTGAGAAGAAAATTAAAACACCTAAACTAAAGCACAATGTTGTGTTACATGACTTTGTTACAAAGGTCTTTTCTTAAAACTATAGCATCCAGATTTCCATATTTTTCCTAACATGCTCTTTCTAGGATGTGTGTTTTACCACAGTGTTTTGTTTTGTTTTGTTTTAACATCTTTATTGGAGTATAATTGCTTTACAATTGTGTGTTAGTTTCTGCTTTATAACGAAGTGCATCAGCTTTACATATACATATATCCCCATATCTCTTCCCTCTTGCATCTCCCTCCCATCCTCCATATCCCACCCCTTGAGGTGGTCACAAAGCACTGAGCTAATCTCCCTGTGATGTGTGGCTGCTTCCCACTAGCTATCTATTTTACATTTGGTAGTGTAAATATGTCCATACCACTCTCTCACTTCGCCCCATCTTACCCTTCCCCCTCCCTGTGTCCTCAAGTCCATTCTCTATGTCTGAGTGTTTATTCCTGTCCTGCCGCTAGGTTCTTCAGAACAGTTTTTTTTTTTTGTTTTCTTTTTTTAGATTCCATATATATGTGTTAGCATACGGTATTTGTTTTTCTCTTTCTGACTTACTTCACTCTGTATGACACATTCTAGGTCCATCCACCTCTCTACAAATAACTCAATTTCATTTCTTTTTATGGCTGAGAAATATTCCATTGTATATATGTGCCACATCTTCTTTATCCATTCATCTGTTTATGGATACTTAGGTTGCTTCCATGTCCTGGCTATTGTAAATAGAGCTGCAATGAACATTGTGGTACATGACCCTTTTTGAATTATGGTTTACTCAGGGTATATGCCCAGTAGTGGCATTGCTGGGTCGTATGGTAGTTCTACTTTTAGTATTTTAAGAAACCTCCATATTGTTCTCCAAAGTGGCTGTATCAATTTACATTCCCACCAACAGTGCAAGAGGGTTCCCTTTTCTCCAAACCCTCTCCAGCATTTATTGTTTGTAGATTTTTTGATGATGGCCATTCTGACTGGTGTGAGGTGATACCTCATTGTAGTTTTAATTTGCATTTTTCTAATGATTAGTGATGTTGAGCATCCTTTTATTGTGTTTGTTGGCAATCTGTATATTTTCTTTGGAGAAATGTCTATTTAGGTCTTCTGCCCATTTTTGGATTGGGTTGTTTGTTTTTTTGATATTGAGCTGCATGAGCTGCTTGTAAATTTTAGAGATTATTCCTTTGTCAGTTGCTTCATTTGCAAATATTTTCTCCCATTCTGAGGGTTGTCTTTTCATCTTGTTTATGGTTTCCTTTGCCGTGCAAAACCTTTTAAGATTCATTAGGTCCCCTTTGTTTATTTTTGTTTTTATTTCCATTTCTCTAGGAGGTGGGTCCAAAGGGATCTTTCTGTGATTTATGTCATAGAGTATTCTGCCTATGTTTTCCTCTAAGAGTTTGATGGTGTCTGGCCTTACATTTAGGTCTTTAATCCATTTTGAGTTTCTTTTTGTGTATGGCATTAGGGAGTGTTCTAATTTCATTCTTTTACATGTAGCTGTCCAGTTTTCCCAACACCACTTATTGAAGAGGCTGTCTTTTCTCCATTGTATATTCTTGCCTCCTTTATCAAAGATAAGGTGACCATATGTGCGTGGGTTTACCTCTGGACTTTCTATCCTGTTCCATTGATCTGTATTTCTTTTTTTTGCCACAACCATACTGTCTTGATTACTGTAGCTTTGTAGTATAGTCTGAAGTCCAGGAGCCTGAGTCTTCTAGCTCCATTTTTCTTTCTCAAGATTGCTTTGGCTATTCGGGGTCTTTTGTGTGTCCATACATATTGTGAAATTTTTTGTTCTAGTTCTGTGAAAAATGCCATTTGTAGTTTGATAGGGATTGCATTGAATCTGTAGATTGTTTTTGGTAGTGTAGTCATTTTGACAATATTGATTCTTCCAATCGAAGAACATGGTCTATCTCTCTATCTGTTGGTCTCATCTTTAATTTCTTTCATCAGTGTCTTAGAGTTTTCTGCATAAAGGTCTTTTGTCACCTTAGGTAGGTTTATTCCTAGATACTTTATTCTTTTTGTTGCAGTGATAAATGGGATTGTTTCCTTAATTTCCCTTTCAGATTTTTCATTATTAGTGTATAGGACTGCAAGAGATTTCTGTGCATAAATTTTGTATCCTGCTACTTTACTGAATTCATTGATTGGCTCTAGTAGTTTTCTGGTAGCATCTTTAGGATTCTCTATGTATAGTATCATGTCATCTGCAAACAGTGACAGCTTTGCTTCTTCTTCTCTGATTTGGATTCCGTTTATTTCTTTATCTTCTCTGACTGCTGTTGCTAAAACTTCCAAAACTATGTTGAATAATAGTGGTGAGAGTTGACAGCCTTGTCTTGCTCCTGATCTTAGAGGAAATGGTTTCAGTTTTTCACTATTGAGAACGATGTTGGCTGTGGGTTTGTCATATGTGGCCTTTATTATGTTGAGGTAAGTTCCCTCTATGCCTACTTTCTGGAGGGTTTTTTTTTTTTATCATAAATGGGTGTTGAATTTTGTGGAGGGTTTTTATCATAAATGGGTGTTGAATTTTGTTGAAACAATTTTCTGCATCTATTGAGATGATCATATGGTTTTTCTCCTTCAGTTTGTTAATATGGTTTATCACATTGATTGATTTGTGTATATTGTAGAATCCTTGCATTCCTGGGATAAACCCCACTTGATCATGGTGTATGATCCTTTTAATGTGCTGTTGGATTCTGTTTGCTAGTATTTTCTTGAGGATTTTTGCAACTATATACATCAGTGATATTGGCCTGTAGTTTTATTTCTTTGTGACATCTTTGTCTGGTTTGGTATTAGGGTGATAGGGGCCTCATAGGATGAGTTTGGGAGTGTTCCTCCCTCTGCTACATTTTGGAAGAGTTTGAGAAGGATAGGTGTTAGCTCTTCTCTAAGTGTTTAATAGAATTTGCCTGTGAAGCCCTCTGGTCCTGGACTTTTGTTTGTTGGAAGATTTTTAATCACAGTCTCAATATCAGTGTTTGTGACTGGTCTTTTATATTTTCTATTTCTTCCTGGTTCAGTCTCAGAAGGTTGTGCTTTTCTAAGAATTTTTCCATTTCTTCCAGGTTGTCCATTTTATTGAAATATACTTGCTTGTAGTAATCTCTCATGATCCTTTGTATCTCTGCAGTGTCAGATGTTACTTCTCCTTTTTAATTTCTAATTCTATTGATTTGAGTCTCTCCCATTTTTTCTTGATGAGTCTGGCTAATAGCTTATCAATTTTGTTTATCTTGTCAAAGAACCAGCTTTTAGCTTTATTGATCTTTGCTATCATTTCCTTCATTTCTTTTTCATTAATTTTGATCTGATCTTTATGATTTCTTTCCTTCTGCTAACTTTGGGTTTTTCTTGTTCTTCTTTCTCTAATTGCTTTAGGTCTAAAATTAGGCTATTTATTTCAGATGTTTCTTGTTTCTTGATGTAGGAGTGTATTGCTCTAAACTTCCCTCTTAGAACTGCTTTTGCTGCATCATAGGTTTTGGTTTGTCGTGTTTTCATTGTCATTTGTTTCTAGGTATTTTTTTATTTTATCTTTGATTTCTTTAGTGATCTCATGGTTATTTAGTAGTGTGTTGTTTAGTCTCCATGTGTTTTTATTTTCTACAGATGTTTTTCTGTAATTGACATCTAGTCTTATAGCTTTGTGGTTGGAAAATATACTTGATACAATTAAATTTTCTTAAATTTACCAAGGCTTGATTTGTGACCCAAGATATGATCTATTGAGAATGTTCCATGAGCACTTGAGAAGAAAGTGTATTCTGTTGTTTTTAGATGGAATGTCCTATAAATATCAATTAAGTCCACCTTGTTTAATGCATCATTTAAAGCTTGTATTTCCTTATTTATTTTCATTTTGGATGATCTGTCCATTGGTGAAAATGGGGTGTTAAAGTCCCCTACTATGAATGTGTTACTGTCGATTTCCCCTTTTATGGCTGCTAGCATTTGCCTTATGTATTGAAGTGCTCCAATATTGGGTGCATAAATATTTACAATTGTTATATCTTCTTCTTGGATTGATCCTTTGATCATTATGTAGTGTCCTTCTTTGTCTCTTGTAATAGTGTTTATTTTAAAGTCTATTTTATCTGATTTGAGTATTGCTACTCCAGCTTTCTTTTGATTTCCATTTGCATGGACTATCTTTTTCCATCCCCTCACTTTCAGTCTGTATGTGTCCCTAGGTCTGAAGTGGGTCTCTTGTAGACTACATATATATGAGTCTTGTTTTTGTATCCATTCAGCCAGTCTATGTCTTTTGGTTGGAGCATTTAATCCATTTACATTTAAAGTAGTTATCCATATGTATGTTCCTATTACCATTTTCTTAATTGTTTTGAGTTTGTTATTGTAGGTCTTTTCCTTCCTTTGTGTTTCCTGCATAGAGAAGTTCCTTTACATTTGTTGTAAAGCTGGTCTGATGGTGCTGAATTCTCTTAGCTTTTGCTTGTCTGTAAAGGTTTTAATTTCTCTGTTGAATCTGAATGAAATCCTTGCTGGGTAGAGTAATCTTGGTTGTAGGTATTTCCCTTTCATCACTTTAAATATGTCCTACCACTCCTTTCTGGCTTGCAGAGTTTCTGCTGAAAGATCAGCTGTTGACTTTATAGGGATTCCCTTGTATGTTATTTGTTGTTTTTCCCTTGCTGCTTTTAATATTTTTTCTTTGTATTTAATTTTTGATAGTTTGATTAATCTGTGTCTTGGCATTTTTCTCCTTTGATTTATCCCGTATGGGACTCTCTGCAGTTTCTGGACTTGATTGACTATTTCCTTTCTCATATTAAGGAAGTTTTCAACTATAATCTCTTCAAATATTTTCTCAGTCCCTTTCTTTTTCTCTTCTTCTTCTGAGACCCCTATAATTCGAATGTTGGTGCATTTAATGTTGTCCCAGAGGTCTCTGAGACTGTCCTCAATTCTTTTCATTCTTTATTCTGCTCTGCAGTAGTTATTTCCACTATTTTATCTTCCAGGTCACTTATCCGTTCTTCTGCCTCAGTTATTCTGCTATTGATTCCTTCTAGAGAATTTTAAATTTCTGTTATTGTGTTGTTCATCATTGTTTGTTTGCTCTTTAGTTCTTTTAGGTCCTTGTTAAATGTTTCTTGTATTTTCTCCATTTTATTTCCAAGATTTAGGATCATCTTTACTATCATTACTCTGAATTCTTTTTCAGGTAGACTGCTTGTTTCTTATTCATTTGTTTGGTCTGATGGGTTTTTTTTTTTTTTTTAATTTGCGGTACGCGGGCCTCTCACTGTTGTGGCCTCTCCCATTGTGGAGCAACAGGCTCCGGACTTGCAGGCTCAGCGGCCAAGGCTCACGGGCGCAGCCGCTCCACGGCACATGGGATCCTCCTGGACCAGGGCATGTACCCGCGTCCCCTGCATCATCAGGCAGACTCTCAACCACTGCGCCACCAGGGAAGCCCGGTCTGATGGGTTTTTACTTTGCTCCTGAATCTTCTGTGTGTTTCTCTCTTTTCATTTTGTTTAACTTACTGTGTTTGGGGGCTCCTTTTCTCAGGCTGCAAGTTTTTAGTTCCCGTTGTTTTTGGTGTCTGCTCCCAGTGGCTAAGGTTGGTTCAGTGGGTTGTCTAGGCTTCCTGGTGGAGGGGACTGGTGCCTGTGTTCTGGTGGATGAGGCTGGATCTTGTCTTTCTGGTAGTCAGGACTGCATCTGGTGGTGTGTTTTGGGGTGTCTGAGACCTTATTATGATTTTAGGCAGCCTGTCTGTCAGTGGGTGGTGTTGTGTTCCTGTGTTGCTAGTTGTTTGGCATAGGGTGTCCAGCTTTGTACTTTGCTGGTCGTTGAGTGTAGCTGGGTCTTCACATTGAGATGGAGATCTCTTGGAGAGTTTTTGCCATTTGATATTACATGGAGCCGGGAGTCTCTGGTGGACCAATGTGCTGAACTCGGCTCTCCCATCTCAGAGGCGCAGGCCTGACACCCAGCTGGAGCATGAAGCCCGTGTCAGCCACACAAAATAGTCCAAGTCATAGAGGCAGGAAGCATTATGGTGTTGCTAGGGGCTAGAAGATCATCTGTTCATTTTCCATAGACAACTGATGTTGAAACTTTTCTTTTCCTTTATGCTTAGTCCAGTCTCGCTTGCTTGTAAGGCACTGTGTACAGAAGCCTCACACCCAGCCCATCAGATACTAGATTACCCATAACTTTTGTATTTCTCCTGAGGCTATCAATTATTCTATACTTCCCCTTCTTTTCTGGAGTGAGAACGCATTTTGATTAACCTCTCTTAACTCATTCAGATCTTGTCTCTTCTGTTTGTCTTACTGTGATTTAATTCTTCTTGCTGATGTCCACTTGGATTATGGATACTTTTTCCATTAGCTATAAGCCCTTCCTTTCATTTTACATCTATGAATCATTCACATGCAAGGTTGAGAAGAGATTTATAAGATCATAATGTAATAACTCAAAAGGTGTACTGCTATCAGATATCTGATTTTCAAGGGAATAACAAACAAGTTCACCTCATTATAAAATAAAACAAGATAAATGTAGGTTTAATCTTGACTTCAAACTCTTTGTTTTGTTGTCACCTTCAAAATTATTTTAAGGTTAGTTCAATGATCACTGGGGTTTAGAGAGAACATTTGGGTGTTTTATATTTACTTCAGTATTTGAATTTAATTATACAACTTTCCAAATGCATAGAATTTGTTTATTCTTCACAGATAAATGGGGTCAGACTCAATTTCAATTCTTCCAAGCAATTCCTTCCTAGAACATTTCACCTGGATCCAGAACTGGAATCCATACACTGAAGCAGGCAGAATATAAAGTTCAATATCTCTCATATAGTGGAGCTTAGAATTTAACCACTTATCCAGACAGAGTCAGGTTCATCCAAGGGTCAGGTAACCCCTATAAGGATGCCATTCCATTCTCATTCTTCTTGCTATATCTCTGCAGGTGGTCATTTACATGTTCTTCATTTTTTCCATTCCCATTGCCAAAGTTAGCCTAAGTCACCATCACTTGAACTGTGGTTACATTTTTATTCACTTGTATATTGGCTAACCAATTATTCAGATGCTAGCTTTGAGGTTGCTAGGATCTGGTCTGTTCTTTTTCTTTCCACTGTATCTCCAATTCCGAGAACAATGAATGCCCTGTGTTAGGCACAACCTATATATTGGGTCAACTCAACATATACTGGCTGAATTTCCCTTTAAAAAACATCATTAAAAATATTAAACACAGTCTTTCAAACAAACTTATCTTCTATCACTTCAGACTTCTAATCTCTGTCATTCTGTTTTCTCTAGACTTTTACTTCCTTAAATGCTGAAGCTGTAGCATAAGTCTGGACCAACCTCTTTGCTCTTTTTTACTTTCTGCAACACTCTTTTTCCTCTTTCCATTTCCTATTTGTCATCTTTAACACATCCTTCCATTTTGAGTTTAGATCTAACTCTCCTTATTTCATTAGTGAGGTAGACATTTCTTCAATGTTTAAACACTGAAATCCAATTCTTCTGTATCATTATGTTTAGTATGTTTCTCTCTCTCACTTCAATGTATTGTTTCTGGAGGGCAGAGACCATCTTGCTCACTTGTATGTTTCTAGGCCCTAGTAGATGCTCAGTAAATATCCATAGAAGGTTGAATGAATGTCCTCAGATTCACTTCATGCTGTCCATCATGTTGCCCCTGTGCACTGAGCCAAGATTTTGCCTTATTCCTTGCTTCTAGGTTTTGGGTTGTACTACTTTGTATTTACCTGGCTTCCTTATGGGGTCAAAAGCTTTATTCCACACTCAGAAAAATGACTGGGCTTCTGTTCCCTGAGGATAGACCTTTAGCATGAGGAAAACACTACTGCTTGATCTCTGTGTTCTATCCACATAATCAGAAATCCCCATGGCTAACAAATTTTGGATGGCTTCTGATGAGAATATAACTCTTACTCTTCCAAAATAGATCTTATGGCTGTAACTCAACCATCATGGTGCTTGATCAAGCCTCGGGTAATAATATGCAGAGCAGAAAGGAATTTCTCACTGAACTCATTAGTTTTCTAACATGGCTGT
Organism: Delphinus delphis; assembly: GCF_949987515.2. Taxonomy (NCBI): domain Eukaryota; kingdom Metazoa; phylum Chordata; class Mammalia; order Artiodactyla; family Delphinidae; genus Delphinus; species Delphinus delphis. The sequence continues at coordinate 89,795,193 of NC_082687.1, read as the reverse complement.
GCATCTGAATCAACTGGGGAATGTTTGAAATGTACAAATCTTGGCTTTACCAATGAATTCAAAATTTTCAACGGTAGGCATCAGGAATTTAGAGTTTAAAAATATGTCCCCTGGTGATTTTGATATACAGCCAAGCTTGGAATCACTGATATTTATTTTTATTTTCTACCTGAAGGACCACTCTTATAATTCCTGAACTAGAAAAATATAATTACATTTCGCCATGGTTTAAGAAAAAAAATAATAGGTCTAATTTTTCATGAGAAAGACAGATAAAAATATATGTGAAATAAAATTCAATCAAGATATCCTAGGAAACTCAAACAGTTAAGGGATATGGATACCCTCCATTTTTTTAAGAATAAAAACCAAAGTTTCCAGTGGCTTTCCCGTTTCACCTCATTTGTTCATTTATTCACTAACAATTATTTATCGAGTGCCTACTACTGATCAGACACTATTCTAGGTTTTAGGAACATAAGAATGAGCAAAAAACTGACAAAGTTCCTACTCTTACAGAGCTTACAAGTGGAGACAAGGGACCAATAAATGAATAAACACATAAATGATGACTTTTTCTTGACATATTAAGTTCTTTGAAGAAGGATAAAGCAAGGTAAGGGAATAGTGTGATACTATTTTATCTGGGGTGATCAAGGAATAAAGACTCTCTAAAAAGGTGGTATTGAGTAGAGAGGCTTGAATGAGGTTAAGAAGAGAGATGGGAGATAGCTGAGAAAGTGTGGCAGGGAAGAGTAGTCTCAAAGGAACTGAGGCAGCATGTACTTGGTACCTGGAACACATTAGGTAAGTCATTTATTCTTCTTAGCTTCCATTTTCTTCATTTTCCCAGTGAGAATGATAATTTCATTTTGCCAGTTTTTAAGAGCAATACTGTGTGTATTGAATTAGGCAATGTATATAAAAATACTTTGTCATAGGATATTGAATATAGTTATCTGTGCTTTACAATAGGACCTTGTTGTTTATCCAGTCTATATATAAAAGCTTATATCTGCTAACCCCAATCTCCCACTCCATCCCTCCCCCAACTGCCTCCCCCTTGGCAACCACCAGTCTGTTCTCTACCTCTGTGATTCTGTCTCTGTTTCATAGATAGATTCATTTGTGTCATATTTTAGATTTTACATATAAGGGGTATCATATGGTACTTGTCTTTCTCTATAAACCATAATGGAAAAGGATATAAAAAATGTATATATATGTATAACTGAGTCACTTTGCTGTACAGCAGAAATTAACACAACATTGTAAACCAACTATACTTCAATAAAAAAAATAAAATAATCAAATAATTTTTTTCTTTTTAGCCATCTACCCTTTTATTTATTTAACTTTTTGGCCACACCTCATGGCATGTGGGATCTTAGTTCCCCAACCAGGGATCTAATGTGCGCCCCTGGTAGTGGAAGTGTGCACTTAGTCTTAACTATTTGACTGCCAGGGAAGTCCAAAAATAAAATAATCTTAAAAAATACTTTGTCAAATCAGAAGCACCATACAAAGGGAATCTATCAAGTGTTAATAGGCTGATGGTGATTAATGTTGCCTTTACCTAGAATAAAAAGCACAGTTTTAGATATAATACTGCAGGAAAGAACCTCAGGAAATCTTTTTACTTTCTTTAGGCATTAAAGTTAGAACGATATTATTATTATTATTTTATTTTTATTTTATTTATTTATTTTTTTTCAGTATGCGGGTCTCTCACTGTTGTGGCCTCTCCCCTTGCGGAGCACAGGCTCTGGACGCGCAGGCTCAGCGGCCATGGCTCACGGGCCTAGCCGCTCTGCGGCATGTGGGATCTTCCCAGACTGGGGCACGAACCCGTGTTCCCTGCATCGGTAGGCGGACTCTCAACCACTGCGCCACCAGGGAAGCCCTAGAATGATATTATTAACCCATTTTTCAGGTCACACAATTTCATCATGGAAAGATTAAGTGACTTGCCCAAGGTGACACTGACAGGATTGGAAGAGGTCTGATAACTCAGTTTTCTGCTTTCTAAGGCAGTGCTCTTTCTACTAGATTCATTTTCCATATCATTTTATTCAGTCATTTTGGCTAAGTATTTTCTAATATGTTTAAACATCAAACTCTGGTGAATAAAATGCAATCCAGTCTCTCCACAGGCACTGTCCAGACTCAAAAGGGGAGATGGAGAGCCTTCTAGTACCATTGTTAAGGTCATAAATATCTCTCTTGCCGAATTAGCACTGGGGCTGCAATCCTTGACTTCAGAAAATGGTTTCTGCAGCAGGGCCTTCCATCACTGTGAAGTGACATATATATATATCATCACCCAATATGCATTGGCCAACATATAAAAGCTCTTATGCACACAAATATTGAGATATTTTACTGAGAAATGGAGCTTGAGAAATTGCCCAATGTCATCCCTCCTCCAGCCCCCACTACCACCACCTCCCCTGCCTCCACTGCCCCTCCCTTCCCTCCTGGGGGAAATGGATATACATGACTTAGAGAAAGCTGTGTTTTAGGAGAACTCCATTGGCCTGAAACTAGGAGAGCTGACTGCATGATTTTGGGGGGATTGAAGTTGGCACTGAAATCCCTGCAGGGAAATGTCTTAGAGGGCAGATATCGCATTGGTTTATCCTACATGGAGCTTCGTTGAGCAAACCACACAGAAAGGGTAGCATAAGTTCTTTGTGCAAGAACTGGCCCATTTGGAAAGCTGTCTGAACTCATGCTGGCCACTTTGGGACCTTTGAGTAAATTATTGCCTCACTGGGAGAAGCTGGCTCATCAGGCTGCCACATATATAGCAACGATAGCTTTATATTTCCATTCCCAGGAATGTTTGATAGATATTAATGGACTCTATTAAAGACTGGAAGCAGAAAGGATGTCTATTAGAAAGATAGCCCTTTATTTTATTTCTACTGGCTGTGCAGGGGGAACAAACACATTCATTGAAAGACTACTATGTGCTGGCAATAATTGCATGGTTTTCTCACTGAATTCTCCTGATAATCCCTCTTTTATAAATTAGGGCATCAGGGATCTGTATTAGGCTTCTCCAGAGAAACAGAACCTGTGTGTGTGTGTGTGTGTGTGTGCGTGTGTGTGTGTGTGTGTGTGTGTGTGTGTGTGTGTGTATTATGAGGCATGGGCTCACACAGTTATGGAGGTTGACAAATTCCAAGATCTGCAATTTGGAGACCCAGGAGAGCAGATGATGTACTTTGACTTTGAGTCTGAAGGTCTGAGAACTAGAAGAGCCAATGCTGTAAGCTCAGTGTGAAAGCCACCAGGCTTGAGAATCAAGAAGAGCCCTTGTTTTGCTTGGAGACCAAAGGCTAGGAAAGACCCATGTCCCAGCTCAACAGTAAGGCAGGAGTTCCTACTTACTTACCCTTTTTGTCTATTCAGGTGTTCGATTGATTGGGTGGGTCCCACCCCCAACATTAGAGGTGGAAACCTGGGTGGGTCCCACCCCCAACATTAGAGGTGGAAACCTGCTTTACTCAGACTACCTATGCAAATGTTAATCTTATCCAGAAACACCGTTGCAGACACACCCAGAATAATGTTTGACCAAATGTCTGGGCACTCTGTGGTTCAGCCATGCTGACAAATAAAATTACACAGGCTCAGAGGGGAAAGAAACTTGCACAAAGACATATAGACATGGGCGAACATGTTTCTAAGTCTGGAAGCTTGAATCCTTCCCTTGCATGTCACTACCCCTTATCACTTCCTAACTTGTCCCTCTATGTGGAACAGTAGATATTTTAAGAGTGTGATTTTTGTTTTCTAAAGATTTCATGAACTCCCCCTGCAACTCCATTTCCTAGTATCCTCCAACGTTCATATTCCAACTCATTTAAACTCATGTCATTGTCAGTTATGTGTTTTTGATCAATTGTATATATATGACTATGACATAAAATATATTCTCCTTGAATTTCCCTAGAGTGAATGGGTCATCCTTTTTCTTGGAACCCTGGCTGATATATCATGGAATACTTAAATCAACCTTCTCAGGAATATACCATTATTGCCTCATTTTACAAATGAGGAAAACAGTTGGGCTTCAGCAATCTGCAGATCACAAATCTTGTGAGTAGAATAATTGGGATTGGAACACAGGAAGTGTAGCTTTACCACATTATAATGCTTTAATAAAAAAAATCCTTGTTCCAAATGAACACTCTACCTAGAAGAACAGCCCAGTTTAAATCCCCTTTTCTTCTAAAACATTCTCATTTTATTTGACCACTATTGTTTTGTGATCTTTACCCCTCAAATTTATTGAGGATCATCCTTAAATCTTATGCTTGTATATCTGTTCTACAGTCACAGAAAGAACATACTCGTTGTTGGGGACAGAGACCACTGGTTCCCTTTTTAATTTTCAGCAAGTAGCTTGGTCCTAGGAACAAGATACATTTTTAATAAACATTTGCTGATTCAGTTTCATTTACATACAATAACTCAACAAGGAATATCTTCTTGAATATGTCAGAATATGGAAGGAAGTAGGCTGCTAAGGTTGAGTGGCAAAATCATGGGTTTGGAGGCAATTCTTCCTTCCCAGCTATATGACTTTGGATGAGCCACTTAATGTTTTTGTGTGTCAGTTATTTCCATGAGGGCAACTACCATCTTGTGCCCCTTGCATCTAGCTTGGACCTTGGCATCTATTAGACATTTGAAAAATATGTGTTAAATGGACGAATAAATGCATATTTTAAAAATAAACTTTATTTTTTAGAAGAGTTTTAGATTTACAGAAAACTTGTTAAGAGAACAAAGAGTTCTTATATATCCCACACCCAGTTTCCCTTATTATTAACAAATTACATTAGCATGGTACAGTGTTACAATTAATGAACCAATACATTATTGGTTCCATACTTTATTCAAAAGCCACACTTTATTAAAATTTCCTTAGTTTTTATCTAATGTCCTTTTTTTCCCTTTCTCTTTTGATTTCAGTTTCCTATCCAGGATACCACATTACATTTTGTTGTCATGTCTCATATTTCCTTTGTTCTTGATGCCCTTGACAGTTTTGAGTAGTACTAGTCAGGTGTTTTGTAGAATGTCCCCTTATTGGGATTTGTCTGATGTTTTGTCACAATTATCCTGGGGTTGTGGTATTTTCATCACATCATATCAAGGGCACATATTATCAAAATGACTTATCACTGTTGTTATTGACCTTGATCACTGTTGCTGAGGTAATGTTTGTAACGTTTCTCTGCCGTAAAGTTTTCTTCTTTTCCATACCATGAAAGAAGTCACTGTGCTCAATCTGCACTTAAGGAATGACGGTTATACTCCACCTTCCTGAGCATGAAGTATCTACATAAATGATTTGCAAGTCTTCTATCTGGGAGATTTGTCTCTTCTTCCTCATTTACTCAGTTATTTATTTTTTATCAGCATGGACTCATGGCTATTTATTCTATGCTTTTCTTTATAATCCAATACTACTTGACTTTATTATTCAAATTGTTCCAGCTTTGACCATTGGAAGCTCTTTTGATTGGCTCCTGGGTCCCTTTGACATACCCCATCATCATGGTTTAATTTTTTTTTTTCAGAATATCCTTACTTTCTGGCACTACAAGATGCTCTAGGCTAATTTTGTATATTTTCTATCTCAGTCCTAGAATCACCAAGAAGCCCTGGTTTCTTTTATCAGAAATGGTATTAGAAACCAAGACTTGGGCACAAGGTATCAATAAGTGTGTCTTTGATGAGGGGAAAGGAATAGTAAATGCTTCCCAAGCAAGGGTTCCATGCCGCTGAAAATACCAAAGTGATTGGTGATGCCTCAAAGGTGCAGTCTACTGGATGACATGGTGGAGGCATTTATACCTTTACAACTTTCTTCTAATCCTTCTGGTTCAAGGAGAAACCTTCATTTGATCCTGGTAATCTCAAACTTGAGAATTTACTTTTCTAACAGAGTGAGTGAACCTCAGGCCCTGAGCGTCAGGCAGGCAAAAACATCAAGTTAGAATCTATTAATATTATTTTGTTTTGGTTATATTCATTTGCATTATCGTCTTCAATTATGGCAGATTCAACTAGTTTTCTATTTGTAATAGCAATATATACGTTCCTCAAAGTATATGAGTTAAAATATAAATACCTTTACAGGAAAAAATAATAGCATGTCAATGGTTGGTGCAATGTGGTGAAAGTGGTGAGTTTGGAAAATGATTCCAAATGATTGGGTTTGGAAAAAATTAGAAGGGATAATTTTGAAAACCTCTTGCAGCTCTAGAATTGGATATTCTGTCAGCCAGTATCTATTATCTCACACCCATAGCTGTGTGCAATACTTGAGAGTGGGCAAATTTTGAAATCTGAATCACAAAGAAAGCAAGAACACTGTTGAGAACATGAAAATACATGCAGTCATTTTCTTGTAGCTGTTCTTAGCTCCAGAACAGATCTAACAGCCAGGCGTTGGCAGAGAGTCAGGTGAGAAATCCTGGGTAGTGCCTCAGGAGAGCTGTGGCACTGAGATCAGAGAACTACAAACAAGGGGAAAGTTGATTTTAATAGCATCAATGGATATCTTCAAAATGTTCATGAAAAGTGAAAATATAAAGCAAATAATTGTGACAAGCATATTGTCTAATTAAGATGAATGGGACATGCTTCGTATGCATTTTTAATCTGTTAAATAAACAGCATATTAATAAGGCTTAATTATATCACCACATACTTAAAGTGACTTTCTAAAATAAAGTTTATTTTGATTTAACATATGCTTTTTGGTGTGTTTTTGTAGAATTTTTATAAGCATCTTACACAAATAGCATCTTGAAATAAATCTCCTGGATATGACCATCATCTTGATCATAATTTCTTTTTAATTTCTTGGAAAATTCAGGACTTACAATTTCCATTTCTGTATGCTTGAGTATTGCAAAAATGATCCTCTTATCTTTGACTGTGTTTCTTCATGATATTATCTTTCATTTCCATTCCACACACTGATGGACAGCATATCCTGCTGATTCTTAGACATAGCTCCTTAATCCGTCCTCCACCCTTTACATGTATGGAGGATAGCCATAGATTCCTTGACCCTCTTCCCTTCGAAAGGTAAGGTTAATTTCCCTTCCCTTTGAACTGGATGTAACCAGTTGACCAATGGAATGCAATAGACACATGAACTTCAGAGGACTGGCAGCTTCTGCCTCCGTCTTTTGGAGCCCTGAGACACCAGTAAGAAGTCTGACAACTCTGCTGGAGAAACCATGTGGAGAAGCTCTGAGACTACAGAGAAAGGGACAGGAACCCAGCTGAGCCTAACCTGGTAGCCAGCAATTCAGCAGGGCTTGTGTTAATTTTTTCACTTTTGGATGTATAGTTTATGCTGTTTGGCATATAGTTTCCCATTTATCTACCTGGAATATCCACTTTAAGTGGATACACATTTACTTTGTGAGCCTTTCTTGGTTTTCTTAGACAAGATTAGCTCTTCTCACTTTAGTGTTTCCATAGTGGGGAAGATGATGGTGATGATGATGACAGTGAAGAGAATGGTGATGGCACAACCCTCTTTATATGCCAGGAATTGTTGTAAGTATTTTACAATTTTCCATAACCTCATGAAGCAATCTTAGTATTTCCATTTTATTAGTGGGGAAACCGAGGCACAGGGAAGTTATATAAATCACTCAGGATCACACAACAATGAAATGCAGGAGACAGAATTTGGACTCTGGAGGTCTAGCTTCTGGGTCTATGCTCTCTGTTGCCACACTGCACTGTACTTACCATTCAAATTGTTAAGGTAGCGTTTCATATTGTAATAAAGTAATCTGTTTTCATGTTTGTTTGAGTAGACTGTGCATTTCTGCAGTTCAGACACCATGTTAGTCATTTGTATATCCTTGAATATAACACAAAGTCAGGCACATAGAAATTCAGTAAATAATTTTCAATAGCTAAAGCAAAGTTTGAATTTAGATCCTAGAACTTTAAGTCCAGTTCTTTTCTTTTTTCTCCATCACATTAGTCACCTTCATTTTATGTTGTTTTTCATCTTACTGTTATAAATGAATTCTGGAAGTGCATCTGTTCTATTAGTTGAAATAGTAGCTAAGACATTTATTGAAGAAGACTACTAATTCATTTCAATTATTTCCTTTAATGTTACAATAATTATTATTCAAAAAGGAATGCTAATTTTATGGAAACTTGTTGTGCATGTTAAGATGTAGTCTAACCTCATAGCATCTCCTTCAAAGTCTCACATTTCTTTTCTGGATTGTTCCCCACTCCTCTGTCCTTACTTATTTTCTCCATTACAAATTACCTGTGTCCTTTTGGTTCATGGTTTTTAACTACTATCTTGTTTATAAAGCTGTTCTTTTCACTGACAACCCCCTTTTTCACTAGGGCATATTGATTCTTCTCCTTCTATATCATTAAATTTCTCTGGAAATAAAAATTATCCTAATACCAGTCATCATCATCACCATCGCCCTCCTCCCTTCTTCTCTTCCCCCTCCTCCTCATCACCATCATCATCCAGATATGAGCTGAGATTGATCACCTCCCCTTAATATTTCAGAAAAGTAAGATTCAGATCATGACCAAAACAAATTTTACACTTATCCTAAGGTTTTCACGTTCTAAAGTTTTTCATGTTCCACTGTGTTTCTGAGACCCTACTTTTTCTGAATTATTTCAGTTTAGACAGTATCTCATTTCTGGACTTTATTATCCTTCAGTTCTAATGCATGGACTGAGAAACAGAACTTTAACCATTTTCTATAATTTCTACTAAGAAGACTTACTCACCAGGATTTTGTATGTGAAGCAGGCTTTCTAGCATATAGGTTTGAGGGATTTACATTCAAGTCAAAGTGAAAATTATAACTTCAACTGAGGCTCCTGATGTCCATCATATACTCTTTAGTCATGCAGCTTTCTTCCAACTTTACCCTTCTCTGCTTGACTATCCCTCAACAAACGTTTTGGTTCAATTCTGGCCCAGGTACCAGAATTCTGTTCAATTCCAGTTACCTACCTCTCTTTTTACCTTGGTTTCTCCCAGCGTATGCCTCACCTTCTTCCAACAAGGTATTTTCTCTGCACAGCTTCACTTCTACCCTAGGAGACATTCCTGTGTTAGTTATTAAGATATTTTATTTAGGTTTTCTACAATAATACATTTTCCCCTTATTTTTAGATAATTATTTCGTAGATCTTTAAAGTGCTTTCATAGTATTCCTATGAAATAGGGAAGATAAGGTCAAAATACAAAGTTTGAATTTGACAAGGCTTAAAGTCCTCTCCATATATTTCAATTGAAATGGAGCCTTAAAGTTGAAAGAGCATTCAGGGATCATCTAATTTTAGGAAGATAAGCTATGATGATCTCTACATTACACATGAGATTCCTGGTGCCTAGAGAATTTCAGTGGTTTGCAGAAAGAGAGAATAAATGGTGAGGGTGGCCATAGAACTCATTGTCTTCTACTTTTTGGGCAGTACTCTTCTTATTTCTTCAGCAAATGTCTCAGTTCAGTGCAAAGTGTGGGATGAGACAGTAGGAAAGCAGCTGAGCATGCATATGGTGCCCAGATGTAGATCGTTGGGGGAGAGGATGTATTGGAGAAGGTTTAGAAATGATTCCAAGGAAGTAAATTGTTCATTTAAGTGTAGATGCAGCATAGGAAGTGTCTATGAAAATGAGGATTTGTGGACATGCATTATTAATGTCTTTATTAGACTTCCTGCTTCTTTTGCTTTGCTGCCAGCACCTTTAGGTGGTTAAAGTTACAACAGAAAGATAGAAAGCTATGCTCTCCTATTAAGATACCAGATCTTATGAAGACAGGCAGCTAAATGTTTTACCAAGAGATGCAGTCACCTCCATCAACATACATTTATACATTGAAGACTTTTTTATTTCTGCAAAGGAAATACAATTTTTTATTTCTGCACTTTTTTTATTTCTGTCAACAAATTTAGTTTATCAAAGGGAATTCCATTATCTCATTGACTTTAAACAATGAAGACCTTGAAACATTCAGTCAATACACATCTCAGAAAAGAACAAAGGAAGCATCTGAAAGGAGGATTAGTAAGTTACCTGCCTTCAAAATTCAAACAAAACTGCACAAAAGCAGTTCTCTATATTTGCTGGTAATTCAACAAAGAAAGCCAAATGAAGTCCATAGTTCCAGGTTATGTACAAATGTCCAGCAAGCTGAAGGTTGCACTGGATGGATGTTCAAATAAGGATCATTTTAATGAATACAATTATGAGATGGCTGATATGCAAAATGAATAATTTAAAAAATATGGTGGTTTATGTATGATCTTTGCATAATTACAGTAACACACCATTTGGGATTATAAAAATTAACTGAACTGAAATTGTTGGTTGGAGTGCACAGAAGGAAAAAGCAACCCCACAAAATTCTTTGAACACCTACTATGTTATAAATGTTCTCAGATATGTTTTTTTTTTAATTGTTAACCAACCAGAGAACACTGTAGTTGAGGTCATTATGACTCAGTGGTTAATCAGAGAACTTCCTTCACTGTTCACATTTTCCTATTCCATTTTTAAATTTTCCCTTTATTGGAACAAGATTTAACAATGGGAAAAGCTAGAGATGAAGAGGAGGTACAGGAGCAGGGACAGAAAGGAAAAGAAAGCCAATTATTTTCTTTCTCCCTTTTCTTACCCCTCTAGAGTGATGGAGACAGAACACTGTTCTTCAGAGGATGCACCTTAAACCAATTTAAGTAAAATAAAAATAAATATCTGAATCCCAGAGGCAAAATCAATTTATAAGACAAACATCTTTATAAGAATTGTGCTAGGTTTCTGTTGAGGTAACGGATTATTGAGAAAAAACAAAAACAAAAAGCTTGTGAGAAGAGTATGGAGATGTATTTGAAGCATGAACCTTACCTTGACATGGAAACCAAATAATGGGTAAACATGGTCAGTTAACCTTTCTCTGGCTCAGTCACTGTATTTTTTAAAAGGCAATAATAAAATCTTTCTTTACCACCTCTCTTAGGATAAACAGGTTTCTTGGATACCTGATGATACATAAATCACATTTCCGTTTCTTTTGTTATCATTATCTCTAGGAGTAGAAAGAGTAATGAATTGCAGGGTTGTCATGATCTTATTAAATATGTCAAGGTATTATTAGGTTATAAACAATAGAATTAGGACTATTTATAATATGGCTTTGAAAGATTGAAAAAAAGGCATGGAGCTGTAAATTTAGCAGACAAAGGTAGTCAGCAACATGTTAGAAGGGAAGGCAAATCCCAGATGAGTGTTGGGTGGAGAATATTGATGGGTTGTAAGGCAGGTAAGCCAGCCTGATACAGGCTAGGTAAGCATAATTAGCGACTTGAAGGTAGGAGGATAAAACGGGTAGTGAGGTAGCACACTGGGTTCATAGTAAGAGCATCATTTGGGGATGGCAAGTTGACTAGCTAAAGACAAAAGAGCCACCCAAGTACAAAGAACAGGTAAAGAGGTAGACAAGAAGCAAGAGCCATGTGACAGCCACTGCTTATTTTCTCCAATCCTTACAAGGTAATAATGTTGCTTGCGTAGTGGGCACTCAGATTTTTGCCGGACTCAACAAAAGAGAATCACACTACATTTCTAAAAGAGAAAGGATGCATTAATGGTTGCTGTGGATTGGACTTACCCACTTTATAAAATAACTTGCACCTCAGAGAAAATGATCCCACTCAACACTTCTCTGAATTGCTCTCAAAGGCTTAGTGCAGAGCAGGAGACTGTTTTTATCTCCAAGAATCACTTTCACAAACTAAATATCTCTTGAATTTCCAGCCAGAGCTTTGACTCTCATCATCTTTAATATGTCTTATATTGCAATGGTCTCCGAATGGGTGATCCCACTAAATCTATTGTCCATATTGCCACCAGAGTTACCTTATAAGAAAGTGTATCTGATCATGTCATTTTCTTGTTGAGAAAGCTTCGCTGGTCCTTTTCTCCTGAGTTGCTCTTTTTTTGGCATTAATCCTTCTCCAGGAACTTTTTCCCTTCCAGCTGCAAACCTGAGCCTTCAGTCATAAGAAATGCCTTACCAATGCCCCGAAATGCATGACTGTATCTTTGAAGATGTATGTATTTTCTTTCCCTTTGTCATATGAACTCTTAATTGTATTTCAAATTTTGCATCTTCAAAGAAACCCTTTCTGTGTATGCCAATGTTTCCCCTTGGCACATCCAGGTGATTCTGAGACTTCCATAGGCTCTGGCACTCTTTCTTTTGGAGTCCCTACCCCACATTATATCAACCCTATAAACATGCATCCAAATCCTTCATTCAAAATAGTATATTTTGCCAGTGAAAATTTTTATGAGAATACTTATAATGGGCCTCAAATTTTGGGGGCTACAAATATCTAATTTAATTTAAAGTCAGCTACAATTTCTCAGCAGTCTTTGCGCACACTCAGAAATTTTTGTGAACCAAGAAAATCTAACCTACAAGTTGATTTCAAGTGTAAAGAAATGTTTATGAATGCTGGATATCATCGTGAATGAAGCTGACATAATATTATGTTTATAGACATCTGATTAAGCCATTGTGAATTTTGACTTAGCAGTTTTGATTTCATCTTTTAGACCATAAATTTGATTGTTTAATTCAATACTCAACTATTTTCTTGGTCTCTGAAAAGTTCATGGGCCTGAGCCATTGTGCGTGTAGTGCCTAATGAGTAGAGCTTCGTAGGTCATGTTGCTAGTTATTGTACGGCATTCTCTGTGTATTCTGTTCTGTTGAGTTCCTTAATGCTTGATACTATACCAGCATTGATATCTGACACATAATAGTTGTTGAATATATTTACATATATGTTAATAGACATAGATGACGTAGGTAGGCACAGACATTGCCATAGATATAAGACATATGACATAGAATGGCATATGGCTGAAGCCAGCCAGTCTAGTCTATTGCTGTCTATTGGAACTCAAGGGTTCTTGATTTCCAGTCCCAGCTCTAGAACTTATGAAGCCCAATTTTTTCTCCCTTAAGAATTCCTCATTTGCTTCTCGTGTTGTGTCGGTTATTTTCACTGTGCCAATTGAAATTGGTTTTGATCAGTCAGTTGGTGCTTTAGAACGAGGCAGTGAACTCTATGGATTTGAATGGATTATTTTCTTTTTATGTATTATTCCTTCAAGAATTGCATGAGAAAGTATGCTTTGGTATGTTTCACTTGATGAATGATGTGTTTTTCCTGTCTCATTATCTTTATACATTGAAAACGTTTCCAGGAAATTCTTTAAGTACCACATGAAACTGATACACAGCACATATAGTCTCAGATTTATTTGCCTTACTGCAATGTGATTCTCTATTACCATCCTGTAGCATTTTAGAGACTAGTGAAGTGTCAAAGCTTTTCCATTAGCTGATTAGCTTACATTGCTATCTTATATGGAGTTACATGAAAATTTGTCAAACGTTCCCTGCTAATTATTAGTGAAGTCTAAATGACAGAGTTCATACTTTGACATCATGCTTGACAGTGAAAAGTAATTGCAAATCCTCTGACATAGAGACTAATTGAGGTACTATTTGCATTTTCCTATAATTTAAATATGGTATCTATAGTTTTTATGTGGTTAAGTTGTATATCTTTGTCTATTAACATGCAAAGGGTATTTACAATCTTAAATTTACAATCTTAAATTTATCTTAACTGAGGCAGACTAAAAATTATTTGAGACTGTATACTAACCCCATTTTTACCTGAAAGAAGCAGGTAAAACATTTTTTTTCTGGATTGTACCTTTTTTTTAAACATCTTTATTGGAGTATAATTGTTTTACAATGTTGTGTTAGTTTATGCTGTATAACAAAGTGAATCAGCTATACGTATAGAATCTAAAAAAGAAACGGGTTCTGATGAACACAGGGACAGGACAGGAATAAAGACGCAGACATAGAGAATGGACTTGAGGACACAAGGAGGGGGAAGTGTAAGCTGGGACGAAGTGAGAGAGTGGTGTGGACATATATACACTACCAAATATAAAATAGATAGCTAGTGGGAAGCAGCCACATAGCACAGTGAGATCAGGTAAAAATTTGAAGTGAGTAGAAAATTCAGTATAGCTCTTGGTATATTTTTAGAATAGGTTGTGGGCAGCTGGATTATAACTCTCATTAATAATACTTGGATTTGAACATCTAAATTCCTATAAAAGGTGATAAAATGATATTCAGACTTTCCCAGGGAATATTATTTAAGACTTAACAAGCAAGGCTGTTCATTTCCCAGCAAGTTAGCCAATTATGGACAGGCTTTAGTGTGTTATTGACTGCTGCATTGCATTTATCAGAACACTCATATCCATTAAGCACAAAAAACAAAGCTTAAATAACATTATGGTTCTGATACAAATGAACAAAAGGAATTTGAGATTAAAGTCAATGATTTGTACTTTTATGATTTGCTAGCATAGGTAGAGTAAGTGAATAAGATAGCTTAAATTGAAGACAGGATTTCTTTTTCTGACTTAGTGTTTCTGCCATGAATTATGATTCTTTTCAAGGGGAAATTTAAGTGCATAAGTGCCATATTTTTAAAGAGGCTTTAGACAATTCTCTATAGGAAATATGACTCTAGGAGTGTAGACCACAAGATCCATGAGGGCAGGGAATAGTTCCTGCTTAAACGCTGCTCAATTCCCAGTACCTAGTCATAGTAGACACTCCGTAAGTATTGCTGGACTTATAAACAATTCTATAAACATATGTTTAGTCACAATGCAACTTTTTCCACATATATTTTGGCATGTAATGCACAGTATTAAGTGTAGATGTGGAGGATGCAACAGTGTATCTTATTTTAAAAGTAGGATTTATTTCTGCTCTCATATAGTTTCCAATCTAGTGAGGTAGGTAGTCAGAAATCAAACAAATAATAATCACAAACTGTGCAATTACTAATTGTAAGAAATGTGCTATAGGAAACGAATTGGAACTTTGAATGATTATTACAAGGGGTCCTCATTTTCACTGAGGAATCAAAGAAGACTTCTCTGATGAAGTGCCATTTACGCTCAGGCCTGAAGGACAACTAGGAGTTCACTCATTGCATGGTAGAGACTAGAACACTTCCAGCATAGGGAAAAGCCTGAGCAAATGTCCTGTGGTTGGAAAGAACATGCCATGTTCAAGGAATTGAAGGAAAGCAAGCCAGTGTGTCTGGAGAACTCTGAAGGGGAGGGTGGCATGAGTAGAGGATGGAGGGGCATGAAGAAGTCCAGGATGCGTGTGTCATGCTCAAGTGTTGGGATTGATTCCAAGGTTTCTGAGCAAATATTGAATGGTTTTATGCACATGCAAAGGAATACTATGGCCTACTGTGGATTTTATAAAGATCCTTCTGGCCGCTTTGTGGGCAATGGAACAGAGGGAGGCTAGAGAAGAAAAGGGTATCACTGAGGAGGCAATCACTGTACTCTGAGAAAGAGATGATGGTGGTTTGGACCAAGAAGGTGAACTTAGAGGTGGAGATAGTAGGCAGACTTGAGTTTATAATTAGAAGGTGGAATCAATAAAACCTGCCCATGTTGGTATAGGAATGTTGAAAAAGTAGAAGGTACCAAGGACAACTCCTAGATTTATGATACGATCATTTAGGTGAATAGAAGTTAGCTTCATTTGAGGAGAGGTACATGTCTGTGGGAGGCATGCAAAGTTTGAGGCACTTGTGAGATTGTTTTCCAAGTCTACATGTTAGATGAAATGTCTAGGCTAAAGATATACATTTGGAAACAGCAACATTTAGAGGCATTTAGAAGCATATTATTAGTGCCGTCCCTTAGAGAGGCTGTAGCATGGAAAGATAAGGGATCTCAGGAGTGAGTCCTGACATTACCCAAGTTAGCATAGGAAGAGGAGCTAGACAATAAAAATTATTGCCAAAAAAGTTCATATATTCATAGACTATATGGACTACAGGCACTCCAATTCAATGACTCTTAACCTGGGGCTCAGGGTACCTAGGGAGTATGTCTGTGAACAAGCATCAGGGAGTTTTAACCATGTGAAAATTCTATGAGAGATTCTATAAATTTTGTACATGGATACTTTTCTGAAACTAATATTAATCCATAAAAGCTCTCTAGGTTTCTGTTGACTGGATTCCTTGATTTCATTTATTTCCCAAATCTTACCTCTTTAAATTTTTCACCCTTCAATAAAAAGGAAGTTCTACATCTTATGTATTCTTGTCTATAAAGATAATTTGCAAAACATGCTTGTGAATTAACACATATATTCTTATGCTCAATGATGGATTGGTAAATTATTAGGGAGAGCACTCAAGCCCCAGGACTTCTGTTTTTAAGAAAATTACTCAGCCAATACTACTCACGTAATTTTATAAACACCATTTTTAAAAAAATCCCAGCACTGTGCTTTCATCGTGGATTGCGGCATATCGCATTCTAATGTATGTATAATATAAATATAAATTATATATATATGATATATGTACATTTATATGATATATAGATATATCACCATTGCATTTTTCTTCGCAGAATTTTCTAAATGCTGCTATATTTCACCAAGCTACAGTCAATATGTCAAGTTGCACAACTCCCATGTGCCATGATAACGTGCTAGATTTACTTTAAAATGATGCCTACAAATGAGATAAAGCAGCTTTAACATTTGGTACAACAATGGTGAGTTCCTTAATATGGCTGTCATAATTCTATTAAAAGTTTTGAATGAGTTAAGGGTTAAGTAAGTCAGTCCTTTCCAGGCACAAAATGACTCAAGGAAAAAGGGACTAAGAGTGTGGTCCCATGAACATTTGATTAGCTCTCTTAGGAGAGAGGAAAATCTGGAACAGAACTGAGATGTGGTTATTGGTGTATGAAGATGATTAGAGTCAAACAAACAAGTAAACAAAACAGACACTAGCAAGGTATTTCAGAAAATTGAATTATCAAAGCTGCAGACAGCCTGAATGCAGGCTTTAAACAGATTATTACTGTTCAAAATATAAAATTGCCTTTCAGTACACACTTCCCTACTGGACTAAGATAGGGTTAAATGCAAATTTTTATTCATATATGGCCGAGGTAGATAATGAAACAGGAAGACTCTCCCAGACTTCAGAACTGCTTTGGACCAGCACTGCTGTGTTCTTCAAGGTTTTCTCCTTTCTGAAGGAGAGTGATCTTTGCATTCGTTGTCTCTTTTTGGCAAATAAGCATCAGATAGATGGTGAACGACCTGTTTTTTGTTTGTTTGTTTATTTGTTTTCAGTTCACAGAACTGTGAATTAAGTGAAGCCACATTTATGCATTTTACAGACCAAGAGATCCAGTGCTGTGACTGCATGAGACCTTAAGAGTGTATTCCATGAATAGAGGTTAAGTGAATTTGTTTGCTGGAAGGAAGCCTATATTCCTTGTATAAGTAGACTGAAACAGATTGTACTGTTACTCCTGACGATTTGTTTCTCCTTTCCCTGTAAGATGATTATACATCCTCATCCTCAGCCATTGCCCTTTATGTGGGAAAGTGCACAGATTTCCCCACAGATGTTGGGAGTGGCCGTATGGTGTGGGTTTTTTAAAAAAATTTTATTGGCATATAGTTGATTTAAAATGTGTTAGTTTCAGATGTACAGCAAAGTGAATCAGTTATGCATATGAATATATCCACTCTTTCTTAGATTCTTTTCCCATATAGGCCATTACAGAGTACTGAGAAGAGTTCCCTGTGCTATACAGTAGGTTTTAATTAGTTACCTATTTTATACATAGTAGTGTGTATATGTCAATCCCAATCTCCCAGTTTATCACTCCCCATCCCTTACCCCCTGGTAACCATAAGTTTGTTTTCAATAAGCTATGTCATATGATGTTTGTCTTTCTCTGTCTGAATTACTTCACTCAGTATGACAATCTCTAGGTGCATCCATGTTGCTGCATTATTTCATCCCTTTTTATGGCTGAGTAATATTCCATTGTATATATGTACCATATCTTCTTTATCCATTCCTCTGTTGATGGACATTTAGGTATTTTCCATGTCCTGACTATTGTAAATAGTGCTGCAGTGAACACTGGGGTGCATGTATGTTTTTGAATTATGGTTTTCTCTGGATATATGCCCAGGAGTGGGATTGCTGGCTCATATGGTAGCTCTAGTTTTAGTTTCTTAAGGAACCTCCATACTGTTCTCCATAGTGGCTGTACCTATTTACATTTCCACCAACAGTGTAGGAGGGCTCCCTTTTCTCCACACCCTCTCCAGCATTTACAGTTTGTGCATTTTTTGATGATGGCCATTCTGACCGTTGTGAAGTGATACCTCACTGCAGTTTTGATTTGCATTTCTCTAATAGTTAACGATGTTGAGCATCTTTTCATGTGCTTTTTAGCCATCTGTATGTCTTCTTTGGAGAAATGTCTGTTTGGATCTTCCACCCATTTTTGGATTGGATTGTTTGTTTTTTTGATATTGAGCTGCATGTGTTTTGGTCAAGCAACACGAGCCAGCTTGATTTAGGCTACTTGCCAGCAGAGGCCTTTAGAGGTTTCTCGAGTTTCCTCCAACTCTCTTGCTCTTTTCCCTTCACCACAAGGAATATATATCCTGGCAAGAGGCTGCTTGTTCACCTGGAGAATGGAATCAGAATACACATGCCGTAGAGACACAGTCGCTGACCCACAGCCACCAACATGTGAAGTGAGTGAGAGCTAAATCTTTTTGTAAGTTCTGGCATGTTATGTTGATCATTAAAGCTAACGGAAATGGATTAGTCTTAGGGTACCAGGACGCAGGATAAAATTTTTGGGCCTGCAAAACACTACTTGAATTTTAAATAATCAGGAAAGGAAAAAGTTCCCTATGGTATAGATGTCTTTTTCCCCCTGTGGTATTCTAATCTTGCTCTGTTTTCATGTAAGAGGTTTTATTTATTTCATATTTCTTCCTTTCTGGACACATTTTACCCCCAAGATTCTTACATAAGCTTATTTCCTCCGACATCATTTGCTTTTTTTTTGGTATTATACGGAAGAAATATTTGTAGGATTTATACTTGGCTTTAAACCCATTTCTGCTACTTGCCAGCAGCATGACAACTGGGCCAACAGAGGGTGACACTGAGCTCACTCTAAGGACAGTATCACAGCAAAAGGTGGTTAATCAATATGTATAATTACTCTTTTTCTTTTTCTAGGGACGACTTTCTATGCTTAGTAATCCTGGTGTACATTTAAGCATATCCCAAACACTCTACTTTTCAGCAATCTTTCCCACTGTAAGTATTATATAAGGAGCACTTCTAAACTGTTTCTTCCTGAACTAAGCTTTTAAAAGTGGCACCTCTTCACCTCTATTCTCAGTATCTGATCTCCATTGTTTTCTTCAGTCCAGTTTCATTATAAGAAACAGTGTGGTGGTGGTTCCTAGCTGTTTGGTGACTTTGGCTCTTAAATTTAGTCCTTTTATTTCTTCCCGATGAAGGCTTTTGTTCTGGGGTAAATCTTAGTCTATTGAGTCCCTGTATATCCATGTTTCTTTCTCTTTTTTCTTCCCTGCTTTATTAGCTCTGGAGACTCTGTAACACATACCTGTCAATACTCCCTGGTGGTTTTTGGTGAGATGCCCCATGTTTCTGTACCAAGGTTTCTTTCCAGTGAGACAGTGTGAAGAAGCACTGTTGAGGGAAGGGGGAGCCATAAAGCCCTTAGTTTCTTAGCAAGATGACTGTTTTTAATTCTGAAACTATTAACTGTGCTTTTTTTCATTCCTTTTCTCAGTCTGTTTTTCTCTCTGTATAATGGATGGGTCTCAGGATTTATAAGACAGAAAATAAAGTAATTTTTGGAATAATTCACTTAAAAATGTAAAGTATGTGTATGAAGGCTTTATTTTGACTCAATTAATGATAGATCGTCTACTTCAGGGATTTTTTTACACTTAATGGGCAAATCATATTTCCCCCCTTTGGCCTTTCTAAGAAGCACTTGAATTATATGTTCATTTAATTTATGTGAAGTCAGCTATTCTCATTCGGCAAGGATAGACACAAAGAAAGAGAGATGACACACAGACAAGACAGAGATAAAAAAAAAAAACCCTTCATCAATAGAAGCAACACTAATATATTGCAATGCTTGAATGTTGCACTTGCTGAGAGATGATATGTCAACAACTTCCTAAAGGAATTTCAAGGGTACTTTTTAGTTTCATGAGATTTTCACCTGCTGTCTTAGTCCATTTGGGCTGCTATAACAAAATATCACAGAATGAGTAGCTTATAAACAACAGAAATTTCTTTCTCACAGTTCTAGAAGCTGGAAGTTTAAAATCAGGGTGGCCAGCATGGTCAGGTTAGGGTTCTCTGCTGGATTGCACACTTCCTGTAGCCTCACATGATTTAAGGGGCACTAATCCCATTCATGAGGGCCCCACCCTTAAGACCTAACTGGCCTCTTAAAGTCTCCACCTACAAATACCATCAACTTTGGTGGTTAGGATTTCAATACATGAAGGGGACACAAACATTCAGACTACAGCACCCCTTCAGGATAGGCCCCAAGTCTATATAGGATGTAGGTCCTCTGTACTTCATTGGCATCAGTGGAACCTTGGGCACATATGTGTCCTCTATTTCTC
The DNA here is from genome assembly GCF_949987515.2 of Delphinus delphis. NCBI lineage: Eukaryota > Metazoa > Chordata > Mammalia > Artiodactyla > Delphinidae > Delphinus > Delphinus delphis. The sequence goes on along the minus strand of NC_082687.1, from coordinate 89,774,485 downwards.
CATTCAGGCTGCTCACTATGTGTTTTGCAAGAATAAAGGTCATTTGTTGAATGTCTACAAGTTACCATGCACTTTACATATATGCATACACCATTGCTTGCCTTGTAATGTAACTTATTTGTTCCATTTCCCCCTAATAAAATTGAAACTTCAAGATATTTAGTAACTTGCTCAATGTCACATGGAGCAAAATTCTTGCTCAAGTGGCATGTTTCAAATTCACATATCATCATTTTCAGGTCCAGCAGGATAAAGTGCAAATCTTTTAGTGTGGCGTGCAAGCATCTTCACAAATTCCCATTCCCTGCACCTCCACCTTCATTACCTCCTGTTGCTACAGCCCTGACATTATCTACTGCTGAGAAATAATCATCTTCTTTCCCCATACCATGCTGTCCCTTTCTGTCTGCAGGGTATGCCTCATTCTGCATGGGTAACTGCCACAAGTCCTTTTGGGTTTAAGACACCAAAGATGCAATTAGAGTGATTAAGAAAACACTCAGGACTTCCCTGGTGGCACAGTGGTTGAGAGTCTGCCTGCCGATGCAGGGGACATGAGTTTGTGCCCCGGTCTGGGAGGATCCCACATGCCGCGGAGCGGCTGGGCCCATGAGCCATGGCCGCCGAGCCTGTGCATGTCCGGAGCGGGCAAGTTATTTAATTTCCCCATGTCTCAGCTTCCCTATTTGTAAACAGTGATAAAAGCACACTACAGGATTGTTGAGAGGATTAAATGAGTTTAAATATGCAAGTATGTGGAACAGTGAGTGGTATAGGGTAAAGCATTATGCAAGTGTTTACTCTTACTAGATTTGCCTCAGATATAACCTCCTCCAGGAAGCTTTCCTTGATTCCCTCTCTTCTCTACCAAACTAGGTTTGGTGCTTCTTTTATAATCAACTACAATATTAACTTGTTTTAGAATTATCTCTATAGATGTCTGTCTCTAACATTATATATGAGTTTCTTGAGGTCAGGGAAAAGCTTATTTTTGAGCAGTCAATATCTAATATGTTAACTTATGCATAATAGGCATTCAAAGATGATTCATAAATAAATAATTATTAATATTCTTTAAATAATTATTCTTCTTCTTCATCTGCTTATTATTATTATTAAAGCTAACCTTTATGGGCTACCTACTCTGTGTTAGGCACTATTTTAACTACTTTGCATGCATTCTCTAATTTAACCTTCATACAAATCCCATGCAGGAAGGTATCATGATTAACTCCATTTTACAGAAGAGAATACAGAGTGATTTAATAATTTGCACAGGGTCAATCACTAGTATACATGAGGATAAGAATTTAAACCAAGTAATCTGATCCAAGAGTCCACATTGTTAGCTACTTTTAGTGGCTGTCTCCAAATGAGTTTAAAGAGAAAAGGGAGGGAAGGAGGGAAAAATGAAAGAAAGGGAGAAAAGAGAACTGAACATCCATAGTGTTGGCTGATACCACTTGAGTCCTTATGGAATTGCCTTCACTGAGTTATGGATTTATGTTATATTCTTGGCTGTTCACAGAAGTCACTATAAAAACTAGTCATGTGGAATCTACTTCTCTATTTGATGTGAAAAATTATTTGTGAGTTTTACCCATTATATCATTTAATTCTTCTGCATAATACTCCACATAGGAAAAAACACTTCCAAGTTTGTTTCTGGTAAAACCTTAATATATCTTGAGAAACTAGCCTGTTTCCTTCTGTCTGACGATTAAAGTTGTGTAACTAACTTTGCTTTGGCTGCTGGAAAACTTAGAGCCAGACTTTATGCTTAGTCACAGCAATTGTACTGATCTTCTGATTGGAATGGTTGGCTTTTCTCCTTTGACCATCTTTCCATCCTAAACTTTATTCTTATATAATTGTATTATATTTATCGCTTCTGACAGCTGGCTATTATTATTATTTTTAGAAAGAGGTGGATATAGTGCAATTAAATGCAGTGAGGTAAATATCTGTATGAGATGATGACTTCCACTCTGTCACCTGTGGCTTGATGTCATGTAGAACAGTACATACAATATCCAATATGCTCTTTGTAACCATCTTAATAATAATTTGATGATAGCAATCTTTTGCAGATAAGGATCAGAGAGTTTCAGGACTTTGCCCCAAATCACAAAACTAATTAATAAGTTGCAGAGTCCAGGGAGAAATTGAGAATTTTCAATGCTATTTTGCTGCCATGGTGGCCATTATTTCTGGTCTCTTGAGGGCCATATCAAAATACGTGACTATGCTTCCTACAACACATTAAAAAATCACTGTTAGAACTGGTTTGCAAGGCAGAAATAGAGACAGATGTAGAGAACAAACATATGGACACCAAGGGGGGAAAGTGGGGAGGCAGGTGGTGGTGGTGGGATGAATTGGGAGATTGGGATTGACATATATACACTAATATGTATAAAATAGATAACTAATAAGAACTGTATAAAAAAATAAATAAAATTAAATTAAGAAAAAGAAATTGGGTGTTAGGATCGATGGGACAATATTATGACTTGGTATAGTGATATTTAAGCACTTAAACAATTTAAATATATTAGTTAACTAATTTAACTCCTACTTTTGGCTTTTTAAAAATTATTTTTGTGTTGAGATATGATTGGCATATAATATTGTGTAAGTTTGAAGTGTACAAGGTTTTGGTTTGATACATTTATATATTGCAATATGATTCTACTTTTAGCTTTCAAAATTAAATTTATAGTTCCTCCATCACAAAAGTTGTGAATGTCCTTTATAAAAAATATAGGAATCCAGTAAGGTAGAAAGAAAAGAGAAACAAATTACTCAAAGCTTACCATTTAGGGTAAACGGGTGTTACGTTTAACATTTTAAGATTTTTTTCTATGTATAATTATTTTTTAAACTTTTTTTGGTTTTGATCATAACTATTTTCTACTCTCATTTCCTCCTTAAATACCATAGATATTTCTCCATGTGATTATCAGCACTTTGCAATAGAATTTCAAATAGCTGCAGACTAATTAGAAATGTAATTCATGATAATTCCCTTAACATTTCCTCTATTGTTGAGCTTGTCTTTAATATTACTCATAATGTTGCAGTAACTGTCTTGGTGCATGTAATTTTTTTGTATTTAAGTTATTGTATTAGGTCAAATTAGCAAAGATCTAATTACTTAACCAAAAGTGAAGTGGTGTGATGTGGTAGACAAAGCATGGGCTTGGTGCTAGAGAGACTTGGACTGGAATTCTGTTTCTGGTTCTCTCTAGCCCTGTGGCTTGGACAAATTTATTAACTCACAGATCCTTTGGGTTTACATTTATAAAATGGGGATACTCATATCTTCTTTGTTGTATTTTAAATATTACATGAAATAATGTACATAAAGCTCTTAAATAGCTTGTAAGGTTTTGATGCTTGTTATTGAATCATTCTCCAGATGGTTGCTCCAAGTTACCTTCTTATAAGTAAAATATGAAAAATTCCCATTTCATCACACTCTTCTTAGCATTTTTTTTCACAGTGATTCAATAGATAGAAGGAGTGTCCTGTTATTTTTCAAGTCCTGCTGCTTTGCTTCTCGGAGAGAATGAGTATGTTCTCATAGACTGGTTGCCATGTTGATTGGGGTCACTTACTGACTTAGGAGAATTTTTTCCTCCTCAGAAAAGAAGTTTTATGTATGAAAGTGTTATTATTCTTGGTTTACTTTTTCCTTTATCACGAATTTTAAAATGTCTATTCCTTAACATACTCCACAGTTTTTCTTCATGTCTTTCTATAAAACCTTTTCTTGATTACAGGATAATTCAAAGACCTGGTTCTTTTCCACATATGACATATTTCATGTCTATGCTTAGTGGGACCTACAGGTGGGATTACAGGTGGGATCTAATGAAATCTTACCTTAGTGACTCCAATCTTATCGGCTTATTCAGAGTCATTCACTATCTGCAAGAAATTCTGTCTAATACTTTGTGTCTGTAGGTATGGTTCTTTTGTCATGTTTATTTCAGTTTAGTGAATATTTATTAAATGTATACTACTTACCAGCCATTGTGTTACTATCTAGGTCAGGAGTTCCATGGACTCTGAATACTGTGGATGGAAACCAATGTGATCTGTGAACTTGGGTAGGAAAAATAAATCTATCTTTGCCCTAAAAATCTCTTACTAGCTAATCATTAATTCTCCAAGTTGCAAATGTAAAACAGCTAATTCCAGCAATATTAGCATTGTCTGTGATTTTTGTCATCATTAGAAATCACAAATATTTTATTATCACATTACAGTTATTGTTGAGATCTAGAAATGTTACCTTTGTTACCGAAGTTGACCTTTGAACAACACAGGGCGTTAATCTGAGTATAATTTATAGTCAATCCTCTGCATCTATGCTTCCTCTATATCCAAGGATTCAACCAACCGTGGATGGTGTGGTACTGTAGTATTTACTATTGAAAAATATCTGTGTATAAGTGAACCTGAACAGTTAAAACCTGCACTGTTCAAAGATCAACTGTATTTTAAAATTATGTTGGTTATTTGATTTACCATGAGATTTTATTTCATAATGTATTACTAAAAAAGAACACACATTACTATATCATAAATTTTTTCTCTAATTATTTCTATGATTGGTTAATATAAAATATGCAGATATTTCCATAATTATTTTCACTTATAATCCTATAAATTTTATTTATGCATTTCAAAAGTTTATTCTGAGAAAGTTATTTTCCACAGATTTCATCAGCTTGACAAAGGCATGGCACAGAAATGGTTAAAAGCTCCTGAACGGGTGAATAAAGTATTTACAAAAATAAGGTCATCATAACTTAAATTCTTTGGGTTTTCCACATGCCTTCTCTACCTAATACAGATTTTCTTTGGGGAATGGTGCTCCTTGGGTATACTTTACTCTTTCTCACATGACTTTAAAGTCATAAATGTCTATTGAACTCTTACCACGTGTGTCAGATGCTTCACTTTACCTCCATTATCTCATTTAATTCTTCAGAGCTTGCTATGAGATGGATACTATTATTTCCCTCATTTAACAAATGATGAAACTGAGGCTCAGAGAAATTAAGTAACTTGCCTATTCACAGTGCTGTTGAGTGGAGGAAACTGCTTGGGCAGGTTCTGAGGTCCATGGTTTTAAATGTGGCCTTGTTAAGCCAAGAGTCACTTGACATAGTTAATTTTAATCAGAGGCCACTGAATAACATAACCCCTATCCTATTACCACAAGAATCCTAAGAATTAATAGGAAAATGACATGCTTCCTTTCTTCATCATGTAGACGAGTTTCTGTGCTGATCATTCTCCATTTTCCCTCCAGAGTCTTTTTTTTTTTGCCCTTCTCATCCCTGTACTCTGCCCCAAAAATCTGACCTCAAGAATGGCATAATTTGGGCTCCACTTTTCTCTACTTCTAATTGGCTTCTGCTAATGGAAGTCACTGGCGAGAAAATCGAGGAACGGCTTGGGGAGAGCTACCAATATTTCTGTCTCTACTTTCCCCTGCTGCGCCATGTTTTTTACATATCCTATGTGGAGGAGGTTACATATCCTATGTGGAGGTTCCTTTTCTCATGCTACAACATTTTTTGAGTACCAGTAACATTTTTCCCTCCTCTGCCCTTTCAGGTCTCGGTTGATAACAGCTTCCTACTATTGCTAGTCCCTGGGTGCTCCACCATCTCTTGCTAGTTACCTTGACTTTCTTTTCCTCTCAGTAAATAATGACTTCATTGAACCTTCTCCAATTAACCCTTTGAATGGATCATCTGATTTTTACCAGCACCACCATTGATACAGTTTCCTGTTGTAGATGGAATGGCCAACTTGTCCATAGTTCAAGAAAGGTAAAAGCAGTTTCTCTTCACTAAACATTCACATTCCTCTGCATGAAGATTTTCATGTTTGGCAAAAGTATGTTTTGATGGATGAGCAGTTGGGCAGGGGAGAAGCATCAGTGGAAAGATACTAGACTAAGTCCAAAAACTATGTCTGCTTTTGTATCTGTCCATCTTCCTAATGTAAACCTGGGCAAATTCTAGAACCTCAGCAAGACTCAACTTCTTTATCACAGCAAAGACAATAAGGATGCCTGTCAGAAGGCTGTATGAGGAACAAATGAGATGATCCAATGAAAAGACTGTATTCTATAAATATATGTATAGAGTGAGGTATTTTAAACTTGACTAATTGCTCACACACTGTGTTCATTAAAAAAAAGATAATAGATATGGGAGCACTACAATAATTGGGCATTTTATAAATGTGATTTAACTCTGTATATAGTACATTGCAGAAATCTAGGGTCCTATCATATACATGGGTATCCTTTACTTTTTCTAATGGAACTTTAAAATATAAATGTGTAGTGACCTCTTACCATGTATGTCAGATACTTCACTTTACTTCCATTATCTCAATTAATTCTTCAGAAAATGCTATGAGATTACTGTTACTTCCCTCGTTTAGCAGGTGATGAAACTGAGACTCAGGGAACTTGCCTATTCACAGTGCTCTTGAATGGAAGAAACTAACTCCAGTGCTAGCAGACTGCCTGGCTTGTATTAGCTACTCAGTAAATATTTCAAGAGATAGTCACTAAGTGCCTAAGAAATGATGCCTAGTCTCAAATATCTTTTTTTTTGTCTTGCAAAAAAAAAAAAAAGAAAAGAAAAGAAAAAGAAAAAAAGCTGACAAACACACACATGTAAAACGAGTTACCTAAACAAGAGGGCACTTGACTCATTCTGACCAGGCAGGAGGAAAGACATGAGAGAATAAGATAGAATGGCAAATGGAAAATGATCTGGTGTGACTCTAACATAGGATGACTATGAGAGGTGCTGGAAATGGTGCAAGCTCAGGCAAAAGTACTAAGGTGTAAATAGAAATATAGATACAAAATAGGTTTTAGGTCAAGATGGAAAAATTGGGTTGACTGCATGTAAGTGAGAGGCAGATGGTATTGATATAATCAGGGAGAGGGTCTCGAAATTTCTGACTCATATTCCTGCATGGCTAGTGGCACACAACTGATGCAAGGATAAGTTTTGAGGTTGAATGTCATAATATGAGTTCAGACATGTAATAAGAAAAATCATTGGGATACTTAAACAGAGATGTTCCCAAACTTTTTAAAATCTGGATCTAAATGTTAGGAGACAGGTCAGGACCACAGAAATATAATGATATTTCATGAATAATGCAAAGAGTGAGTTATTTTTAAGAGTTGAAGTTTTTGAATAATAAGGATTCATTACTGTAAGCACTAAAACTTTAAAAATGTAATCACTTGGATGATCGAAAATTTTATTGCGCTTTTTTCTGCCACCTTAAATGATGCATCTTGAACCAAATTTATTTTTTTCTTGATGGCTTAGGGTCATCACTATAATCATTTGTCATGATACCATGCTATAATTCAGTGATGCTGTTGGAATAATTGAGATAGATAGAACTGTTTCCCTTTGTTAAACAACTTCAGATCATTGTTGTGCTTTTTTTTCTTGAGTTTCATTTTTATCATTTCTATGATTTCTCATTTGCTGTCAGCTATCACTTGCTGCAGCTATCAATGTGTCACCATGAACTGATATACTGTATCCTTTCAATCACTTGCTCTTCAGCTAACACTAGTTGGGAAACCAGATAATCATGTATACTGGAGCTATATGCAGAGCCTGCCCAAACAGTGTCAGAAGGAGGAACAGAGCATCTCCCTAAGAGGAAACTACATGAGCCTTAACGAAATAGATTTGGGATACTTCTTTTGACTCTTCAAAGGACTTCTGTGTTTACTTTTTAGTTCTCAGCTGTGTTTCACAAAGGTAACATCGCCAGAATTTGAGTTCTGGATTAGTAAAATGTTTTTGTATGCATCCCAAAAAGGATAAGATAAACCAATAGTTCAGGACAGTACAGTTAATGCATAGTTTTAATTCTCAGACATAGAATCTGCTCTGATTTTCATCAATTATATAGGATTAACTGTTCATACTACTTTTTCAGTTCATTTGCTACAAGAAAGAAACATAGGGTCTAGTTGATTAGCAGGTCTTTGGTGGTGTTTAAATTGTGTAAGGTCAGTAATTTAAGTTAGAATACTTTGTTAATTTTTTCAAGTGATTAGATCAAACCCAGTTGATTGAATATTCCAGTGTTTCTGCAGGTTGAACCCTCACATGTTGGTCCATGTGCTTTTGCATTGTTTTCTAGGCAGGTTTTATTGTGCTCCCCTATACTAACACCCTGGAATGTGTTGCCGTCTCTTTCTCTAGTTAAAGTAGTCCTTCTTCATTTGTCACTGTGTGTCATCACAAATGTTGCTTTGAAGCTCTTTTTCTCTCCCACGTGCACATTTGTTAGCAGTTTCTTGATAGTGTCTACTGGGTTATTTGTCTCTGAGGAATATCATTTTTGGTTTATTTTTCTCTGATATTCATTTAATGACTTGTCACTTTAACTCAAGCTATAATTTCCTGTCAATCATATTGTAAATTTCTCATGCATCAGTCAGCATGTCTCTTGATGTTCCTCCTGTTATGTCTTGTCTACAGAAATTTTCTTCTCCCCATGACCTTTGATTTCCTGAGAGTAGCATCCTGTCCTCTCTCTACTGTATGGCCAGGAATCTATTGCCTATTTTTACTCTGGCAGCTAAAAATATAGCAAGGTACATACAAGCATATGAAGCATCTTCCTCCACTCTCACCTTTTGTATCTTTTACTATCTAGACAGACATGCATGCACAGGTAGAATGCCAAGCAAAAATTGGAGTTATGCAGCCAAAAGCCAAGGAACTATCAGAAGCGAGGATTGAGGTCTGGGACAGATCCCTCCGTAGAAACTTCAGAGGGAATATGGCCCTGCTGACACCTTGATTTATATGTGGAATCTAGAAAAATGGTACAGATGAACTTATTTGTAGGGCAGGAATAGAGACGTAGATGTAGAGAACGGATGTGTGGACACGGGGAAGGGGAGGGTGGGACGAATTGGGAGATGAAGTTTGACATAAATACACTACCATGTGTAAAATAGATAGCTAGTGGGAATCTGCTGTATAGCACAGGGAGCTCAGCTCGGTGCTCTGTGATGACCTAGAAGGGCGGGATGGTGGGGTGGGAGGGAGGTCCAAGAGGGAGGGGTATAGTTATACATATTGCTGATTTACTTCATTGTACCGCAGAAACTAGCACAACATTGGAAAGCAATTTTACCCCAATAAAGAAGAAAAAAGACTCTGAGAGAATACATTTCTGTTTTTAAGTCAGTCAGTTTGTGGTACTTGTTACAATAGTCCTAGATAATTAATCCAACCCCCGTTATCTGACTTTTTTTTTTTAAAGGCATAGATTAAGGCAAAGAAAAATATTTTGGAGAATCTATCTGCCTTGCCCACCTCAAGAGAAAGACACTATATTTTACATATTAAAAAATGTAGAAGGGCTTTCCATTCAGTTCAAAGAGCAACTTTCGAAGACAGTGGTTCCCAAACCTGGCTACGTACCAGAAACACTTGGGGAAACTTTTAAAAATGCAGATGTCTAAGTTTTACTTTTTGGAGATTCAGATTCAGTATGTTTGGGAAAGAACCTGCTTTTCTATTTTGAACAATCTTTCTAGGTAATTTTAATGATTGGGTGAGTATAGGAAGCACTGATCTAAAGGGTTGAGTAATGAAGGATATATTTCAATACCTGGGCATATAATTCTTGGAAAAAGAGATCATCTAATAAACTTTCAAATCCCTTGCCTCCAGTTTCATTGATTTTAAGATTGAATAAGCTAACCAGAAAACCTCTGCCCTGAACTTCATTCTTGTGAAGCAAAAGAGATAGGGACCTCGGGAGAGAGTGAATGTAATAAACTTCTAGGGGCTTTAACAGCCAAGGAATGAAATTTGGGGGATAGTTGAGTACTTTAGGAAGTCAGTTTTCATTCACAATTCATTCAGCAGAGTTACAGAAGACCTACAATGAACCAGTTAATATAGACTCAGGCGAAGATGAGATATTCTCCTTTGAGCAGAACTTCTAAAAAGAGATGGCTCAAGAAGTAATGACAGCAAGCTTTAAAATGTAATTATGCAAATAGGACCTCAGGTAGCTACAGAAACAAACATGGCTACACAAGGAGCCCTCTCATGTATCCAGATTCTAAAAATCATGTGCAAAAGTTGGGAGAGGGACACATAAACAAAAATACAAAGGAAGAGCATGGGGCTATGAAAATTGCGTTAGAAAAGCTTGAAGTAGCAGAGCAGGTAATATGGTTTCCATTTATACATAAATAAACTAAAATTAAGGAGGTAAAGCATCTTGGTTATATCTTGGACCTAGCCAAATGGTACTGAGTCCTATTCCTTCATTTCCTCCACTGCTCTGTTGCTCAAAGCTAAAACGTGATGTTCCTTGTGGCATAAACCTAAAGGAGTCAACTGGAGGCTTTTTTGCAGAAAATAAACCCAGAATTGCCACTTCATTTCTTATACATACAGACCTCCTATCCATAAAGGAAAAGGGAGTACTCATAAGTCTTCTAAATAATAATTTTAGCTAAAACCTGCCATAAGATATTCTCTAAGAGAAAAGGGATATCAATGTCCCTTTTTCTGATGCCCCAAATCAGAATGTGTCACTATGTTTTTGTTTTATCTAAGTCAATTTTTAAAACCTTCCATATTTTTTTGAATCACTGTAGTAAACTCCCTGATTTTGAAAGGATGCTTTAATGTCTTTTAGTCTCAGGGCTCCAGGGTCCAAAGAGGAATCTCTTTTCATGACCAATTAATTACATCCTCTTTCTGTAGAGATACTGTTATAACTTAGGCTTTTAAAGCTACTCTTAGTTTAGTTTTGATTAAAATGATTGACACCACAATGAATATAGATTTTTGGCTGTAAACGTCCCAGTCCAGGGCTGTGAAAGACTAGGAGATAGACTTCTAAATCATTAGTTGACTGCTTGATGTATATTGGACAAGATCAAAGAGTTTGGTAATTACCTAATCAATCCTTCCAGCAAGTCTTTGAGGTAGGGGGCTAATAGCATTGAATTTATTTGGCCAATGGGAAACTGAGGCATTGGGAGAATGTTTAGTGTTGACTTTTATTCCCGTGTTACAAGCAATTCTGGAAAAAAAATATTTGTTTTCTTTCCCACCTTCCATCTCTAGTCTAGAACAGGTTATTTTCCAACACACAATGGGAATCAGAATGAGAGAGAAAATACTAAACAGTAAGAAGCTAATATAGAACCTGTTGGACTAAGGTTGAACATAGAAATGGTTTTTTTTTTTTAGAAAATCCTTCTATCATCACAGATATATTTATAACGCTTGCCTAAAACATCAGAACTGACTGACATACTAAACTGTTGAATCATGATCTATTTTGGAAGGGAGAGAGAGCACAGTCAGGACGTCGACAAAAATGCAAGTGGATGTTCTGTTCTATTTGAAAGGAACAATGAGGGTCATGACCCATAACTTACAGAGAGTTCTGTGCACTTTTGGCAGAATTTAAAGGGCATCAGAAATATGTCATGGGATTTCTGGGCAAAGAGCAAAGGAAGGATGTGCACAAAGAGATCTTTCTAAGGAGATGAGTGATCTGAACCCAAGTCAAAGGGGACACGTAAGTGAGGCTGAAGGGTGGTTGTAAGGAACTAGTGAGAGTCCTTAGTGTTTCATTGAATTTCCCTGCTTGCATTAGTCAGTTGCAAGTGTGCATAAAAATGCTGTGGCAAGGTCTGCTATTCACCACCATCTATTTCAGGTGTCCCTTAGAATCCTCTATGTGGGAGCCCACAGGGACCTTAGAGGTCATAGTTAAACACTGCCATTGTACAAATAAAGAAATCAGATACAGGTGAAAAGACTTGCCCAAGGTCACATAACTCATTCTTAACAGCCTATGGACTGGAGCCAAGGGTATTGAGTTCCAAAGTTTTTATTTCGTGTACTCTATATTGTCCCTACTTTTTATCAATTCATTCCTTCATGCGACAAAAAAATTCTCAAGTGATCAGTATGTTCCAGGAATTCTACTAGGCACTGGAGATTCAAAGAAAAATAAAGCAGCTTCTGCCTTAAGCTGCCACAGCCCAGTGGAACAGTCATATTGGTGTTAAGATACAACCACAAAATGACAAATATCATGAGAGTGACTATGGGAACAGAGAAGAGGGATGAGTTTAGAATTACACAGAATATTCTTTCTTTATAGGCTTGATTTTCCAAAATTAGTTATTTACATTGGAATTCTAATTCAGATCATTGATCATTTAAGAAAACATAAGCTTAGATTTTTCATTGCTTATGAATGTGAATCAGAGGCATCATATTTTTGGAGATTTGATTTTTTTCCAGGCTTCTATTGTGGATTGAATTGTGTCCCTCAAACAAGATATGTTGAAGTCTTAACCCCTAGTACCTCAAAATGTGATTTTTTTTGGAAGTAAGTTCTTTACAGAGGTAATCAAGTTAAAATGAGGTTCTTAGGATGGACCCTAATCCAATATATGGATTATAAAAAGGGGTGTCCTTATAAAAAGGGGAAATGTGGACATGCACAGAGGGAAGATGATGTGAAGACACACAGGGAGAAGATGGCTGAGTGACTGGAGTGATGTATCTACAAGCCAAGAAATGCCAAGGAATGCCAAGGATCCACTAGAATTCTAGACTGTTTTGATTTTGGAATTCCAGCCTTTAGAAATGTGGGATAATAAATTTCTGTTGTTTAAAGTCACATAGCTTTTTTTTTTCTTTGTGACTGCAGCCCTAGGAAACTAATACAGCTTTCTGGACAGTGATCAAAGAGCAGGATTGATTTCTATTCCTAATATCTTGCTCCAAAACTTAAATAAAAAGTAGCTGGCAGCTGTGCAGCTACATTTGACCAAGTCATGTGGACTCTTGACTCTAGATCCAGTGCAGTTGGACACTTGCACAGGGTTCTCTAAGGGCTGAATCGGGTTTTGGGACATTCACATCCTCCCACCTCATTCAAATCACTATTAATATTCCTTCAGCAAGCTTTTAACATTGAGTTCTTAATGTGGTCTCACAACTGTCTCAGGTTCATAAAAATTATAAAGAACTGACCTAGCTAAAAACACAAAAGCTCCTTCAGCTCTCTGGCTTTAGAATGCCAGGCTTTTCACACTGAAATGACTGGGCTGTTTCCATCGAAAACTTCTAACATGGGGATTGTCGTCAAAGTAAGCTGGTATTTTAAAAATGATTTAATGACTACGACTGCAGTACAGGGCATAGTGCTTTATAAAACCATATAACCATGACTGCAGATATCATTTCAAAGATATACTCCTCCAATTCATGTAAAAACATCTATGCAAGTTATTAGGCAGCATCTTTGAGAGCTGTGTAATTTTACGTAGAAGAATGCTGCAATGGCTTAAGAACTAAATTGCTAGCAGGTTAGATTAGAAACATCAGCTCTCTATACCTTCTGCAATTGACCTGCTGTGCACCTTACACAATGCACTTCTACTCTCTGAGCTGCCATTTTATGAAGCAAAAAACCTAGGCAATGATATTCATTTCCTCCTTCCTTAGAGTATGGTGAAGCTATAGAAATTTGTGTTTGGGGTGCTTTTGGAACTCAACAAGTGAAATAAAAACTTTTATTTATAAGTTTCAAAACTTTCTCATACAGACATTTTTTTAACTGATGGGGGTGGGGAGTGACACCCCATCCCCCCACATATAGAAGTCTTCCTTGAAAAGCCTGTTGCATTCATCCTCATGGATGTTACAAACTCACGGTGGGATATGCTGGTGAGCAATGAGTCACAGTGAGGTCACAAGAATGGACTGGGATCTAAAGCCTTGGTCCCCAGACACAGCTGAAAATTGTGCCCAGCCAGTCCTAGATCTGGGAGACTCAAGCCTCATGTTGCTATAAGACCTGGTCATGTGATAGAGTAGAATCTGTATATCAATGTTAATACCATGGGCCATCAATAGGAATACAAAAGCACAACTGGGAATACAGTACTATTGAAGGTCTTCTTGGATGTATTACACACCCACACAGAAGATAGCCCGATTAGAAATTTCTTAAAGGGTAATTACTTACCTGTGTTACATATAGTGAGCATCCAAATCTTGATTTCCATCTTCAGGTAGAGCTCATCCTTTCCAGGTATATATCTGTTTATATCTATAGATAATAATATTTAGATAAGCATGTTAACTTGAGATTTCATAAAGAAAAAGCTTTATTGAGAATGACTGAACCATCTCTATGGTAGGGAATTGTATGCAGTTTATTCCATACACACACAATGAGCCGTACAGGGTGTTTCCAAGTGTTCTCATGTCAGTGTCTAACTCTTCTTGACTAACAGACTGGTGACACTGTTTACCCAGTGTAAGCAAGAATATCATCTCTCTTCTGTCCTTATCTGGTCTACATCCTTTTGTGGGCATTCTAAGCCATCTTTGCCTTGTGCCTTCTGCCACGGGGCACCGTTTCTCATTTCAGTTCTCTTGGTACTAATCTCTGAAGCTTCTAGACTTTTTTATTTAAGTCTGCCAGATGCTGCAGCTCTCTGCCTCTTTAAACAGAGTGCACTGAGACCAGTTTCTCCAGGGGCAGTTGGAGTCTTTTGGTAGGAATACTATTTTCTCTGAGCTTAGCAGCATTAAAATGGGGGCAATTAAAAATTATGGTGGAATTATTTAGTTTATGATGCTGGCCCTTTGACAGTACCATGCCATTCCCTAGGCAGCACTATTATATTCTCACTCTATACCCCTAACAACTCAGGGACATGACTGTTATAGCTCAATTCTGTGTTGTATTATAGTTCCTTTCCTAATAAACCTCTTCTATTTTCTTTCTTTCCTCTCTTTCTCCTTCTCTTTTTCCCTTTAATTCTCACTGAGCATTTAGTACATGCTAAACACTCTACTAAGTACCAGGCATACAAAGATAAAATAACCATATTTATTGCATCCTACTCCAAGCTCACAATCTAGTGAAGGTGATAAAGTAGACAAAAAGCTATAAAAGAGTGTGGCACATGCTGAATGAGGTAAACTACCATGGAGATAATATTGTTGGGGAATCAGGGATCTTTCATGGAGAAGATGTTACCTGAAATGAATCTTGAAGGGAAAGTACATTTTTCATCAGAGAGAAGGTGTTAGGTAGAATAAGAACAAATTACAAGTGTATCTTTGTATGTGATGTGCTACCTACTGCTATTTTTCAGTCCAAGCCATCATCAGTAATAGTTATGGCAGGTGATTGTACATTGTGTATATTCCATGCAAAAAAAATTCTTTAAATATCTACTTTAAATTTTCTTGCCTCCAGGGTACTCATTCCCAATTTTTCATCTCTTTTTCATATGATGGTTTGTCTTCCCTCTTCCCTTCTATACCCCACAAGTGCATGTACATTCTCACTCTGCTCTCTGTGAACATGTTCAAGTTTGTCATCAGCCTTTGTCCAAGAATGTCTGTGAAGCAAAGAGAAGAATAATTCTACTTGCTAGCCTACAGAGGACACACAAGCCTTCTTCTGCAGCAGTCTCCAGATAAACACTGATGGATCCTTCAGGTCAGTGCAGTCTGTTTTGCCAGACGGTAGATGGATAGGGCCATGGGCTGTTACTAGACAAAACTGTAAGAATATATCCTGCAATATTGCTGCATTTTGCTTGCTGCTACAAAACGGTCTCCAGCTCTCCACTTCTTAAATGTTTTCAGTTACTTAAGTCTAGAATGCAGAAGGTGGGGTCACTGTTAAGGGTCTCCATAGTTCTTCATAATTATAGTTCTTATATTGGTTTTAAAATTCTTTTTGTTCCAAACAGAGTATAACACAATTAAATATCTCACTTTGGGTCTTGGAAGAAATTCAAGCAGGCATCATTTGGCAAGATGCCTCAGACCATTACAAACTTTACTATAGCAACTAATTCAATAAATATTTGAAGATCTATTATATGGATAGACACTGTGCTAGGCTGTGAGGAAAGAGGGTTGTAAAGATGAATGAGGCATGGTCCCAACCTGCAAGGAGCTTATAATGCAGTGGCTAAAATAAATATTCACAGAGCAAATCATATCACAGATACATAAAGAGCTTTCTATGCGAAACAAGGAGGCAGAAACATTACTGCATTTACTTAGTAAATGTGTACAGGAATCAACAAAATTACACCTTTTGAACTGAGAACATTGTAGAAGACTAATACTCATTTACAATTCCAGTAATCTCTGGATATATTTGCCTGAAAAAGGAGAATTTGAACCCTGACTTGACCACTTACTGCATTGCCTAACACAAATTGTTCATCCATTCTTTGCCTTAGTTTTGTTTTACTTTTTGTCTACATTTTTAATATGAAATAATAATAACCTCATAGGTTATTGAAAGGATTAAGTAGGATATATAGGGGAAAAGTTCTTTGCCAATGATACAGAAATTAACAGTTTCTAATTGTTACTATTTTGGGGGTTAACCTCCATGAGTGAAATAAGAAGCATCTTCTTATAGAATACTATACATAATCTACTTTAGTTAAGAGGTAGAATTCATTAGAATTGCAGTTCTAACCTGAACCAGTGCCTTCTCCATTACTTGTCTAATAGTAGAACAGTGGCTGAGCCTGGGTAGTCCAGTTCTTGGCTTTTAATGGTGTGATACAAAAGCAATCAGCTGTATTCCTGAGATTTCCTGGGATGTTTCTGAGTTTAGCTGTATTGTTTGGAAAGCATTAGTGTGAAAGGACAAATTATACCCTGGTACTAGATAAATTTATTTTACATAGCATCTTCCAGAGCTCTACAAATTGCTTCACACTGAGAAATGGAACACCATGTTCTCAATCACTAGTTGAGGTACCCAGGCAGGTCTTTATTCACTTCTTATTCTGTAGGCTAAACCAGAGCTCTTTTTATTCTCTCCATGACGATCATCAGAAACAAAGGCCTTTAGTAACTTCATTGAAGATTTGTAACTCTCTGAATTGTGCACATATTACTGAAGCATCCTTGCTTTCCAAAGTGAGCCTGTGGTATTGCTCTGGAGTCTCAAATTATCTCCCCTTGCTATAGAACAGAGATGCCAGGTAAGATTTCATTGCTTCTTGCTGCCTCTCAGACAAATGAAGAACCAGCAGAGCAAAAAAGGAATATCAAACTCATTAATGGGCTTTGAGGGTCACCAACTGAAATACTACCTAAATCAGTTGGAGGACGAACAGGCTGAATTATAAGAAATGGGATGACATGCTGACGAGTCCTATCTCCATGAAAACAGATGATTCTGTAGGTTTCTGAACAGATGGACATTCATCTTATATTTTGCTGAGGCTATTGGCGAGTGACTCTGGCTGAACAGTTTAAAATAAAGGTGAAAAATCATTCTGGTTCAGTAAAATCTCTGCACGGACCTTTCTTGGTCTTCTCCAAAGAATCACTTTGTGAAAATACAGAGTATCAGTCCCTTGGGTCTTGGACCGCTGAAAGTCTGGCATAAACCAGGAGGACCCCTGATCCCAGGAAATAATACCTACCTGTGAATACCTGGCCTGTGTTTAGTATTTTTTAGTTTTATCCTTGTGGAATTAAAATCAGCATTGTGGGAATTCCCATTCTTCTGTCTTCACACCCACACAAACCAGTAGTTTTTCTCCTCTCCACAAGTGGATAGTTCCAGTTAAAAGAGATAATTTGGTGCCCTCCAGTGGCTCAACCTGACAGCCTTTCTCTTGACCTCTCAAGCTCTTTTATGCTTGTGGGAAGGGTGCGTCTCAGTACATCTTTGGAGGGCTTCTTGTTTGCTTACATGTAACCACCACTCTTAGGAGAGGAATCCAGCATCCTCTTAATACTGTGTAATTCTCAGAGGAGAAGGAGTTGGAGAACAAGACAAACTTCCCAGGCTTTTCTTTATACAAAGAACTAAAGACAATGAAAATCAAGCATTAAAAAAAATCCCAGTCCTAGCACCATCACTTTTAATTATATGGTCTTATAAAAGCTACTCATCCTTTTGCCCACATGTATTTTCTATGGAGTAAAGGGTGGGGCTAGATGATCTTTACCACTCAGTGATTCCAAAATCCTATGGAAGGGAAAAATGTTTCTAGATTACTTTTACTCTTCAACACTTGATAGAATGGCTTTTATGATTTTGACAACTTGATTTGCTTTAAGAGTTTAGAAAAGAAGTTGCAATAAAATGCCCACATAAGGCATGCATGGTACAAGTGAGTATGCGTCTAACATATCCAAAGATTCTTGTTGCTCCTGCCCTTTAGGATGATTAGATAGTACCTTGAAAAGTCATCAAGAGAAAGCATTCTAACTTCTTTGTTTGTTGAGGATGGAGAACATATAATTGCATTCCTACAGCACTAAGTTAGTGCTTGGTCCATTGTGATCAATAGATCACTAAACTAATAAACAAATGAATGGGGGAAAAAAGGAATATTTGTCTTAACTCCTGTAATGCATAAGCAGAGAAAGCAACAATATTTACGATATAAGGAGCAAGAAAAAAATCCACCTAGGCCTTAAATTATCATTTTTCTTTCTTTCCCTGACCCCTAACTCAACTTGAATCTTACCATCAGAGATAAATTTATCCCTTAGGGTAACAGCAGTCTATTTCCAGCGATCCTCTTTATAGAAGCAGTTGTCTGGGAAGAATAATGAAAACAGTAGTTTTTCTCTTCTCCACAAGTTACCCACTTTGGCGGATAGCAGAAGCTCCATAAAAGGTTGTTGAATAAATAAAGGAATGTATCAGATATTATTAGTCATGAGCATTCTTGCAAGAATTGAGATGGATATTAGCAGATCAGTCCCACGAACAGAGGTGCAAAGTGAGAAGAAGCTGGTGGTAGTGGTGGCTGTAAAACTGGGGGCTTGGTGGTGACAGTTGTAACCCCCTAGAGCATGAAAGCTTGTTTAAGGCAAGCAGCTCTGTTTGGAACAATGTCTGTGGGGACATTGGTTAGGCAGAAGAATACACTTTTATGCTAGACTTCTGCTGCATAATACAGTAGCTACTAACCACATGTGGCTATTGAACACTTGAAGTATGGCTAGTCCAAATTAAGATGTGCTCTACGAATAAAGTACACACTGGGTTTTGAAGACCAGGTTGTAACAATGGTAAGAAGTGATTGGATTCTGAGTATATGTTGAAGTTGGCACCCACACGATTTCCTGACAGGTTGAATGTGGGGTTTGAGATGTAGGAGACAAGAATGGACTCTAAGCATGGATTTTGCTATTAATTGAGGTGAGGGAGTGTACTTCAGAGGAGGTATGAAGAGAGTCAGGCTGGAAGATGTTAAATGATTCCTCCAAGGTTACCCTGGTAAGACATAGAGAAATAGAGTTCTCCAGGATGAATAGGAACTCAGAGATCTGCTGTTTTATCTTTTTATTTTATAGATGAAGAATTTGAGGTCTAGTGAAAAGGAGTGACTTGATCAATGTCACACAGCAAATGAAGAACAGAGTTTCTGAAGTAGATTCCCTGAGGATAGGCTAGTTATTCTTTTCTTATCATTATGCTACCCCTATAAAAATTAAAATGAAATGAGGTTTAACTATGTTTTTAAATACATGAAGGAAAGAAGAATCACTAAAGACACTTTTAGGGAGAACCTTAAAAATCTCCATATAAAGCAAATGCCAGACTCTTGGTTGTTAGTACTAGCTAGGTAATTGGCTACCCCACTTGATTTTGGTATGAATGAATTACTCCCTCTTCAACACTTAAAGTCAAGGAGAACAATGGTAACTATCTCTTGGGGAAAAAAGTCTTCATAAAGAGTCACAAATTTCTGGAATTCCCTGGTGGTCCAGTGGTTAGGAGTCTGTGCTTCCACCGTAGCGGGGCACCAGTTGGTTCCCTGGTCGGAGAACTAAGATTCTGCAAGCTGTGCAGCCCAGCTAAAAAAATAAAAATAAATAAAGTAACAAAAAATTTCATCTTCAGCCCTAAAAACTCTCATGACTTACATCAAAGTAAGGGAGACAGAAAAATATAATAGATCATGAACTACAAAGCCATATTTTTAAAATCCAGAATGAGAGCTCAGTATATATTAAAGTGGTTGAGATTATATATCTGCTTGAATGTGAGACCCAGATGTGTGGTTATCTCTTCATCTGATCCTTATCCCCATTGATTTTTTCATTAAAAAGTTGAACCAGTATGGTATTTAGTGTTTTGTTTGTTTGTTTGTAATGGACTTTTGGTATCAGTCAGCTATTGCTACAACTATGCTGCATAACAAACCACCTGTAAGATTCGGTGGCCTACCGTGTAATAAAGAATTTGGCTAGCCTTTGTCCTCAGTTCCTAGGAGGTAGACTCTAAATCCTTGCAATCCTCTGAGTGATAGGAGTGGCTTTGTTAGTCATGGTAGGTCCTGGTAGTTTATGCTAACTCAGGATGGGGGCTGGTCATGCCAAAAAGACCAACCACGTGATTACAGGGTTGGGGAAGCCATGTGATACCAGCCGGACCTCTGGAGAGAGGAGAGAGACTAGAGAGTGAGCCACATAGGCAATGATTTAGTTAATCATGACTATGTGAACATCAAAGTTTGCCTGAGCTCCCTTGGTTGGCAATATTCTGAGTATTGTCAAATGTCAGTGTGCCAGAAGGGCAATGCATTCCGACTCCATGGGGAGAGAGGACAATGAAAATTTCATGTTTGGAAACCTCCCAGATCTTGCCCTATACATCAATCCCTTTGGCTGGTTCTGATTTGAATCTTTTTCTATAATAAAACTGTAATTGGAAGTATAGTGCTTTCTTGAGTTTTATGAGGAATGTTGACAAATTATTGAACCTGAGGGAGTAGTGGGGACCCCCAAATTTATAACAAGTTGATCAGAAATGAGGGTATCCTAGGGATCCTCAAAGATGTGACTGGTGTCTAACATGAAGGCAGTCTTAGGGAGGATAGTGCCCTTAACCTGTGAAGTTTGGCTTAACTATAGGTAATTGGTGTCAGAAGTCATGGCACTTACAGATATAAACATTTTCATTTCTTGTCAATTGTGCATGTGAGGGTCAGCTGGGACAGCTCTGTTTTAGACTGTGGATTGTTCAGATCCAAGTGGCAGGTCTGACCCATGTACTTCATTCTGGATTTCAGGCTGAAGGGCAGTGGATACTTACAGTATGTTCTCCTTGTGGTGATGACAAAAGCACAAAAGAATAAACCCAACTGCATAAGCACATTTTAAATATTTAGTCATATCACGTCTAATAACATTTCGTTGGTCTAAACAATGTGGACAATCCAAACGTTAGTGGGTGAGATATACAATCAAGCCTATGGTGAGGCCATGGCAAGGGTGTAGATGTGTAATTCTGCTATGAGGAGAATGGTGAATTGAAACCATTGTTTGATATTCCATACATTTACTGAGGATGTCATAGTGAGAGGAAGCCTGCATTGCATACTCAGAGCAAATGCTCTCCAATGCTGTGTCATCTGATAGCTCTGATCTCAAGTTTACCCTCTCCCAAGGCACTGCACATGTCTCTTCTTAGGAGTTCTCTCTCACAGTGCTCAGTGTCTCATTTGCTGCCCTGAGAAACTCTCTTCTTATTTTAAATATGCATATTCCAAAATAACAACAACAACAACAAAGACCCAAAGCCCTAGTGCTAACAGAACTCATCTTTCTTTAGATGCAGTTTTGCGGTCATTTTGTAGCTGTTGTTGACTACCAATTGTTATCCGTATGATCTCAAGCAAGTACATAACATTCCTATGCCTTGGTTTTCTTATCTGCAAAATGGACATAATATTACCTGCCTCACAGGATTGAAGTGACAATCCAATGAAATAGTACATTTAAACTCTTAGAACAATGACTGAAACAGTCATTGTTTACTTATTATTATTCTTAATAATAAAAAGAAGTAAAGCTTCCATAGAACTTGTGTGTTAGACATTCTTCTAAGACCTTTACATGTATGAATTCATTTAATCTCAAAAATAACACTATGAGATAGATATTTTGCAGTTTGATTTTTCTTCCTCATTTTACACAGGATGAAATTGAAACCCAGGGAAATTTAGTGATTGGCTTAAGTCATATAGTCTGTAGGAGGCAGAGATGGAATTTGAACTCAAGCAGTTAGGTACCTGTATCCACACTCTTAACCTCCATACACTATGCTGTCATCTCGAGAGCTCAATGAATGTTGTTGTTGCTGTTGTTTTTATTTGAGTATGACTTTTAGATCTTGCCCCTGCATGAAGAGTCTTATAAAAGATGTTCTTTCAAGCACATTCAGTGATATTCATAAGAATACCTTAGGTAAATGCAATTTTTTTCCCATCTCTTTGCATTTATTTATTTCCACTTGGTTATAAGCAGGGTTTCATGCCTTTGAATATAAAAACATACAATATGACAGGAAAAACAAAGAACTTTGGCTTAGAAAGGGACTACATTTTTCATTTAGTAACAAATTTAACTAAAGTTCTTCCATGGGCTCTCAAAGGGGGATGTGTGTGATGTCTTGGAATATGCTATCAATGACACAGCAGTACAAAAACAGTGGCAAGTAGTGATTGAACTTTTCTTATAGCGTCTGTCAACCAAACCCTCCAGCAAAGTGCCAAACACAGTATTGTATGAACAATTCTGTGAGAGGCTAAATCATAGCTGAGTGTTATGCAGCCTCGTAACCCAGCTTGAAGCATCTAGCAGCAATTCTTCTCAAGTTCCAAATGTAATTATAAAGTAGTATGATTTATTTTTTAATAAGGACATTGGAATTGTACATCCAAATGAGTGCTATCATTCCAAGTCATCACCTTTGGGAGGCTGTGAATCTGTGCTAATGATGCAACTGTGGCTCAAAACTGTTTCTGAAAATATGCATTCAGTGCCAGCTTAAGGAATCAAACAAAGTCCATGGTTTTAATTTTTTATAGTCCTAAATTGCAACATTCAATTTTGTCCCCAGTCATCTGACCCACCACACTCATCTCACCCAAAGATTTATAAAATATCTTTGGCTGTTTCAAAATATAAAGGCATCCTTAAAGCAGGTAGATTTGCTGCCAATAAAGATGATCAAAATAACTTGATTGGAATTTCAAGGTGCCAATATATAACATCCCTATCTTCCATTGCTGAATTTGGAAACAGCTAAGAGACAGATGCAGGAGTTCCATAGTTAGAGAGCAACTTACCACATTAACAGTGTTAATGCTGATTGAAACATCTGACTTGAGATCTCTGGAAATGTGTTGCCTTGGTGATCTATCAACCCTGGTATGAGACAGATGATCCACCCAATCCCTGACTGATGGAGCAGAAGCAGATGTCTGGTGCAGGGTCAGGCTCCTCGCCCGTGGTGACCAGAACTGTATGCACATCTTGGGCTGCCCTGCAGTAATGGAGGGAGGAGAGAGAAGTATAGGAAAACAGTCCCCAGGGCCTCCAGGTTTGTATTAGATCCATTACAGCTAAATGAGAAACATGGGCCAATAAATGGCACCTAACAAACAAGGAACTCATCCCTGCTCCTAGGAGACGCTGCACTGAGCTAAGCAGCCAGCACTTTGATGTTGATGTTGAGGTCGCCTCATGGAAACAGGAGGCCAAGGGAAAGGAGGGGAACCCCTAAATAATATCCCTAAGACTGTGAATGCAGAGAGGTTGTGAGAAAATGCTCCAGTTCTAGAATGAATACAGACACTCTCAAGGTGACCATTCTAAAGGGAATAAATCTGGTTGAAGAGAGTTTAGCATTTTAGTAAAGTGATCATTGCAATGGCTTTATACAATCCGTTTACAAAATCTAATACATTGTACATGTATACCATAGGTATGAAAGAAAGTCATGTGCAAAGCTTGCAAATTAATTGTGCTGCAGTTTTGCAGGACCTAAAATGATACTCCAGCAGTGAGGGGTTCTGAGCACCGGAAAAGAGTCTCAGGTGTTCATCCTCAGACATTAGCTGGGCTAATCACATCAGGGCACAAGCCATGACTCTAGAATGTGTCAGAAATACACAGAGAGATTCCCTAGTCTGGTAAAATCAATGTTTGCAGGCCTAAAAATGTTTGTTTTTAACCCCATGGACAAGGTTATTGCACATGATGTAATTATTTATGAACATTCAAAATACAACGATTAAGTAAAGGTATAAAGAGAGGAAGAAAAAATGAGAAATTATGAGAGAGGGCACCATTTCTCTTGTATAAAAGTTTTTAATGCATCCCAAATGGATAAACACACTTGATAACTCCAGCAAATATTTATCTATACCAATGTACAATAAATAGAAAAATGTAATTCTTGAATTGGATATTGTTTAATAAAACTATAAAATTAAGTACATGGTATATGTGTTCTAAATTGACTTCTGGCAGTTTACTTAAGATATCTCCTAGTGTTAACAAATATTATAGTATTTTTGAGTATTTGAAGACCGGTTTACTGATCACCTTCTAACTATTTCCAGTTCCTCTGTCCAACCCCTGTTTCCCTCTATTTTTACCCCCATTCTACTGTTTCCATCTAATCACACCTATATGAGCTCCTTTCCACTTCTAATTTAGTCATTTACAGGCAGGTATGGTGCTGTACTCTTTAGGTTATATAAACCTGACTCAGAAACAGGTACTCCTTTTAGTTAGATTATAATCTAGAAAGGGAAAAAAGGATAAATTCCTCTGACCTAAGCAGAGTGTAATCAATACTATGGACCAAAACAGAAAATGTGCTGTAGAAATTCAGAGATGAAAGCGGTTATTTCTATCTGGCAACATCAAGGAGGATTTCATGGAAGAAGTAACGTTGAAGCTGGATCTTGAATGGGTAAGGCCTGAGTACGAAGTAATGTGGGGAGGGAGGCACAGCCCGCAGAAGGCACTCAGGTTTGGAAATAGAAACCTGTAGGACATTCCCTAAGATTAGGCAGTAATTGGTTTGCCAAAGGGTAAAATGAGAAATAAAATTGGAAAGAGTGTAGGGTCAGGTTTTAGATGATGTCAAACGCTTAATAAGTAACCAGAATTAATAAGAGCAATCGAGCACCATCAGATAGGAGACCAGACCTGTGTGGTCAGACCAGATCTGTGGCCCAGGTAGAATAATCAAGCATCAATAAGAAAAGTGCATAGAGTATCAAAAGGCTGAAGATGAAGGGGAAACTTTGGAGGCTGTTGCAAATGTCAGGTTAGAGATAATATTCTTGGGTTTACTCAGAACTCTTTTTCTCCACTTACGGCTTGCTTCACCCAACACATGATAACCCAGCACAGAATTCTTCTCTGACTCAACTAGTTAGTGTCTCTCCTTCAACGTAAGTCTGATCTTCACTGGCTTCAATGTAATCAGCCATCTGTAGATTGAGATTCCCCACCATCCGAAACACATGTGTGCACGCACATCCATGTAGTGTGCACATAACCAGTTTTCTTCTGGACCTATGGATGTCTCCAAGAAAAGAGGCAAGCAATTATTCCGTTAAAGCTTGACTTGAACCAGACCTATGTTCTCTGTTTTAATGTTTACAAATTGCAAAGTTTATCTCTCACCGTTTTTTCTTGCCCTGTGCCCCTTCTATTCTCTGTTTTTGAAACTCATGACATATGCAAGTTACATAGAATGCCAAGTATAGGTCAAAAGCCATCCTTATGAAAAACAAGATAGAGTCTGCGTTTAATGCAAGGTAGTTTAATATTTCAAATAACACTTTTCGATTTTGTAGTGGAGAGGCAATATGAAATGACTCTTGAATCTCTTACTTCTACTCAAAAAATTTGATCCTAACCTAAGTGTCCAATTCTAGTTTTCTTGAAGGAAAGATCAGGCCTATTCATCTTCATATTTCCAGTGTCTGGCACAGGGCTGGTACACAGTAGGTACCCTCGAAACACTGGCTGAATGAATGGGTGGATGAATGAATGATTGTTTTCCATTATATTTTATAACATTTTAAAAATAGCATTTTGTTGGACTGTTTATACTTTGGCTTGGGCCATAGAATCTTTCCAATTATCTCTGTTTTATTCCCTTATTATTATCTTGAACCATTTATTCACTCCTTTCCTTTGCTTTCCTCTCTCCCTCAATTTTCCACTTCCCCTTTAAAGAGCATGATGAATATTAATTATGTTTTAATATATAAAAATAGCACCCTCATTGCCTTTGATTTTTCTTTGACTTGTCCTTACTCTTTTCCATGTCTCTTTTGATTTCACATTATTTTATGTGAAGTTAAATCTATGAGCCCCCTTTTCTTATTTTATCTTCTCACTTCTTGCCTTTGCAGCTGCCTTTCACTTTGCTTTAACTATTTTTTTTCTCATTGTCTTCAAATTGTTTATGGTCATATCCATCACTTTATACAGGTAACATCTAAATGCAAATATTCTCCCAGAAAAATTACAGGGTGGCAGAGGAAAATAATGCTTTGAAATAAACACTGTATATTCAATTGGCTTCTGAATCGGCTACAGCTAAACAAACGCCTAATAGCAGTCCTTAGAGAGACAAGATTAGTATGTTCTGAAATTAGAAGTTATCTTTTTCTTTTTCTCTAACTTCCCTTTCTTTTTTGTTTCTTTTATGATATCATAAAGGATTCTTGCAAATGAAGAAGGAGATTTTAGTTGAAACTTTTGGCTTCTTATCACGGAGTGCATGTGTGTCTTTAGACACACAGATGAAGAAATGGAATCTGGGAGGGAAACATCAATTTAACTTGCACGTAAGTCATTTTAGACCAAAGAAATGAAGATTTTCTATGCCATCCAGTCCTTTTGTCATGTATGTGACTCATAAAAACATTCTTAAAGGGTTCAAAACCATGAGAATCATCAACTGTACTTGACTAAGTTAAACCTCTGGTTAATGATGGAGCCAGTATTGTCTAAAGTCGGATCGGAGTCTACCTATGGAAAGAGCACAGGTTTAGAGACACCAAACTAATTTAAATGTTGTTTTGGCATTTACTAGCTCTGTGGCTTTGGGCAAAATGTAACCTGTTTGAGCCCCCAAAACAGGGTGAATTCTAATGACCTCAAAGGATTTATGAGAGTGAAATTAAGCATTGCCTACAAAGAACTTATGAGAGTATCTAACACTCTTTGGAACTATAACTTGGAAAGTCGCACCACTATTATTATTGATAATAATATATACGTAATAACTATAAACACTCACTCTTCTTGAATATGCAGTGACATTTCTCACATTCTTGCCTTTGCACATGCAGCTCTCTTTTCCTAAAATGCTCTCCCCTGAGTTCATCATTTAACATAGTGAACTTTTATTCATCCTTCAAAACCCATCTGTTCATAAATCATATCTTCAGGAAGTTTGCCCTGACCTACTTGAGGAGAACTGATGACTTCACTCATTGAATCATTCAACCAATATTTACCCAGTGCCTTCTGTGTCTACACACTATTCTAGCAAATAAGGAAATGGTTGTGAACAAAACATTAAAAAAAATCCCTGCCTCATGGAGCTTACATTCCAGTAGGGGACATGAACAATAATCAAAATAAGTAAGTGAAATGTAGAGAATGAAAGATACTTATCAGTGCTATGGAGAAAATAAAGCAGGAAAGAGTACAGGATACTAAGGCTGGGGGAAGGGGTAATTTCAGTTGAAACAGGTTGGTTGGCAAAGACATATGAACAAAGATGTGAAGGAGGAGAAAGAATGAACCACTTGGAAACTAGGGGAAGAATGTTCCAGAGAGAGAAACAGTAAATGCAAAGTCTCTGGAAAGCCACATTTTCTTTATGTTACCTCTGTCCCATATCTAATTCTATCAGTACATTGATTAAAATATTTTGTAATTCTCGATTATTAACATTTTAATTAAATATATTTTATATTATATAAAATATATATTTTAAAATTATGTATTTAAGTGTCTGAGGCTATGAGGCCAAGGATCGTGTCTTATGGATCTCCGTATTCTTATTATGTGGTATAGGATCTGGTCTTCACCGGGTGCCCAAAAATGTCCATTCAATTAAACTTAATAATGACGCTAATCTTCCTTGACAGAGCGGGTGCAGCGTTTCAACTGCCGACCGATCAGGTCAGGAAGTTTTGTCATGAGGTGGTATTTTGCTGTTGGTTACAAAGCAGTGGACATATTCCTTTGGGTTCTCTTGCATTTTCCTCCCCTTTTGTGAAACAGCTTCCTCGAAGTTTACTCTCTGATCAGAAGAAGGATGTTTGGGATGCAGTGGCAGCAATTGGCGTTGTACAATAGAATAGACAATCGGTAGATTTTAGCTTGTTTTGGTAGCAGTTCTCACTAGTTTTGCTGTTTGCAGTAATTAAGTGCGAGGCATGGCATCTTAAGGATGGAAGGGACCTAGTAGCAGCTAGTTCAGGTGTCATGAACTCCCACGCCTTACAGAGTCAGGTAGGTGACGTAGAGTAATGGGATTCTGGCTAATGGAGGGCGACACATTGTTTAAACATGACAACTGTACATCAAATCCAGACATTTGGCCTCAAGCTTAAATGAAGATTGAGTATCTTTAAGGTGTTTTGAAGCAGCTGTAAATCTGTATGTTGTGTAAAAACTCTTAATTTTTCAATGTTGGCAACATATTTAATTTAAAAAATTATATATATATATATATATATATATATATATATATATATATACCAAAACAAAATGCCAAACAAAACATGCCTGGGTCCTGAATCCAGTTATTTTTAGTCTTATATTTAGTTAAACTCTCCCATTTTATTGATAGGGAAAATGAGATGTAGAAAAACCAAATGCCTTGTCCAGTCATAGAGCTCAGGTAGGGGCAGGGGCAGGACTGGAAGCTCCCAAAATCCAGGCAATAGTGGACATTATTTCATGTCCTCAAATGCAGATCATGTCTCCTTGTTTTAAAATAAACATGCAGCTCTGATATTCAAATGCATTCATAAACCTCATATATCCTTTTGCTTTCAGTTTGTTTGAAGGCTTAGTGTAGAAACAGTTTCTGTTACATCAAAGATCAAAACATCGGGATTTGGAACATTATGTGCTCATTAGAGTTAGTGTCAAACCTATCTCCCAGGCTCATACCTACCTGCCGTTGAAGGGAACACGTCTCATCAACTATTTATGGAAGACCCCAGGGGCTTCCCCTTGACAGAAGCTGAACGTGTAATTTTCACCACTGCATGGCAACTGCCACATTTCCTCCACCTCTGCCTCTGCTCTCAAACAACCCTTTAATAGTCACTGGTATTAACACTGATGTAAGTTTGACCTACCAAATTCATGATTCTTAAATTGGCTCCCTAAATTTTGCTTGAGGCCAGCGTCTCTACACTAACAGCACGCTATGGAAAAAGGGAGAATTCGGTCCCTACTCACACATTCCATCATGCCATTTTTTGTTATGCTGATACCAAGGAAATCTTTGTTGCCTTTCCAATGTTCCAGAAAACTGTGTGTGTGTATTTGTGTGTTGTATGCATGTGTGTGTAACACAGAGATTGATCTTTCAGTTTTAATTTATAGACATTATCAAAGGATAATTTACTGATATGAGAAAATAACAATGATACAATACTAAATACTAATTAAATATTTTTTGATAATTTCAGTTTTCATAATCTGAAAATATTTATTAGAAGTTAATTGTTTAGTTAATTAATGCATTTCTTCATCCATTGTTTTTAAGAGTTAGGGTTTTTGCAATATAATTTACATTACTAAAAGTTATCCTCTTAAGTAGACAGTTTGATGAGTTTTGACAGGTGTAAACAATCTATAATTACAATCATAATCAAGATATGGAACAATTTCTTCCCCCCAGAAGTTTCCTTGAATCCTTTTTCAGTCTATCTCTGCCTCTCACCTCAGACCCTGGCAACCAGTGATATATTTTGTATTCCTATAGTATTGTCTTTTCTAGAATGTCAAGTAAATGGGCTCATACAGTCATGGACTCATATGTAGTCATTCACATATGCCTTTTTCCATGTAACAAATGCTTTAGAGATTCCTCCACAATGTTGTATTATCAGTAGTTTGCTCCTACTGTTGAGCGGTATTCTATTGTATCAATATACCACAATTTATTTATCCATTACCAGTTAATAGAAATTTGAATTGTTCCCAGTAGTTGACTATTATGAATATCACTCTTATGTGCATTTGCATGCAAGTCTTGGGGGAACACGTGTTTTCATATCTCTTAGAGTAGGACTGCTGGATTGTATGATAAAGGTATGTATAACTTACAAGAAATGACCCCAGTATTTTCCACCGTGATTGTATCATGTCCACCAGCAATATATATGACTTGGAATTGCTCCACAAATTTACCCACATTTGGTATTATCAGTCTTTTAAATTTTAGATATTTGGGATGGTTAATTTTATGTCAAATTGATTGATGAGGCCACAGTGCCCAGATATTTGGTCAAACATTATTGTGGGTGTTTCTGTGAGGCTGTTTTGAATGAGATTTACATTGAAAATGGTGGAATTTGAGTAAAGCAGATTTTTCTCCGTGACATGGGTGGGCCTCATCTAATCAGTTGAAGGCTAGAATAGACCAAAAGGCAGAACTACACTGAGCAAAAAGGGGTTTTTCCAGCAGACTTTCTTCATCTGCAACATTAGCTCTTCTTGCTTTTCCAGCAGCGTGGGTTTGGACTTAAACTGCAACTTCTTCCTGAGTTTCAAGCCTGTTGGCTTCTTCCATCAGATTTTGGATTCATCAAGTCTCCAAAATTGCAAGACAAAATTTCTTAAAATAAATCTTTTTCTCTCTCTCTGTATACACATCCTATTGGTTCTGTTTATCTAGAGAACTCTAATACAGTGTTGTGGTAGGCTTATGATGATATATTATTGTAGTTTTAATTTGAATTTTGCTGATGACTAGTGATGTTGAACATTTTTAATGTGCTTAGGGTCATTTGTATATCATCTTTTATGAAGTGACTCTTCAAATAATTATCCACGTATATTTTGGGGGAATGGAGAGAGCAGGATTGTTTGTCTTCCCATTATTAACTTGCAAAAATTCTTTACATATTCTGGATACAATTCCTTTATATGATATGTTCCTTCCAATCATTTTCTCCCCATGAGTGGCTTGTATTTTCATTTTCTTAATAGTGTCTTTAGAGGAACAGGAGTTTTAAATTTTGATGAAACCCAACAATCAATTTTCTTTTATCGTTCGTATTTGTGTCCTATTCAAGGAATTTTTACTTATTCCAAGTTTGCAAAGATCTTCCCCTATATTTTCTTCCAGGTATTTTATAGTTTTAGCTCTTATATTTAGGTTTATGATTCATTTAGAGATAATTTTTGTACATGTTGTAAGGTAAGGATTGAGATTCATTTGTGTGCACGTGGTTATCAAATTGTTCCAACACTATTGTTGAAATCAGGCTATCTTTTCCCACTGAATTACCTTTCACTTTTCAAAGAAAAGCAATTAATTGATATTTGTGGCTCTGTATATGAATTCTCTATTCTATTTCATTGATCTGTATTTCTCTTCTTATACCAATGATACTGTAAATTTAGAGTGAATCTTGAGGTCAGAGAGTATGAGTCTTCCAAATATTTTCATTTTCCAGATTATTCTGGCTATGATAGGTCTTTTGTATTCCCATATAAATTTTATATTCAACATGTAATTTTTGCAAAAACATGTTGTGATTATCACTGAGATTATGTTAACCATGTAGATATATTTGGAAATAATTGATGTCTTAACAATAATGAATCTTCCAGTTCATGAGCTCTGTATTTCTCTCCATTTCTCTACGATTTCTTTAATTTCTCTCAGCAATGATTTGAAGTTTTCAGTGTTCAGATCTTGAACATATTTTGTTGAATTAATCCCTAAATGTTTTATGTCTTTAATGCTATTGTAAATGGTATTTAAAAAAATTGATTTCCAAGTGTTCACTTATTGTGTGGAGAATTATAATTGACTTTTGAATATTGAGCCTCTATTCTGAAACCTTACTTAAACTCATGTATTAGTTTTAGTAGTTTTAAAATTTCTTAGGATTCTCTATATAAATGATTTTGTTTTCTGCAAGTGGCAATAGTTTAAAACAATTCTTTAATTAATTGATTAATTCTTTCACCATTAAGTATAATGTTATATATAGCTTTCCTGTATATACTCTTTTTCAGGCCCAACAAGTTCTTTTGAATTCTTAGATCACTGTGAGTTTTTTTCATGATGAAAGCTAAATTTTTTCAAGTGTTTTTTTCTGCATTTATTAAGATGATCTTTTTTTTTTAAACATCTTTATTGGAGTATAATTGCTTTACAATGGTGTGTTAGTTTCTGCTGTATAACAAAGTGAATCAGCTATACATATATCCCCATATCCCCTTCCTCTTGCGTCTCCCTCCCACCCTCCCTATCCCACCCCTCTAGGTGGTCACAAAGCACCGAGCTGATCTCCCTGTGCTATGCTGCTGCTTCCCACTAGCTATCTGTTTTACCTTTGGTAGTGTATATATGTCCATGCCACTCTCTCATTTCATCCCAGCTTACCCTTCGCCCTCCCCGTATCCTCAAGACCATTCCCTAGTAGGTCTGTGTCTTTATTCCTGTCTTGCCCCTAGGTTCTTCAGAACTTTATTTTTTTTTTAATTCCATATATGTGTGTTAGCATACGGTATTTGTCTTTCTCCTTCTGACTTACTTCACTCTGTATGACAGACTCTAGGTCCATCCACCTCACTACAAATAACTCAGTTTCATTTCTTTTTATGGTTGAATAATATTCCATTGTATATATGTGCCACATCTTCTTTATCCATTCATCTGTTGATGGACACTTAGGTTGCTTCCACGTCCTGGCTATTGTAAATAGAGCTGCAATGAACATTTTGGTACATGACTCTTTTTGAATCATGGTTTTCTCAGGGTATATGCCCAGTAGTGGGATTTCTGGGTTGTATGGTAGTTCTATTTCTAGTTTCTTAAGGAACCTCCATATTGTTCTCCATAGTGGCTGTATTAATTTACATTCCCACCAACAGTGCAAGAGGGTTCCCTTTTCTCCACACCCTCTCCAGCGTTTATAAGATAATCATTAGTTTTTTTCTTTTCTTGTTTGTCTATTTAATGGTTTACATTGATTAATTTTCAAATGTTGAACCAAACTTTCATCCTTAGCATAAACCTCACGTGTTCATGATGTATTATCTTTTTATGCATTGCTGGATTCAATTTGCTAATTTTTTGCTAATGATTGTTGTGTCTACATTCATAAGATATATAGATCTGTGGTTTTTGTTTGTTGGATTATTTTTATTTGCTTTTGGTATTAAGGTAATATTAACTTAATGAGTTGGGGAGTATTCTGTTTCTTCTATTTTCAGGAAGAGTTTGGGTCAAATTTGTAATATTTCTTCCTTAAATATTCGGTAGATTTCATTAATGAAGCCATCTAGGCTTGGAGTCTCCCCAACCCCTTTATACCTCTGATTGAAGGCTTTTAATTATAAATTTAATTTCTTTAATAGATATAGGGCTATTTATATTATCTATTTCCTTTGGAATGAACTTTGGTAATTTGAATCTTTCAAAGACTTTGTCTATCACATCTAAGTTGTTGAATAAACAAACAGTTGTCATAAAATTCTGTTATTACCCTATTAACATCTGTAGGATCAATAGTGATGTTCTCTCTTTTATATCTGATCTTGGAAATTTATGTCTTCTCTTGCCTTTTTAAAATAACTTATTAGTATAGTTAGAGGTTTATTAAGTATTAAACTTTTTTAAAAACAGCTTGTTGTTTTACTGATTTTTTTCTATTATTTTTCTCTTTTCTATTTCATTGATATATTCATTTTTTAAAATTTAATTACTTTATTTATTTATTTTTGGCTGTGTTGGGTCTTCGTTTCTGTGCGAGGGCTTTCTCTAGTTGTGGCAAGCAGGGGCCGCTCTTCATCGCGGTGCACGGGCCTCCCACTATCATGGCCTCTCTTGTTGCGGAGCACAGGCTCCAGACGCGCAGGCCCAGTAGTTGTGGCTCACGGGCCTAGTTGCTCCGTGGCATGTGGGATCTTCCCAGACCAGGGCTCGAACCTGTGTCCCCTGCATTGGCAGGCAGATTCTCAACCACTGCACCACCAGGGAAGCCCGGTATATTCATACTTTTATCTATATTATTTTCTTTCTTCCCCTTACTTTGGATTTAATTTGCTTTTCTTTTCCTAGTTTCTTAAGATAGAAAATTACAGTATTGATTGCAAATTTTTCTTCTTTTTTCATATAAAGATTTCAGGCTGTAAAGTTCTCTTTGAGCACTGGTTTAGATGCATTCCCACAAAATTTGATATGTTTTCATTTTCATTCAGTTCAAAATATTTTTTAATGTTCATTGTTATTTTTTCTTCAGAATGCTTATGTGTTATTGGAAGTGTGTTGTTTATTTTTTAACCATTTATTTTTTATTTTTTTAATGTTTTTTTTTTTTTTTTTGCGGTATGCAGGCCTCTCACTCTTGTGGCCTCTCCCATTGCGGAGCACAGGTTCCAGACATGCAGGCTCAGCGGCCATGGCTCACGGGCCCAGCTGCTCCGTGGCATGTGGGATCTTCCTGGACTGGGGCACGAACCCATGTCCCCTGCACTCTCAACCACTGCACCACCAGGGAAGCCCTAACCATTTATTTTTTGGAGACTTTCCTTGTATTTTTTCTGGTAATGATTTTTAGTTAATTCCACGTAGTCATAGAACATTTGTGTGTGTGTGTGTGTGTGTGTGTGTGTGTGTGTGTGATTTCAATTTATTTATACTGATTGAGATTAGGTTTAGTTTTCAGAATATGGTCTATTTGGACGTCTGTGGTCTCTCTGAATATCTATGGAATGTCTATTTACAGTGGAAAAAAATAGGTATTCTGCTGTTACTGAGTGGCATGTCTTGTAAATATTAATTAATTCAAGTAATTTCTTAATATGGTTCAGGGATTTTACATTTTTACTGATTCTTTGTCTACTTATTCTTTCCAATACTGAAAGAAGAGTGTTGAAATTTCCAGCTACAATGGTTCATTTGTCTATCTCTCCTTTCAGGTCTGTCTTGTATTATGTATGCTAAACACTCGATATATTTTTTTTTTTTTTTGCATTTGAGCTTTCTCTTTTCTTTTCTTTTTAAATTTAATTTTATTTATTTTTTTATACAGCAGGTCCTTATTAGTCATCAATTTTATACACATCACAGTGTATATATGTCAATCCCAATCTCCCAATTCATCACACCACCACCACCCCCCCCTGCGGCTTTCCCCCCTTGGTGTCCATATGTTTGTTCTCTACATCTGTGTCTCAATTTCTGCCCTGTAAACCAGTTCATCTGTACCATTTTTCTAGGTTCCACATATATGCATTAATATATGATATTTGTTTTTCTCTTTCTGACTTACTTCACTCTGTATGACAGTCTCTAGATCCATCCATGTCTCAACTCAATATATTTTATATTATTTATTCTTTAAAATAATTATTTGTGTAAGGCCACTATTGTGAATAAGTATTATTATTATCTCCTCTTTGCAGGTAAGAAAACATACAGATAGAAAGGTTTTATAACTTGCCAAAATAACATACAGCATTTAAGTGGTCTAGTTAGGATTTGAATCCAGGCATTTTGACTCCAGAACTTATTTGTACAGTAAAATATTAAGTAAAATTAGAAAGCTAAATAACTATGTTAATTGTTTAGAAGAGAACAAGATAGAGCTAGGAAGCCAGTATTGGATATCTCTCTGTGATGGATTATGGGTGATTTACTTCTTCAGTTTATAGTTCTGTATTTTATAAGCTTTCTACAATGAGCATATACAACTGTTACAAAAAGAAAATGTAATTAAATCATTATTATTTTTTTTTATTTACTGGAATCATTATAAAGAAGGCAAGCCGTTGGATTTTAGTAAATTACCATGATATTTATTTGCCCAGTAATTTGCCATAATCCATTTAACTATATCCTTAATTTTCTTTTCAAAATTCATCTAATTTTGCTATAAATAATGCTGTGCTAAATACTATTGCATATAGCATTTAACTGTATTTCTGATTATTTCCTTGGTATAAATTCCTAGAAGTGTATCACTGGCTCAACTGTACAAATAGTACTATAGTTTTTTTTTAAGTTTATTGAGCCATGTCAGAGAGTAGATGCACAGAATAATTTCCTATCTCAAACACCAGAAGTTACACAGTTTTCATAGTTTAAAGTAAAGGACCTACACAGGTGGACTAGGAGAAAAAAATAGAGATTCTGACATCTCATTATGTCTTAAATATTTAACTAATAGCCATGCTTTGAGAATGTGATTTTATACAATTACCTAAAATATTTTCTTACATTTGATATCTACAATGACATAGGGTTAGATGAAATTATTCTTAAAGTAGATTTAAAAAGAGGCTATACATAGTAGTGATCTCTCTAATTTCCTTGAGCCTTGAGGGCAAGTGAGCAAGGGCTTGTGAACATCATAAGAAATAAAAGAAAACAAACAGTACTTAGTCTGTGAAAACAAGATCGGAGATTCCTATGCTCGTAAGGTGTTCAAAACATTCAAATCAGGGTCACTTATTGCATTGCGTGTGGATTAATCCAATGTTCCTGAGATTTCTTCAGATTTTCTCTTTAATTTATGCAGTTTTTATTCTTTTTTAAAACTTAAGTATAGTTGATTTACAACGTTAGGCCCATCTCTGCTGTACAGCAAAGTGACTCAGTTATACACGTATATACTTTAATTTTTTTATATTCTTTTTCAGTATGATTTATCCCAGGAAATTGGATATAGTTCCCTGTGCTATACAGTAAGACCTTGTTGTTCATCCAGTCTAAATGTAATAGTTTGTATCTACCAACCCCAAACTCCCAGTCCATCCCTCTCTCTCTGCTCCCCTCCCCTTGAGAGGTTGTGAGATCAATCACAAGTCTGACCTCTATGTCTGTGAGTCCATTTCTGTTTTGTAGATAAGTTTATTTGTGTCATATATTAGATTACACATATAAGTGATATCATATGTTATTTGCCTTTCTCTTTCTGACTTACTTCACTTATTATGATAAGCTCTAGTTGCATCCATGTTGTTGTAAATGGCATTATTTTGTTCTTTTTTATTGCTGAGTAGTATTCCATTGTATACATGTACCACATCTTCTGTATCCATTCATCTGTCAATGGACATTTAAGTTGTTTCCATGTTTTGGCTATTGTGAATACTGCTGCTATGAAAGAAAGACTCATATTGCTTATTCCATATTTATTCTTTTTAGTAAGGAGCCTTATGTTATCCTATTTGTTAAAGAATAGTTGAAGAATTAGCAGAAAACAATTTTCTAATTGTTCTGTCACCCAAACAAATGCACTCAAGTTTTGCCATATTTTCTTCCACCTCCCTTTATGCCTTACCCACCCTCCGCCCCTGGCCAGGTGGTATCTGTTTGGTTTTCACAGGGTTGTAATGACATTTATCTGTATTTCTGAATCTGACTCTAAAACAGAGAAATGTTAAATGTCTACTTTCTTTCATTTTAAGTACTCTTATGATGAAAGATAATGAATCAAAACAAAATTCTTTTCGTTTGACTTTTTCTTTCCAGATGGTATTGTGAAATATCATCAGTGCCTCAATGTTCTTGGAGATTCATTACTGGGACCAATTCAGTCAAATTTATTTTATAAATTGATGTTCCTTCTTAGCTTTGTGGTGAGCAGGTTAGTTTTTGGACTAGTGGATATTTGTACAGGAAAATCCACAACCTTTTTATACCAAAATTTATTCACTATTCAGGTGTTAATTTTGTTCAACTTTTGGTTGGCTGATAAATACATGATGTCTTAGCTCAGGCTGCTATAACAAAATACTGTTGACTGGATGGCTTAAACAACACACATTTATTTCTCACTGTTCTGGAGGCTGGTAAGTATGAGATTAGGATGCTGGTATGGTGGGATTCTAGTGAGAACTCTCTTGTTTTGCAGACAGTTGCCTTCTTGCTGTATCTTCATAGGGCAAAAAGAGGAAAGAGAAAGTAAGCTCTCTGATCTCCTCTTATGAGGGAACTAATCTCATCATGAGGACTCCACCCTCATGACTTCTTCTAAACCTAATTATCTCCCAAAGTCCCCCCTTCCAAATAGCATCACATTCACGGTTAGGCCTTCAAGATATGAATTTTGGAGGGACACAAACATTCAGTGCATAACACACACATATGAAGATATACATATATAATAGAGAGAAAGATACATAGGAAGATATACCAATAGACAGATGAAGATACAACAACTAAGAAACCTATATATACATAATGTATCTATTTATATATTTCAAAAATGCATACATGTGTATATCTATATCTTCATATATATCGTCACATATATATCAGCCAACCAAAAGTTGGAGTACACACACACACAGTCATATGTAAATATAAATGTAATGGTTTCTGAGTTTTCATATAACTAAGAATGTATTTTTCTTTCAAGCATGAAAGGGACTGTGGTAGAAAGCTTCTTGTAAAAACCCTTCTCCTGTAGCCCTGTAAATGTTGCCACATTGCCATCAGACTTTCACTCTTTTAGATGAGAAGCTGGAGGTTAATTTTTTTTAATAACTAAATTTAGTTTTTGTTCCTATATAAATAACCGCCCACCATTTTTTCTATGTAGGACATTTAAAAAAATAATTGTAATACAAAATTTCTGCTGGAATGTAAAATAAAAATTTTCCCAAAGCAGATATGCTTAGTCTTTTCATTTGTTTTGACAGTAACTTTCTAAGCCTATCACCGTTGTATTACTTTTCTATTGCTGAATAACTGACAAACTCAGCATCTTAGTACAATACCCATTTATTATCTCACAGTTTCTGTGGGTCAGGAGTCTGTACACAGCTTGATTGTGTCCTATCTTACAGCCTCACTAGGCTACGTCTAGTGTTGACCGCTTCCAACTCATTCAAGCTGTTGGCAGAATCCATTTTCCTACAGTGGGATGACTAAATGCTCTGGATTTTTGCTGCTTGTAAGCTGCAGGTTGCCCCCAGTTCCTAGAAGATTTCTGGTTCCATAGGCCCTCTCACAACATGGCAGCTTGCTTCTTAAAACCAGCACAGAGAATCTCTCTTTATCTACAAACACAGGATTTTATATTATGAAGTGTAATCACGAGAGTGACATTTCATCACCTTTGCCACTTTCTTTTGGTTAGAAGTAAGTGATAGTTTCTGCAGGTACTCAAGGAAGAGGATTACAGAAGAGTCACTTTAGGGTGTGTCCACCACTAACCCACTCAGGAAATATTTTCTTTAAGTCTAATAATTGGTTCTCCAAATATTTCATTTTCTTCCTTAGCAATAATAGTAATTCATAGTTTTCTTAGACTGGGATTCTGTATTTGTAAGGACCTTTTAGATGCTAGTGACAGAAATTCAGTTCTAACCAGTTTCAGCAAAAACAGGAGTTTAATGTAAGGATCCTGGGCTAGGTTAAGGACCACAGGCTAGGCAGAGTTGAAAAGAGCAATGGAAAAGTCAAAAAGTAGCAGGAACAATGGAAGTGAGGAAAGTCTGTTCTTTCAGTGGTTCTTGTCTCATCTCTGCCTTGCTCTACATGTTGCCTGTCTGTTTCTCTCTCTTGCTACACACTGGCTTTCTTTGCCTCAGTTCTCAGGCTCGACAACAAAGGAATAAATGAATGAGCAAACATAATGCCATTGGAACACTGTTGGTAACGACTAGTGTCCAGCAACTGTGAGCTACTGTTTTGTTCTCTTATTAGTGTTAGTTTTATTATTGTTGTACCTTACATATTCTGTTGCACCTGGGGAGAAGCTCCATTGCTAAGTAAGGCTGGAGAGGCAATCTTATAGTTCTTCAGGAGAATTTCAACTTTCTCTCCTTTTCAGAAAATTTTATTGTTTGCCTTTTTCTTGTGCATTCTCTAAGATCTCAAATATTTCTTCTCTATCAACCATTCTATTTTCTACTATATCAGTTATACTAATTTCAGTGCAGAATTTCTGTAATTAACTCTATCTTTCTTTCTCCCCAGACTTTCTTTTCCAACTGTTTTGCCTTTCTTCACATGCTATTGGTCTTTCTATCACAGTCTATTCTCTCCTATGGCTTTCTGCTTTGCTTACATAGAGGCCATACTGTTTATATACTTGTAAGAATATAAAACATTTTCATAGAGGCCATACTGTTTACATAGAGGCCATACTGTTTATATACTTGTAAGAATATAAAACATTTTCCAAAACTTGTTTCTAGCTATTATAATACATAGTTTTCAGAGATACGTTTCTTCTCTGTGCTCTTAAGATGAAATTGTTTTGTTTCTTAATTTCAAAATACCCCACCTCCATGAGGTTGTGATTTTATGTTGAGTTCTCTTATGTAATGAAGATAGACCTTTCACAACAGGTACATAAAAGATGCTGCTGTATCCCTTCACTACTCTGTCTCTGGGCTGGCTACTAGCTTCCTACTATAAGCATCTGGGATTCTGCACCTGAGGCTTCTCCAACATGCTTGGGTACAGAAATGCCAGAGAATTGTCATCCCTGAGGGTAGTCCTCATGGGGGTAGCCCAAGGTGGAATGGGAGTTGTCCAGCTTCTTAAATTCTCAGTTGGGACAACTTTAAGGCATGCTCTAAGCTCTTTCCCAGAGGTCTGCAGTGGGTCTGAGCACCAGTTTCTCATAGCAAAACTTGCTTGTTAATGCATTTGTATTGGCTGCCTTCCCTTTTGTTCATTACTTCTTCATTCCCTGATGGAAGCTTCTTGGGACCTCCTCCCATATAATCTACTTGCACCCCAACCTTATCTCAGGCTCTTATTCTAGGGGAGCCCATCTTAAATCTAGTCATCTGTCAACAAATCAGGTGAATAATTTCCTCTTGGGTGCTAATTAGATCATTGTTTTGGATTTAGAGCTGGAGAGCAAAGTGAGGCACGTTGTTCACAATCTCAAACAGATTTTCATTTGTCTCTACGTTGGTCAATTACTGCTCCCTGCCAGTGAACAAAGGTCAGGAAAGTTGTTCCACCAAATGTACTCTGTTTTCCCCATCTTTGCCTCACTCACAGTCCTTTACTTGTAGGGCTTATAAGTTGTAGTGCACTGAACCCTTTGTCTTCATGTTTCCTCTAGTTATTTTCTGAAAGTCTCCATCTAGGACTAGATACAGAACAAGATGTTGTTTAAGTTGGAATAACACTCTATCCAAAAGAGCAGAATCTACAGAGACCCAGTTTTTTTTTAAATTTAATTAATTAATTAATTTCTTTTGGCTGTGTTGGGTCTTCGTTTCTGTGTGAGGGCTTTCTCTAGTTGCGGCGAGCGGGGGCCATGACTAGAGAAAGCGGTGCGCTTTCTCATTGCGGTGCACGGACAGTGCACTGTCGTGGCCTCTCTTGTTGTGGAGCACAGTCTCCAGAAGCGCAGGCTCAGTAGTTGTGGCTCATGGACCCAGTTGCTCCATGGCATGTGGGATCTTCCCAGACCAGGGCTCGAACCTGTGTCCCCTGCATTGGCAGGCAGATTCTCAACCACTGCACCACCAGGGAAGCCCTGAGACCCAGTGTTTGAATGCATTCAATTCTTTATGAAAATGCTGTGTTCTGAATTTGCTGTGGTCAAGAGGAAAAACATCGATTCTGCTCCAAAGAAATGCATAATCTAGTATTGCTTAATATGTAGTCCATAGACCAGCTGCTTCAAAACGATTTGGGGAACAGATTCCTGGCCCTCATCTCAGAGCTACTAACCCATAATTTCAGAAACCTGGGTACTTCTTGTGAATTCTAAAGTTTGTTAAATGACTGATCTAGTGGTTAGTGTAGACTTTTTATTTAATTAAGAGAAACTCAGAGTAAGAGAAAAATGATCTTCTAAGCAAATCATTTTTTGATTCATTTTCCACTAATGTTAAGTCATTTAAATTCAGTGTTTTAATTAAAAAGAGTACCTATCTCCATTCTCCACCCATCTTCTTTGAAGAGACCATTTTGGTGTTGATTTTTCTGTTGGTGTAATTCTGCGGCAATATATTCTCATGTAGCTTCTAAAAATGGTGTGTGGGAAACATTTCCTGAGTCCTTGCTTGAAAATATTTTACTTCCAAATTTTATGGATAATTTGACTGGGTATAATACTCGAGGTTGAAAATCATTTTTTTCTTAGTATATTCGTGGCACCATTCTGTTGCCTTCTAGCATATGGTGCTGCTGGAAAAATATCAGTCTGAGTTTTCTTATTTTTCTGTGATCAGTTTTGTCTCTCTAAGAACTTTCAGAATCTTTCTTTTATCTTTGGGGTCTTAAAATTTTACAGATTTTAAAATTTGGTGTGGCTTTCTTTTTACTTATTGTGCTGGTACTCAGTAGGTTGTTTAAGCTTAATGCCCTACATTCTTTTGTGTCTCTGGGGAAATGTCTTTCCCTTATTGCTCCAATAATTTATTTATTTATGTCTTTTTTAAAAATCCTTTTATTTTGGATGCTGAAACATCTATATCGGTATTCTATACATCATCCGTTTGATCGTGTGTTATCTCTCTCTTATCCTTTGTTTCTCTCTACAGTCCAGGGATTTCTGAATTTTATTGGTCATTCTTTATATAGAACTTTGTTTGTTTTGGCTTTTTCTTCTTCATGCTGCTTCTTTGGAAATTTTTGATTTTTAATTCATATTTTTAAAAAGCCCTGTTAATCCATGTGCGTTTATTTTTCTTCTGTTGTATAGTTTGTACTCCCATTGACCTTACTGATAATATTAATTCTTCCAAGAGTCTAGCAATAAGTTGACTTTAGTTTTAGATTTTGGTGATGTTGCGAGACTGTTTTATATCTTTATTTGGAAATTTTCCTAAGAAACTTGGAGCGCCTTCAAGAGCCACTAGTCATATGCCAATTAAAACCAGAATCAGATCCTGTGTTTTTCAAATTAAGTTTACAAACTTGGCTCTTAAATTAATAAACTATGTAATAACATTGGCAGTGTATCAGTTCCTCCAACTTGTGTTAAGTATTCCCTCACTGGTAATTTCCTCGTCCACAT
This sequence comes from Delphinus delphis, assembly GCF_949987515.2. Taxonomy (NCBI): domain Eukaryota; kingdom Metazoa; phylum Chordata; class Mammalia; order Artiodactyla; family Delphinidae; genus Delphinus; species Delphinus delphis. Next base: position 89,731,344 of record NC_082687.1, on the reverse strand, counting down.
ATTGGCCCTAATTGAAAAAAATTTCTACCTAACAAATGTGATGGATTCATACTTCCAAGCCATTATTTGCACATCTTGGGGGGTATTTTTAAGTCAGAGGCTTAAAGCCAAGTAGTTTTAATGACCTGAAAAGGAAGTTATCCTGAGGTAATTTATTAAGTGTATGTATGTGTTTTTTAATCTGTTTTTGTCCACTGGAATCCTTAAATAGAAGAGAAACCATCCAAGACAGGTATTTTCAGGCTAGAATACCATGGCGCGCATCTGCCTAATAAAGTTGTTGTTGAAGCCCTTCCTGTTGACTTTTAACCTCGGGGTCTGTGTAAAGTCCCTCATTCATTAAGCAGTTGATTCCATTAGCAGCAGGCTGTGTCTGGGATCCTGGAGACCTTGCACCTGGCCTGCTTTATTCCTGACAAATCATCTGATTTTACTGATAGCCACCAGGAAAATTACATTTAGGGCCGGGGGCTCAAGCACACAACTTAGAACCCACTCCTCAAAAGAAGCAGCAAGAGGCAACCTACCCTGGTCACCTATGCAGCCAGTCCATAGAAATAGGCATTTTTGAAGGAATGCCTCAATGTTACTTTGCCACGTTCACTCTGCTATTTCATCCTCTAAGGGATATTTTAAATGAGGCAAGTTTCTCTTCCAGTTTGCATTGCAGAAGGGGAAAGGACAGTTCCCAGCCTGCCATCAGAAGCCTTCAGCAGCCCCTTGACTGGAGTCCCTTGTCAACTGCTATATTATTCTGTCCCCCAGGCCTCACATGATGCTTGTGGGGTGGTGCCTAGCAGTTCTGGAATAGCAATGCTTCTGACCCCACAGCAAGTCTTCTTTCTGGCTGCCACATTAGATCAAAAACTGTGTGGGATTATCCCTCCAGGAGGCAGTTCTCCTTCTGCAGTTGTTAGCAGGTGTTTCTGAACAGATTCGCACTCTCTGGGGAGATGGGAAGCATGTCGGTGTCAGAGGGAGAGATTTGCTTTGGGTGAGCAGTGATGATGGCACAGCTCCACACACTTCATGCAGCTCCCCGAGTTTCATCCAGAGCTCAAAAAAGGCAGAGGCAAAATTGATGAAAATGTTTTCCTTTTGGGGCAGAAGGAGCCAGAAACCTCCTAATTACTACAGGAAAAGGAAGAGGCTTTGTCAATTATTTTTCCAAGAAGATGGAAAGCTTGAGGGCACTCCCTGAAGTTGAGTCAGGAAACTTATTTTGAACAGGAAAAAAAAAACAAAAAACATTGCACATAGTCTTAGAAATGAAACCATCTGTGACCCTGTTTCTTCAGATTTGAAAAGAATGGAGCTTGAGGTTTCTGTGGTTTTTTTAGCAGCTTAGGTCTTAGGAGCTCAAGTTCTCAAAAGTGTGCTTCTCCGTAGCACTCTACAGTTGCATGTAACTGATCATCACTGATTGGAGGGGGGATTGACTTAGTAAGAAATCAGAATGGTTAAATACCACCAAGAAATAATAGCTTTTGCATAGATTATGTAGGCTTACTGCTTTCAAGAGCAAGCAATTACTCGAACTAGACCAAATAAAGTATTGCAAAGCAGAGCTCTTCAGGAAACCTGTTTTAACATATAACTTTAAAATGGCTTATAATTCATGCAGCAAATAGCAATAATAAATGGTGTGATAATTGTTTGCATGTCGTGCCTCTTGGAAAGAGTTTGGAGTGGAGAAAATTATACTTTCTTTGTACTGGATGGACCTGGGTTTAAATTCCTTTCATACTACCTATTCATTGTGAGATTTTTAATCCACTTAGCTGCTTAAAGATGTGTTACTCACATCTCATTTTGACAAAACTGCAACTGTTATACATTACAGGGGTGTTAATAGGAGTAAATTTTTAAAAAGTACATCCACAATGGTTGAAAAGTTTAAAAAATGCAAGTTAGATTCTCATTACACTTAGAATGAAATCTAAACTCCATGCGAGGAGCAAAGGACCTTACATGCTCTAGCTCCTGCCTCCAATTCCAACTCATCCACTCCATTCACTCTGTGCTTAGCTCTGCATCCTCCTCTGCTTAGATGATTCCCACTATATTCTGACATCAGTATCGATGGTTTCTTCTTATATATAGTGCAGTATTGTGATTTATAAGAAACATATACTTGGTCATTTAGATGATCAAAATATATTTCTCGGGCTTCCCTGGTGGCGCAGTGGTTGAGAGTCCGCCTGCCAATGCAGGGGACACGGGTTCGTGCCCCGGTCCGGGAAGGCCCGTGAGCCATGGCCGCTGAGCCCGTGCGTCCCGAGCCTGTGCTCCGCAATGGGAGAGGCCACAACAGTGAGAGGCCCGCATACCGCAAAAAAAAAAAAAATATATATATATATATATATATATTTCTCATAGATATTTGGCCTTAGTCCACAGTTCTGACTCATAGTTCCCCAAACCCTTGGAATTTCCTTTGAAGAGAGTAATAAATGTGTCTTCTGTTATGTTAATGAAGTGACTTTGGGACTGTGCCTAGGGCTGGGGGAATGATTGTCCAGAGAATCAACTGTGTGTTTTAGGAGCTTCAAGAAGGGAAGGAGCTGGAGATAAAATCAATCACCAATGGCCAGTGACTTAATCAATCCTGCCTATGCAAATAGGCTTCCATAAAAACTCAAAAGGAGAGGGTTCAGAGAGCTTCCAGGTGAACATGTGGAGATTTGGGGAGAGCGGGCATGCTCTGAGAGGGCATGAAAGCTCTCTCTGCACACTTTCCCCATAGCTTACCCTATGTATCTCTTCTATCTGGCTCTTCCTGAGTTATATCCTTTTACAATAAACTGGCAATCTAGTAAGTAAAATGTTTCTCTGAGTTCTGTGAGTTGCTCTAGCAGATTACTCAAACCCAAAGAGAGGTTGGGAACCTCTGGTTTACAGCCAGTCAGTCGGAAGCACAGGTAGCAATCTGGACTTGTGACTGTTGTCTGAAGTCCAAGGAGGGAATCTTTGGATTCTCTAATTTATAGCCTGTAGATCAGAAGCACAAGTGATAACTTGGACTTGCAACTGGCACCTGAAGTTGGGGTGGGTAGTCTTGTAGAAATGAGCCCTTAACCTGTGAGACCTGATGGTATCTCCAGGTAGATAATGTCAGAACTTACTTGAACTGTAGGGCACCCAGCTGGGGTCCAAGCATTGCTTGTTGATATAGGGGAACCATGCCCCACCCACATGTATCTTGAAATTGGGGACCAGAATTCAAATTAGATACCTTCCCTTACCACCTGTCTCCATGTAATATGGGGTCCACAAGCACTACCTCATTGATTCATTCATTTAACCATATTTATTGAGCACCTACTACATGCTGGGCATTGTTCTAATAGAACAGTACTGAACAATACTGCACTAACGAATACAGTACTAAACAATCCCCAGTAGGTCCTTGCTTTCATGGAACTTTCATTTGCATGGGGCAGACAGATTAAAAAAAACAAGCAAATAGTAGGATGATTTTACATAGTAAAAAGAACTATTAAGAGAACAAAATGAAGGAAGGAGCTGGTGTAGTTCAGGTAGTCAATGTCTCCAATGAGGAAGTGATTTTGAGCTGAGACCCCAGCTCAAGCCAGAATCCTGTAACAAATAAGAGGTAAGTCCCTGTGAAAAGAGAAGCTTCCTATCCTGCTCTATGTTAAAGGAGCAGGAGGTTTTGTGAATAAAATAAGCATGGCTAAAAATGCTCTTCTGCAAGACAGACTTTAGCTGTCACATCACTCTTTCCCACCGAGTTCCTTGTCTTTAGGTGGGCAATAAAACTTTCCCAGGAAACCATCGTGACAGCTGGGGGAAAGGACCTATAATAGGGTCCAAACTTATGAGGTTTTACTATACACCATCTCAAAAGGGGAACTTTTGAAAGCACAGAATTGGATGTGTGGCTGTTGTTCTTTTTTATTGTGAAGAAAGTTGCGTTCCCCTCTCCCCTTTCCTTGGATGCCCATGTCTCCAAGACAATCATTGTGTGACCAGCAGAAGGGTCCTCCTCACTGAATGTGCAGATGGGCTGTCCATGTGGTCTAAGGCTGGTACCACTGCTTCTGGGTTCACTAGGCATTTATTCAGTCAGAGCTATACCCATTCTGACTGCTTCCAGCCAGTCGACCTGTCCACTGTGGCTATTTCTCCCTCCCTCCCTTAAAATCTCTCCCTCATCGCTTTAATATGTCTTCAGGGAGTTTCTTCTCTCCTCAGTGTGGTGCTGGGAGAGTGTTTTTTTTTTCTTGAGTTCTCACTTAAAGAGAATTATGAAGCACTGGAAAAAGCTCTTCTGTTGATTAGGCTTTTTTTCCTCCATTTTGGGGAAATCAAATGACTGAAATATAAATTTGATTTGAACAGTTCTTCAATATATTTTTTTCAACATTGACAGGAATTTTGCCTCTGCATTTTGATTTTGTACATTTCAAAAGTGAACCAGAAAGACTCTTAACCACTAAAAGTAGAAATTTCAAGAAGCAATCTAAATACAAACCAGCAAAAAGGATTATGATAAAATGTCTTTTTGCATGTCTGATCTGTAAACACATTTAATGGCCCACTCAGAGGATGATGGTATTATTATTGCAAGTAACATATTCTTGGAAGATGAGTCCCAAATCAATTTTTAACTGTTCCAAAGATTTGAAAAGTCTGTCAAATATGGTTTTAAAAATTACAGCACTCACATAGGCCTGTTATTTTATATAAATATAAAATTTGGAGGAAAAAAAGCAAGACAGGGAAAGCCTTTATACTTTTTGCTAATGGGCTAGGCATGCATAAGTCTAAAGAAATATTCACATATTTCATAAAAAACATAATATGGTGTTGCTCCAGATTAGTGGTAGGTTTCAAAATTATTCTGTCTATTCTCACATTGTTCAGGAATAAGAGAATTCTTTTCCTATGCCATTGCTCCTAACATATTCTAAATACTCTCATCCTCTGAGTGGTACATTGGATGGGTTCCTTTCCACAGTTAGTTTGTGTAAAGCCCTGTATAAGTGTCAAAGCATAGACACATCACTCCCAATGGGATGACCAAACATGAAATGGACTGCTGAGGATGAAACTTGAAGGCAACTGAAAGATCCTCTAGATGATGACTCAGAATGCAGCCAGTTCCCTTGAACTGTGATCTAATTCTCTTTCTGCCAAAACTCACTGTTTTTTCAGTGTCATCTTTTCTCACCCGAGTGGCTCCTCTTTTCCACTTTTCTCCATTTTACATCTTAATATCTAGACATTGGGAGTGAGGGAAACTAGCTCTGCCAGAGCACATGGAAATCTTTCACCTCCCTTACATAGGCACCAACTGAACTTCATAGTGGAGTTCCTGGGTTTTGTGTCTCTGATTCTAATCTGTGGTACTAACATGTAGCTGTTTAGGTTTAAGGATTAGAGCTGAACAGAATGAGATCCCAGCTGAGCTGCAGCTGAATGTGGCTGTCACCAGGCACAGACCAGAAAAAAACACCCAAATGACACCTGACTCTGAATAACTTTGGGTGGTTTATTAATCAGAAAGATGTCTTCTCTTAGGACTTATATGTTAATGTGTTTATAAACCCCAAACCAAAAAGAGTGGCATGTTAAAAATATTGGTGCATCAAAATACAAAGGTCATATCCAAGACAAAAGAGGAAGAAAAAAATTCTCTCAGGATTGTTGTAGCCCAATTTTTGTTTTCCTAAGAACTTGATAGTCACCAGTCCACAAATCTGAATGGAGGGAAGATTTGGAATATGCTTATGTGAAGAATGTACTCATAATGCCCTTGGTGACAGCATCTTAAGTTTTGAAAATTTGGAATAATTATAAATGAAAGTCTTCTTGTCTATGGTGTTTACATAAATTGTAGGCTCTCCAATGATGCTGTGTCAAAAACTGCTATTCTGTGTAAAAATAAGAAGAGATAGTTTGAGGATTTATAGCCAGGGGCTCACATACAAAAGAAGTGAATTCGATTCATTTGTCTCAACCTATTTAGCTACACTTCTGATGGTAATATTGCTACTTGATGCGTCATTTCTCTTTTTTGAAATTCTAAACTGTCACCTTAGAAACCTGACTATTTATTATTATGTGCCATCCTTCAAGACCAGAACAAATCACAAAAGGAGACGTATAAGGTATTCTCTTAATGCCAGGATTTAGTATAAATCACAATTTCTTCTTTTCTCTGGAAAAAGAAAGGGGCAGAAGACAGCGATGACAGGGGGTACCTGTGCTTAGTTACATATGATTTGAGACGAGTTAATAGCATGAAATATATTCATACAGTGAACTTCTGCAAATGTGAAATTTCTGTGCTTCATGATCGAAATTCATTACCAATGGAAAGGATTAAAACCAGAGAAAATGACTGGGGAAAGCTGCTTGAAAACATACCAGGCTTGAAAAAACAAGAGAAACGCAAGATAAAACTAAAAAGAATGATCTGGCACTAAGAGAGTTTAGTAAAATTTTATATATATGTACATTTATAAAATCTTCACAGATGATCATGAATGTATGGATGAAACTATGATAGAAAAACTTAAAGGCTGAAATTGTACACATATTAAAACAGAATAATGGCAGCATTTATGGAGGAAAAATACTGTATAGGCTCAAATTTATGTTGGCACTAGCCATAAGACCTCTCTCCTTCCACAAATGTCACCATTTAAAAATCTTGGTTCAAGTTCACATTACTTTAATTCTGACATGGAAACTAGTAAAAAAAAAAATGTTTTAACTTGGATTAATTTGCAAGTGATCTAATTAAAGAAATGAGGTACATTTGAAAAGGGGCAATTTTATGACTTTTAAGTTCACATAGTAATGAGAGTCAGGCTAACATGTGTCAACCCCCTTCCCCATCGCCTTTCATCTAAAGACATTTATCAGTGTATTTGGCACTGTGTCTCATGTTCATTCATTCACTCAGTTGTTTATTCCATAACTATTTGAAAGACATCATAGAAGGTGTTCATAGAGCCATAGCAAGAAAAAACAGACACTGTCCCTGTCTTCGTGAAACAAACAATCTAGTGGAGGTGATGGACATTAACTAAAAATTAGAATTGTGATACATACTCTGAAGGAAAGGGACATAACTGTGCAAGATCATAGTAGAACTTGACTTGAGAAATCAAGGATGATTTTCCTGAGGAACCAGCCTCCTGAAGCAACAGAAGAGTTAATCACTGTAAGGGAGGTGTGGGCAATTCACCAAGAGTGTCTCAGGCTCAGAGAATATTGTGTGCAAAAGCTGGTCCTGTGTTAAGGGGGGAACTGTGCGTAGGATGAATTAAAAGGAGAGTATGGCTGCCACTTGGGCGTTCATTGGAATCATAGAATCATAAAATGTTAAGGCTGGAAGGGCACTCAGAATGCTCTAGATCAATCTCTTTATTTTACAGATGAGGAAACACTCAGAGGGGTTAAGTGACTTGGCCAGGGTGACATTGCTAATAAGTGGTAGAGTTGGGATCAGAGCCCAGGGCTCCTAATTACCCTTTTAATGCTTTCCCACCACACCATGCTGATTCTTTGTATCTGTGTTAATGAGTAGATCAAGATGCTGTGAAATTAGCATAATAATTATTTGTGTATAAATACTGCATTTAAAATACTGCTGTATAACAGAGCTTATCCTTTACCATACACACCTGCTAACTGTCAATGTATTAGTCCTAAATAAGTGAATAATAATTGACTTATCATCATAAAAGGGGTCAGATCACAACCTAGGCTTGAGATTTGCCTGAGTTAACACAAATCCTGAATTAAGGGATTCTAAGTTAATGATATTTTACTGTAACTCATTACCTTATTCAATAACTATAGTGCTGGGTCCTAGGCATTGTGCTGGGGCTAAAATGATCTCATTTTAGTGAATAAGATCCAGTTACTCCTTTCAAGGAGCTTGCAACCCAGTGATAACACTTACACACAACATTTTTTTTTTTTCTTTTTGCATCCGAAATCTGATATCAGTGTTTTGAGGTAAGGCCTGGCACCAAAAGAATGAGATTTCTGGTCAGAATTTTGAAAGAATACCTCCCAAAAGAATGTTTAGGGCAGATAACCATTCTAAGATGAGGAAGCTTCCAGATTTGGGGTGGGGAGGGGGGTTAGGGAGAGAGGAGTGGGAGGAGATTGCAATTGTTTCTTAATGAGACCTTGGTTAGGTCTCCAGATTGAAATTACCAATTGTATTCCTATGAGAGATTGTACGACCCTGGAGAGCTGGTGATGAAATCCCACGGTTGGATTGCACTGCACTATAAACTTCATTTGTTCTTAGGTGCTTAGTGGTTTGCTGTAATAATGATCCTCCATTTGCTGGACAGCTGAGATTTTTTAAAAGCTTGATTGTTTTTGGCGTTGTGTTATTAGTCCTGGAAGGATGCAACACAATTGTAGCAATTCTCTGTTTGTACAAGCTAGAATATCCATGTCTTATAAATGCTGGCCATTTAATACCTGTGCTTTAGACCCCTGTGTTTTTCCTGGCCATTCTACCAAAGGGTATATACTTTTGTTTTTCATTAACACCACCAGGAATATGCCCATCTCTAAAATTTCAAGGGGATTAATCTGAGCTCTGTTTTATAGACAGAAAGGCCAAGAAAAATCCCCAATGAAGGGTACATGCTGTCGATTTTCTTTGGGAGATGAAAGCCAAACAATTTCAGACAAACCCCTTTCTAAGAAATGCACTGCATACTTCGATCCAAATACTCATCTGATGAGAGTCTAAAACCCCTACTGAATTACACTGGATGAGAACCCTGATTCTTTCAAGATCACTGAAGAAATCGACTCTCATCTCTGATTCTGATACTTTTTAGCCCATCCATCTTGAAAATGTCTATGGAATGATTCTGTTGTACCTTCAGAAATGAAATTCATAGGCATGGATTTTCTCACACAGCAACTTTATATACAAAGATGAGAATAGCAGAAAGGTCATTTCCAAAGAAAGTGACATTTATTCTGTATTCACTGAAAAGCCAAAAGAGTTTTCTCATTCACCCATACCGACTGAGCCCTGCATCTCGCCCAGAAGAGGTGAAAGAGGCTGCTCCTATCTGCTCGTGCATCGCACTTCAGGCTCAAGACCTGTCCAGACAAAATGGCTTCTTTCAAGGATGAACCTGCTGTGCTCATCACAGGCTTTATTTTGTTTATAGTTCAAGCCTGTTTGACAGGTTTTGTTTACTTTGTTCAATACAACTAAGCAAATGCCTGCCTCCTTTTTGGATTAGTTTTGCACTAGTGTTACCCTCCACTATTTTCTCTTATAGGCTAAGGCATTAGCTGTGCAGATTTATACATACATATATATGTATGTATATCACATATATGGATATATATGTATGTTAGTGTATATACACATATACATGTATATGAATGTGCTGTGTATATATGTATGCATATATATGTATCGTTCAAAGTCAGTGATTGCTAAAGAAATGTAGCCAGGCATCAATTATTGACTCTAATGGAGACCAAGACCAAGAATAGCTGCATAAAGTCAAATCAACAAAGACTGTCCAAACCTCGTATTAACAATGGTTTTGACCTCATTTGCAACAAAATCTTTTCCCAAAGCTCTTGCTGCCCAGACTACCTGCACCAAGTTTGGAACAGCAAGTGCTGCAGAGAAGTCATGCAAGTGCTTTACGTGAACTTGAGAGACAGTTCCCTCTATTCCCACAGTGCTGCTGAGGGATGGGGGATGTGGGTGCTGAAGCAGAGAAAGGGGGAGAATGCCAATGGGGCGGAAGGGTCTCCTTGCATTCTAGTTTTTCCTAAATCAGAGCTTTATAGCCTCTATCCCACATAATGAATAATTAAGAGTTTATTGTATTTTCCTCAATTGAAACTTAACTTCACTGGAAGACAGTGTTGCAGAAAGATTCAGCATACAGACTCTGAGTGTAAAGCATGCCTGTGTACCCACCTACTAGCCGTGGAACTCTGGGGACACTGCTTAGCCTTTGTGCTTTTGAATCCTCATCTGTAAAACAAATTTCATAATGGTCCCTGCCTTACTGGGTTATTTTCATGATTAAATGAATTAATACACGTGAAGCAACTGTAACAAATCTTGACCTATAGTAAGTGCTCAAAATTGTGAACCATTTGGGAATGCCCAATCAGAGACAATTTATGTTATTGGGAAACTAAAAAGTTTGAAATGTGAGAGACAATGTTGTTAAACTTAGGGCTGACCAGGACCGTAAATCTGGCTGTTAAAATAATAAACAGAGTAATTATTAGAGAATTAACAGCAACTCTTATGAAATTACATTTGAGACTTGGACCTTGCTCGAAATTCTTTAATGTTTAAGACCTATAAATGTCAGAGCTCACTAATTTCTTTGGCTTTCAATAAATGCCAGTGACTTTGAGAATTGCTCTCCCTTTAGCTTATCTGGCAAGAGCACAAGCTTAAAGGGTATCCAAGAGGGCAGTGATTATATTGATGACCCATCCTCTTCTCAGCAGAAAATACAGGTTACTGAGTTCAACCAGCCTTTCAGACCACAGAACTTCTGGGGGAGCTTTTGTGTAGAGTCACTTGAACTAGGTGCTGAATGGGATTTCCAAGGGCAGAGAAGACACAGCCCCTTCTGTTAAAGGGTGCTCTATTCACTAGGAGAAATATGTTGACATACATATAAGTGTATATATATACACACACTAATGTCTAATTCTTCTGGAATCTGCAGAGAACAAGATAATTTTATCCAGTAAAATGTTTCAAGTAACCAAACTTGTCCCATTTGGGCCCCCAGAAAGTGATTTAAATATTTCAGATGGAAATCTTCCTAATAGAAGATTTTTGCATTCATTCAATAATGCAGGATCATCATTACAGACATCAGTTATTGAACTGTGCTGTAGTGTAGGGGGCTACTGAGGTATGAAGGACTGGTTGCCCCTGTCCTAAATGACCCCAGATGGATATCCTTTTTATGGTGCTTCTGTTTCTTTCCTTACGGATACACAGTTAGCTTGCCTTCACTTTCTCTCTTTTCTTAGTGGGTTGGATATCCAGAAAAAAAAATGCAGATTGTCAGAATTCTGCCCAACAGAAATTAATCAGGTCTACAATGGTTTTTTTTTTTTTTTAATAAAGGTAAATGCAAGGAGACCATTATCTCTTGAGTACCTCCTTTGTGCTAAGCATTTCTGCATACATCGTTGTCATTTAGTCCTCTAACAATTATTGCAACATAAAGGATGTTACTGGGGTTCAAAGGGTGTCCTAATTTGACCTAGATGAGTGCTTCTCAAAGTTCAGCGTACACAAGAATCATGAGAAGAGCTTGGTAGGACAATTTCCTGGACACCATCTCCGGAGACACTGATTCAGTAGGGCTGGGGTGGGGCCCAGACACTTGCATTTCTAACAAGCTCCCAGATGATGCTACTGTTGATGGTCACTGATTAAACTGCTCTTGATGATACAGCTGGGAAGTGTCAGATGGAATTCCAAGCAATGAGTGTCTAACTTCAGAGTACATTATTTCATAAAATCACACGGTCTTGACCATGTTGCCATAAATTTTGGCTGGGGAGACATACTTTTGGCTTGGAGTCTGAATTACACTACATATAGGTCCATTTGGTAGAAAAGTCAATAGCTCCAGACTCAGAGATTTGGTTACCTAATTAGCTCCTATGCTCTTGCGCACATGTCAGTATTTATTTCATTTCCATACATACTGTTGGCCAGGTATTGCTGTAAGTGCTGGTGACACAGCAGGAAACGAGATGCACAAATTCTTTTTCCTCATGGAGCTTACATTCTTTAAAGGGGAGTTAGACATAAAAAGAAAAGCAAATAACAGTACAAGGTAATTTCAGAAAATGATAAATGCTATGAGACAACTAACAGGGGCTGGAAGGATAGGGGACCATGAGTGTGGGGAAGTTCCTCTGGACTGGGCAGACAGGAGAGGCCTCTCCCGGGAGGTGATATTTGAGCTCATACCTTAGTGACATGAAAGAAGCAGGACATTTGAAAATCTGCGAGCAAATTCTTTCAGCCAAAGTGAAAGGTTTCTGATTTGGGGAATTAGCTTAGTGTGTTCAAGAGAGAGAAAGAAGTCCAGTGTGTCAGTGGGCTGTGCTGGTGGGGGGTGGATGGGTGAGTTGGGGAGCAGTAGGAAACCAGGAGAGAATTAGAGAGCTGGCACAGCAGAGCTGGAAAACTAATCTTTGTACAAGTGCTACATGATGGGAAGGAAGAAAGATAAAATCATGAATATGAATAGAATGAAAAAGAGATTAGGACAAAGGCTTTGAGAAGGGCTTTTTATAAACAAGGACCTGAAGGCAGAGAAGGAGTAGTTACTTGGTTGATCTAGGTATGAAGGAACCAACTTGGAGAGATTCATTGAGAAAAACAAGCTTGTATAATGGAATGAGTGAAAAATTGAAGTATTAATTCCATTAGATGTTAATATCTGTTTATGATCAGCGCTTATTTATAGACGCCTGGCAAGAGTTAAGGGCAATAGGAATGGCCTGGAATTTAGTTTGGTTATATGTACATATGTAATTAAATAGGGCTTAATGACCGCTATGAATTAGAATCACCTGATGCTTAAAGGATACAGCTGCCTGGACCCCGTTCCAGATAAACTAAATTGGAATCTGTGGGCAGCTGGACCTGGGGTGCTGTGTGTAGTTTTGAGGCACACACCACCCCCAGTGCAGAATCATCATCCTAGAGCAGGTGTTAGCAACCTTGACTGCACATTAGAATCACTTGGTTAAGCTTCAGAAAACAACCCATGCCCAGGTCTCACCCCAATCAATTCATTCAGAATCTTTGGAAGTTAGAGGGTATTAAAACAGCAACAACAACAAACCTTCTGGCCAATTCTAACATGCTGCTGCCCTTAAGGGGTACTTTGTAGGGCTACAAAGATAATGAAACCACCTCCTTGCCCTCTGAGTTTACACTCTAAAAGAGAAGGTGTGAATCAATGCAATGTAGTGTGCCCCTCACAGAAACATTAAAAGTAAAAAGTGGAGGAAAATTAGAGGTGAGAGAGATTAATTCTGTCAATGAGGGGTGGCACAGTGTGACCAACCTGTCCCAGCTTGCTTGGAATTCTCCTGGTTCTAGCACTGAAATTCTGAGTCCCTACAAACCACTTAGTCCCATGCAAACTGGGATGGTTTGTCACCCTATGTGGTAGTAGAAGTTGCAGATGAGAGATTTGAATGGTAAAATGAGCCATGTGCCAAGTGGGCCATATGGAGGTACAAGTAGGGGTGGGGAGTCAGTGGCAGGCTGTGAGGACAACGTGCAAAAAAGGCACAGCATGGGTTGAGGGCTTGGATGCATCAGGAGTTTAGTTTCATTGGTAGAAATGTATGAAGGGATTATGCAAGATGAGTCTGATGAGGCAGTTCAAAATCATCGAGGGTCTGCCTTATATGCCCAGAAGTTTTGCATTTTACCCCAAGGCATTGAGGGGGTCGTTGATAATGTTGAAGCAATTGGTGGGGGAACATAGTTGTAGTTTTTGATTTTCATCTTAGAAAGATCCCTGGATGAAGGTTTGGTGTCACGTGCTTATTTCCATGGAACACTGCTGACTCATTGGGGGACTAACTCCTTTAACCTCTCTCAACATGCAGATTCATTAGGAAAATGCAGGGGTCACACTGGTACAGGGCAAACTTCAGATGAAAGCGTCTTCATTACTTCTATGGATTCTTCAGATGAAACAGCCTAGAAGTTGCCGCGTATTCAGACACTGGATCCATGAGTTGGGTCTCAGCCCATCTTGGCTTAGCCGCATGCCCTAAAAAGCTCATCAACTTGAGTCTTGAAGTAGCAGCTCTGAAGAACAGAGCTTGTCCCCTAACACAGATGGTGCTGGGGAGATTAATGAAGGTTAGTTTCAAAGGGTTTTGTACTCTTGGAGGAAATTTCCTACATAGGTGTTTCTTCTATAGTACAAATAACAGTAGAATTGCAGCAAAATAAAACATAACCAATTTGGGAAAAACCACGCGAATAATAATCCAATTTTAATACCTGAAGCATCATAATATAACATTAATATTTGGTGGATGATACATTTTGATGTCACTATTTTACCAGTTTCTCTGCTTCTTCTCCATGCACTGGCCCATTTAATGGAATGGGTATTAAATACACTCCTTGTTGACTTTCAGCCGTATCTCTTAGCTATGTTACTCTCCCCTAATTTAAAACAAAATAAATAAACAAACAGTATACCATGCCCTTAGTTAACAACAATATCACAAATAATATAAACAGCAATAATAAAAAAAGTAAGTAAATAAATACAAAGTTAAACATTAACCCTTGAAGGAGATATAGCTACATAATATAAATTATTTGGAATGCTTCTGTATGAGAGATTTGTTTCTTTTCCCCATTTACTTATTTATTCAATCACTTATTTATATCAGAACGGGCACATGGATATTTATTTTTCTTTATTTTAGTCACATGAACCAGGAATCATGAAACAGCATCCTTCATGCCCAAGTTGGAAGGCACTTGTGCAGGAGATCAGCTTCTATATCCTACCTCCTTCCCTCATCCCAGGTGAAGCTGTTGACTCTTCTTAGTATAACTGGACACCTCTCGAGGGAAATGTAGCTCTTACCAATAATTGCCATGGTATCCCAGGGATGCCCAGATAATGCCTTCCTGTATAAGCAAGAAAAGCAACCCATGAGCCCACGTTTCACTCTCTCTTTTCCTTCAGCAGCTACTTAGAGTGGATGCATTCTGCTTTTCATTCTTGTCTCAGAATTCTTTCTCGTTAGTCTTGTAATATGGAAGCTTATCCAATTTATATCTGCCCTTCAAGGGCTTATATTTGGTTGAGTATTTTTTTTAATCTCTAATTTGATCTGGGACTAATGTCAGATCATTTTTTCACAGCTCCAGTATATATCTCTCATAAATGCACATCACCCACATCTGAAGACTGAAACAAGGGGGCACGCTGTTGGATAATGCAGCCAAAGTTGCTTGTGCAGTTGTTAAGAGTACAGAACTATCCTTTAAGAAGAAGCTCAGTTCCTGAGTCAGAGCTTGTGTATACTTGGGGCTTATTCAGATAGTCAACGGAATTCTGAAATGCTCTCTGAATTTCTAAATGAAAGCCTCTCTCCACAGAGCTGCTCTTTGCAGGAGGGCAGAGGGGTATGAGTAGAGGGAGGAAAAACCATATGTGGTGTGTGTGTGTGTGTGTGCATGAGCACATATCCAGGATCCAGGAAGCAGGCAGGGAGCAAGAAGCCACGTGCCTCACTCCCTTTTGCTGTTGTTATTGTTGTTTTGCTTTTCACATTTCCTTTTAAGCAACTTTGTGTCCAGAAGGCTGTATGCTCACATTGGGCATCAGCGGAGGGTGGTCAGTATTGTAAAGGCCTTTCCTGTTACGAGAAGTAGGAGGAGTGAATATGATGGATAAACTTGAGGAATGCTAGTGAAATGCCCTTGGAGGCTGAAAATGTTCAAGCCAGCTAGCTTACTGCACCTATCTTTAAGGCTTAGTAGAGCTATGCAGATTTCCCTGACATGACAGTCAAATACAAAGTGATTAGAAGCAGAGGAGAAACAATGACAACCAAAAAGATGAATTGCCTCAAGGAACTTAAATAGAACAATAAAGAAAGTCTCAAATATCGTATCATAGACCTTGGTTTCTGAATGCCCTTAAAGAGCCAGTTACCTGAGATGAGAGACTGAAACCCAGGAGTTTCTTATTAACAACTTAAAGCAAAGCTCAGACCCCTTTATAAATCTTCAATTCATTCAGGGCTTTCACTCTGAGATGGAGTGCTGTGTGATTCTTTCCCCTGCTGGTACTGAAGAAGACCTGATTTGGAAACACCACAATAAAACTAACTCAAATTCCCAAAGCAGAAAATGCATAAGCAGACATATATTTCTTCTTCAATATAGTGGAGATTTTCTACAAATTTAACTTCTGATTAGAAAACTTCTTACACTGGAAAATTTCAGCAATGAAATTTCAGTAATAAGCCAAATGCAGGTCTGCTTGAGGTCGAATGAAATTTAGATGAAAAGTCTGGGATTATCAAAAAGAATGAGGGAACTTCAAGTTTCTGTACATTCAAGGTCAACGGGTTGGATTTTTTCATTTTTGATTTTTATGACAGCACATAATTTCTGTTCTTAGTTGGCTCCCTGCTTTTCTTTAAGCAATAAATTTTGGGTTATGATAGTAAACCTCACTTGTAATGAAGCCTGTATCTCTCCCTATCTGAATATTTCTATAGCACCTGTCACTTTAGCACGCCAGGGATCACTTCCTTTTATAGAAAATAACAAAAAAATGTAACATGATCATTTGATTTTCTGGTAATAGTTTATAGCAGGATGTTAATCTAGTCATTTACCTATTGAGAAACTGAGGCATAAAGAAATAAGGTCAATAGTAAACAAGTCCTACTGAACTCATCCTCCTCTAAAATAGGATGCAATACTCACGAAGCATCAACTTCTATGCGTAGTTTGTCGTTTAATTCATAGCGCATACTCTTTGTACCCACTGTTGGAAAATCACTCTGGTACTGCCTGTGTTTCTCTCTGTGTTGTTGCCTTGAATTCTGATGTCATTACTATACCTTTCATATTCACTCTTTTCAATCAGTTTGTGAATTATTTAAGGGCAGAGATAGCGCTTTGAGCTTGTGTGTTTCTCTGTCATAATGCCTAGCATAAATACTCGAACCCCGTTCAATTCAAATGACAGTTGTGACAAGAGATGCCCACTGAGCCATTGCTGGGGAACCTCTAGTTTTTACTCAAGGGCTCTCATTTGTTGTGTGCCTTTATAAAGGAGTGAGTAGAGGCTGAAGATTTTGGGGGAAACCAGAGAGAATTCTCATTCTACAAGATTTTTCCTGAGGTGGATGATGTCTACATTGTTCCTCCTATGGAAGACTTACCTTTTATTCATTCCATATTGAATAAAAGGAAGGACTCTACTCTACGGAAGGGATTTATGGCTGAAAGTTTCCTTAATTATGGGCTAGTATAATAAGTCCTTCCACTATCTTAATGATTGGGGAATTAAGAAGCTCCTTAATAGAAATTGACAGGATCCACTGTCATTGCAAAGAAGGTGCTGTTATGGTCTGGAGTACCCTCCCAACCATCCCAGGATTTAGGGTTCCCCAAAGGCTCATTAACATCTCAGACCATAAGGTCTCTGAAGGAAGCACTAATGGTCCACCTCGTTATGATCTGAGGATGACTGCATGACATCCGTATCCATTGAGATGATAATGGCCCTGTAAAAACTGTTATGATGTCAGCAGAAGAAAAAAAATCTCATTTACACTTTATAATCTTTGGTTTCTAATATACCACAGTATCTAAATTATACTAGAATTATTTTACAAATCTGGCTTAATAGAGGCAGTGCATATGATACTCTGAAAAAAATCAAAATTCTCTCTTAAAACAGCTGTTATCACCCTTATATCACTGCATAAATGAAGGGGAAGATTAGTAATGCTCTCATAGTACTGAAATACTTATGAGTAATGGAATAAAATACAAAGACTTAAATTTCCCTAATTTACATACTCATTTACTCCTGGGAGTGAAAAGCAGTTCTGTTTTTAGAATGTTCCAAAACAGCAGAGAGAAAAGCCCATAGTAGTAATAATCCTAATAGGAGTTATTGTCAACCCACACTGAATACATATTATGCATTATGTCCTATGATAAGTAATTTTCCTGCAGCATCTCCTTTTAATCCTTGCAAAAGCATCTCTGAGATGGGCATCCCCATTACCCCTACTGTACAGATAAGAATAGAAAAGTGCAGAGTGGTTAAGGATCGTGTCTATGATCGTCCAGACAGTCCACAGTAAAGGTGGGATTCAAACTCATTCAGCCAGACTTCAGAGTCATGCCGTGATGACCAGGAGTGTGTTAGGAAGAGTTGTCAATTTCTGAAATGGACTCATGCTTGGCCACTAACTGTGCGACTTAGGACAAATTCTTTCACCCCTTCAGACTTTTGGACTAGTAAATCTTTGGAAGCATTTTTCAACTCCAACATTTTTACTGACAAGGACATCACAATAACAGAGCTGAAATCAGAATTTTCACATCATTCCCACTATGGCTACTGGTATTTACCCGTAGTGATATCGTTGTTTTCCCATTATGATCCAGTTCAGCTGAACAGTTTTCCCCTTTGCTGCCAAATTGTGGATTTTAACATAACCTAACTGTTTATAGGAAGCATATGAGAAAAGCTATCTTCTGTTACTGTTTAACTTTGTAAAGTATACAACACACCATTTTTTCAATCAATCTCTATTTGACTCTGAACAAGGGAAAAATGGAGATGAATATAAACAGAAATCTATTAGTCAAATGCTAGTATTGCCTGTTTATAGCTCTAAGCATTTTCCGGTGTATAAACATAAGAAATCAAGTGAACATTTTAAAGAGATTTCTCTTTTGGCTTATATTTAATAAAATCAGCAGAAAAGGGGGAATCTTACAATAAAAAAAGCGCTGTAGGGGTTTTTCCAGCCTTAAGCTCAAGTTAGCTATTTGTCAGAACTCAATCTGCAATACCCACATTCTTCCACTAGAGGGGTGAATTGTTCCTAATGAATAAGGCCTCAGTGTTTGGGGGAGGGTACAGCCTAGGGCTGATAACTTATTGTACGATAATATTGTGGGCTCTGAAGATACACTTGGAGTGGCTTTTACCATAACATTCCTACTCAGTGAAGCTAACTAGAGGATAGAGAGTTCTTGAAAAGAGATTTTAAATATCAAGCCCTAATGGACATACAATCTATTTTGATTTGAAATTATTTAGGCAATGGATGGAAAGAATTTGACCATTCTACCCAAGATGTAGCAAAAGAAGATAATTTGGCTGCGTGATGGCATGAAGATGGGGACTTCTGAATATCTGAGGGGAAGCTCACTGAGGACCCCAAAGCATTTACAGCTTCTACAATTGTTTTGCAGCAAAAAAGTCATTACAATTTTTACACAAAACATGATTCATTAGGACAGCAATAGGTCCAGGAATAGAGTCCAAGATACTCTACTTTGTTTTTGAAGGTGAAGGGGGTGCATTACTGCAGAGTTTATATCCTCTTTGCTACTGTGCTCACCAGAGGCGATGAGCCTCTGACTCCAGCAGGCAAAATGTTGAAGGATAGAAGTGCCGTAATCTAAAGGATTGGTTAAAAATGTATATTAGTATATCCTGACAACCGCTGTTTAAAAAGTAAAAGCCAAAAACTAGTTTCTAATGTTCTGGCAAAAGCAGAAATGCTTTAAACAAATTTCAAGGTCTTTCCAGTCCAGTGTTGTACTTTGGCTTTATGTGCACAGAATATAGTCATTCTTTTGACATGCTGCTGCTGAAAGAGATGCAAAGATATAAAAATTCATGGAAAGAAGGCAGTTCAAAAGAGACATATTATTAAAAGAAAAAAAAAGCAGGTCAAATGTTAGGAGTTTATTCTCTAGTAGTTTCCAAACTTCACAAGGTTTTCCAAGGATCTTTTCCCAAGGAAACTTCACATGGAACTTTCCATCAATACACAGTCCTTTCTGTTTGTGGCATGGGACAGTTTCTGATACCTAAAGAAATATTAGCTGGAAGCTGGGATAGCTTTTAAATTTGTGACAAACACATACACACACAGAGCCAGTCCTCATTATTCTCAGATTTTGTATTCTTGAACCTGTCAACTTGTTAAAATGTATTTGAAACCTCACAATCAATACTCATGGTATACTTTGGTCATTCGCAGACCTGCACAGAGTGGAGAAAATGTGAGTTGCTGATGTTCTGAGCTAAGTCTAACACGGTGGTGCTTTGTTTCCTTGTTTCAACTCTCATGCTATAAATAAGCGTCCTTTCGTGGTCTATTTAGGGCCACGTTTTTCAAATTTTTGTGTGCTTTTTTTTTTTTGGTGATTCTACCATTTAAAATCGTCCCCAAGCACAGCACTGTCTAGTGTGCGTGAGTGCACGAAGGCTGTGATGTGCCATAGGGAGAAAATACATGTGTCAGGTAAGCTTCGTTCAGGCAGAAGTTACAGTGCAGCTGGCTGTGAGTTCAGTGTTAATGAATCAACAATATTATTGAATAAGGTGTTTTTAAACAGAAATACAGATAAAACAGGCTAATGTATTTATGGGTTGACAAAAATATTGTAACCAGAGTCTCACAGGAACCTAACTCTGTGTTTCTCCTAGGAGCAGTGGTTTGTAATTGATTGATTCAGTTTTTGTGGAGATTTTATAAACATAGTGACTGTGTATAATGAGAACCACCTGCAGAGAGAGAGAGAGAGGGAGAGAGGGAGAGGGAGAGAGAGAGAAAGAGAGAGAGAGGAAGGAGGGAAGGGAGAGGGAGAGCAGAGAACAGAGAAAAGGATAAAAAATGTGAGTATTAAAATAGTATTAAAATGTCTTTTGTTTTGGAATATTCATCTCTGCTGACAAAGGCATTTATTTTAATTTTTTGCATTAAATCAAATTCAATTGAAGTAGATCAAATACTCCACAACCATAAGAGAAGAAAAAAACAGCATGACAACAAAGACTGGTTTGAAATCATTAACAGCAATTCAGTGTCTACTTCATAGCTGACTATGAAGGAATTCCCTTAGATATGAGTAGTGAAATATCAGAACAGAGCAGAAAGAAGATTAAATACATCAGCAATTATAAAAAATGGAGATGTGGATTCCACATTAAGGATATGTCTGCCAATAGCAGAGACTTGGTTCTAGGCTGACCTGAATTCCATCCCAGCGCTGCCAGTTACTACAAATGTGATCTTGGGTGATTGATATAAAATCTTTAGCCTCAGTTTCTTCATATAAAAAATGGAAATAATAATATCCTACTCAGGTAGTTTCTGTGAACTTTATGTAATTTATGTAACACGTAGCATAGGGATTATTTTACCTATGAGCATTGTTTCCCTTTTTTCCTTTTTGCTAGTGTAGTGTTTGTTTGTTGTTTCATTGTCTCACATTTGAAGGAAAATGAGACCATGATTCAAAACTTTTTATTTAGGGTAAGTCATTTATTGTGTCCAGCCTCATCCAGGTCTGCAGCAATTCCCTAAAATTCCTGTGTGGGTCTTTTGTCAGCTCCTGTACCCATTTCCTACAATAGCTATCTGGAACCATCTCCAATTTCCTCATGCTTCTCCCCTACCACTTCCTCTGTTCCTCTTTATAGATAGCCTGGATGCCTACTTCAGAGAAAATAAAGACTTTCAGAAGAGAATTCGCTCAGCTTCCCCTGCCCCGTCTCTTATGACCAAATTATATGCACTCAACCCTATCATTTGTTATATATCTTTTATTAGGTTCTGGCCAATTTGTGGAGTGGTATGCTAAGTGCTTTACATATTTATCTTATTTAATCCACACAACAGCTTTTTGTAGTAGTTATGACCCTTGCTACTCCAAGTGTGCCGAGTTGAGGAAGATTCTAGGCTAAATCAGAGGATGAAGTGAAAGAGATCTGTGATGAATTACTACGTGTGCTGTGGGCACATGAATAGGTTTTGGTGGTCCTTATGCCACGCAGCTGGCGTCTCAATTCTTGCCAATGTTTCAGTCTCCTAATGGAATTCTTCTCTCTCCGCCTGCCCCTTAAATGTTGGCATCACCCCGTGTCATGCCATACCTTTCCCTTTGTGACTACCACTTCAGTTGCATCAATTGACTCAATCACCAATGCCAGACACTTCGGAGTCATTCTCAAATTCTAGCTTTCCCATTACCCTGCATAGTCAATCAGTCAAAAGTCCTGTTGATGTGATGCAGACAATATCTCTGAGATCTGTCCTTTCTCTTCTTTTTCTCTACCAGTAACTTTGTTCAGATTCATATCATTTCTTACCTGGCTTATTGCCACAGGCTTCTAATGGGTCTTCCAGCTTTTTATCTTGATCCCTGCAATCTATTCTCCCCAGTGCTATCAAATGTGAATCTTTCTGAAACAGAAATCTGATATCACTGCTTTGCTTAACTTGCCACAATGCCTCTTTATGACTCTTGCCTAAAGGAGCATCTCCTTGGTTAGCTCATAAAAGTCTTTCTGGTCTGTCCCTTGCCTACCTCTACAGGCTTTCTTCTCATCATTTACCCCTAATGCTCACTCTTTTTTTTTTTTTTTTAGGCACATCTGACCACTTTCAGCTCCTTAAACATTGATAACATACTGTCTCTTGCCTTCAAGACTTTGTACTTGTAATTCCTCCTTACTGGAACCCTCCATCTTTTGGTTGTCTAGCTAACCTCTTCATACTTTCAAGAATGCACCTCGGGCTTCCCTGGTGGCGCAGTGGTTGAGAGTCCGCCTACCGATGCAGGGAACACGGGTTCGTACCCCGGTCCGGGAAGATCCCACATGCCGCGGAGCGGCTGGGCCCATGAGCCATGGCGGCTGAGCCTGCGCATCCGGAGCCTGTGCTCCGCAACGGGAGAGGCCACAACAGTGAGAGGCCCGCGTACCGCAAAAAAACAAAACAAACAAACAAACAAAAAAAACGCACCTCAAGGGGAATTCCCTGGTGGTCCAGTGGTTAGGACTCTGTGCTTCTACTGCAGGGGGCCCAGGTTCAATCCCTGTTCAGAGAACTAAGATCCTGCAAGCTATGCGGTGTGGCTAAAAAAAAAAAAAAAGCATCTTAAATACCTACTCCAGGAAATGTTCTTTGAACAAAGCCCCTTACAACGTGTATTAAATATCAATATTTCTGCAAAATCCCACTCCTAACTCTTATATATATAATTTATTTATTTATTTATTTTATTGAAGTATAGTTGATTTACAATGTTGAGTTAACTTTCTCATAGAACTTCACACATTGTTTTGTAATGGTCTCTTCACTTGTCTGTCTCAGTCTTTGAGTTCACTCAGAAGCAGATGCTGACACAAGAATTTGAGTACAAATAGTTTATTAGGAAGCTGAGTCCAGGCAACTCTGGTAGGGGAGTGGAGAAATGAGTCAGGGGAAGGAGGAAAGCCAATAAAATCATCATACAAGTTACCATTTTGGCAACCAGAACATAAATCAGCTGAGGAACTCTGGAAATCAATGTCAAACATATGTCTCAGTTGTTTCAAATGGAGGGTGAGGGAGCTGATTATTTATACACCAATATCCACTCATCACTGTTTTGAGGGGCTATTGCTAATGGTACGAGAGTGTTGGTGGACAGGAGATAATTCCAGGGCACCATCAGCCTGCTGTGTACATAAGCCCTTAGCAAAAAGATGAAGATACTATGAGTTAGAAGTTAGGCTGGTGTGCACAGAAATATAAGGCCTGAGAGAATATGGACAGAAACTGACAGCCCACGCAACTACTTGTATAATAACCTACTTGAGAACTAGGGCCAGATAACTGAATGCTTAATGTTAAAATATTAACTTCTCCAATGTAGCACATATGGTAAAACTTAAGTAAATATTGCAGTCCAGTTTTGTCTGACTTCAAATTCTGAACTCCTTTGTTCACACCAGACAGCCACCCGTCCCAACACAAAATAGGAGAGAGGATGAAAATGAAGAGTGTAAAAAGAAGCTTACTATATAAAACAGGTACACTTGGGTGCTTTAGGGATGCTAAAATGTGCTTAGAAAATTTCAGTTCAGCTTATTATGTGCAAGGAACTAGGTTCTTTCCTGTGGGATCACAAGGATTAAGAGACAGCCTCATTCTTCAGTATCTCACAATCATTTATGTGTGTTTGTATTTGTATATATGAGTGGGTAAGTGTGTGGGGGGTGTTATAGTAGGCAGGCAGATATGCCAGTTCAAGAAAATTTTCAAGAAAAAGATGCCCACTCCACCAATCCAATTTTTTTTTTTAATCTTTTAATGCTTCACCATGGACATAAACACTTTTCTGGGATGAAATTGCTTATCAGGGGTAAACCATAGTACAGTGAAAAGAGCAGTCAATCAGGTGTCAAAAGCCATGGATTCTAAGCTTGACTTTGCATCAAGTTGCTGTGTGACTTTGGATTCATACTGATTTTCCTGGCCTCAGTCTCCTTATCTGTGGAATGGAGTGGTGGTGAAGGGACTTTATTATTTTAGGAGCTGTAAGGTGACTTCCAGATTTATAGCTGCCATGCCATGCCTGAAAACAAGCTGTAAGCCAG
This sequence comes from Delphinus delphis, assembly GCF_949987515.2. Lineage (NCBI taxonomy): Eukaryota > Metazoa > Chordata > Mammalia > Artiodactyla > Delphinidae > Delphinus > Delphinus delphis. The sequence goes on along the minus strand of NC_082687.1, from coordinate 89,707,117 downwards.
GCAGTGTCAAATGAATATGTTTTCATTTCGTTTTTTCCAAAATGAGTTTTGTGACGGTTTAGTATTTACTTTTTCAAAGAATCTTTGCGTTTTCCTTGTAATGATTAAAGGTAACTCACTGATATTCCAAAGAGGACATTTGTTAAGCTTTTATTTCACAGTATAACCCCTTGCACATTAATAGTCAGAAAACTAAGACTTAAATAAATAGAAATGACTGTTTGTCCCAAGGATTAAAGGAGAACAAGTTTGTTATTGTCAAATAGATTTCACAAAGAATATTAGAAGGCCATGCATAAGCTTTATAATAGGACAGAACAAGTTCAATTTTCCAAATTAAGGCCTCAGAAGAGAAAGCTTAATATATAAATAATATACATTTTTAGAGTACATATATTAAATTATAATTAATTATGTGTACATTTATATAGGGTATAAAGTTTTTAAATAAAAGAATACACAGATATGTAAATAAATACACCCAACAAGACGAGATTCAAATATGGCATCTTATGTTTGTCTGGCTTCTTTCAGATCAGAGAATAGCAATAAATATCTAGTAGGTTCCCCAAAATACTGTTGATTATTTATTGAGTTTTTTCTGCTGTTAGGAGCTCCCCCCCAAAAAAAAAAACTTTCTATAGTAGGTTCACAACCTTTTAATTTCTTAGCATCTTGAGTTGAAAACAACTCAAAAATGAAAAACACAGAATTAGTCCCCAGAATAAGAGAAGGTATGTACATGAAATTATCTATATTATATATTAATTGTATATTTAATATATTATATATGTTATATATATGTTAATACATATTATTAAAAATGTATTAGAGGTGTTAAGATTGCTCTCATGTTAAGAGCCAATCTTATGTGAGGTCTACTCCCCAACCTGTTTTCTGAAGTTGCATTTCTTTCTCAGAGATGCTCAATAATCATTATGTTTTAATTGTAGTACGAGGCCCCAGCCGGAGGCTACATTTTGGTTCCTTTGGCAGAGGAAGCCCTGTCTGGGAGAAATAAAGTTTGGGAGAACATAAACATGGCTGCTGAGGCACTAATTTCTGCCTTGGACCCTAGAATTCTGTTTAAGCCTTAGGAGAGAGGAAATGCAGACAGAAATCTAAGACAGTGTTTTCACGTGCTACTTCCTCTATTGAGGAGAGCCCTTCCACAAAATCCCTGATCTCCTAGGTAAAATTATGCATAATTCAGGTTTAAGCTTTTGGGGTCACTTACTATGGGAAAGATTTCCCTACATCCTTCCCAACTTCTGATCAGAACAGATATTTATGTCATTCACTCTGTAGCTCGCTACACTTCTTCATAGTACTCATCACATTAATAATTGACTCTTAGAAGTCTTTCTCCATGACAGCAGCAACCAGGCTTATCTTGTTCCCTGATATATCCTTAGAATCCAACATGATGCTAAATTATGTTTGTTGAATGAATGATGAATGGTCTAAGCCTGGCCCAAAGAAGAAACCCTATCAATTGAGTATCTAATTAATCTTTGGCCATTTCGAAAGCAAGGAGGTCACTAACTTGCAAGTAGGTCATTTTGATTTTGAATATTTTATAATAATAGAAAGCAAAGGAAAATATAAAACAAGACCACCAGGAAATAAATTTTATAACAATTTAATTGGCAAAAATTAAGTCTGTTAATACCAAGTGTCTGATAGATTATAAATCAACATGATCTCAAACACATTGCTTGTATAGACATATTGGAAGACAAGTTGGCATTATCTCTCATGGCCCAGTAGTTCCACTCTTACATATAGACCCAAGAGAAATACTTCCACATTTACCATAAAAGGCATGTATGAGAATGTCCATAAGAAGTATAAAAGCAAAAGACTGGAAACAACTAAATGCCCACTAGTAGGACAAACAATAAATAAATAAATTATAATAAATATATATATATAATGAAATATTAAACAGCAGCAAAATAAATAAACTCAGCTACATACAAAAACATGAATGAATTTCAATAATAGGATACTGAGCAAAAATGTCCCAGATGACATGCTGAAAAATACCCTTTACTGTAGTTAAAATTAGGACCTAAAGTAAACACATATACTTGAGGTATATCTGTGTACATAATAATATAATTCTAAGAAACAAAAAAAATGATAAACACAAGACCCAGGATAGTTCTTACATCAGAGAGTGGGCAAGTCAGAGGACAAGGAGAGTGTTTCAAGTCTTAGGTTGGATACTGCGTTCACAAATTTTCATTATAATACCACTACAATTGGATGCATGAATTCATGCATGAGTAGATGAATAAACCAGCAAACAAATAAGCAAACAAGCAAATAAGTGAGTGAATATACTACTATTCACAATCCAAATGTACCAAGGTTTGTGGTTAACACCATTTTGTGCATCTGAAGTCCATTAATACTTAGAGCAAATTATGAGAGATGACTTTTTTTTTTTGCCACGGCCCACGGGCCCAGCCGCTCTGCGGCACGTGGGATCCTCCTGGACTGGGGCACGAACCTGCGTCCCCCGCATCGGCAGGCGGACTCTCAATCACTGCACCACCAGGGAAGCCCGAGAGATGACATTTTTTTACTTTAATTGCCAAGATTTGATTATTTTACTGACAGAGACCAAAATCAAATACCAGTCTTTCAAACAAGCAGAAAAATTCCTGAAACATGATCTTATTCTGTTCTTTTGGTTCATTCATCCATTTATTCAACCTCATTCTAGAAATATTTACTGAGCATTACTATGCACTGGCAACTATATTCAGTATACTGCCATCAAGAAGTTAAAAAACCCAACCCCTAAGACACAAACTAAGGTTCAATCCCAGAATCAGAATAAACCAATAATTATTATAATGGTAAATGCTTCAAAAGTAGCAGTAAATCATATCTACTGTGGGAGGATTCTCAGTGCTTCCAAAGTGAAACTCAAAGATTGAAACTAATCTTGGTTATCTGAGGAAACTTCTCAGGTGAAAGGACATTTGAATGGAGACCTGAAGAATTCATAAAAGATATTTAGGTGAAAAGGAAAGTATTTCAAGTAAATAAACAGAATGCTAGAACAGCTGGAAATGAGAATGACTCATTAAATGAGAGAATGACTCATTAAATGAAATAAAGTAAGTCTGGTATGGTCAGAGACAATGAGAAGAATAGCAAGAGATGAAATCGGTGAGGTAGGCTTAGTCACATTGATGAAAGCCTTGAAAATTATAAAGTCTGAACCATACCCAGGAGAAATGGAAGTCCATTTAAATTTTACAGCAGAAGTATTGTAATAGTGGATTTCCACTTCTTAAAGATCTTACTTTCTTATAGATGAGGAAAGAATTGGAAGAGGGACAGGAGTGGAGGATAGAAGATCAGTTAGGAAGCTCTTTCAGTGTTTTATGGGAAGGATGACAGATGCTTTGATTTAGGGAATTGTGATGGAAACAGGAAAAAGTAGTCAACTTTGAGAGATATATCAAAGGAAGAATATATAGAACTTGGTTTCTGATTAAGATTATTCTTTACTTTTGTTGTTCTCTTATTGTTTTAGTCTGATATACATCATATTTCTATTTATTTATTTATTTTGATTTATGGCTGCATTGGGTCTTCGTTGCTGCATGCGGTCTTTCTCTAGTTTTGCTGAGCAGGGGCTACTCTTCATTGCAGTGTGCGGGCTTCTTATTGTCGTGGCTTCTCATTGCAGAGAACGGGCTCTAGGTGCATGGGCTTCAGTAGTTGTGGCTCATGGGCTCTAGAGCACAGACTCAGTACTTGTGGCGCATGGGCTTAGTTGCTCCATGGCTTGTAGGATCTTCCTGGACCAGGGCTCAAATCCGTGTCTCCTTCATTGGCAGGTGGATTCTTAACCACTGTGCCACCCGGGAAATCCCCATAAGTGTTTCTTATTTACCATGCTTAAGATTCACTGGTTTTCCTGTGTCTCAGTGTATTAGCTGCTGTAACAAATAACCCCCAGAGTCATTGATTTAACATACTACAAGTATTATTTCTTGCTCATGCAAATTTCAATGCAGATGTTCCTGGGGAGTGGCTTTCCTGGGCTGTTATCCTCTAAGGAAGAACTCTGAAATCCAGGTTTCTTCAAGTTTGACATGATTTCATCACGTTTAGTGGAGAGAGAGAGAAATGGGGAATGGGAAATGTGCACCTACTTGTAACTATATAAGTCAGTAAGTGCCCATTTCATTTTTTTTTTTCTGCTTACATTCTTTTTCTGAGAACTAGTTGAATGGCTCTCCTAAATGCAGGGGGGCTTGAAAAACTAGTTTACTGTGCCAAGAGCAGTCTCCCACACTGAGAATTAGAATCTTTGAGCATTTCACAGCTATTAACCCTTCAAATATTGTCTCTAGCTCATTCTTTGTATTCTCTCCCTCTGAAACTCCATTTAGAAGCATATGACCTCATTACCTTCCATATTTTAAAACAATCTTTCATATTTGACACCTCTGCTCCTTTGTGCTGGATCTTAGGTATTTTTTTTTCAGGTTTCTCCCAGGTTACTAATTCTCTCTTCAGCTGTGATTAATCTTACATTTCACACTTTTACTGAGGTTTTTAATCTTAATGATTATACTTTTTTATTTTGAGAATTTCTATTTTTTCAACTCTGCTTTTGACAGTCTAACTTCTTGTTATGTTTCAATTCTACTTTTTATTTATTTTTTTAAAATGCTTATTTAAATTTTGTGGCTGGGAATTTCAGTATCAGAAGTTCCTGGGAAGTCTACTTCTATTATTGGTTGATTCTTCTGACTTTTATTCTGGTGGCCTGTTTCCCTTTGTGTTATTAATTTTGAATTACAAATTCTTGTCCAAATGGTTGGGCTTTATCTGGAGAAATTCTGCAGGCGTTTTATTAGAGCACATTTTTCCAGAGAATATCTATGTTTGCTTCTGCTTGACACACTAGGGTTCTACTAACCTGAAATCATTTTGAATTCATTATTTTTTAGCATATAGTTTGTCAGATCATATAAATAGTACAAATAATTCCAACTCCACTTAAGGGATGGCTTGATTTTAATAAATTCTCAAGAGAAACTTTTGTGTTCATCTAAGTCTGAGCTAAAATATATGTTTCCTTTGTTTCTCCCTTTCCTTTCAGGCAGATATTTTTTCTTCTGGTCCATACTTTCACACGGCCCCGTAAGGACTCTGGCTTCTAATTCTAAATCCTTAGCTTGAGTGAGCCCAGCATCACTGAAACACAAGTCTCTGGGTGACAGAAGATTTATACATGCAGTCAGGGTAGGTATAGCTTCATCACCCCACTTATTTTCTTATTTTCAGCTTCTTTTATGATCTTGTCCCCCTAAAGAAACCTCTTTTTACTTGCAAGCTCAGCTATGTATTTTTAAAGATGATTATTATATTACAATTCAATACTCCTAGGTGTTTCATAGCAGAAAACTTTTTGGGTATCTAGTTAGCCACGTTTTCAGGTGTGGCAGTTCCTTGTAACTAATCAGATAGATAGAAAATCCTCATATATATACTTCCACAGTTTCATTTATATTGCTGACTGCTAAAGCTATGTGTTTTTCTATTTTTCTAAACCACTGACTAGTGTTCCCAATTTCATCACAGTTACCTCAAACTCATTATATTTAAAATAGTATGCCTTGTCTTCCTCTTTTCCCACTTTGATTCTCCCGGATCTGGTTTTTGCCTGACTCTCACATCTCTTTCTCAGTTAGGTCCATGAGAGCAAGCTCAGGTCTGCCACATTCTTTGAGGTTATCTAGACTGAGCACTATGTATTTCCAGCAATCTAAGTGCCACCATCCAATGAAAATCATAATTAAGCCATATTTCCTAATCTTAGGATCAATAACTCATTGCTAATGAAAGAGCATTAAAGACACCCCTACACTGTGAGTTAGCCCAAAACACTGAGTTAAGTTTTCTCTTAGTATTCATTGGTAATACTGGGTGGGGATGCAGACAGAGGTACCCCTTTATTTCAAAAAGGACCATTGGTACTGACAAAGGGAAGTGACAACAATGTGGGAGGTGATAGTAATGTCACATTCTAGCAGAAATGTCAAGGTCAAGTCACAAGGCAGAAAAGCAGCAGATTCAGGGTAGTTGGTAGGGATGAGGTCGGCACTAGTAGCTTTATCAGAATTTGAATGGCTGCCAACGAAATCACATGAGGTACTTGGGACTCTGCCTGAAGACAGAGGGAGTTAGAATGCTTATATATTAGAAATTACGTTGAATGGAAACTCAGAGCCACAGACCATATTTATGACTATCACGGATGTTCTCTTTCAGGCTGGAATAATAAGAGTTATCTAAATATTACTCAAGTACACGTCAAGAGGAAAATTGTAATATAAATAAATAGAGTAATACAAATAAGTGCTGTAAGAGTATAGAGAGATGGAGATGTAATTGTGGGTCCCTGAGAACAGAGAAAACTGATGCATTTTGGCCATTTCAATGAAGAATTAAATTACATGCATATAAAAAAACGTGGTTTGGGATTTCTCACACTGAGACAATTTGAAATGGTTATTCAAGGTAGGATTTTCCTAAAACAACAGTATTAGGATAGACATCATTATTTTGTAGTAACCAAAAAAAAAAAAACGGGCGGGGGGGCTTCTCTGGTGGCGCAGTTGTTGAGAGTCCGCCTGCAGATGCAGGGGACATGGGTTCGTGCCCTGGTCCGGGAGGATCCCACGTGCCGCAGAGCGGCTGGGCCTGTGAGCCATGGCCACTGAGCCTGTGTGTCCGGAGCCTGTGCTCTGCAAAGGGAGAGGCCACAACAGTGAGAGGCCCGCGTACCGCCAAAAAAAAAAAAAAATTCAAAGTCTCAGTGGCTAAGCTCAACAAAGTTTATTTTTCATTCAGGCAAAGTCCACTGCAAGTCTAGCACCTTTTTAAGGGCAGCTTTTCACAACAGAGCTGTTTTTTCAATTCTCTGTAGGATGATACATATGATCATCATTCTAGATGCGTAAGAGAGAAGTCAATTTGCCCTCACAAATTAGGGCTTAACTGTCTCTTGAGGCCTCAACTGTAGGGCAACTGTCCTCCACTTACTAAGGCAGCCATCTAGGCTGAGGGAGATCCCATCATCCTATGCCTGTGTAGACACATGATCTACTCAGTCAATGTGGTAGAGGAAGAAGAGACAGTTGGAAAGGTATTGACCAGCTCTTTTCTACTTCTGCCCAGAAATTCACATGTTTTACCTGACCACAGCCAGTGGCCAGATCTAGTCTCATGAATTCCTCCAATTGCATGATGACTGAAAATTAGAATGAACCAGATATTGGTGAACACTAGTAATGTCTACCAAAACAAATTATGGTGATAGTTAGGAAATAATGAAGTCTGGCTTGGATTTGAGCAAGGAAAAAAATCAGATATTGAATGCTTTTTAAAAGAATCATGAGAAGAAAATTCTTTAAAGATAATGTGATTTTCCTACCAACAGAGAGAAGGCAGTCTTAGGATTTTATATGATGGGAATAAGTAATATGGCTACAAACTACTAAAAATACTTTGTGAAACCACATTTTTAGAATTAGTATATAAAATGTCAATTTAAAAATACATTCCTTGTGGAGTTACTGATCAACAAGTATAAAGTCTCAGTTAAGCAAGTAGTAGGGTTCTAGAGATCTGCTGTACAAAATTGCACCTGCAGTTAACACCTGCAGTTAATTGTACTCTTAAATTTTGTTGAGGGATGATCTCATGTTAAGTGTTCTTACAACAACAACAAAAAAAAGAAAGAAAGAGAAAAAAATTGGAGGATATATGCCAAAATATTGTCAATGTTTATTACTTCAATGATAGGATTAATTTTCTTCTAGTTCCTCTGTATTTTCTAAATTTTTGACAATGTTTATGTATTTGTACATATATAATGTATGTAACACTACAATGTATATGTATTTCTATGACGTATATGTATTACTTTGCAAAGTAAATATATATATATGAAGAAATAAGAAAATATATTCTTGATTCAAACATTAGAAGTGTGCAAAAATCTTTTAAAATATGGTCTAAAAGTTGGCTTTATTTTAAAACTTTGAAAGTTACATTGATATTTATGCATTAGAAAACATAAATATTATAAAATATAAAGTGAAAATATCTTCCTGTTTGATCATGCTATGTGGCAGTTCCATTTCTAAAATATGGAAAGTTACGATTTGTGCGAGTGTGTGACTTACCAAAGATCGTACAATGAACACACAACAAAGTCTGATGAAAATCTCAGTTAATTTTGACACAAAAATCTTTGCTCTTTTCATTATAACATATATGTGTATAGAGTAAATTAAAATATGTAATTACTTTTTGTAATTGAAAAATGCTGTTCAAATTAAATGATGTACATAGATGCACTTCAAAAATTCTTAATACTGTATTAAAGACAAATGTTATTCACTTTTTCATATATTCCTTCATTACTAAGGAGCCTAATGGTATATGAGAAGTCAAACACAAAATATTCCCTGGTTTCTCTCTTTCCATTTCTTTTCTCTATTTATTCAGTCTTAAATCCAAGTTCAGCAATGATATTTCTTTACGGTCCCAAGATGTCTGCCTGCACCTCCAAGGGCTACTACACCCTTTGTATATATGCAGAAAAGCAAAGTGTACCTCTTCTCTCAACCATGGAACCAAAAAGTCCAAAAAGTCTTGGACTTCATTTTGATTGGCTCTTAGGTCATGTACTCATCCCAAAATAATTTTGCTGTGGCCAAATGGCTAAGATTTTACAAGGCCCACCTCTATGACAGGATAGAAGTCAGCTTCTCTGAGGCATGTGGGCTGTGAGGTGCAAGAATTAATATCTGAGCCAAAAGTAGGGTACTGTACCAAGAACAGGGGAATGGATGCTAAGTAGCCCGAAGTGGCCAACTTTAGTAATACAGGTATACCGTGATGAGGACCTAGACTATGCCGAGACTGTGACAGGGAAAGTGGGAAGACAGTGATAATTAATGCACTGGTTTTGATGATGGCTTGAAATAGGAAACAATATAGACACTGGACTTAGTGATTGATAAAGAGCATTTGAAAGCATAAAAGTTAGGGAAGATGACCATGTCCATTTGCAGATTGTCAGATATGTCACTTTGAAGACTCTTGAACAAGAGAAGAGGTAGCAATAATGCCCTCACTGGCTTATCATTTTTAAAGTCAAATGTCAATTTTCTAAGTAGTTGAGGTTTGCAAGTGACAGATTGTGTAAACTATTTTTAATATAAATCATTATAAAAATGAATTATTCACCTACTTGTCTTCCTAAAAAGAGTTGTATTTATATGTAATTTAAATCTTTCTCCATGATTTTGGGCCACCATTTCTAAGAGAAAAGGACCTTCTAAGAGACAGGATATCCTCTACCCTGTTTTGTTTTCCTTTTATTTCTTCTGTCTTGCTATAAGGCATCAGCTTTCTCTTTTTGCACCTGTCTCATGCAGTGTCCTGCTCTCCTACTTTTCTGCCTCTAATATGGTACAAAAGGGAAAAAAAAAGCCATGCTTGTTGAAATTTTTTTGTTAAACCAGTCAATAGGCAGCAAATTAGGGTCAATAAAGACTGGATTTAGGATTGGGGCTATAGAGGGCTTCCCTGGTGGCACAGTCGTTGAGAGTCCGCCTGCTGATACAGGGGACACGGGTTCGTGCCCCGGTTCTGGAAGATCCCACATGCCGCCGAGTGGCTGGGCCCGTGAGCCATGGACGCTGAGCCCACATGTCTGGAGCCTGTGCTCCGCAACGGGAGAGGCCACAATAGTGAGAGGCCCGCGTACTGCAAAAAAAAAAAAAAACAAAAAACAAAAAACAAAAAAACACTGTCGAGATGTAGGAAATCAACTTTAAAGTTTATGGTAGCCTAATGCACCATTTTCTCTGATCTACATGAATGCAAATATCACAATTTTATTAAGGTAGAAATTAAAACAAAGGTAGGCTGAGGAGTCATTTTATGGAGAGATTTAATGCCAAGTACACGTTGAGTCTCCTTTCCCTTTATCTGGTTTTCTATGCTTCCCCTATCCACCAGTCCAGTCACAGGATAATTCTTGAACTTCAAAGTACATCAGAATCATCTGGGGAGTTTGTTAATAATCCAGACTCAGGGCCCACTCAAGAGATACTCTGCGGCTGGGTATTACACTTTAAAGAACTTTCCAGGAGATTCTGACTAATGCATTCATTTGTCAAATCAGTCATTCATTCAACAAATATTTATTAAGCATTTAATATGTACCAGGCACTGGAATATAGTAATAAACAAAGCAGGTGAAACTCCCTGATTTTCCCTTGGGATGGGAGTATAGGAAGAAGTGACAGTTAAAAATATATAAATATAGTGTATTTAAAAATTGTAAGGTTGCCTTGCATATTGCCTCGCATTCAAGTTCTCCCACGTTAAGTAGTATTTTGTCATCAGTGGGATGGTCCTGAACAAGTATTTTATATTCTCATGCACTAAGTATAAAATTCACCATCACAACACTCTGTGAATGCAAAGTTCAAAGACTTACTTTTCATTATTTCTCTACGTCTGAAATAAACTTAGTTCTCAAGGCTCTATTTCTCCCACTGACTTAAAACCGAATTTTGTCAATTCACGGTCAGTTTGGGAACTTCCACTTTAAATGAAATCTCTCTTTCAGGATTCTCCTGTCTTTCTTTTCTTTCCCTAAACTCTGTAGCAGGGTGTACCTATTATCCTGGCAAAAATGGAGGGTTGTGTTCATTTTGGTTGCCTCTGGGTGAAATTTGTATTCTTTGAATCAGCAAAGCTGGGTGAGGAGATCACTTTCTTCCCCTGCTGGCTGGGCTCCTGCTCCGGCTGACACTGGCTCTCTGAGATGCAAATCTCTGTAAATTTCATCTCGCACCAGGCATGAGTTGTTCATCCCAAAACTGATCACAGCAAGCCCATGGGGCATCCACTGAATCTCAGTTTTAACCACCATCTCTGCCACTCTGGACATGCAGGAACTTTTGTTAAATACCTCCCTCAGGGCAAGTATTCTTAATAAAAAAGTATGGAGGTGATCATTTAACTACAAAATAGGAAAGAATAATTCTTAGAGAATACTTTTTGAAGAATATCTTAATAAATTGTCTGAGTCAGTGATATTGATACTTGGAATATCCTCTGGGGTGTTTCATAAAGTAGGCCAGGCTATCCTTTGTGAAGGGAACTCATGCAAGTTTGGTGCTCTGAGTAACTACTATTATGTTATTATCTTTGAGGTGACATTCCCCAGTGCTGTTGGAAATAGTTTAATTTAAAGTTTATTTTATGTTGCAGGTATGAATAATTTTCAGACCTTATTCAAAAAGAGAAAAAGAAAAGTTGTATTTTTGAGATCCATCGGTAAGTACAGATTATACACCAATGTAAATAGACAAAATTGTTATGTTTATTTCTCTTCTGGTGAATATAGTTAATAAATAAAGTACAATAAGAAATATTAATTGATTTAGGTGTATCTTAAATGAACTTATTTAAAGCCAGACAAGCTAATTTTTTTTTTCCATCAGTTTGAGTCTTTATCTGAGCTGAGAGTTCTGGAAATGTTTATACTCAGGCAGTGGCCTGAGATGAAAGTTTGCCTGTGAGTAGTTATAATTCACATTTGTATTTTTGAAAGCCCCTCATAAACTAAAGTCATATTAGTTACTGACAACCTAGTTAAGCAGTTCTCAAAAATAGAGTCTTGCGATACCTGTGGATCCTTGACACTTTTCAGAGCACCAAGAGGTCAAAGCTATTTTCATAATAGTACTAAGATATTATTTACCTTTTTCACTCTTATTTTCTCATGAATGAATTGTGGAGTTTTCCAGAAGCTGCATGAAATGTGATGATATTGCTTTGATGGTGAAAGGCATACACACATATATTCTAGTATTTTAAAATGTCTCTTTTAATTACTAATACAGTAAATATTGATAGATATAATCCACATAAACAAAAACTTTTGGGGATTCTCATTAATTTTTAAGAGTTTAAAATTTGATCAAAATGTTTGAGAACTGATGAACCTAATTCATTGAGTTGACATATCTTTTCCCCTTAAATTAACAGTGATCATATATTTTCTTTGGAGCTGGTAAACTCAGGGCTTGTTTTTGTTGTAGTTGTTTGCTTGTTTTTCTTTCTTTCCCACTCCATGTATCTTCTAGACTTTGTTGTTTTTCTCTAGCTTTTCTCCTTTGCCTGGTGTTTCAAAATACAAAACAAAAGTGGGATCTGACGAAGAAGTTCTTTTTCTGAGGAAGAAAATATAATAGTTATAAAAAAAATTTAAAGGTGCTGAATTATTAAAACAGAGATTTGGGTTAAGATGGAAACTCGCACCTATCAGGTAATATCATGAGATGTGAAACTGAGCATCAAATAGAACTTATATAGTAGTGTCTGGGTACTAACTAGCAAACTCTCCCACGCTTCACTTGAGGTGTACGAAGACATCACAGGAATAATGGAGATGGGAGGCAAGATGTCTTTGGGGAACACCGAGGTATTAAGCCCATCCAACCCCCCAGGGTGAGAGATGGGGTTCCTTCATCCTTCACCTCCAGTACTTAAATGGACGACTAAGAGCCTGATGGGAAACTCCTGCATTTTGAAGAGGATGTAATTAATGGTATCCGACTTTCGTAATAGAAATCTGGAAGACCTGAGATTGATTAACCACTGCTATCCTGCTGGATGGACCAAAGCAGAGATGTTCAAGATGAAGAAGAACCTTCACACCTTGGGGGAAGTATGTGTGAGTGATTCTACTGGCCCAGACATGAACATGTGTATGTCATATATATCATCTATTATACTATGGTATGCTGTATTATGAAGAAAACAAATCTTGATGATAGAGATTGAGTTTGACTGATGGAGACTTACTCCAAAACAGCTGGGCAGAAGACCAATATGAACAGGTAACATTTCAGTTAAACTATGAATAACAAGAAGGAGTGAGCCATGAAATGATCAATGCAAAGAACATTCCAAGCGGAGTGAATAGCCAGAATACGCATGGGTTCTGCATGTTCAGACTCTGGTCTTTGAAATCCACTGAGGCTAGAGCCCAAGCTGACTTGTGCAAGATGAGATTGGAAATGGAGGCAGGGACCAGATCATGCAGGGTCTTATAAGCCAAGGTAAGACCACACAGTTCTGCTGATGTATTCTTCATGCTTTCTGTAAGTGCTACAATAATTTTCCAGACCCTCAATAAATTGGAGGTTCCATATTCTTTTTTATTTTAGAGTTTTCAAGGAAAGTCATGGGAGCTATAATTTGATGGGTTATGGAAAGGCTGAGAGTGTCTGCCTCTTAAGTTTTATTAATATCTAGTTAATACCATAAAGTCCTCTAATAATGGTCCAAAACATTAATTTTAGCAAAGGCTGTATTCACTACATGAATGCCCCAAGTTGCAGCAGAGATTTGGGACCAGGTTTTATAATTCTTAATCTATTTTTATTTCCCTGATCACCATATTAACTCTTGATTTTAATAATGCTTCTACTAGAAAGCATCCCGTACATTTGGCTGGTACATCCAGTTTAGAAAAATTAATCCAAGTCAATCAATTTCCTTGGTAATATCATGACTATAACTTTATTTTTTATATTGAAACTCTTCTATATAATCTTTTTGAAGGATCTGAAGCATTCTTCATTTGGTATTATTTTATCCAATCAACAAATATCTCTTATCTATTCTTTCAGGTGATATTAAATATGTATTAAGTATACATTAAAAGATATATATCAAATAAATATAATATAATATAAAATAATATATAATAAATATAATAAATATAAAAAAACATTATACAATAATCTAGTATAATGGTATAAAGATCAAGGATACTATAGCTAATAAAACCTGTAGAAAATTGAGAGACAATGGAACATCTTCCTTCAGGAGGAAAAATTTGAACTTGGCCTTGAAGGAATGATAGGAGTTGGATTAGGAGACTGTGAGGTAGATGAAGCATGTAGGCATGAGTTGATATAAAGAGTGAAGATGAAATCACATGAAGCTTATTTTGGAACACTGAGAATGTCAATTTGGAACACTGAGAATGTCAATTTGGAAAGATGAATATATTAGTGAAAAGAATTGTGAGTAATAAGAAAATTGGAAAGGGTGTTTCAAGCAGAAATAAGTTATCTTCCCCAATTTAACTATGGATGTGACAGAACATTTAGAAGTTACTCTGAAGAAATATTTTGGATCTGCTTGGAAATTCCTCCTTTTTAGTAATATGTCAGTCACCATGAACAGCCTTTAAAATACTCAATCAAGATTTCCCATTTACCTGTGACCTTTCAGAGAAGCATGTTCACAAAATAACATTTAAAAGATTATGGACCATACTGCAGAACTAGCAAAATTTTGTGGGATGATCATTTTAGTCCAACCATTATAAAGTCACGATTCAGCTTTGGAATTCACCAGAATTATTTATAATTGCCACAGATATTAACAGCTGCTCTCATGGCAATTCATCATTAAATGTCACATGGGGATGAAGAAATCTTGTTTTCTTTAAAGTCAACCTATATCTCTTTAAACCAACATTTTTGATTTGACAGAAAACCCTATAACATTGTCACAAATTGGAAGAAAGCAATACTTTTAAATTTAGGGTCCAACTCTCAGAGCTAGATTTGAAGGGACAATCACACACAGCTCTCTACCTGTGTCTTGCCTCAATTCTTGGCAATGCAAAGTTTAAGCACTATTGTATCTCCTAATATTCCTGCTGAAAATTAGTTCCACTTGTTTTGTCTTACAAGGAACATTAATGTTGCTTTCAGCTTTGCTCTCCTTCAACTCTTTCTCTATACTTTCAGCAGAATGGTCTTTCTGAAATCTGAGGCAAATACAGATCTGATTATGCTATATCTTGTTTAAAATCTTCCAGTGATTCTTGATTCTTTTCAGGAAGAAGGTTCGACTGATCATGGCAAAAGAGATCACCTCACTAGCTTTTAGATTTCAGCTTATTTATTACATCCTCAGGGAGGCTTTCCCTGATCTCTTCAACTAGGTGAGTTTCACAGCACCCTGCAGTTTTAGCACTTATCACAATTGTAAATGTACACCTGTGGCTGTGATAGATAAAATGTCTGTTTTCTTCACTAGAGTGCAAGTTCTATGAGGACAGGAACAAAATATGCTTTTTAAACCCATTCCATCCTTAGCCACTATCACAGCACTTTGACAAACTGAAGAAACTCAATACATAGTTATTAGTATTGTTATTATGATGTTTCATGAGTGAGTGAGTGGATGAACCTATGACATGTGCAAAAACTATAGTCATCACCTATTACATTCACAGAATCATAGTGTGTTTGGGAAAAAAAGTACTTTTGAAAACTTTTATTTTAAAACTCTCATTAGTTAGGGAAATTGAAGCCTAGAAACCAAATGACTTGCTCAAGATTGTACAGTTAATCACAATGACAGAACTGGACTTAGAATGTAGGTTTTCACTACTGCTCTGAACTCTTTTTATTATGTTATAGCTCCTCTCATCTAATATCCTCATTCCAAAAGTGCAAGCTCTGAGCCAGAATTGCAGGGAATTAGTGCAGGAGTTGGGTGGCTTCAGTGTCTCCACACTCCTTTATACTCAGGGACTATCAAGCAAATATTTGAATGTTGGTGGTCTGGGAGAGTGGTTTTTGGCTTACTGACTTCATGGTTCCAGGAACTCTTACCCTATGCTTTATTAGTCTAGTCATTCCTAATGTACATATATCATGGTCATGGAAGAACTAGGAAACTGAGTCTGAATAGAACAGGGAAATATCCATACTTCCAGCCAAAGAGCTAAACGGTCAGGTCCAGTGATGGTAATCCCAGTCCAGGCTGTTCACATACAAAGAGCAACAGCCATACATGAGAACTTGGACCTATTAATTCACATCTTCAGCTTTAGTTTATCCATCTTTAAATCCATTAAGGATGTTCTTAATTCTAAGATGCTTTGATTCTGAAAATGTTTCAAGAAATTCTCTTCCTCATCATTGCCTTATTTTTTTTTTAACTTTGCCTTTTCTGTGTCAATTTCCATAAATTTGTTGCCTCTTAATTATAGCAGTGGAGCTCAGTGTGAAGGAAACACCACACAATGAGTCCCCCATTCATCATAATGTCCCATTACTGCGAGGGTCAGATCACCTAATGTCTTCGCTCCCTTGGGTAGCTCAGGGTTACCCCTAGGTAGTCAGGTAGAGTAGCAGGTTGGCCATTTAATCTCACCCCATTCTCCATTTCACTCCCTTTCTTGTGAACACAAAAGAACTTTAAGCGATCTATCCAGCGGCATTGAAATGCCAACCTTAGTTGGTACTTTGAAAACTCAAAGCCTTTTACAAGATGAATAGCAAACTGTGGATGACAGCTCCTGTGGAGCCATTATTGAATTGCAGCCCTTATGACTGCATTACTTTGGATTTAGATAAAAGACTCCATACAAGACAAATGGTGGGAGGACATCAAACAAGATTGTGTCCATACAGTGACAGAAGCAATCCAATTGAAGAAGCTGTTGATTTCCCCAAGGCTCCATACTATTTCTTCCTGAGTAATTTATATTAAAGAAGTAAAGATTGTATATTCAACTTTTATTTATATTTTTCTCTAAAAATACGAATGTCCAGTTGTCAAGTCAAAGTCTCACTTCTCTTTGCTCTTGCCTGGAAGAGAAATACCGATATAGGAACATGTTAATTATTTTGTATTGTGTTTTATTTAACCACAATAGCAGTGTGTGTAAAGGTTATAGACTGAGAGTTACAATCTATAATGATCAGATAAAAAGATTAGTCAGCAAATCTATAGTTCCCTGTACCACCAACAGGAAGCTCGGTATATTCAAGGCAACAATGAGTACAAAGGGTACAGATAAACATCGGGCACCTTTATTTAGATGAAAACTAATTCTTGAGAACTTCCACTACCTCATTAATTATGTACCAAGCTTCAGAGGCTGAATTGGGTGAAGTATCATTAGGGGCTTTTGGAATGTGTTGAAAATGCTTCTGGCTCTATGAAAATTGTGTGAAATAAGAGCTTTTCTTTCTGTTGGTCTGGCAGATGTTCCCACAAACCCAGTTCCTCAAAGGCGCAAGGGTTTCATGGATAGAACTTGCACACATTTTTTATATCCTAAACCTTGGGAACAACAATGCACCAGGCTTTATCTTACGAAGTACCATCAACATTGTATAAAACAGAGATTTAAATCTTAATCTACTTAATAAAGAAATAGCACCCTTCATGTAAGTTTTATCCTAAAAAAGCTATGTTGACATCCTTTTTTCAAATTTAATTTTATGCTTTTGTGATGACACTGCTCTCGTGAACTTTTATACTAAGTGAGTCCTTTGCTTTTCCTGTTTTATTTGGGATTATCTACCTTTCTCTTACCCTTCCATTATGTAAAAAGTAATCTATTGATAAGTGGATTTGGATTCAGATTCGCTGAATTGTGAACTTTGAATAGAACCTTTGTTGTTGAATGGGGAGAGTTGTTTAAGATCTCTTTTGGAATTACATGTAACTTCATTCATTTGTATAACCACATGTTTTGAATGGGGACTCCCCTCTTAGCATCTTTGACTTGGAGTATTTTCCAAAATCAGACTCGCTCTCTTCTGGACAATTATTCAATTACTCAGGAATTCATCAAGATGAAAGCAGAATGTCATTTGTTTGGAATAGAGTCATGTAGAAGAACAAATTTCAATAACATAACAACTCAAAAATAGCTTCAGTGGTGTCTAATAGGTGATTCCTGCTTGACATCAATAATTAATATAAAAAAGGAAAGAAAAAGAACTGAAGAATTGACATAATTGAGCTCATAAGAACAGTTTGGTTCTCTTGAAGCCATCTTCAGATATTACTTTGTGTGGTTGCTTTTAGAAAATATTTTTCCATTCGAATTTTCCATGTTAGAATGAGCATATATTAATTTACTTCTTCTGGGTCAGAATATACCCTTAGATGTGCTCCTGCAACTCCCTCATACTGAATCTACTATGAAATACAGCCTATATTATGTTCCTTAAATGCAAAATTCCAGAATTGTGTGTATATGTGTGTGCTGTCAGTCTCTGGGAACTTGTAAACAAACCTAGCTTCTGCTGACTGTCAAAAAAGAAACTGTGCCACCTTTCCTGTTTCCTTTTGGATGTGTATTTGGGAACATGTTCTGTTCAGTGAGCTCACCTGGGCTGTGGCTATTTGCACAGCAATTGAACCACTGAAGAAGGTTCTGATTAGTTTTCAGTAGAACCAATCAGTGGCCTTCTGGCTGATTGGCTGAGACCTGGCGTACTAGCAATCCTATCGCACCTCAGGGCAGACTAACAGTTGTGACTGTAGTTTAATGAAACACTTTGACTTCAAATGTCAACTTAGCTGAAAACTCAATTCCTCTGTCTCCCTTCTCTCCCTTACTGTTTTCCTTCTGTTTCCCTCCCTCTTTCTTTCTTCCTTTCTTTCTTTCTTTCTTTCTTTCTTTCTTTCTTTCTTTCTTTCTTTCTTTCTTTCTTTCTTCCTTCCTTCCTTCCTTCCTTCCTTC
The DNA here is from genome assembly GCF_949987515.2 of Delphinus delphis. NCBI lineage: Eukaryota > Metazoa > Chordata > Mammalia > Artiodactyla > Delphinidae > Delphinus > Delphinus delphis. The sequence continues at coordinate 89,688,471 of NC_082687.1, read as the reverse complement.
CTTCCTTTCTTTCTTTCTTTCTTCCCTCCCTCCCTCTCTCTCTCTCTTTCTTTCTTTCTTTCCTTCCTCCCTCCCTCCCTCCCTCCCTTCCTTCCTTCCTTCCTTCCTTCTCTCAATGCCACTGTGACATTTCACACTCTACAAAGTAATTTCACACTCTGCCACTGCCATGCTTCAGGCCCTCATTGTTTCTTGTCTGGATTGCTACGGAAGGCTCATAACAGCTCTTGTTCCTCCCCTGACTGCCTCCTGCTTCCACCCATACAATTGCTATGCCCCAGTATTCCATCCTCCACAATATAGTCAGAGTGATCTTTCTAAAACACAAATCTGCTGACAACATCCTTCTGCTAAAAATACTGCCATGGTCCCGCACCTCATCTAGGGTAATGATCAGACTCCTTCACAAGGTATCCAGATCCTTGCCTGGTCTGGCCCTTGCTGACCTCCCTGGCTTTATCTCCCATGCTGTCGCATGTACACGTTGCCAGGTACACCCAGCCTTCTCACACATCCCTCTTTTACACTTGCTGTGCAATGTCCATCTTCCCTCCCTCATACCTTAACCTCACCTGACCTATTTGGCCTGGCTAATTCTCACCTCCTCATCAAGGCTTAGCTAAAGCATTATTTACCATTGAGATCTTCCAAGACTAACCTCCCAGGAGTGCTCTCCCCAAAACCCCCGTCTCACAAATACACACACACACACACACACACACACACACACACACACACATACACACTGTCCCAGACTGTGACATTATTCCTACCACAACATTAACTACACTGCTGCAATAACATTAATTACAATGTATTGGAATTGTTGATTTACTTAAATATCACTTTTTCTAGAGCCAGGATTCTTAACACTTTCATACCATGAACCCTTTGGCGATTTGATGAAGCCTGTAGACCCATCCTCAGAACCATGTTTTTAAACACATAAAGCAACAAAAAAATTTGATTACAAAGAAAAAATTATAATGATATAAAGTTACCAAAATATTAACAAAACATATTCTAATGTATTATATGTTTTAAATATATTTAATAAAAATTTTAAAGTATTAATTAAGAATGCCTAGCAGCAAGTCCACTAATTATTGTACTTTAGAAGTGGTGGTTAGTAAAAACAATATTTCAGGGTATCTTCTGCCACTCTAATATATTTGTAATTTCTACTTGTGCCAAAGTACTACTGTGGCTTGTTGTCTACATTCCTGATTTTAACAAATGCTAGATTTTACTAAAGGTAAGCAAAACTAAATACATAATTATTATTTCAAACCAAGTTCATGGAGAACCTGAATTCTAGGATCTTTGTTTCAATTTTAGACCATAAGTTCTTTAAGGGTTTCATTTTAATATACCCAGGACTTGTATAGTACTGGAACATAGAAAAAACTTAGAATGTTTGTCAGCCAAATGTATGAAGGAAGAAATAGTTTAACATTTCATCTAACTTAAACTTTACAGGCTCATTCCCCCATTAATTAGGCTTTATTCTTCTGATCACATATTCAAAAATTGAAACTCAGAAAGGTTAAGTGTATTTCTCTAGTTCACAAGGCTTAAAAATGTCTATTCCACCATAAAGTGGCCTCCCAGAATGTTGTGTCCAAACTATCTGGTAATCAAGAGAAAGAGAGCAAGTGTGGAAAGGTTATGCTATCAGTTCCTACAAGGAGAAGTGATCTCATACCTTTGATAACTCTTGGCATCCATTATATTAATGTTCCATCAAATTGGTCAGTGGACTACATGATATTCATCTGGACTTGATGAGAAAAGCTAGGAACTTAGAGAAGATGATCCTGCCATCCAGGAGAATCTGTCTCACCAAGAGAAATGCTTACTCGGGCTCAGAAACAATCTGAGAATAGCAAGACTAAGGATGGAAATGCCACTTCCCCCGCAGCTCGCTCAGAGAGCAGCACTTGTATAGACCTCGCTTTTTGTTTCATTAGCTCCCTTTGAGGCAAAGAAGAAAAGCAAATGACTGAAACTAGGACAACCCTTTTCATGTTTCAGGATATGAGCAAAGGACAGTTTGGGGCATTCTATTCTGCCCTGTGCATTGAAATACTCGGACCATTGTGGGACACAATGGCTCTCCTTTCAGGAAGGTAGCTTGTTACTGTGTCTTTCTGTTGCTCTGTTTCTCTCCTATCCTTTTGCCTGCTTTAGTTTCTTTCAGTGTCTAGTCTACAAAGAAACTACTCAGTAGCAATGCCTGGGAAGTCTCCTTAAGGAAAAGAGAAAGAGAAATTCTCTCTCCACTCCCCAACACACACACGAGGGAAAAGAAAGAGAGGGAGGCAGTGTCAGCCCTGGGATGTACAAGCTATGAGGATGCAGCAGTACAAAGTCACTTTAAATACTCCAAACCCTTGTTTCCCTGGCAGTGATAAATCAAACCAAACAAGGAACAGCTTATATTGTCAAGCTCTGGGAACTTGCTATAAGAATAGGTAAGCTCTTGACATCTGAAATGTCTCTGGTTTAGGTATATCCTGATCTTTTACTTTATGCCTGTATATTTGATGAGTCAAAATACATATATCAGAAATCACACCACAGTTCCTGGGGGACTCCCACAATAAGATGTGTTGTATAATATTTATATAAGGCAGTGAGACCCTGAATAATTAAAATACTTTAGAACAACATTAATTTAATTGTGAAGCCTTAAGATAACCCCTCTTAGCATCTTCTCATGCTATTACAATTTTTAAAAATATTTTACATTATCTTTTTCTATTTTACTACTCATAGTACCCACATTTTTTTTTAATTCTAAGCATCTTACTATAATTTATGGGCATAATTATTGCTTAGTAATCATGGTACTATAGATCAAGACTTAGATAAAGTTATGATACTAGAAAATACAGTGAAAATTGTTTTCTTCTCCCAGAGGAGGAATTGTGCTGGGGTTAAGAAAGTCCATGAAGTCAGATAGCTCTGAGTGTGACTCACAGGCACGGGACTCTGCGTGTCCTATAACAAATGGCTTAACTTCTTTTATCTAATTTTCTCTTTCAAAAATTGTGGTGATACAATTTTACAGCCTCATTAATATGGTTGTCTTGAGAGTTAAATAGGATAATGTATGTACTATGCTTAACTCAGTGTCTGGCACACAATATGAATCTAATAAATACAGAGTAGCTGGTATTACCCGGGTCCTGTTGTAAACTTGTTTCATTGTGATCTGTCTTCAAATGGCATGCCCAATAAGGATTATTAATATGCAACTAATACTTGTCTACACTTTACTGTTTACAAAGTGTATTTAAATACATCAATACCTTTAAGTCTCGTAAATTCCAAGATCATTATCTTTCTTATTTTACCAATCGGGTGGCTGAATCTTGGATAGGATGTGATTTCCTGAGGGTCCAAGCAAATACACAGTAGAGTAAGAACTAAAATTGTCCTTAGGATTCCACTTAATTGGTTCTCATTAACTGAAGTTTTACCTTAGATGCAACTGAATCTCTGATAAGTAGAATTATTTTTCTTTTCTCATTTCTTATAGTCACTTGTATGGGCTACTAAAGGCTACAGCTTTCGTGTGCAGAATAGCAATCTGGCAAGCTGATTAAAACATAAATTTCTCTCCGCCTTCCCCTTCCAGACCCTAGAAATTTTGGTTCTAGAGATCTGGGATGGAGCAGAGAATTTGCATGCCTCATAAGCTCTCAGGGGTTGGAGAGCCTCTTGTTTCAGAAACTACATCTTCAACAGCACAGCCACAGCTGATTTCACCGTCAGTGGATGTCTCGAGATATGTTTGTCACAATCCAGAAACCCATCTGCAGAAGAAACTTCACAACCATGCTGTATTGTATATATCTTTAAAATTTTTTTGTATATCATGATGCTTTGCCATATTAAAAAACCTTTCTGGCTGGGGAGAGACTGTCCCTCCTGAGGCTAGCCAGTGCTTAGAGACAGCAAAGGACTCAGCTGGGAGCATACCTTTGATATATAAACTAACTAGTCCAGATCCAAATCGCCTCTATCTGGCCCATACACTGAAGGAAGCAATATTCCTCTGATTGAATCATCCCAGGGTTAGGTACCAGGCAGCTAGAGACCACCGTTATGACCCAAAGCCCAACAAAACTATGCAAACTAGCCAAGCCTAACTGTTTTCTCTACCCTGTTTTGACTTTCTCATGGAAACTCCATAGAGCTTTTTGCCTAAGCTTTCTGCTTACTCCTGTCTTTTGCTATTTGATCAAAACATGGCACTTCCCCTGTGACTCCGCATGGCATGCGGTGATCCCCTCTTTAGGACCTAGGAATAGAATAAACTTGTTTTCTTCTGTCCCTTCTGTGTCCCCTCTTGTGGCTACACCTAACTGCCCATCAACTAAAAGAACACAGAATACATGCTATCTTCAGGCAAGAAAGGAAGGTGCAGCTCTCTTTTCCAAATGAGTTATCCTGAGTTGTGCATTTTCAGCAGTCATTCTGTCCAGCTCGCAGTCAGGCACCTATAGAATAATGTCATTAAGGGCACTGGTGATCAAGGCACCCCTGCAGATTTCAGGCGTGGTTTTAGCACATAGGACTTTCCATTGTCTTCTGACGGCAATTTCAGCCTCCTGCTGCCCAGCCCCTATCTCTCATTAAACCTCTTTGAATAGCCCTGCAGCAGCCATGAATCATACACTGAGGGCTTCACACAGGCTGGGTTTATTGAGCTGCATTATAGGAGACTATATCTCAGATGGCCCCGGTGCAACCAAAACAGTCTGTCTCTTTTAATTCTTCCTGTCACCTCATTAAGTATATGGCAACGTTGACAATAAAACACATTTTTCGCACAAACACAACACACACACTTTCCCCAAAATGTAACATTTCCTCCTCTTGTATTCAGATGTGGTTGTAAATATCCAGTCATTGAAAGATTCATTAAGCAAACATATGTGCCAGGGTACTGTATATAACTGACAGAGGCAAAGAACAGTCTCTACGGACACATAAAGCAATTAAAAATAACTGTGCTTCAAAGCAGGCTACTATAATACAAAGGTCAGGCCCATAAATATGAACAGGATGGCAGTAATGTCTCTATCCAAATATACCCCCAAACACACAACTACAACAGGTCAGAACTCAAAGGTTAATGTAAAAAAAAAAAATCTGAAATTATGCCATACTCTTCTTATGCCTTTTTCTTCTTGTCTTTTCATCAAAGCTTAATATATGTGAATCCAGTGGAAAAATTGTATCAGGGCCAAGTATGTGTCATCAGCCAGTATTTTATTCAATGCAAAATATTTATCCTTGTACACATGACAAAATGAAGGATCTCTAGCAAATTTTCTGTGGAAGGTAAATGTCTGTCGCTTGTTTTTACATGAACTGCACTGAAGTTTCAATTCCACTCAAAGCTGTAGAGAGACTGTTCTGAGGACCGGGATAATTTTTGCAGTAACACACAGAGTGTGATAATAAGGTTTAATGCATGATTGTAAAGAATGTGCTGACAGATGGAAAGGGAGCTACCTTGGTCTGCACAGCATTCACTTTTATATATATTTAAAAAATCATACTTCACCTGACTCTGGTTCAAACAGCAGTTCTTCCTCCTGCTGTCTTCCAGGAACAGAAATATTTTAGAGTATATAGAAAAATTCCAACCCCCAGTGGACTGATTTGCTAAAATTTCAAGTTCTATGCACATCAGAGTATCATAGGTCCTGTATTACCATTCAAGATGTCATGTGCAATGAAAAACTTATTCCCTCCAACATGAATTTCTGTGTAGTAAGTGCCTTAGATAGCGAGCAAATAAATGCAGCAAGGAAAAAAGATGTGAACAGAATGGTTCCCACAATGGAGAGGCACTTCCCCTCTGAAAAGCAAAATGCCAGCTTATTTGCCAAGGATTAGTTTGCACCAAAGGAAATTAAAATATGAATGCAGATTGTATTAGAGAATTCAGGTCATCTCTACCTCTCCATGATGTTGTGACATCTCAGAGCATATTGATTAAAGGAAAAGAGCACCGTGAGGTAAATTCCTTACTCTTTTTTTTTTTTACATCTTTACTGGAGTATAATTGCTTTACAATGGTGTGTTAGTTTCTGCTTTATAACAAAGTGAATCGGTTATACATATACATATGTCCCCATATGTCTTCCTTCTTGCATTTCCCTCCCTCCCACCCTCCCTATCCCACCCCCTAGGTGGTCACAAACCACCGAGCTGATCTCCCAGCTGATCTCCCTGTGCTATGCAGCTGCTTCCCACTAGCTATCTATTTTACGTTTGGTAGTGTATATATGTCCCTGCCACTCTCTCACTTTGTCCCAGCTTACCCTTCCCCCTCCCCGTCCTCAAGTCTATGCTCTAGTAGGTCTGTGTCTTTATTCTCATCTTGCCCCTAGGTTCTTCATGACCTTTTTTTTTCTCTTAGATTCCTTACTCTTAAGGATAAGGAAGCAACAATGACCAGCCCATCCAATCCCACCTCCTTGCTTCTCTAAGGTGTGGTGTCAGCTTTCTAAGGGAGAGAAAACCAGCTCCTGCTGGCTATCTTCTCTCTTAGACCTTACAACTATGTTCTTGGAAAAACCCATTCCATGCTTAAAAAAAAAAAAGGAAAAACAAGAAAACTCAACCACTTTCCATTCATCCTTTTGACAAAGTATACCTATATTCTCTAGGGCTGCCATTACAAAATGCCACAAATTGAGTAGCTTAAACAACAGAAATTTCTTGTCTCATAGTTCTGAAGGTCAGAAGTCTAAAATCAGGATATTGCCAGAGTTGGTTCCTTCTGAGGACCATGAAAAAGGATCTATTCCAGGCCATTCTCCTTAGCTTGTAGATGGCTGGCATTTCCCTATATGTCTTTTCACATCACCTTTCCTCTGTGTCCAAATTTCCCTTTTTCATAAGGATGTCAGTCTCAGTAGTATTGGATGAAGGCCCATCCTAATAACTCCATTTTCACCTCTGTAAAGACCCGATTTCCAAATAAGTTCACATTCTGAGGTACTGGGGGATTAGAACTTCAATATGAATTTTGAGGACACACAGTTCAACCCCTGATGACTACTGGATGCCAGATTACCTTTGTATGTGTGTGGCAGGGAGGAATCATCCAACAACTATTAGCTCTTGATCTCTTCAACTCAAGTGACCTTCAGCTGCAATCCACTTACACTGCCTAATCATTTGCATGCTCTATCTAACCTGTACACTGCATACACCCATCAGGTGTAAAAATTTAAATTCAAATACTCCATCCTTTGACCACTATCTGCTCATACCAGTTTTCTCATTTCTCTACTTCCTGTACATCATCAGTTACAACTTATGTTATTGTATGGAATGTTAGTGTTTTAGTACGGTTAATGGTACACAGGGGAAGATAAATGGTGTGTGGTCAAATACATTTAGAAGAATAGGGTTAATAAAAGTAGAAATACTTCTTTACTGAAGAAATTTAGTACACTAACATTTATTCTGAATAACCAAGATTTGTGACAGCTTTAAACTAATTTATATGAGCAATTAAAAAAATAGCAGTGAGGCCTAGTGATCCACAGAACATCAGTTTGCAAATTAGTGGATTACAACTGTTCTTTAATCCAGAACCCCTATTTCACTCTTTCCCTTCATTCTAGTTATGTTTTCTAGTTATGTTTCTCCTCCTTAGGATTCTTGGATATATCACTTACCCCATTTGTTTGCTAAATAGTCCTTCCATTTAGTCTTATTTTCAAAGCCACCAAGCAACTCTGTGCCGTGTCTATTACCACATGCACACTCATGTTCTCTAAACTTCAATGGGCCTCCAGAACTGCAAGCAAGAATATCCATGCTACATCCTTTTCCCCCCAGATAGAATATACTTATCACTATTTACTGGGTCACCTGCTCATCTACCTCACTCTCATCTCCTACATCACAGTGTAAAATGATAGCACTCATTGCCATTAGGTTGGGATTTGCTCAGCTCACAGACTTCTCACTTTCTGTCTATAAACAGTAAAAACAACATGCATGGACACAGAGCTTCTTCCACTGCCCCCTCCATTATCAGTCAAAAGCCATTCCTCCCTGAAGGCAAATGAATCCTCCCTGTCTTTATCCCTATTACTCCTGCCATCTCAGGGATCACCTCCATCTCTTTCCCATCTTTTTCTCCTGTATCTTTAATTCTACTAGTTCTTTCCCCTAGTATATTAAACCAGATCAAGGGGTCTTGTTTTAATTTTGTTTTCCTTTTTTCGCAACTCCCTTCTTGAGTTCTGATTTCATCTTCCTTTTTTTATTGTTGTTTTAAATTTTTAAAAAAAATTTCTTGTCTTTTTAAAAATTTTCTATTTTTTTTGTGGGTTTTTTTGGTCTTTTTATCTACCTTTTTTTTTTTCAGTTTAAAAAGCTAGTCTTTTTTTTTTTTTTGAATCAGCTATACATATACATATATCCCCATATCTCTTCCCTCTTGCGTCTCCCTCCCTCCTACCCTCCCTATCCCACCCTTCTAGGTGGTCACAAAGCACCGAGCTCATCACCCTGTGCTATGCAGCTGCTTCCCACTAGCTATCAGTTTTACATTTGTCTACCTCTTTTTTTTTTTTAAAGATCTACCTTCATAATTTCCATGGTCTCACCTCCAATAAGTTTCTCAGTTTTCTGAAAAATCTAGGCTTTTCCATCAACATTAGAACTGTTTTCTAAAGATGTCTCTTATTTGCCATATTCACTGGGCACAGAGAAGAAAGTGTGGACCTTGGGTTTACAGTCTAGGATTTCAGTTTTATTATTAGCTTCTTAGCGTTGTGATCACTGATTGTGTTTTTAGACTCCTTCAGCTTTGGTTTTTTCTTCTTTTAAGGGGCAATGGTAATTTCATCTGAGCAGGGTCTCTGGAATAATAAATTAGATATTATATGAAAGCCTTCCAAAAAAGAATGAAATAATGCCATTTGCAGCAACATGGATGCAACTAGAAATTATCATACTAAGTGAAGTAAGTCAGAAAGAGAAAGACAAATACCACATGATATCACTTATATGTGGAATCTAAAATATGGCACAAAGGAACAGATCTACAAAACAGAAACAGACTCACAGACATAGGTAACAGACTTCTGTTTGCCAAGGGGGAGCCGGGTGGGAGAGGGACAGAGTGGGAGTTTGGGGTTAGTAGATGCAAACTATTACATTTAGAATGGATAAACAACAAGGTCCTACTGTATAGCACAGGGAACTATATTCAATCTCCTGGGATAAACCATAATGGAAAAAGAATATAAAAAGGAATGTATATATGTGTATAACTGAGTCACATTGTTGTACAGCAGAAATTAGCACAGCATTGTAAATCAATTATAATTCAATAAAAAAAGAAATTAAAAAAACCCACCACAACTACAACAACCACCAACACAAAGGCTTCCAGGAGGCAGGCAGTAGTGGTTAACTCCTTCCAGGTGACCCACTCTCCCTAATCCTATGACATTGTTCTTTATTGTCTCATTGAAATTCTCTCTCCCTGTTCATGGAGTAGTATCACCTCTTGAATCTCTTCTTAGTGCTTCAGTTGCTCTAACCTCTCTCCTTTCCTTCCCACGTAGTGTGGATATCTGTCAAATTTTTTCTCCCCCGAGTTTTCTTTCCTTCTTAATCTAAATTTTCACAGTTTCAACTACCATTTTCTAAGGATTTCCTTTAAAAAAAAAAAAGAGTTTGCAACCTGAGCAATTTGTCAAACTCCAAACTAGTATATCTTAAGTATTTACTGAGGATCTCCCCTTAAATGTCCCATAGGAAATTCAAATATAAAATGTGCAACACCGAATCCATTGTCTGTGTGCACCCGAAAGCTGCCCCCTTCTTGTTTCTTTGTCTCAATAAATGACACCACTTTGGGTATTCATAAGATAATTTTAGGTGCCATACGACCATAGCAATAGGTACCATTTAATTAGATAATAAAAATAGTATTCACTTTTCATTTTTTAAATTCAAATCCTTCAAGCTACATCAAAGAGGAAGCTTCTGCTTTGGACTTAATATGTCTTTAGTGCTTCTATAGTATTTCAGAAACTCCCATTTTAACAAATAGAGATGTTTCAGAAACTTTAACAAGTCGGACTTTGAGAGAGTTGACTTTGTCAATTTTATGTTTAAATTCTATCTATGATAAATTATTCTCATTTTACACTTATAGTTTGGATATGTTTTTAATCAAAATGTATTTAAATGACAGTCAATTTAAAGGAAGATATTAAATAATATTACATTACTATACTAATATAGGGAAAATCACGAAGAGGATATGCAAAAGATGGTGTTTGGGAAACATAGTATAACTTACCTTTTTCTCTCAAGACCCACTAACATTGCCTTAGCTTAATTTTCCATAAGTTTTTATGTGAGATACTGCAGTGATTTTCTACTTGGAATCCTTTCCTCTTGTCTCACTTTCCTCCTATTTACCTTCTAAATCACTGCCAGGGTAAGTATTGAAAAGCCTGGATTACAACACCATGCTTTCTGTGATTAATATCCTTCATTGAGGACTTATTGATTTTTTTTCTTCTCAGCACCCTACAGCATTTTGGTCAGACTGCTTCCTGCACTTTACATGTCCTTATGCCCCAATGTGTCTACCTGTCTCCCATTGGTTCTTTAGTGCTTCAGTCAGAATTCCTGAATAAAGATGATGGGATAAATGCATCCATATCTTATCCCATCCCAGATTCTCACTAAAATGATCAGGGAAAAACCTAAGTAGAAAAGTTTGTTGTTGTTGTTGTAGAATAAAAATAGTTGGAAAATATGTAAAGGACTCAGAAAATGACACCACCCACAGAAGTACTCCTACTAACATATGAACCAACTTCCTCAAGACATAGGATTAGCTAAACAGCTGTGAGCAATAAACCAGTAAAAGTTTCCCAAACTGCTACTTTAATATGGGTTTTAAATTGCAAATACATTCTTGAAAGAGGCTATTTTGATACTGTAAAATGTCAAATAATAATCATAATCTAAAACACTAGATTATAAGAAAAAAGAAGGTAATAAAAGAAAGTAATTTTGTTTTAATTATCAAGGGATAGTGATTAGAAAGATGTCATTTTAAAAATAACCTTTTGGGGCTTCCCTGGTGGCTCAGTGGTTGAGAGTCCACCTGCCGATGCAGGGGACATGGGTTCGTGCCCCAGTCCGGGAAGATCCCTCATGCCGCGGAGCGGCTAGGCCCGTGAGCCATGGCCGCTGAGCCTGCGCATCCGGAGCCTGTGCTCCGCAACGGGAGAAGCCACAACAGTGAGAGGCCCGTGTACCGCAAAAAATAAATAAATAATAACCTTTTTATTTTAGAACAGTTTATACTTATGGAAAAATTATAAAGATAGTAGAGAGGATTTCCATAGAATGTGCATGTTGTCCTCTATTATTAGCATCTTACATTTATTATGTTTAATGGTGCATTTGTTACAATTCATGAACCAATATTATATATTATCATTTAAGTCCCACTCTTTATTCATATTTCCTTGGGCATTACCTAATGTCGTTTTTCTTTGGTTCCAGGATCCCATTCTGGTACCATATTACATTTACTTACTGTGTCTCCTTAGAATCCTTTTGACTGGAATAGTTTCTATGATTTTCCTTGTTTTTGAACACCTTGACAGTTTTGAACAGTGCTGGTCAGATTTTTTTTTTTTAATTTTTTTGATGTGGACCATTTTTAAAGTCTTTTTTTTTATTGAATTTGTTACAATATTGCTTCTGTTTTATATTTTGCTTTTTTGGCCGTGAGACTTGTGGGATCCGAGCTCCCCAACCAAGGATTGAACCCACACCCCCTGCATTGGAAGGTGAAGTCTTAACCACTGGATCACCAAGGAAGTCTCCTGGTCAGATATTTTGTAGAAAGTCCTTCAAAGGGATTTGTCTGATGCTCCTTTCATGACTAGATTAGGGTTCCTTTCATGACTAGTTGAGGGCATTACTATGTGGGTTTTGGGGAGGAAGACCACAGAGGTAGAGTACGATTTTCATCACATCATATCAAAGATACTTTCTATCCACAGGACTTATCATTGTTGATGTTAACTTTGGTCATCTGGCTAAGATAGTGTTTGTCAGCTTTCTCCACTGTAAAGACTTTTTTTCTACTCCTCATTCAATAACTATATTCTTTGAAAGGAAGTTGGAATGTACAGCCCACAGTCAAGACGTGAGGAGTTATGGTCCACTTACCTAAGGGTGAGTAATCTACATAATGTATGCAAATAAAAAAGTCATTTAGGTGGTTAGGAAAATCCCAAGATGGAATGCAGAATATGACAAAACAATCTGACTGTATTAAAAATTTAGGAAACATCCTCACTAAAGGAGTTGAGAGAAAAATGTGCTGATCTAAGTAACTTTGGAAATTAATGGAATCCGTAAAACTAAAGTCAAAAACAGTACATAATTACTGTAATTTAGATGATAATGATGCTTCCTACAGGGTTATTAGTTAAAAATGATCATACTGCTATACATGTATACAGAATTTAACAATGAAGTAAATGGATGGTAGATGGTGAGAGCCAGGTGGGAAGTGAGAATTTACAGGTAAGAATGTTTTAATGGATTAGAGTTGAGGGCATCACTATGTACTCATGTTTACCTTAATATACACAGATAATAGCATATAGAAATATTTACAGAGAGGTGCACATACACTGGTTAGTATACACATATATATTTCCTTGTTCTGTCAGCTGAGACAGTCTGGAAGCAGCAATGTCCCAGTATCAACAAGTATATCTGGTACCCAGGTCTTAGTTCCTAAGTATTATATTTCAATAAAAGAATGTAGAGTTCCTTGGAGAAATGGCTGATTCATGGACTGGGGCAGGAAATATAAAAGATGAGCCTGAAGTATTTTGCAGTGCCAGAGGTAAGGATATGCTAAGAAAAAAATATTTTAAACCCTATTATGATGGGACCATGTCAAAGGACCCAAGAGACTTTAAAAGAATTCCCAGTGGCCAAAGTTGTTAACAATGTGAGCAAAGAAAATAATGTTGGACTATAAAATAAATATCTGTGAGTACACATGGGTATAAATAAATTTTTGAATAAATAAATAAATGGGGAGAAGAGACAAGTCTCCTATACAGAAGAATTCCAAATAAGATATGTGTGATTTTGGTATTTGTAATTTTGTGAAAGAAAAGTCCAATGTTTTTTTCTCAAATATTTTAAAGTTAACCTGTGGGAAAATATATGATGAAAACAAGATTTCCAAATTCCAAATCAGCATTAAAAATAACAAAAAAGTAATCATAGGGAGCAAAAACGAACACTCATAAAAGAAATTTAAAATGGAGGACAAAAGATCAAATTTAATATTCATTTTATTTTCCCATATCAAAAATATTAATTTACTAGTTCTATGATTTAACTCAGAGAAGTTTATATTGAAAAATTGTCCAGGCTATTACAAAGTAGATTGGACATTGTGAGCTACTGATATTGAGAAAATTTTGACAAAGATAATGAAGACAGAGAGATAATGCACTTATGTTGCATTAGGAAATAAAAGGAATGCAGCCTCAAATATGGAGGACATTAAAGATAATTTAAAATTCTATATATTTTTGAAAGTATCAATGAAATAGAAAATTTTCCAGAAAAGAATATTATAAAAATTGATATTTTATGAAGAAGCTTAAAAATAATCTCATAAACATTAATGAAATAGAAAATATTATCTAGGAAATAATTACCAAAAGGTTATTCTTACCAATAATTTTATGTTGAGTTCTTTGAAACCAGTTTTAAACTATTTCTTATTACAGTTATTGATGAAAAGCTTCCCAATTTCAATTATAAACCAAGCAAAATTCTCTATCAAAACACGAGAAAAGTGAGTCAATTAATAAAAAAGACTAAAGATATTTAGAACCATCGCTGCAATATATTAGCAAATCAAATGTAGCTGGTTATTAAAAGATAACACACTGTGACCAAATAGGTTTTTATTTCAGGAATGCACTAACAATTCAATATTAGGAAGCCAAGTAATAATTCATAACAGTAATTGATCAATGGAGAAGAAAGAAAAAATTTATCTTGATAGGTGTTGAAAAGGCATTTAAAAATAATTCAACATCAATTATTAATAAAAAAAAATGTTAGTCAACTAGGAATAGGAGATAAGAATAAATCACCAAGGTGATGAAGGCTATTTCAAACAACATTATAGCTAATTGTAAAAAAAATAGAATCTTTCTGCATAAAGTTAGGAATAAGACAAAGATCGTTATTACTGTTTTTTTAATTTTTAAAAAGTTGTTTATTGATGTATATTTTATAAACAATAAAATTCACTCTTTTAAGTGTTTAGTTTGATGAGTTTAAACGTGTAGTTACATAATCATCAGAATAGTAAAAAAGGAGTATTTTCTTCACTACGTATATTTTCTCTTGTCTGTTTCTCTCCCTCTGCTCCCAGACCTGATGACCACTCTTCTACTGTGTGTCCCTGTATATTTATCATTTCCAAATTCCCTGTAAATGGAATCATATAGTATATATGTTCTATACATAATGTGCAATGCTTTTAAAATTCATCCATGTTGTCCATCCATATATCACTAGTTCATTTTTATTGCTTAATAGTATTCTACTATACGTATGTATTACAAATTATTTGTTCATATGTAAATGATGCATATTGGGGTTATTCTAGTGTTTGGTTGCTATAAATAAAACTGCTTTAGACATTTGCATACATGTCCATAAGTGAACATAGGTTTTCAGTTCTCTCTGCTAAATATCCATAAGTAGGATTGCTGGATTTTGTTTTATTTTATCTCTCTATCTCTGTCTCTGTCTCTCTATCTCTATATCTGTATCTTTATGAAAAATTGCCAAACTATTTTCTAGAGTGGTGTACTATTTTATCTTTCACAAACCATATATGAGGAGTTCTAGTTTTTCACATCATCATCAACATTTAACATTGTCAGTCTTTTTAGTTTTACTGTTTCAGTAGGAGGTAGTGATATCTCATTGCATTTTTAATTTGCACTTCCACAGTGACTAATGACGATGAGCACTTTTCCTGTACATATTTGCCCTCTGTGATTTTCTGTGTTCACAATTATCCTAATTGTGAATAAATATAGTTATTTTTTCCCTTACTGTATCTTTATCTTAAAATCTTGACATCAGATAGAGAGAATTATCTTTTTCTTCTCATTGAATTTCTGCACAAATTTTAGAATCACCTCAATTTCTAACAACAAAACAAAACAAAAACAAATCTGATGTAATTTGAATTGAGATTGCCTTGAATCTATTGATCAATTTCACAAGAACTTACATATTAACAATATTTAGTCTTTGGACCATGAACAGTGTATTTTTTCATTATTTAGGTCTTTAATTTTTCTCAGTAATGTTTTATAGTTTGTAGTGTACAGGCTTTGCACATATTTTGTTAAATTTATCCCTAGTAAATAATGTCTTATGATGCTACTAAAAAATGTATTCAATTTTCTTTTTCAATTTCCAATTATAGACTGTGAGTATATAGAAATACAATTGCCTTTTTTCCTATTGACCTTGTATCATGTGATCTTGCTAAAGTCAGTCATTTCTTTTTTGTGATATCTTTGTTGGAGTATAACTACTTTACAATGTTGTGTTAGTTTCTGTTGTACAACGAAGTGAATCAGCAATAAGTATACATATATCTCCATACCCCCTCCCTCTTAAGCCTCCCTCCCATCCTCCCTATCTCACCTCTCTAGGTCAAGAAGAGACATCTACCACAACGTTCATTGCAGCACTATTTACAATTGCCAGGACATGGAAGCAACCTAAATGTCCATTGACAGAGGAACAGATAAAGAAGATGTGGCATATATATATATATATATATATATATATATATATATATATATACACACAATGGAATATTACTCAGCCAAAAAAAGGAACGAAATTGACTTATTTGTAATGAGGTGGATGGACACAGAGTCTGTCATACAGAGTGAAGTAAGTCAGAAATAGAAAAACAAATACTGTATGCTAACGAACATATATGGAATCTAAAAAACGGTACTGATGAACCTAGTGGCAGGACAGGAATAAAGACGCAGTCATTTCTTTTTGGAATGCTTTTTTTTTTGTGGATTTGTGGTGATTTTCTGTGTATAAAATTATGTTATTTTTGAATAAATATAGGTTTTTTTTTTCTTTTTGTGAGCATTTTGTTTCTTTTTCTTACCTTATACTCTTTGCTAGAACTTCTGGTTCAATGTTAATTAGAAGTGGTAAGGGCAGATATATTTGCCTTGTCCATGATCTTAGGGCAATATCAGTCTTCCACAATTAATATAATGTTATCTGTGGATTTTTAATAAAAGCCAATTTTTAGTGTTAAAACTTCTAACGTTGTGAATTCAAATATAGTTTTTATATTTCTATGATTTTTATGTATTTATTTTAAACTCATTAGAGTTTTTATTAAATTTTTGCTATATTTTCTTGATAAATTCAACCCATTATTTTTATGTAGTGTAATATTGCTTTTTCTCAAGTCTAGTTTGATATTAATAAGCCACTCCAATTTACTTTTGATTAGAGTTTGTGATATATATTTGTGCATTCTTCTACTTTTAACAAATTTCTGTATTTATATTTAACATTGATTTCTTTTAACAAATTTATGTCTTTATATTTAACATTAGATATTGCTTTTTGGTCTGCTCTACAGTCTATGTCTTTCAATTTAGTGTTTATACAGTTTGCGTTTAATATAATCTATTATCTGGCACGTTTTTTTCTATTTGTCCCATCTATTTTTTGTTTCTTATTTTCACTTTCTGACTTATTTTAGATTGACCCCTTTTCATATTTTTTATCTTCAATATTAACTTATTTATTATACTTATTTTATCAGATGCTGTCATGTTTACAATATATGTCTTTAATTTATCATAGTGTGCTGCCAGATCATATTATATAACTTTATGTAAAGCATAAGAAACTTAAAATGGAGTATGTCAATTTACTCCCTCCTACATTGTGCTATTTTTTGTCATATATTTTATTTCTACATAAGCTATAAGCTCCATGATACTTTGGTATTATTTTTACCTTAGATAGTCACTTATCACTTAAAGAGATTAAAAATAATGAAAAAATATTTTATATTTACCCACATATTTATTCCTTTTCAGATGCATTCTTTTTTTGTGTAGATCCATGTATTCTTCTGGTCTCATTATCCTTCTGCCTGAGAACTTAGTTTAATATGTCTTGTAGTGCAAGTCTGTGATAAATTTTTTTAGCTTGCACATTCCTTAACACGTCTTTATGTCACCTTCATTTTAAAAATTGTATTAATAAACTTTATTTTTAGAATCATTTTAGATTAAGAGACATTTTTAGACTTACAGAAAAATTGAGTGAATAGAGATTTCCCATGTACTCTCACACAAAGTTTCTCCTATTATTAACATCTACATTACTTTGATATATTTGTTATGATTCATGAACCAGTATTAATATACTATGGTTCATAGTTTATTCAGATTTATTTAGTTTTCAATCTACTATTCTTTTTCTGCTCCAGGATCCCATCTAAGATGCCACATTATATTTAGTTGCTATGTCTCCTTAGACTCCTTTTGGTTGTGACAGTTTCTCAAACTTTCCTTGTTTCTTGATGACCTTAACAATTTTGAGGAGTGCCGGTCAGGTTTTGTAAAATATCCTTCAATTTGTTTTATCTGATGTTTTTCTCATGATTAGACTGAGGTTGTAGCACTTGGGGAGGAAGATCACAGAGGTAAAGTGCCATTTTATCACATCATTTCAAGAGTGCATTCTATCAGCATGACTTCTTATCACTCTTGTTGTTAGCTTTGATCACCTTGCCAACATAGTGTTTTTCAGGTTTCTCTGCTGTAAAGTTACTTTTTTTTCCTCCCCTGTTTTCATACTGTCCCCTTTGGAAGGCAGCCATTTTGTGCCATCTACTCTGAAGGAGCAAGGAATCAGGATCCACCTCCTTTAGAGTGGATTATCTACTTGGAATTCTTCTGCATGGGAGATGCTTCTCTTTCCCATTTATTAATTTATTCAATCATTTATTCATATGTGTATGGATACACTGATATTTGTTTTATACTTTGGTTTATAATCTAATACTATTTTTTTTTGCTCAAATTATTCCAATTTTGCCATTGGAATCTTTTTCAGATAGCTCAAGTACCCTTTTGACATCCACATCAATTTAAAAAATTTTTATTTTATGCACTTTCTTACTTTCTGCCATTATAAGATGCCCCAGGCTCATTTTGTACAGTTCCCATCCCAGTCCAAGAACCAATAAGTCCTGTTTCCTTTTATTGGAATGGCATTAGAAACCAGTATCTGGAGGTTAGATATATTCATTGCTACTAGAGAGTTGTTTTGTTTTGTTTTTTTGCCTTCTTAACTGACAAAGCAAGGAAATATATGTGTATATGCTAACCCGTGTATGCACATGCACATATAAATATTTCTTTATGTAGGCATTTGTATTTATATTAAGTTAAACATGAGTTCATACTGAAGGCTCCAAATCTAACTATTAAAACATGGATCATTCTAGCTTTTTCCCTTAGGCAACATAAATTTCTACTCCAATAGTTGCAAATCTAGCTTCTGCCATCCTTCATTCATTTACTTAATTGTTCAGTTCCAGTATACATTTATAGCAGTATCATATTTGTTAACTTATACTTCCATGGAAAACTACTTTAACTACTAAAGGACTTACGTACAGCTCCTTTTGCCTTTAGCCTTGTGGATTTCATTCATTTCTAATGTGATTTAGGGCAGCACCTTTCCCCTACTTTCTTCATTGAGGTCATTTCATACATTTGTAATATAATTAGATTCTCTTGTCATCCTCTGTATTCTCTACTAGGATTCCCTGACCTCTTAAAAGATTTTTTAAATTTTTCATACATTTTTTGTGTGTCTTAAACTATTGTTGATTTTAATAATATATAATGTCATGCGTTCATGATTACAGCATCCTAGAGTTTCACCACACTAAAAATCTCCTATTTATTTCCTCAAATCTCCTATTTATCTCCTTTATCTATTTATTTCCTCAAACTCGAACTCCTGGCAACCACTGATCTTTTTACCAACTCTATACATTTGCCTTTTTCAGAATGTCATATAATTGGAATCATGCAGGTTATAGCACTTTTAGAATGGCTTCTTTCACTTAGCAATGAATTCAAGGTTCCTCCGTGTCCTTTTATGTGGCTTAATAGCTTTTTCTTTTACTATTTAATAATATCTTATTGTATGGATACATCACAATTTGTTTATTTATTTATTGGAGAAATATTGGTTGCATTAATTTTTAGCAAATAAAGCTGTTTTTCATGTGCAGGCCTTTTTGTGGACTTAATTTTTCAACTCATTTGTACAAATATCTAGGAACATGATTATTGGTTCACATGTATGGTAAAAATATGTTTAGATTTGTAAGAAACTGCCAAACTGTCTTGGAAAGTGGCTGTACTATTTTGCATTTCCACCACCAGAGTTCTTGTTGTGCCTCATCCCCATCAGCATTTGGTATTGTCAGGTTTTTTTGGATTTTAGCCATTCTAATAGGTTTGTAGTACTACCTCATTGTTGTAGTAATTTGGGACTCCATATTGTAGGTATTTGAAAACTTTTATATGCTTAATTTTTATCTGTTTATCGCCTTTGCAGAAGTCAGTTCAAATCTTTTGCCCATTTTTAAGTTGAATTGTTTTCTTATTGTTGCGTTTCAAGTTCTTTGCATATTTTGGACATCAGTCCTTTATCAAATATGTGTTTTGTCAATATTTTCTTACACTCTGTGGTTGTCGTCTCATTCTTTTAACAGTGTCCTTTGCAGAGAAAACATTTTATATTTTAATAAAGTCCAACTTATTAATTTTTTTCTATCATGGTTTATACTTTTGGTTGTATCTGAAAAAGTGTTAGGAAATCTAAGTTCACCTAAATTTTATTCTATGTTTTTTCTAGAAGTTTAAAATTTTTGGATTTTTAAATTAGGTCTATGATTAATTTTGAGTTAATTTTTGTAAGAGGTATAAGTTAGGTGGTTAGATTAGGTTTTTGTTTTTATTTTTCTGGATATGGATAGCCAGTACCATTTGTTGAAAAAAAAAAGGTTCTTTCTTAATTATATTATCATTGCTCCTTTATCAAAGTTCATTTAATTATATTTATGTGGGACAAATTCTAGGCTCTCTATTCTGTTCCCTGTTCTTTTGTTAAAACCATGCTGTCTTTATCACTGTAACTTTATAGTAAGTTTGAGGCTGGGTAATGTCAGTCCTCCACTTTGTTCTTTGTCCTCGATACTGTGTTGGTTACTCTTGTTCTTTTACATTTTCATATAAAGCTTAGAAGCATTTTGTCAATATCGACAAAACACCTTACTGATATTTTGCATGGATTGTGTTGAATCAATAGATCAAGTTGGGAAGAATTGACATCTCAAAAATATTGAGTCTTCCAACCCATGAACATGGACTATATCTCCATTTATTTAGATTTTTAAAAATTCTTTCATCAGAGTTTTACAATTTTCACATATAGATCCTGTGTGTATTTTGTTAAATGTGTACCTAAATATTTTATTTCTGATGTTAATGTAAATGGTATGGTATTTTACATTCAAATGCCAATATTGTGTATTGACCTTGTATCCTATGACCTTGGTGTAATCACTTATTAGTTCCTGAATTTTTTCAATGCATCGGGTTTTTCTACATAGACAACCTGTCACCTGTTAAAAAAAAAAAAAGAAAAGAAAACTCAGTTTTCTTTCTGTTCTATTTGTATACCTTTATTACCTTTCCTTGTCCTAGGTAGGACTCCTACTATAATGTGGAAAAAAAAGTGGGGAGAAGAAGACATCCTTGCTTTATTCTTGATCTTAAGGGGAAATTATCCTGGTAACTCACTATTAAGTAAATGTTAGCTGAAGGTAGTTTGTAGATGTCATTTATGAAAGTTATCATCTATTATTACTTTTCTGAGAGTTTTTATCATGAATACATGTTGGATTTTGTCCAATGCATTTTCTGCCTCAATTGATATAATTTTTCTTCTTTAGTCTATTGATATAGTAGATTACATAAATTGATTTTCAAATGTGGAACTGGCCTTGCATAACTTGAATAAATTCCACTTTGTCATTTTGTATAATTCTTTTTGTACATTATTGAATTCAATTTGCTAATATTTTGTTGAGGATTTTTTGATCTATGTTCATAAAAGATATTGACATGTAGTATTCCTTTTTGTAATGTCTTTATCTGGTTTTGGTATTAGTGTAATGTCAGCATCGTAGCGTTAGGAAATCTTTCTTCTGTTTCTATTCTCTGAAAGAGATTGTAAAGAATTGGAATTGTTTCATTCTTAAATGTTTGGTAGAATTCACCAGTGAAACCATCTTGGTCAGGTGATCTTTGTTTTAGAAGGGTTTTAATTATTTGTTTAATTTCTTTAATAATTATAGGCCAATTCTATGATCTATTTCTGCTTTTGTGAGAGCTTTGGTAGTGTGTTTCTTTCAAAGAATTGGTCCATTTCATCTAAATTATCAAATCTGTGGGCCTAGAGTTGCTCAGAATATTTCCTTATTGTCATCTTAACTGAGAGGATCCATGGGATCTGTGGTGATGATACTTACTTCATTCATGATAGTATATCTGTGCCTTCTTTTTTCTTCATTATTTAGTGTGGTATCTGTTTCTCCATCCTTTGTCTTTTAACCTATTTATGTCTTTATATTTAAAGCAAGTTTTTGTAGACTACATATAGATAGGCCTTTTTAAAATAATCAGTTTGAGTCTGTCTTTTAGTTGTATTTAGACCATTCACATTAAAATTGATTATTGATATATTTTGATTAGTATCTACCATGTTTATAATTGTTTTATGTTTGTTGCATTTGCCTTTTTCCTATCATTTTATTTTCTCCTCTTTTATTTTTGTGCCTTCTCTGGTTTTAATTGAGCATTTTATATTATTCTACTTTTCTCTTAGCATATCAAGTACAATTCTTTTAAAAGTTTTTTAGTGTCTAACCTAGAATTTGCAATGTATATTTACAACTATTCTAAGTCCACCTTCAAATAATACTATACCAACTTCATGGATAACATCAAGTACCTTGTAACAGACTTTCCCCAATTTCTCTCTTCTGCCCCATATAAATTGCTCTAGTTTCTTTCACCTATCCATATGTTATCAGCACTCAGTATATTGGTACTCTTATTTCTTTGAATAAACATTTATCTATTAAGAATTTTAAAGTATATGATTTTATTTTACCTAAGTTTATTCCTTTGCAACTACTGTTTCTTTATGTAGTTCCCATTTTCTACCTATGTATTCCCCTTCTATCTGAAGAACTTCTTTTAATATTGCTTGCAGGATGGGTCCACTGACAATGAATCCCATCATTTCTTGTTTGTCTGAGAAAGCCTATTTATTCCTGACTTTCGAAGGATAATTTCTCTGGATATAGAATTCTAGATCAGTGGGTTTGTTTTCCTTTTGACACCTTAAATATTATATTTTACTCTACTCTCTTCTTCTTTGCATCGTTTCTGATGGGAGGTCCACTGTAATTCTTAAGTCTGTTTCTCTATAAGTAAGGCATATTTTTTCTCTTGGGCTTTTGAGTTTTTGCAAGATTTTCTCTTTGTCTTTGGTTTCCTGTTATTTTAATATTATTTGCCTTCACGTAGGGCTTTTTGTTTGTTTGATTTCTTTTTATATTTTTCTTGCTTGGCATTATCTGAACTACCTGGATCTACTGTTTGGTGTCTGCCATTATTCTGGAAAGTTTTCAGCCATTATTAATTCAAAAAGTTGTTCTGGGTATATTTCAAATGGTTACGCTTATCCTTTCCCTGCCTAAAACCCAAGGGGATGTTTCTTGGTTCTTCAGTTCAAGAAACTGATGGAGTTCCTGGAGGTAAATACCATGAAAATATATGTTTATGTGTGAGGAGTAGAGGCGTCTAAGACCACAACCCCTAGGAGTTTCTCATTCCCACACTAGGGAATCAGCAGTTTGTTAAAATTACTTTTCAAACATTCTTACCACTGTATGGCTCCAGTGGCTTCTGCTAAGCATTAGGTGATCTTGGTTGTAGTTTTCTATCTTCTCCTGTCTCTCCTGATGTGAGGGTGGCAGTTTTCTCTATGACCTCAATTCTATGATGGGTCTAAGAAAAGTCATTGATTTTCAGTTTCTTCAGTTTTTTCTTGTTGTAAGAATTAGAGTGATGACTTCCAAGCTCTTTACATGTTGGATCAGAAACCAGAAGTCTTGCCTTTGTTTTTCAAAGGTATTTTCACTGAATATAAATTTCCAGGTTGATAGTTTTCTCCCCCAGTTCTTTAAAGATATTCCACTATCCTCTTACTTGATTTGTTTCCAATGAGAAATATATTCTCATCCTTATCTTTGAACATATGAGGAGAAATAAAACAATCTAGGGTCTGAGAAGAGGGAGAAAAAGCTTTAAAATCACACAAACATTTATTTAAAGATGAATTACCACATCTGGAATAAGAAAGATGGGCTAATATGTCATTTTGAGGAGGACAACTGTGGCAGATGAGCTGCTAGTCTTGGGATGATTTTGTCACCTTAAATACCTTTTGGGTCCACAGAACTGAGTAAAAAGTGAGGTTAAACATAGTTTTCTTCCCATGCTTTCATGGATAAGATGGTGAGAGCCACTGATACCTGGGGAAGTAGAGCACTCTTCTAAAAGAAGTGATAAAGAAATGTATAATAAAATATGGTCAGCTTTAGGAGAAGTCTCAGTAAGTCAAATATTAAGGCCCTAAGTTCAAGAACATGGCAGGAGAAATGACAGATATGACAGTGGTATTAAAAACTCTGGTTTTCCCTGAGAGAAAAAGCAGACTCCTATAAATCAAGCATAAACTAAATAGTACTTAATCACAATTGAAACTTGGGAACTAAGCAGAGGTGCCCCAAAGAATCTGGATACTTAAAAAAATTCTTGCATTAGATGATATTTCCAATTATTTACCTATAAGTGAATTCCCTCAGTTACAGGATTAAGTCCCAGAGATTTAAAACAAACTCATAAGCCTAGCTTCTTAGACCATGATATTAAAGAGCACAACATGTTTCATTCAATCATTAGTGGCCATTCTCTTAATGAGTTAAATGCACACCACATAGAATGCAATCATGATATGCTTAATTTATTATAACATTTTACTTGATGGCAGGGAATGTTTGACATAATCTCCACTTTGGCCTCCAAAGACTTACACACTAAGAATAAACAAAACTGACATAGAAAGCCTAAAAATTTTGGAGGCATAATAAATATATTATACTAATGTGTAACCTGAAAGCAGAGTATTGTAATATGGGTCTTGTGGCATGAAGGCATCTAAGTGAGAAGTAAGTCCAAAGTAGAGTATAACTCAAGAGGAAAAAGGATCTAAGTGTTTAGGTTGGGTATGCAAATAATGGTTCTCCTTGTGGGTGATTTTATTTATTCAGTCAAAGTTATTGAAAATCAGATATATCACATACATTTCACTGGGAAAAATAATGATTCCAGATCTATTGTTTTTTTTGCAAGGAATTTACACTCTGAAGGGATAGACTAGTAAACAGGTTGTTAAATACAGAGGGTCATGTTCTCTAATAGGGATAGTTACAGGTTGCCAAGAAAGTACATAAGAAACCCTGTGTGAATGAGGAAGGAGGAAAGAAGATCATCTGATTAAAAGAATAAATGCCAAAATGAAGACTAAAAATATGTATATCTCCCCATCACATTATCTTTAAATGTTTTGGGGTAAGGATAGGGAGATTTATACAGATTGTCCCATGTTTCTCAAGGTCCAGTCATCATCAAGCCAGCTTTCAAATTTGGCATTGTCCTGTACCAACTGTACTTGTACTTAATATTTTTCTTTATATTGATTTACTTTTTTGTTTAAATCATTTTGTATAAAAAAAGAGAGTTTATATTTCCAGTATAAAAGGAAGTCAATTACACATTAAGTAATCAAATAAAATGTGAAACGAAAACAAAATAATATTTTAGATATATTATTGTTAGATATTATTGTTTTGCCTAGGAAGACTGAACACAAGAAGATGGGTAGGAATTTAAAATGTATTAAAGGGAGACCTTCAATATGGTGGAGGAGTAAGACATGGAGATCACATTCCTCCCCACAAATACATCAGAAATACATCTACATGTGGAACAACTCCTACAGAACACATACTGAAAGCTGGTAGAAGACCTCAGACTTCCCAAAAGGTAAGAAACCCCCCCCCACATACATGGGTAGAGCATAAGAAAAAAAAAAAAAACAGAGACAAAAGAATAGGGCCAGGACTTGCACCTCTGGGAGGGAGCTGTGAAGGAGGAAAAGTTTCCACACACTAGGAAGCTCCTTCACTGGCAGAGATGGGGGATGGCGGCGGGGGGGCGGGGGGGTGAAGCTTCAGAGCCATGGAGGAGAGTGCAGTAATAGGGCTGCAGAGGGCAAGGTGGAGAGATTCCCACACAGCAGATCTGTGCTGATCAGCATTCACCAGCCAGGGCGGGTGGGGGCTGGGAGATGAGACTTGGGCTTCGGAGGTCAGATCCCAGGGAGAAGGCGAGGTTGACTGCATAAACACAGCCTGAGGGGGGGTAGTGCACCACAGCTAGCTGGGAGGGAGTCCAGGAAAAAGTCTAGAACTGCTTAAGAGGCAAGAGAGCATTCTTTTGGGGTGTGCAAGGAGAGGGGATTCAGAGACCACCTAAATGAGCTCCACAGACAGGTGTGAGCACGGCTATCAGCATGGACCCCAGAGATGGTCATGAAATGCTAAGACTGCTGTTGCAGCCACCAAGAAGCCTGTGTGCAAGCACAGGTCACTATCCAAACCTCCCCTCCTGGGAGCCTGTGCAGCCCGCAACTGCCAGGGTCCTGTGATCCATGGACAACTTCCCTGGGAGAACACATGGCATGCCTCAGGCTGTTGCAACATCATGCCGGCCTCTGCTGCTGCAAGCTCGCCCCACTTCCTGTACCCCTCCCTTACCCCGGCCTGAGTGAGCCAGAGCCCCCTAATCAGCTTCTACTTTAACCCCGTCCTGTGTGAATGAAGAACAGACAACCTCAGGCGACCTATAGGCAGAGGCGGGGCCAAATCCAAAGCTGAACCCCAGGACCTGTGCGAAAAAGGAACAGAAAGGGAAATTTCTCCCAGCAACCTCAGGAGCAGCAGATTAAATCTCCACAATCAACTTTATGTGTGCTGCATCTCTGGAATACCTGAATAGAAAACAGCTCATCCCAAAATTGAGGTGGTGGACTTTGGGAGCAACTGTAGACTTGGGGTTTGCTATCAGCTTCTAATCTGTTTCTGGTTTTATGTTTATCATAGTTTAGTATTTAGAGTTTATTTTCATTGATAGATTTGTTTACTGATTTGGTTGCTCTCTTCCTTTTTTTTATATATAGATATATAAATTTTTTCTATTTTCTCTTTTTGTGAGTGTGTATGTGTATGCTTCTTTGTGTAATTCTGTCTGTACAGCTTTGTTTTTACCATTTGTCCTAGGATTCACTCTGTCCGTTTTTTTTTTTCTTTATGTATAGTTTTTAGTGCTTGTTATAATTGGTGGATTTGTTGCTTGGTTTGCTGGCTCTCTTCTTTCTTTCTTTTTTTTATTGTTACTTTTAATTTTTAATAATTTTTAAAATTTTTTATTTTAATAACTTCATTTTCTTTTCTTTTCTTTCTTTCCTTCTCCATTTTCTTCTGAGCTGTGTGACTGACAGGGTGTTGGTATTCTGGCCAGGGGTCAGGCTTGTGCCTCTGAGGTGAGAGAGCCCAATTCAGGACAGTGGTCCACCAGAAACCTCCCACCTCCACATAGTATCAAACAGTAAAAGCTGTCCCAGAGATCTCCATCTCAATGCTAAGACCCAGCTCCATTCAATGATCAGCAAGCTACAATGCTGGACACCTTATGCCAAACAACTAGCAAGACAGGAACACAACCCCATCCCTTAGCAGATAGGCTGCCTAAAATCATAATAAGGCCACAGACACCTCAAAACACACGACTGGAGGTGGTCCTGCCCACCAGAAAGACAAGATTCAGCCTCATCCACCAGAACACAGGCACCATTCCCCTCCACCTGGAAGCCTACACAACACACTGAACCAACCTAAGCCACTGGGGGCAGACACCAAAACCAACAGGAACTACGAACCTGCAGCCTGTGAAAAGGAGACCCCAAACACAGTAAGTTAAGCAGAATGAGAAGAAAGAGAAACACACAGCAGATGAAGGAGCAAGGTAAAAACCCACCAGACCAAACAAATGACAAAGAAACAGACAGTCTATCTGAAAAAGAATTCAGAGTAATGATAGTAAACATGATCCAAAATGTTGGAAATAAAATGGAGAAAATACAAGAAACGTTTACCAAGGACCTAGAAGAACTAAAGAGCAAACAAACAATGATGAACAACAAAATAACAGAAATTTAAAATTCTCTAGGAGGAGTCAATAGCAGAATAACTGAGGTAGAAGAAGGGATAAGTGACCTGGAAGATAAAATAGTGGAAATAACTACTGCAGAGCAGAATAAAGAACAAAGAATACAAAGAATTGAGGACAGTCTAAGAGGCCTGTGGGACAACATTAAATGTACCAACATCCGAATAATAGGGGTCTCAGAGGAAGAAGAGAAAAAGGAAGGAACTAAGAAAATATTTGAAGAGATTATAGTTGAAAACTTCCTTAATATGAGAAAGGAAATAGTCAATCAAGTCCAGGAAGTGCAGAGAGTCCCATACGGGATAAATCCAAGGAGAAACATGCCAAGACACGAATTAATCAAACTATCAAAAATTAATTACAAAGAAAAAATATTAAAAGCATCAAGTGAAAAACAACCAACAACATACAAGGGAATCCCCATAAAGTTAGCAGCTGATCTTTCAGCAGAAACTCTGCAAGCCAGAAGCGAGTGGTAGGACAGATTTAAAGGGATGAAAGGGAAAAACCTACAAACAAGATTACTCTAGCCAGCAAGGATCTCATTCAGATTTGACAGAGAAATTAAAACCTTTACAGACAAGCAAAACCTAAGAGAATTCAGCACCACCAAACCAGCTTTACAACAAATATAAAGGAACTTCTCTAGGCAGGAAACACAGGAGAAGGAGAAGACCTACAATAACAAACCCAAAACAATTAAGAAAATGTTAATAGGAACATACATATCGATTACTACCTTAAATGTAAATGGAATAAATGCTACAAGCAAAAGGCATAGACTGGCTGAATGGATACAAAAACAAGACCCATATATATGCTGTCTACAAGAGACCCACTTCAAACCTAGGGACACATACAGAGTGAAGGTGAGGGGATGAAAAAAGATATTCCATGCAAATAGAAATCAAAAGAAAGCTGGAGTAGCAATTCTTATATCAGACAAATTAGATTTTAAAATAAAGACTATTACAAGAGACAAAGAAGGACACTACATAATGATCAAGGGATCAATCCAAGAAGAAGATATAACAGTTGTAAATATTTATGTACCCAACGTAGAAGCACCATAATACATAAGGCAAATGCTAACAGCCATAAAAGGGTAAATAAACAGTAACACAATAATAGTAGGGGACTTAAACACCCCACATTCACGAATGGACAGATCATCCAAAATGAAAATAAATAAGGAAACACAAGCTCTAAATTATACATTAAACAAGATGCACTTAATTGATATTTATATGATATTCCATCCAAAAACAACAGAATACACTTTCTTCTCAAGTGCTCATGGAACATTCTCCAGGATAAATCATATCTCAGGTCACAAATCAAGCCTTGGTAAATTTAAGACAATTGAAATCTTATCAAGTATCTTCTCTGACCACAACGCTATGAGACTAGATATTAATTACAGGAAAAATTCTGTAAAAAATACAAACACATGGATGCTAAACAATACACAATAACTAAGAAATCACTGAAGAAATCAAAGAGGAAATCAAAAAATACGTAGAAACAAATGACAATGAAAACACGAGAACCCAAAACCTATGGGACACAGCAAAAGGAGTTCTAAGAGGGAAGTTTATAGCAATATAATCCTACCTCAAGAAACAAGAAACTTCTCAAATAAACAACCTAATCTTACACCTAAAGCAATTAGAGAAAGAAGAACAAACTCCCCCAAATTCCAAATTCCAGGGAAAGAAATCATAAAGATCATATCTCAAATAAATGAAAAAGAAATGAAGGAAAGAAGAGCAAAGATCAATAAAACTAAAATCTAGTTCTTTGAGAAGATAAACAAAATTGATAAACCATTAGCCAAACTCATCAATAAAAAAAAGGAGAAGTCTCAAATCAATAGAATTAGAAGTTAAAAAGAAGTAACAACTGACACTGCAGAGATAAAAAGGCTCATGAGAGATTACTACAAGCAACTATATATCAATAAAATGGACAACCTGGAAGAAATGGAAAAATTCCTAGAAAAGCACAACCTTCTGAGACTGAACCCGGAAGAAATAGAAAATATAAACAGACCAATCACAAGCACTGAAATTCAGACTGTGATTAAAAATGCTCCAACAAAGAAAGCCTAGGACCA
This sequence comes from Delphinus delphis, assembly GCF_949987515.2. NCBI lineage: Eukaryota > Metazoa > Chordata > Mammalia > Artiodactyla > Delphinidae > Delphinus > Delphinus delphis. The sequence continues at coordinate 89,658,699 of NC_082687.1, read as the reverse complement.
GATGGTTTCACAGGAGAATTCTATCAAACATTTAGAGAAGAGCTAACACCTATCATTCTCAAACTCTTCCAAAATATCACAGAGGGAGGAACACTCCCAAACTCATTCTATGAGACCACCATCACCCTGATACCAAAACAAGACAGTGATGCCACAAAGAAGGAAAACTACAGGCCAATATCACTGATGAACATAGATGCAAAAATCCTCAACAAAATACTAGCAAACACAATCCAGCAGCATATTAAAAGGATCATAAACCGTGATCAGGTGGGGGTTATCCCAGGAATGCCAGGATTCTTCAATATTCGCAAATCAATCAATGTGATAAGCCATATTAAAAAATTGAAGGAGAAAAACCATATGATCATCTCAGTAGATGCAGAAAAGGCTTTCAACAAAATTCAACAACGCTTTATGATAAAAACCCTTCATAAAGTAAGCATAGAGGGAACTTACCTCAACATAATAAAGGCCATATATGACAAACCAATATAATCACAACCAACATCATTCTAAATGGTGAAAAATTGAAATCATTTCCTCTAAGATCAGGAGCAAGACAAAGTTGTCCCATGTCACCAATATTCAACTTAGCTTCAGAAATTTTAGTCACAGCAATCAGAGAAGAAAAAGAAAGAAAAAGAATCCAAATAGAAAAGAAGTAAAGCTATCACTCTTTGCAAATGACATGATACTATACATCAAGACTCCTAAAGATGCTACCAGAAACTACTAGAGCTATTCAATGAATTTGGTATGGTAGCAGGATACAAAATTAATGCACAGAAATCTCTTGCATTCCTATACAACTATGATGAAAATCTGAAAGAGAAATTAGGGAAACACTCCCATTTACCACTGCAACCAAAAGAATAAAATTCCTGGGAATAAACCTGCCTCAGGAGACAAAAGACTGTATGCAGAAAACTGCAAGACACTGATGAAAGAACTTAAAGATGATACAAACAGTTGGAGAGATATACCATGTTCTTGGATTGGAAGAAGCAACATTGTGAAGATGACTCTACTACCCAAAGCAATCTACAGATTCAATGCAATACCTACCAAACTACCAATGGCATTTTTCACAGAACTAGAATTAAAAATTTCACAATTTGTATGGAAACAAAAAAGACCCTGAGTAGCCAAAGCAATCTTGAGAAAGAAAAATGGAGTTGGAGGAATCAGGCTCCTGGACTTCAGACTATACTACAAAGCTACAGTAATCAAGACAGTATGGTACTGGCCCAAACACAGAAATATAGATCAATGGAAAAGCATAGAAAGGCCAGACATAAACCCATGAACCTATGGTCACTTTATATTTGATAAAGGAGACAAGAGTATACAATGGAGAAAAGATAGCCTCTTCAATAAGTGGAGCTTGGAAAACTGGACAGCTGCACATAAAAGAATGAAATTAGAACACTCCCTAACACCATACACAAAAATAAACTCACAGTGGATTAAAGACCTAAATGTAAGGCCAGACACTATAAAACTCTTAGAGGAAAACAGTCAGAACACTCTATGACATAAATCACAGCAAGATGCTCTTTGACCCACCTCCTACAGAAATGGAAATAAAAACAAAATAATCAAATGGGACCTAATGAAACTTAAAAGCTTTTGCACAGCAAAGGAAACCATGAATAAGATGAAAAAACAATCCCCTGAATGGGAGAAAATATTTGCAAATGAAGCAACTGACAAAGGAGTAATCTCCAAAATTTACAAGCAGCTCATGCAGCTCAATTTCAAAATACAAAGAACCCAACCCTCAAATGGGCAGAAGACCTAAATAGACATTTCTTCAAAGAAGATATACAGATTGCCAACAAACAAATGAAAGGATGCTCAACATCACTAATCATGAGAGAAATGCAAATAAAAACTACAATGAGGTATCACCTCACACCAGTCAAAATGGCCAGCATCAAAAAATCTACAAACAATAAATGCTGGAGAGGGTGTGGAGGAAAGGGAACCCTCTTGCTCTGTTGCTGGGAATGTAAATTGATACAGCCACTATGGAGAACAGTATGGAGGTTCCTCAAAAAACTAAAAATAGAACTACCATACGACCCAGCAATCCCACTACTGGGCATATACCCTGAGAAAACCATAATTCAAAAAGAGTCATGTATCACAATGTTCACTGCAGCTCTATTTACAATAGCCACGACATGGAAGCAACCTAAGTTTCCATCGACAGATGAATGGATAAAGAAGTTGTGGCACATATATACGATGGAGTAATACTCAGCCATAAAAAGTAACAAAATTGAGTTATTGATAGTGAGGTGGATGGACCTAGAGTCTGTCATACAGAGTGAAGTAAGTCAGAAAGAGAAAAAATAAATACTGTATACTAACACATATATATGTTTTATATGTATATATGTTAAAAAAATGGTTCTGAATAACCTAGGGGCAGGACAGGAATAAAGCTGCAGATATAGAGAATGGACTTGAGGACACAGGGAGTGGGAAGTGTAAGCTGGGATGAAGTGAGAGAGTGGCATGGATATACATACACTACCAAATGTAAAATAGATAGCTAGTGGGAAGCAGCCGCATAGCACAGGGAGATCGTCTTGGTGCTTTTTGACCACCTGGAGGTGTGGGATAGGGAGGGTGAGAGGGAGATGCAAGTGGGTGGGGATATGGGAATATATGTATAGCTGATTCACTTTGTTATACAGCAGAAACTAACACACCATTGTAAAGCAATTATACTCCAATAAAGATGTTAAAATAAATAAATAAATTAATTAAATATATTAAAGATGGACAGAATTAAACTGAGAATTTCTCCTTGACTTAATCAGACTGAAAGAGTTAAGATGACTGTATCTTTCTACCTGATTTGAAGTTTAGGTACCACAAACTAAAGCCATTACATATGCCTGCTAAAATCTTAAGTCACATAGTAAGTGTTTCACATTTTGGGAAAGGCTGGGATACACACAACAAATATTTAGGAGGAATAGGTAAATCCTAAAGCTAAAGGAAGGAAAGAAAATCAGAAATTCTGATTTTTTAAAGTAAAAAACATATCTCTTTGGAAGTTAGACATCGAGTCCAGCCACATACTGAGTATCAGTCTCCATCTAATAGCATCTGTGTATTTTCATGTTACATTCTGACCTTTCCATTATTAGATTCTATATCATTATATTGAATTGAAGTCAGGCTCTATGTAATTCCCAGACACTGGTTCTATTGATAACTTCCTGAGTGACTCACAGTCCCTTGAGGATAACGGAGTGTAATTCCTCTTATACTGGATATAAATTCACCTGTATCTCTCTCAATAACAAATGAATGAAAGTATGTTATAAGAATAGCCCCAATCTTCTCTAGTTTATAACAAGTAAGATTCAATCCCAGACTAGTGGTTTTTAATTATTTTTCATCCTTTGGGATTCCCCTACCAACTAGAAAACAGTGTGTCCCACTGGGAGATGCATGGGAGAACTATAGTTCCAGGGCACGAAGCAAGTCTATTTTTGGTTTCTCACTGCTTTATAAAGATCTGGAGATCAGTATCACTTTCTGTAGTTTTCTCTTTTCTGGTATAAACATCCTCAGATACTTCAAGCTCTAATTTGCAGTTTGTTTTTTTTACCCTTATCACTTGGATTGTCGTCATTTTAGTGGACTTTGGTTTGCTAGTATCTCTGAATTCATGTGATCATTTGAGCTACTACATTTTATTGTTGTCTCATACAGAAATTGTAGTCAATGAAAACCTTAAATATTTTCTTTTCTTTTCTCTTTTTTTTCCATATGAATTGCTGGTTTTCGATAGCTCTTTAAGGATAATCTTGGATCCACATCTGCCGGAATTTCCATACAAGAAATAGGGTAAAAGTAGAGGGAGGCTGACAAAACGGTTGAGAATAAAAGAAAATAAAGCAGTGAACTTCAAGTGGGGCATATATTAAATTATATACTTATTTAATGTGCATTAAAATATAACTAATCAAGATGGTGTAGTAGAAGAATGTGGAACTCACCTCCTCCCACAAATACATCAAAAATACATCTACAAATGGAACAGTTCTCACAGAACACCTACTGAACACCAGCAGAAGACCTCAAATACCTGAAAGGACAAACTGGTTAGGACGAAAGGAAAAAAAAGAAAAGAGGAAGCAAAATGGGACCTGTGCCCCTGGGAGGGAACTGAAAAAGAGGAAAGGGTCCAACACCCTGGGAAGCCCTCTCACTGGTGGGGAGACCAGCTGGGAAAGAAAGGGAGCCTCAGAGGCTCAGAGGAGAGCACAGCAAATGGTTTGTGGCAGGCAAAACAGAGAGAGACATGCACAAATGGTCCATCCCACTGACCTGCGTGCCCCAGTCTGAGAGGTATGTCCAGTGGTCCAGGCAGGGGCTGGGTGCTGGAATTCAGGGTTCAGAGGACAGATGCAAGGAGAGGACTGGTGTTGGCTGAACTGAGACAGCCTTAAGGGGCTAGAGCATGGTACCACTGCAACCAGGGTTGTTCGTGGAAGAAAACTGGACCCACCATAGGAACAAAGCACCATTGTTAAGTGGTGCACAAAGCTGGGGGTGTAGCACCATAGCAGCCTCTTTCTCCATATGCCAGCCCCCACTTGGCCTCTGCGGGCTCCGGGAGAGTAAGCCCCAGCCATCTCTTTCGGGGCTCCTGCACCAACCTCCACTTTGGCAGGACCTGGGAGCAGAAACCAGTGGGTCACCCATGTGCCGAGGTGGGGCTGAAACTACAGCTGAGCCCCAGGAGCCATGCAACTTAGGAAGCAGGGCTGAAATCTCTCCTCACGGCTGTGTGAGCCATTGATTTACACCTCCACTGCCAGCTTTGTAAATTCAGTGCCTGTGGGACATCCCGAGTGGAAAACGAGTGTTCCTGCAGCTTGGACAGGTCTGGCATTAGCAGTTGTGGACTTTGTGTGTGTGTGTGTGCACGCAGGGGCTGGGCTGGGCCAGGATCTGAGCTGCCTCCATAGCTCTCACGGTGTGTCCAGATGTGCAACTACTGCAGTCCTGGGACCCGACTTTAGTGGATATGTATTGGTGGCCTTGTGAAAACAATGCCTGAGGGAGACCAGGGCCAACTGCCATCATTCCCATGGTTGAGGAGGAGCCAAGGGCAATGCCAACAACAGTGTACTTTGTGAACCTGCACAACAGGTAACAGGTGACACCACAGAGCACACTCACAGGTGAACAGCTCCAGCGGAGAAATACTAGACCCACGCAGGTTACACAGGGACTTTCCCACATAAAAATAGCCCTCCAAGACCACAGTAGGTAAACTCATAGAGCAAGAGAAATATAAATAAAATGAAGAAGCAGAGGAACCACTCCCAATTAAAAGATCAAGAGAATTCCCCTGAAATAACAATGAAACAGACCTCTTCAGTCTAATAGATGCTGAGTTCAAAAAGGAGATAATGAAAATACTAAAGGAATTAAGAAAGGCTATTGACAGAAATGCAGATTACTGTAAAAAGGAACCAGAAACTATAAGGAGGAGACAAGAAAAATTAGAAAATTCATTTGCAGAGATGAAAGCTGAACTAAAGGCAATGAATAGCAGAATGAATAATGCAGAAGAAGGAATAAGTGATCTGGAAGATAGAATAATGGAAATCACCCAATTAGAACAGCAGACAGAAACCCAAATGAAAAAAAAAATGAAAGCAATATAAGAGACATATGGGCTAATATAAATCATGCTAACCTACACATAATAGGGTTCCCAGGATGAGAGGAAAGAGAAAAGGGGATTGAAAATGTATATGAAAAAATTATGGCTGAAAACTTCCCAAACCTAAAGGAGGAAACAGATATCCAGGTACAGGAAGCACAAGGGTCCCAAAAAAGATAAACCCAAACAGACCTACACCAAGGCATATTATAATTAAAATGGCAAACATTATAGATAAAGAGAGGATTCTAAAGGCAGCAAGAGAAAAACAAAGAGTTAATTACAAGCGAACCTCCATAAGGCTATGAGCTGATTTCTCTACAGAAACGTTGCAGGGCAGAAGGGAGTGGCAAGATATATTCAAAGTCCTGAAAAGGAAAAATCTGCAACCTAGGATACTCTACCCAGCAAGATTATCATTTAGAACAGAAGGAGAGATAAAGAATTTCTCAGACAAGCAAAAACTAAAAGAATACAACAATATTAAACCTATCCTAAAGGAAATATTGAAAGGTCTTCTCTAAATAGGAAAGAAATAAGAATCTATAGGAAAGAGAAAATCACAGTTGGAAACTAAATCACTTAAATAAGCCAGTATACAGATTAAAATAAAATCAAATAATTTCCGTGAAAATGATGATAACCAAAATGAACAGCAAAAGGATGAACATGAAGATGTAAAAGAAGACATCAAAATCATAAAATGTGGGGCAGGAGAGTAAGAAAATGTAAAGTTTTTTTTTCTAGAATATGCTCAAGGCTGTATGACTACTAGTCTGAAGCACATAGATATAGGAAGGGGTTAACATGCTTGAAAAACAGGGCAATCACAAATAAAAAACATGTAATAGAGTCACAAAAACCAAAAAGAAGAGAACATATGCATAGTACAAAATAAAATCATAAAATATAACTATCAGAGAAATCTGTGGTTTCATAGACATTTTTAGTTAGGATGAGTCTATGTTTAAAAAGGTAATTGAATCATTAGCTATCAAAAAAATGCCAATCAAAACCACAATGAAGTAGTACTTTACACCTGCTAGGAAGACTGTAATCAAAAAGTCAGATAATAACAAATATTGGTGAGGATGTGGCAAAACTGGTACCCTCATACACTGCTGATGAGAATATAAAATAGACAAGGAAAATAGACTCAAGGTTTTCAGGGGGACCAGTTGATGAATGACTGCTAATGGGTATAGGATTTCTTTTGAGGATGGCAAAATATTTAAAACTGATTGCAGAGCTCTGCATGTATTTTAAAAAGATTGAGTTGTACACTTTAAATGAGTAAATTGTATGATATGTGAATTATATCTTAAAAAGTCATAAAAAGTAAGTTGATTTTAAGTTGACATAAATAAAATAACATACAAATATATTATATATATATAATAAATTAAATGAATACATAGTATACATTTGCAGCAGTTCAGAGATGTTTCACTGCAGTGTGAGAAAACCCAAATAGTGGTGGTCTAACAAGTGGTCCAAACAAGTAGGTATTGATATTTATACATAAGAAGAATTGCTGGTGATAAGTGGTTCAGATCTTGGTTCACTTGCTTAAATTCTGTTAACAAGAACCTAAGTATCCTTTTGCTTTTCAATTTTTGGTGCGTTGATGGCTCACCCCTTAGGTTATTACCTCATGGCTGCAAAGTGGCCACCAGATATTAAAATGCTCCTGGTTAAGCAACTATATTCCAATAAAAATTAATAAAAATATAAAATGCTTGTTGTCCATACATTGTCTCCTTCCTGTTCACTTGAATGATAGGGAAAGAGTTCATGGAACTATATATGTGAGTCTCTGCTCAGAAAGAGTCCACCCAGGAGGACAGCCCAACCAGGAATAGCCACATTGGACTTTGTGAGAATGAGAAATACATTTTTGTTTGCTAAGCTACTGAACCTTAAAATTTTAAGTTTTTCTATTACATCATGTAGCCTTCTTGACCAGTGCAGCATGGGGAACATGAGTAGAGAAGAAGTGCTTCTGCCTTGACTGGGCTCCTTGACATCATGAGCATGGGTTTTGACAAAATTTTACCACTTTGGTCATTAAAAGGATTTTTTTTCTTTCTGGAATAATGAATAAGATAAAGCTTGCTTTTCCTACTCCTCCCCACTTTATTTTTCCAGGGCATCATTTTTCTTTATTAATAGAGTCTTGCTATTAGAACATTGCCTAGAATCTAGAAGACATACAATAAGCAAATGGTGGAAAAAGAAGGAAAAGAGGAAGGTGATGATAAGGGATGAGTTGAGCATATCAAGGCATGAAAGCATGGTGGTCAAGAACACCAATTCTAGAGCCAGCTAGGTGGGTTCAAAAATCCAGTTCTTATATTTACTAGCTGTTTGGCATTGGAAAAATAACCTCTCCATGCCTTTGCTTCCTCATCTATAAAATAGTTAAAATAATTGTGCCTGCTTCATAAAACTGTTTTGAGGAAGTGAGTTGTATGTAACATGCTTGGAACAGAACTTGGCATGTAGCAATGTTATGCAAGTGTTAGCTATTATTATTATGGTGTGAAACCCAGAAGTACTCTTTCTACCCTAACTCCAATAGACTACTCCACAGGGTTTCTTATAAATCAATCTCTCCTCTTATTGTACCAATAAAGCCATAATATAAAATTAGTAATGAAAATACTATTTCTAAAGTTTTAATCATGTATGCTCATTATATGTAAGCTTATTTCCCTTTCTTCATTCTGTCTGCAATTAAAGCTAAGTCGTCAGGTTTAAGGCCTCCAGGAAGAGAGAGAGAGAGAGACAGAGAGAGAGACAGAGACAGAGATAGAGACAGAGAGAATGAGTAAACAAGGTAAAAGTCGTTGCCAGAGAGTAAGAGAAAAAGGAAAATTCTGGCCTGGCAATTGTGGGAAGGAAAAGGAAGAGTTAGTAGGAAAAAGTCTCCTGATCTTCCTCCCAGAGAAAAGAGACATCATAACAGAGGAAAAGATAAAAGCAGCAGTGCTTTGATGAGCTCCTCCTTAAATTCCTGGCAGAAGCTCTCTGAAGACGTGGAATGAGCATGGGTGGGCAAGGATGAAGATGTGGAATGAGCAGGGGTGGGCAAGGATGAGCCCAGGTTAATAACCCAGAGCTGGACACTGAGATCCTGAGTGGAAAGGGCCTGACAAAGTGTGGGGGATGGGTGTGATGGGTCTGGGGATGAAGAAAGCTGATAGATTGGTTGGAAAACTTAACAGGGAGTATTTCTGTGACATGAGGATGTTACTCTATAACTGAAAACTGAAGACAACTGAGTAGCACCCAGATTAGGGATGGTCTAGTTGTCAAAGTCTGGACTCTGGAGCCACTACAAGAAGTGAGATGGGGCTGAGAACCTGACCAAGTCAAATGGACAGACCACAGAGCCCCAAGGGCAGACATCAGCAGCACATCCCACCAGGAACCCCAGAGATGCAGCCAATTGTACATTTCAAAAGATGCCTGACAGATAGTGCTCACTCAGAGACCAGCTGCCTGGATGTGGAGGACGGGAGCCAGATGTGGGATATCACCTCTTTACCAGCACATATAGGCTGAAAGCTTTCTCCTACTCTCAGATACTATCTTGGTAAGGAGCAAAGGAAAGGAGGGTGGTCTTGATGGGATATTTGCAAGATATGGATGGGCTTAAATTGAGAAAGATGAATATACTCATAATTGGTAAGTTCTGTAAACCTCCCTGACTATCCATTGGTCAGTGTCTTCTGAAAAAGATTAGATGTTTACAGAAAAATAAAGATTTTCTTATCATCCATTTATTTGTTTAACATCTTTTATAATAAAGTGATAAATTTTATGTGCTTCTTTCACATGCTTGTATTTAATTTTCAGATTCATTTTATTGAAGGCTGATAGACCACAGCAACACTCCCTTTTTACACCTTTCTCGAGGTATCTGGATATTACCTTTTCATCACCAAATGGGAACTAGATCTGCTGTTAGGTAAGAGCCAGCAAAGCCTCCCAAGGGAGAGCTAAAGTAAAGGTATTCTGTGTGCTGCCTCAATGTCAAGAAGAGGGCTTGTCCTGCTTGGAGGAATGGGCAGGACCAGAGGAAGTGGCAGTTCACAGAGAAGACCCAAGGATGAGATCCTTCCTTCTCCAAATAAGACTGGAGAAGATTCTGGAGAACTGAGATAAGGTGGAAATGGTGATGAGGATCTGTTGAAACCAGTAGTGGTAGCCCCATTGTACAGGAAGCAGGGCCTACAGTACAGGGCCAGGGTGGGAGAGTGGGGAACAGCTGGGAGGATGCAGAGCAGAAGAAGCCACTTAGTCCTCTGAGCGCCTGGAGTGAGTTCGTGGATCTACCACAAAGAATGTTCCTTGAGGGAGATTTTCAATTTTTAAGGTAATCCTCACTTTTAATGTTTGTTACATTATATTCTATTGATTAAACCTCTGTGATAAATTTGTGTTTCATGTGTTTGCAAGCAGAGTGCTTCAAGATAACCTGGTAGATTTTATTTTCTTAGCTCAGCTTGGTGGGGACTCTGCGAATTGAATTGTAAAATTCTCTTTTATGAAGCAACGCATTTAAAAATCTCCATACTCTTAGAACGTAGTTCTTATTGAAAATGTTAAGCTATTGATACGGCATTACCACCTACTAATCCAAGTGAATGCCAGCAGATATGCCATTTGAATGCATAGCAGTTAAATACTAGACTTGCCTTGGAGCTAGTGAGTCCATTTTTTGAGATCCACTTTAAGGTCATAATGTAAATTAGATAAAAGTTTATAATATATAGGCTACACCATTAATACTAAGAGAGAAAAAGTTGGAAACGACCTAATAGATTATACACACACACACACCAGACTTTATCAGCTACTTATATAGGCATGCCTTTTATATACACATACATTTATGTATAGGTGTGTACATATGTCTGATGTGCATGTATATTTTTTTGCACATTTCTACATATTTGTAAATGTATATATATATGTTTACATATGGGTATATTACATGTTTTATATATGTGTATGGTTGTATTTATAAGTAATTATATCCATCTGTTTATATATAGGTATGTATGGATAGGTAGGTAGATAGGTAGATAGATAGATATGTAGATAGATAGATAGATAGAAAAACAGAGACCAGAAAGAAATATATCAGAGTGATATGAACTGTGGAATTATGGACAATTTTTGTTTTCTTTATACTTTTTTTTTTTCATCTAAATTCACAGTATTTGGCAAGCAATAACTTTATTGTGAGAAAAAGAGTGACAACAAAGTTATTGTAAAAACTAACTCGGAATACTGTGGTAGGAGTTTCTCCAGTCCACAGCTATACCAAGAGTATGAATGTAAAAACTAATGCACCAGAGAACCCAGTTCCAAAGTCAGAAGCTGAATCTTTCCTAGTGATGAGCAGGACCTAGAATTTCCACCCATTTTATCTCTCAACCCAACACACATCTTTGTTTTGCTAAAGCCAAGGCATCATGAATGTCAGAGGGTGAAGACATAAGGGTGAGGTGTCACAAACAAACAGAAAAGGAGTCCAGAAGCTGACTGTGTGCTATACTTCCAGCCCTGTGGCAGGCATTGTTTCAACCTCACAGCCCGCTGGGAAGTAAACGTTTCTCATAGGATGTGAAATAAAGTGCAAAGTACCCAAGGCCACATGCCACAGCAAGTGGCCAGGATGTTTTTCTTTTGTTTTTCCATTTCCCTTGAGACAATACAAAGAGGGGAGCAGTAAGTGCACCTCCTGCTTTGGGGCAACGGGAGGGAGCTTGTACCAACTTTGTGTATTAGTTTTCATTTCCTTTTTTTGTTCATTTGTGTGTTTTGTTTTGAAAATGATCCCTGTGTTTTCCATTCATTTTATTTTTATGTTTTACATATTATTTTTCATATTCTTTTCCATTATGGTTTATTACTGGATATTGAACACAGTTCCCTGTGCTATACAATAGGACCTTGTTGTTTAACCATTCTAAATATATATAAGAGTTTGCATTTGCTAGTCCCAAACTCTGAATCCAACCCTCCCCTGATCCCCTTCCCCAGCTTTCATATCCTTTTAATGAATCATTTCCTCTCATTCCAGAAACTCCCCTTCTGTCCAAGAAGAAGTAGAGTATTATGCAATGATGTTCTAATGCAGCTATGTATGAATTTGTACTTACCAGCTGACAGTGAATGAAATAAGACAAGATGCACTTATTATAGGAAGTAATTTCTGGTACGTGGCATGTGACTTATTGATTGCTGTTAAATGTTGACTGAAGCTTATACGTGAAATAAATGTATATATTTTTAACCAGTTTCCTCCTAATCTGACTGAATTACTTATTAAAAGTCTAATGGTTAATAACTTAGATACTCAAAAGATTCACATATTTAAGGTTCTAAAATTTATCTGACTGGATTTTCTTTTGAATACCTTGTTCTTTCTAATGGCATTTCCCTAATATTAATGCTGAACTGAAACCAAAAATAGCAAGGGGGTAAGGACTCAGAATAGCAGGAACTGAGAAGATCAGTGTAATCAGCAAATTAGGGCTATGTACAAATCATGCAATTGGCATCATGGGAGCAGCAAGGACCATGCCATGTGGAGAAGAGAACACTCAACGTTGATAACATTGATTAGCATTAACATTGATCGCATAATTCAGTCACTTCCAGGATGTTTCAGGATGCTAATAAATAAAAGATGACACTCTTTAAGAATGGTGGCTTCTATAGTATTGTAGCCAGAGACAGCTGAAATGTGGGGTAGGGGTGTTATTTATTCACCAGAATTCTCTTGACTGAGCTCTGACTGGGAAACCCAGACAGAGCTGTTTCTCAAAAAAGGGTGGCAGAGATGTTGCTAGAGGTCTCAGGGGGATTTATGCAGCAACTAGTTTTGTTTTCAAGATCTGGATGTTCTCCATTTCTGTGCTTTAATATCCTGTTCAACCCAACCCCTCCATCAAACCAGTGTGCTCCTGATTCTCTGCTCCCTTAGCTCTAGATCATCCTGGGTGGTGTTTCACACTCAAGGCCTTTGTTGATTCCTTCTCTCTCATGTTAAGTGAAACCCTTATCTATAGTTCTTCATAAGTTCTAGGTACAGAACCTCTCTTTCTCTCTTTAAAATTCAGAGCAGTGAAGGAATTTCCCCAGATCGCAAGGTCAAATACTCTGCTGACTTAAGCCTTTGTTTTTTTCCTGTGCACCTCACTATGCTAACTCCTTTAGTTCTTCATTCTCATGTACTAACTGGCACTTATATGATCATCATTGATAAAGATTACAAAGGGTCATAGAAGCACAAAACCTCCTAATTAAAGTCAGTTTCTAGCGGGCTGGCCTGACAGTGATCCATTGAGTAACTAGACCTTTTGGAATTTACACCAACTCCAGGTTCCTTGGATGCTGCTAATGATGAGGGTCTCATCTTTGTACAGTCTTTGAAATCAGTTCTTAGAGTGTTGAAATCTGTTTCCAGAATGCTCTACCTTATGATTCTAGCTTTGCATATGGAGCCAAATGATGATATTATCTAATCTATATATTGCTTACTATGTCAGGACTGGTTTTAAATACTTTAAGCACATTAACTTATATTAACTCAGAGAAGGTACTAATATGCTCATTTTAAGATAAGGAAGCTGAGCTAGAAAAGAGAAGTAATTGCTAAGAAGTGGCAGAGCTGGATGTAAAATGAAGTATGTAGCTCCAGAGCCAACACACTTAACCACGACCAATCACTACTCTCCTGTGATTTCTTTTAAAGTCTACTTAAACCAGACTTCCACTTTTGACACATAAAACACAACCACTTTCTTTCATGCTTTGAAGTTAACCAAAGAGTCAACACAGTTAAACTTTTTTTTTTTAATAGACACATCAACGTTTAGATGAAAGGCAAAGTATGGGGTGAAGACAGAATGCTCTTTGGTGAATTTATGCATTAAGGGTCTATACTTGAATTGGGCTGTCCAAATTCCTAATCTGGTTTTGCTATTTACTAGCAACAAAGCACTGGACAAAATAGCCCATGTGTGCCTCATTTTTAAGATGAATATAATAACATCTCTACCTCATAGGATTTTTTTTAGCTTAAATCAAACATTTAGAATATTGCCTGGCACACTGTCAGCACTCAGTAAATATTAGCTATTGCTTTTAATATTGACATGATTAAATAAAGTAATATTGGTAAGTATCCTATGACAGTGCCTGCTGCTTAGAAATCACTCAATCTATATTAACTTTCATCATCCCATTTACTATTTTTATTTGATGTTTTTACACATGTACTTTAATATCCAAGGGCATAAGAAATATGAATTTGGAATTTCAGGGTCCATAGCACACCTAGTGGGTAAACGGCTTCAGGTATACTGGGCAGACTTTGTGTTATCCTCCCAGTAAACTCCCAATACCTCTTAACAACTTAGTTTATGGAATCACTATTTAGGCTCAGTTAAGATAACTGTACCCATTTTTTCTTTCCTTTAAGCGTCAGAGATTCAGCCTCTTTTCTTCAACCGTCTAAAGTGACAGCTACCCACAATAATTTCTTAACATACCCTATTTTTTTAATTAGTATGGCAACACTGCAATGTATGTCTTTTCAACCCATTTCACATCTGAGAAAACTGAGGGATGGAGAGGCTACCCAAGTAGTTTAGGAAGTAACTCAGTGGGAATTCAGACTGATTAACTTCAAAAACCAGATTCTTAATAGCATACTTCATGTTTCCAAGTACCATCAGAAAAACAGTTCTCAGTGCCCATCTTAACTGGAATTCCAGCGACTGAGTCTGATACTGTGCTCTCTCCCCTGTAGAACTAGAAACCAGGTACATAGAAAATCTGTCTGGAGTTTCTATCCTAGTGATATACACTTTAGATATTCCCCCCAAAAATTCCTCAAAATAAAGAAACAGTATAATATGGAATAAAAATGAGTGTATCCTGAAGATTACAGATAATGAAATGTGCTTATATTTCCACCAAATTAATGGGCATTTTTATTACCCATTGATAAGACCAGATTTCAGATCTAGGAGAAGAGTTTAGACACTGAGCAGTTGAACTTAGTGAACTATCCAAGGTAGTAAAGTGATATAAACTTGTCTACAACCTTCTCCCTTCCTGCTCTATCACTCTCCAAGTCCCAAGTATTATGAATAAAAATATTCAAGCTTAAAGACCAGAAATAAAAATTTTCAGGCCACTTTAAATGAAATTGAAAGACTTTTCAGGAGCTACAAAATTTATATAAATTATCAACAGGTATTAGAGGGATACTGAAAATTAATTGGCTGGTTTGCCAAAAAATATATATAATTTGATTAGATATTTCTGTGTACCTGAAAGAGAGATATTGGATAACATTTGTGATTAGGCATGCTTGTACACACACACAAACATACACACAGACATTAAAATGGATTAAATCTTCTGGAGGCATGTTGTCACATTCCTTGAACAACATTTAAATACCAATGTGCTTGATTCCCTCAGAGGGTTAAAAATGACTCCCTTATATCTGATAATGGACCTCTACTTAGAAGTTCTTTTATACCCTGAGAATCTCAGGCTATACTATTAAAGCTGCATAACACACCACAAAATACCAGGAGATCAAACCAAGTAGCAGTTACCAAAAACATTTTTCTGCTATCTCCCCAGATTTTCCTATGTGGAGTGCTAACTCAGTAAGTGTTCACTATACATAAACAAAGCATAGGCTATAACTCTGCAAAGAACTTACTACAATCTTTTCTAAAGTGTTTTGCTTTGTTTGATAAAATAGTCTTTAGGGAAAACTCTAATGGACAGAAGTTAAAGATCCAAAGAAAGGAAACCTGATCCATTTGAAAGTGAATAGGGGGCTGCAGAGCAAAGTAAAAAATATGCTGGTGCTGACTCAAAAAGTGCTGACTTCCTCTGGTAGGTCATCTTATAGGTCTATCTTATACCACAGAGGACTGTAATTAAAAAGCACTGATGTTGGGTACCAGGAAGAATCTTCCCTCTCCAACCCTTGTTGAAGCTGCGATGGGAGTCACTGTGTTGAATCTGTGGCATTGCAATTGTATCAATAGCCCAGGATACAATCAAACCCCATTAGCTCAGATTCCACTGGTTCTGAATTTACAAGAATTCAGATACGACTTAAGAACTGGTTCTTGCTGAGCTAAAAATCTCCAGATAATTTCTTCTTTTGTGAGTATCAGGGTCTTATTCACAAGACCAAGATAGTCAAATGTTGTAGTGGTTGCATCAACAAAGAGCTTCCTATTCGAAGTTTTGCTGAAGTTTTGGAATCCTCATTTCCCATAGAAACTCATTACTATGGGTAGTAGAAGTGTTAGGCAGGCCTAGTTACGTCAAGCACAAAAATTGGTGTTATTGAAACGATTGCTGAATACAACACAAGGTAATTTAGTGTTTGAGTTTAGATAATGAGATTATGGATAATTTTAGATTCTACATTTCTTTATTTTCCAGTTAAAAATATAGAAGGTGTCATTGTATAATGTGTAAGTCATCAAAAAGCATTTTTTAGGAGTTGGAAAATAGCAAACATTTACAAATGTGACTAATTAGAGCTGTGATCCCCTCCTGCTTAAATTCAATAATTATATCCATTTCACCTTAGTTTATAAAAATAATTTTAAGTGATAAAATACATTTTTAGTAGTTGTATTTATAAATATGTCATAAAGTAGTTTATTAAATTTGTCTTTCCTTTATAGAAGATGGCACCTAGGATATGATCTGACTTGATATTGTTGATAATCTTTGGGAGCAAAATGAATAATTATAAAAGCAGTATTAACTTTTTTCAACAAAGTGATTAGAAAGTATTCTCTTTCATATATATTAGGATATATAGGGTACTAAATTACTACCCTATAGCTACTACTACCATTGATCCTTTACCCTACTGCCAATTAGAAATCTAAATATTTCCATTTATGTTCCTATCTGAGTTTCATAAAGGCAAGTTGAAAACTTCCTCCCTTAACTTTACCACACAACAGCTGCACAGCTTTTTCATTTGCTGGGTAGGGTTCAGTGGAGCCAAATGATAGAGCACTTTATTTGCTGTGGATATAGATGCACATTAATGTCCCCAGTATGAACAGGGTGAAAATGTTACACAGTCTATCTAATACACAAGCCATTAAAATGGGAAGATTTCTCCTCCTCCTCCTCCACCCCTTTGCAGTAGCTTCTATGAACACAGTAGGCTTATTCCTGTATTAGTGTAACTTATATCACAGCCGCTAGTCATGTGATCTGTGGATAGGAGTTGGTACACAGAATTTGTTGCTGGTATACAAATAAAAAGAGTCTAGAAACTTTTATGGCAATTTGCCATCACTGTGACATTCAAGCTCATAGTCTATGGACTTACGTCATTGCACTGGTCACTAATTACTTTTAATGTTGTCTATCTTGTGCAATGGATTGTGTGTAGTATGAGCTGTCTATTAATATCAGTGCAACAGGTTAGAAAAAGAACTGATCCTTCAACCCTGATAGTTTGAGAAACATTGGTCCACACACAGAGGATATGATGTACATACAAAGTACAATTTCAAGTTGTATCTGAAAAGGCCACCTACAATAATAGTGAACATAGGGGAAGGAGATCAAGATGGTGGAGTAGGAGGACACAGAGGTCACCGCCACCCATGAATACATCAAAAATGTATTTACATGTAGAGCAATTCTCACTGAAAATAAACTGGATACTGGCAGAAAGACTCTTATATAACCAAGGCTATAAGAAATATCCACATGGAGTCAGGTGGAAAAAGAGCAAGAATTAGGCTGGGATCTGTGCCCCAGGAGGGGACACAGAAGGGGAGGATTACACAGTCTTAGAGATCCTCCTTGGGGAGTGAGTGGTTCAAACCACATATTGGGCATACCAGCCATGGGGTCCAACACCAGGAAGACGATTCCTCTTGGCTGGTTTGAAGACAAGTGGAACTGGCAGGGTGACTGTGAGAAACTCAAACTCTGCTCATGAAGAGTATGTTCACACTTGCTTGCTCTAAAAACCAGGTGGAGGAATTAAATTGAGACTGCCTGTTACTCTGGCCAATTTCCCCTGACTACCCCAGCATGCACCCTGGCCCAGGCCAAGTTCTTGCTCTGGCCCCTCTTGCTGTGCTGTGCAGCTCCCAACTAGGGCGAAGCCTGCCATTGGTGAGGACAGTGCACAGTTGTGGGGAAGCAACCTGCTTGGACCGGCACCATATCTGAACAGGGCGAGGGCAATCATTACTGGAATGGAACAAGCTAGAACCCAACCCTTGGGGCTTCTGCTCCAGTACCTTGGGACCCAACCCCACCTCTGATAGGCTGGTGTTGGCCACTGAACATAGCAAAAGCCTGAGCTCACACTGGGCTCTGGCTCTAGGCTCTCCACTTCCATCCCTACCTCCCAATCAGGTGATAGCTGTCAGCACACCTTGAAAGAAGACATGACTCATTCCCACTTCTGATCCAGGTCTCCCACCAAAGCCAGAGGTCATGCACAGACTGCAGAGGCATGCTTCCACACAAAATCATCACTTCAAGACCAGAATAGGTAACTGTTTCACCTAATTTACTAGAAACAAAGAAAGTTAAGCAAAATGCAAAGACAGAGAAATTTGTTTCAAATGAAAGAACAAGGAAAAAAATGAAAAACACAACTGATGAAACAGAGATAAATAATTTACCAGATAAAGAATTCAAGGGCTTCCCTGGTGGCGCAGTGGTTGAGAGTCTGCCTGCCGATGCAGGGGACACAGGTTCGTGCCCCGGTCTGGGAAGATCCCACATGCCGCGGAGCGGCTGGGCCCGTGAAAAAAAAAAAAAAAAAAAAAAAAAAAAAAAAAAAAAAGAATTCAGAGTATTTGTATTAAGAATGCTAATTGAACTAGGGAAAAGAATAGATGAACACAGTGAGAATTTAAACAAGGAACTCGAAAATAAAAAAAGAACCAGTCAGAGCTGAAAAATACAATAGCTGAAATGAAAAACACACTAGAAAGAATGAAGAGCAGACTATGTGATACAGAAGAACACATAAGTGATCTGGAAGATAGAGTAATGGAGATCATGCAATCAGAATAGCAAAAAGAAAAATTAAAAGAAAAACAAGAACAGTTTAAGGGACCTCTGTGTATTAACATCCACATTATAGGGGTCTCAGAGGGAGAAGAGAGAAAGAAAAAGTTTGAAAATATATTTGATGAAATTACGGCTGAAAAATTCCTGAGCCTGAAGAAGAAAACACATATCAAGGTACAGGAAGCCTAGAGAGTCTCAAACAAGATGAACTCCAATAGACCCACATCAATACATATCATAATTAAACACAAAAGTTAAAGAGAGAATTCTAAAGGCAGCAGGAGAAAAACAAAGAGTCACATACAAGGAAACTCCAGTAAAAATATCAACTGATTTTTCTGCAGAAACTTTGCAGGCCAGAAGGGAGTGGAATGATATATTTAGAGTGCTGAAAGGGAAAAACCTACAACCTAGGATTCTCTACCAACAAGATTATCATTCAGAATTGAAGGAGAGACAATGAACTTCTCAGAGAAGCAAAAACTAAAAGAGCTAATCAATAATAAACCTATCCTAAAAGAAATGTTAAAGGGTCTTCTCTAAGTGGAAAATAAAAGGCTATAGTAAGAAGCAAGAATTTATGGGAAAGGAAAAAAATTGCACTACTGAAAGCCAGTATCTAGTAAAGAATGTGGATCAACTAGTTAAATAAGCTACTATAAATATTAAAGACAAAAAATTGCAAAATTGACCATAACTACAATAAACAGTCAAGGGATAAACATGAAAATGTACAATATGACATCAAAACCACAAAATGCGTGAGAGGGGAATAAGGAAAATGTAGATATTTTAGAATGTGTTTGAACTTAAATGACTTCCAGTTTAAAACAAGTAGATATATTTATAGGTGAACATACATGAACCAGATGGCAAACACAAATCAAAAACCTACTATAGATGCACAAAAACTAGAGAGAAGAAAACACAAGCATGCTACTAAAGAAAATCATCAAACCACAAGGGAAGAAACTAAAATAAGAAGAAAGGAATAGAGAAGAAATACAAAACAATCAGAAAATAGGTAACAAAATAGCAATAAGTACATACCTGTCAACAATCACTTTAAAAATCAATGGAATAAATGCTCCAGTCAAAATGCATAGGGTGACTAATTAGATTAAAAACAAGATGCATCTATATGCTGCTTATAGGAGACTCACTTCAGAACTAAAGGCACACACAGTCTGAAAGTAAGAAAATGGAAATGACAAGAATGTAGGGGTAGCAATACTCATATCATACAAAATAGACTTTAAAACAAAAGGCAGAGAAAGACATTATATTATGGTAAAGGGATTAATACAAGAAGAGGATAAAACATTTGCTAACACATATACACCTAACATAGGAGCACTTAAACATATAAAGCAAATATTAACAGACACAAAGGGAGAAATTGACAATAATACAATAATAATAATGAACTTTTAACACCTTATGTCAATAGACAGATCATCCAGACAGAAAAGCAATAAGGAAACAGTAGTATAATTACACACCAGATTAGCTGAATTTAATAGATATCTACAGGACATTACATCCCAAAACAGCAGAATACGCATTCTTTTCAAGTGCATATGGAACATTCTCCAGGATAGATCACATGCTAGGCCATAAAAAATGTTCAACAAATTTAAGAGGATAGAAAATACATCAAGCATTTTTTTCTGACCACTATTGTTATGAAACTAGAAATGAATTACAGGAAGAAAAATGAGAAAAACACAAATGTGTAGAGAGTGAACAACATGCTACTAAAAATCCAATTGTCAGTGAAGAAATCAAAGAGGAAAATAGAAAATACCTGGAGACAAATGAAAATAAAAAACTGTTTTCCAAAATCTATGAGCTGCAGCAAAAGCAGTTCTAAGATGGGAATTTATAGTGATACAGGCCTACTTCAAGAAACAAGAAAAATATCAAATAAACAACTTAACCTACCATCTAAAAGCATTAGAAAAAGAATAAACAAAGCCCAAAGTCAGCAGATGGAAAAAATAATAAAGACCAGAGAGAAAATAAATAAAATAGAGACCAAAAATTAATAGAGAAAAGATCAATGAAATCAAGAGCTGGTTTTTGAAATATAAACAAAATTGATAAGCCTTCAGCCAGGCTCATCAAGAATAAGAAAGAGGACCCAAATAAACAAAATAAGAAATGAAAGAGGAGAAATTATAACTGATATCACAGAGTTACAAAAAATTGTAAGAGAACACTACAAGCAGTTATATGCCAACAGACTGGACAACCTAGAATAAATGGATAAATTTCTAGAAAGATACAAGACCGAATAAGGAAATAGACAATTAGAACAGACAATTAGAAATAGGCAATCTGAAGAGAAAAATCACTAATAGTTAAATTGAATTAGTAATCAAAAATTCCCAGCATACATAAGTCCAGAACTGGACAGCTTCATGGGGGAATTCTATGAAACAAGAAGTGATAATACCTATCCCTCTCAAACTATTCCAAAAAATTAAAGAGGAGGGAACTCTTCCAAATTCATCCTATGATGCCACTATTACACTGATATCAAAACCAGACAAAGACACTAAAAAAAAGAAAATTACAGGGCAATGTCTCTTATGAGTATAGATGCAAAAATCCTCAACAAAATATTAACAAACCAAATTCAATAGTATATAAAAAAGATTATACACCATATCAAGTTGCATTTATTCCAAGGATTCGAGGATGACCAAATATCAGCAAATCAATCAATAAGATACACTACATTAACAAAAGAAAGTATAAAAATCACATGATCATCTCAATAGTCACAGGAAAAGCATTTGACACAATTCAACATCCATTTATGATAAAAACTCTCATCTAAGTTGGAATAGAGAGAACATACCTCAACATAATAAAAACCATATATGACAAACCCACAGCTAGCATCATACTCAATGGTGAAAAGCTGATAGCTTTTCCCACTAAAACTCAGAAACAGGACAAGGATGCTCACTCTATCTACTTCTATTAACATAGTATTTGGAGTTATAGCCACAGCAGTCAGACAAGAAAAAGAAGTAAAAGGAATCCAAATTGGAAGAAAAGAAGTAAAACTGTCACTGTTTGCAGATGGCATGATACTGTACATAGAAAGTCCTAAAGATGCTACCAGAAAACTACTAGAGCTCATCAAAGAATTTGATAAAGTTGCAGGATACAAAATTAATATACAGAAATCTGTCATATTTCTATACAATAACAACAAACTATCAGAAAGAGAAATTAAGGAAACCATCCCATTTATCATTGCATCAAAAAGAATAAAATACCTAGAAATAAACCTACCTAAGATGGCAAAATACCTGTACTCCAAAAGCTGTGAGACACTGATGAAAGAAATTGAAGACCACACAAACAGATGGAAAGATATACCGCGTTCTTGGATTGGAAGAATGAATATTGTTAAGGTGACCATACTAACCAAGGCAAGCCACAGATTCAAAGCAATTTCTATTAAAATACCAATGGCATTTTCATAGCACTAGAACAAATAATTTCAAAAGTTGTATGGAAATACAAAGGACCCGAATAGCCAAAGCAATCTTGAGAAAGAAGTACAGAGCTAGAGAAAGCATGATCTCTGACTTCAGACTAAACTACAAAGTTACAATAATCAAAACAGTATGGTACTGGCACAAAAACAGACCCATTAATGGAACAGAATATAGGGTTCAGAATAAATCCACACACTTATGGACATCAATTAATCTATGACAAAGGAGGCAAGAATATACGATGGAGAAAAGACAGTCTCTTCAATAAATGGTGCTGGGAAAACTGGACAGCTACATGTAAAAGAATGAAATTGCAACATTCTCTAATACCACATACAAAAATAAACTAAGATGGATTGAAAATCTAAATGTATTTCCAGAAACCATAAAACTCCTAGAGGAAATCATAGGCAGAACACGCTTTGATGTAAATGGTGGCAATATATTTTTTGGACCTATCTCCTAAGGTAAAGGAAACAAAAGCAAAAATAAACAAATGGGGCCTAATTAAACTTAAAAGCCTTTGCATAACAAAGGAAACCATCAACAAAATATAAAAACAACATACTGAATGGGTGAAAATATTTGCAAATAACATAACTGATAAGGAGTTAATGTCTGAAATACATAAACAGCTCATATGAATCAATATCAAAAAAACAAACCACCTAATTAAAAAAAAAGGACAGAAGATCTAAATAAACATTTTTCCAAAGAAGATATATAGATGGCCAGCAGGCACCCAAAAAGGTGCTCAACATTGCAAGTCATCAGGGAAATGCAAATCAAAACCACAACAAAATAGCACCTCACACCTGCTCAAACGACTATCATCAAAAAGGCCAGAAATAAGAAACATTAGTAAAGATATGGAGGAAAGGGAACCCTCGTACACTGTTGGTAGAAATGTAAATTGGTACAGCTACTGTATAAAACAATATGGAGGTTCCTAAAATACTAAGAAAAAGAACTACTATGCGATCCAGCAATTCCACCCCTGGATATTTTTCCAAAGAAAATAAAAATACCAATTCCAGAAGATATATGCACCCCGATGTTCATATCAGCATTATTTACAACTACCAAGACATGGAAGCAACCTAAGTGGTCATCAACAGAGAGCTGGATAAAGAAGATGTGGCGCATATATACAGTGGAGTACTACCTGGCCATAAGAAAGAATGAAATTTTGTCATTTGCAGGAACTTCCATGCACATGAAGGGTATTATATTTCACGAAATAAGTAAGACAGAGAAAGACAAATACTGCATGTTATCACTTATATGTGGAATCTAAAAAAATAAAACTAATGAATGAGTATAACAAAACAGAAACAGACTCAGTGATGTAGAGAACATATTAGTGGTTACCAGTAGGGAGAATAAGTGGGGAGGGGCAAGATAGGGTTAGAGGATTAAGAGATACAAAGTCCTATGTATAAAATAATTAAGATACAAGGATATTGTACAGCACATGGAATATAGCCAATATTTTATAATAACTTTAACTGGAGTAAAATCTATACAAATACTAACTCACTACATTATACATCTGAAACTAATATAATATTGTAAATCAACTATACTTCAATAAAGAAATAATATAGTGAACATAGATAATAAGCCATACACTAGATTCTAAGCACCATGAGGGCAGGAGTCTCATCTGATTTATTCACCATTACGTCTTGCAGATTGCACAGCGTTTGATGTGTTAGATGCTCAATAAGTCATTATTGAGTAAATGCATAAATAAATGACACTACAACTTATGATTAAACAATTTTGACTCCTTGGATTAATACACACTCCTGAAAATAGCTAAAGATCAGCAAACATACAAAAAACAAAGCAAAACAAAAGCCAAAAAAAAGAGAGGCAAAACCATTTAAGTTCAATTGTGAATGAGTCCTAACTTCCTAGGACTTGACTGTATACCAAATTTCCAAGGTTACACTAGCAGAATTTGAGGAGTGTTTAATTCTTTTCCCAGGAAACCTCCTCTGACCTCCTTAGCATCTTCTTATAGAACCCAATATTTACCCAATCATAGCACATATCAACACAGAGTCAGGGGTTGGGGTATTGGCAGAATTGCCCACTAAACTGTCAGCTCCATGCTACATTCCTCAGCCTTTAACACTTGGTAGGGGCTCAACATTTTAGTTGATTTGAATTAATGCTTACTTTATATTATAAACCATGCTTTGTGTTTTATATGTACAGCCCCACAGTAACTCAGAGAGGAAAGCACTTTTTAAAACTTGTTTTATAAATGAAGAGACTGAGACTTAAGAAGGGTAAATCATTTGCCCATGATCATCCAGTTAGTAATTGATTGAATAGTTTTTCACATGTATTCTATTTCACTGGAGCCTGTATTTCCAACCATGCTATTATACTGTTTAATGGTATCCAAAACTTTGGCCCAGTGGGGGACCTAATTTGTTAGACTCAAGCTGCAGTTACTCTTTATGCCAAGAAATGAGATATAAAATTCCTTTCTTCCCACAGAGGCAGTGTGGACTCACACAGAAGCAGTTAGATAAGAAAAGGAACTGAGGACTTTGGAATTATTTTGACAGAGGTCATTCCCAGGGTAAAGCAATTAGCTAGCATCTCACACCAACCTGGATGAGAACTACATGGCTTCCAAAGCATAAGGTCAGTCACAGATAAAAGAAAACAAAACAAAACAAAGCAAAACTGCATGAGCAAATGTAGGGAAGAAAAATAATAGCTGAAGATAGTGGTGGTGGTTTGAGCCATTTGGGAGTTACTCAATATTCCTGGGTATCTCTGAAGTTTATAGGAAATGTACATGTTATTAAATTTCTATTTGTTTTTCTCTTGTTAATATATTTTATTACAGGAGGGTTTCAGCCAAGAACCTAGAAAGGGAGAGGGGAAATTGTTTTCCTTTTTCTACAATAACAAGCAAAGAGAATATCCAGAATCTCACAACTCCTTAGTGAAGTGGAATTAAAAATAAATATCAGAGACTGATTTGCCATATTTAGTATATATCTTTTCACTTATTCCAATTGAATATCATTTATCATTTTTAGTCTATGAATATCATTTTTAGGTAACCATTAATCCTTTTGTCATGATAAAGTTCCAAGTTAAATCATCTCTTAGAGTCTTGTGATAAATAGCTATAAAAATCCAATGAGCCCTAAGTTAAAATTAAAAGCTAGTTCTATGTTATTCATATTGGTAGCTACCAGGCATGTGTATTCACATTTAAATTAATTAAATTTAAATAAATTAAATATTTAGTTCCTTAGTCATATTAGCCACGTTTCAAGAGGTCAATAACCATATGTCGTTAATGGCTGCCACACTTTGGACAGATTCCACATACTGGACGTGGAAATAGAACATTTCCAACATTGTCGAAATTTCTATTGGTCAGCACTGTTCCTGTTTCTTCTGCTTGAAGTGGACAAAGCCAGTAAGCAGTGTCCTTCGTAGACTGTTGTCATTCTCGGGATTATTGCATTCTGATATGCCAAGGATATGATCAACCAGGGATACTCCTGTTTAAGCCTGTTGTCCTGGCATAAATATTAATAACGATCTCAAAAATGTTCCAATTTGGTCAACAAATTAGGGCCAGCCTAATTGGACATTACTCATGATTTTCATTTCTTTCCATTCAATCTGTGTAATATGTGGCATGTTATTTTACCTTTCTAGGCATCTCCTTCCTTGTATGTAAAACGAGGATAGTAGTAACTCCTTCTTTTGGTTCTATCTTGTACTGCTCTCTCCTACTTCCTGCAGTGATTAAAAGTATCAAATAAATTCCTAAAAGGCAGAACTTTTGCATCCTAGTGCTTTGCTGTATTTATTATATAATAATATTATATGTATAATATATAATATTATTATATAACAGACACTCAAAAGTGTCTATTACATAATAGGCATTAAAAAGCACATGATTCCTGAGGAAGGTTTCAAGGTACATATTCTGCCTCTCTCTGTCCCAGTACAATGACGGGTGTACCTTCAATCTTCCATCAACCAATCAGGTGTTCTCTCCCGGTACCTTGACTCTTGATCTTGTGGTAGATACTGGTTAGAAAGTGTGTATTACAGCTGAAATGAGGGTGCATTATCCAAGGATGTTCCTGCTGCTTTGCCCTACTCCTTTTTCCAGTCCTATCCTTTCACTCCCCAGTAATCCTGTGAACCTCTCACATCCCTCCATTAAATTCTATTTTTGCTTAACATAGACAGAATTTCTTTTTATTTGCACCCAAGACCCTAAACAGTACAACAACCTTGAAGAGAACTTTTAATTTGAAACTGTCAGTGGTACTAACTGTACTAAGCAACTCTACACATTTTTGTTGCAATTTACTCAAGGCTGAGGCTCACAGAGACATCTCACGAACTCCATTCCAGATGTACATAATAACATCTAGGTAATCATATGCTCCTCCACAAATGAAGATTGAAAGGTTAAGATTACAGAGTTCCCTTCTTCGGAATACTCTTCTTCAGATACCATCACAGTTTCTCCCGATGTTTATTAAGCAAAGATTCCCTTTATAATCTGCTCCCAAATTCAAGGCAACTATTCTCTTGGCTGATGCTCAGCTGTATTATTATGTGGGTCACAGTTAACTCTCCACATTTTCACTATCTAATTATTGTTTATGGTTTTACTTTGGATCCTGTACTTCAATTACCTACTCTATATTGAACAAACATACTAAGTTTCCCTCTATTTATTATATCTTCCATAAATTGTATTGCCCATCTAGGATAATGGGTATTGCTTGCACATTTGTAACATTTCAAATAGCCTAAATTTTCTGATAGTTTAAGTGTAGGGTGTGCTACTGTGGGGCTTGAATACTGCATATTGGAAAAATAATAGACTTCTTGAGTTCTCCTAGCCATGTGTTTTTATATTAAAGTTAATTTCCCCCTTGGTGGAGACTGCCACACAGTAATGACTATATCATTGAAAAGTCTATGAAATAAAGCGTATTATCCTCTCAACTGAAAACTCTTCCTAAACATTCCATTTTAAAGGAAAAATTTAACTACTGAGCAAACCAATTTGCAAAGAGAATTTTCATTAGCATTTGGCTGGTGGAGGGGGGGGTCATTTCTTTCTTAGAAGGAGGGAAACATGGCCACAGAGACTCAGGGCATCGCATCATCCTCCTTATTCTTGAGATTTGCAAAGGCAGATCTGTAACTGCCAGGAAGTCCCTGGGTTGCCTATTATAAACCGTAATCAGCTAGAACTGATTACTCAACTCTGGTCATTTTCATCTACAAACAAATTCACAAGTTTCCCAGACAAATATGGATGGGCTGGCAAATTTAAATTTCAAATGAAAAAATATCTTCCTGTAATGAGTTCACATACCTTTTATTTAGACTTCCAAATGCCAGCATAATGTGATTAATTTTGATGTTGTTTCTTTGCACCACTTATGAGAAATCACATCATCAATCATATTATCAAAATTAGATGTGGAGAAGACCTAGCTTGTCACCAGGACCCTTCCCTGTGCCAGTACAGACTTGTTTTAGCCAGTCTGCTGTACTTTTTAATATTTTCTTCAATCTAATATTAAACTTCCCTTGTGATCATGCATCTACCATTTCCATTGTAATGACATAAATATAAAGAATGAGAGTTGGTTTTCTTAAGAGGATGCATCTATGTTTATCTTCTCTGCCTTTTCAATAAAGAAAGCTCATGGTGAACATTTAGGAAATAAAAATAAATCCAATATATTGTGATCAATAATTTCAACTATGATCAATAATGACCTCTAACATTTTCATAGAATTTGTACATATGTTATGCAAGTTATACACAGTACAGTAGTTGTTATATGAGTAACATTTTTTTAACATCTTTATTGGAGTATAATTGCTTTACAATGGTGTGTTAGTTTCTGCTTTATATCAAAGTGAATCAACTGTACATATACAAGTAACATTCTTTTCACAAAAATTTACTGGGTGTCCTTACAAGCCTTCAATTTGTTCTATATATATATATATATATATATATATATATATATATATATATATATATATATATATATATATATTAACATATATATACACACACACGTATATATACATACACACATGTATATAAAGTACATATAGTATATCATATATGTATTTACTTATGCTTTTAAAATCAGTTTATTGAGAGTTTATCAAGCAGTTTTAACTTATTGAGGTATAAAGCTAAGGTGTTTCTATTTTTCTCTGGTATCTGTCTTTAGATTTGCTCTGTCAAATTCTCTTCTCACATCCTTCAGTGAAAATTTGCATACATTTTGATTATTAAAATTTCAGTCCAGATTACAATTTTGAACTCCAGTCTAGGAGTGCAGATGCTGGAGCCATATTCTATTGATTTCAATGCCAGAACCACCAACTACTAGCTTTGGTTCCTTGACTTAGTCACTCAAACTCAAATGGACTTCATTTCCTCAGCAATCAAATGGAGATAATAAAATAACCTACATTATATGGCTCTTCTATATGTAGAGAACTTAGAATATTGCCTGGAATAGAGTGAAAGAAATATGTATTATCTATTAATATAATAATTGTTATTTTCATTATCATTTTATCGCTTCCCTCAACACATTCTTATGTCTCAAAGAGATTTGATTTTGGGAAGGGCCATTACTTTCCCTCTTCATTCTATTCTAGCATCTGCCCTTTTTCAAACCCTCAGGAATCAGGAATGGGAAGGGAGGTAAGTGAGAAACCATTTTCTCAGACTTGGTTGCAGGAAAGTTTCCCTTATCTCACTCTGGCTTGGTACCTACAATTCACTGTTGGTGTTTCTGCCAATGTATTGGTCTCCACGTGGAAGGTGTGTATAATTTTACTGAGTCAGTGATCAGCTTTAACCTAACACTTTCTATTATGGTTAGTCCATTTAGAGGAGGAAGTCATGCCTCTCTCCAGCTCTTACCAGCAATTCATGCCTCTAACACGTTCTCTTAGTTTTGAACACTTGGCCAGCCCAGGTTACCTGCTTCTACCTCAAAGCTTTGGGCTCTTTGGAATCGGAATAGCCGTTTTCTTTATCAATGTTTTTTGAGGGCTGCAGAAAACTGGGATAGGGTGGAAAGCTGCCCCGTTTTCTTCCTAAGCATACTATATTGCGATCCCTTTTTGTTGTGTTGTCAACCCTCTCACTTTTAGAAATCTCCAGACAATAACCAGACCTCAGTATCAGTGCTCTTGTAAGCCCCTAACCTTCAGAAAATGCAAGTCATTCTCTCCCAACAACTCTTTTACACTAGTTAATTAATTATCTAGTAGGAAACAGAGATGTAAGTTCTCCCTCTGTTCATACAATGCCAATCTCTAAGAAGAGGTTTCTTCCTAACACCATGACTTAGCTTTGCGAAGGAGTGGAAAGGCACTTTCTTTTTAACCATAAACACTACCTTGCCTAGGATGGCAACTAACCTTTCCTCTTTCCAGTATTATTTTTTAATCAGAAGGGAATTGTAGAGCATTCTGTTTTTGGCAACTGGTAGTAGGGCCAGTTCTGCTGCCTTAAAAAAGACTTGGAAGGAGCTGTCAGGATACAGTTGTTGCAAGTTCTCTTTTGCATGTAGGGGACTCAGTACAGAGTTTCCTTCATCTTTGGGCATCAAGCACTAAACCCAGGGAAAAAGGAAAAATCCCACTCAATTTTGTGTTATACATTTATGTGTGACTTATAAATCATAGCATGCAATCATTAAGCATATGTCATATATTTGTCCAGATTAATACCAACATTTCAAAGATTATTAAATGGCTGGCATTGTAGTAGACTCTCTACATGTGTTCCCTGCTTAATCATCCAAACAATGTTATTAATCCTTTTTATACAGAAGAGAAAGCTAAAGCTGAAGGGTGCCCAGTTCCAAAATTCAGATTTAGTATAGCACTTCCATATATATGTAAAAAATGGACAAGAATAATATATGGGGATAGACTTTAAAAATTCTATAGCTAATGTGCCATAACTAATATTTGTATTTTGAGATTCACAGAAAGGAATCAAGTCAATGGATCAAACCAAGATCTTTGGTTCTGCTGTTTCTCAGTGGCCTTTAGTAAGTGCTGCAGCAGCAGCCTCTTAGGCCTTGACAATTGAAATTGTAGTATCTGTGTTCTTAGGCACCATAATCACCATAAAAATGAACATAAGACCCAGTCTCCTCCTTTTTCAGAAACAGGACATAGGAAGGACTCTTCTTCCTAATCATAGCAAGTCAACCATATTGGGAGAGGTGAAGAGGGGAAAAGTTTCCCTCTGGCAAAATAGGAACACTATCAGGAAATGTGTTGGGGTGTGAGAGTGAAGGGGATTTTTCTTATTGTCAGCGAATGTGACACTTTTTATAAATAAATAAATGCACATATACTTATGACCAATGTAAATATCACATATTATCCCTTGGGACAGAGAGAAAATGCAGCTCCAAAGCTTTGTAAGCCCGGTGAGTTTCAAAAATTCATAATGATACAAGTAAATTTGTGAATACATTTTAGAGAAGCAGTCAAGCAACAAATAATCTTTCATGTGTACTTGAGGGCTCAAAAATGGTCATAATCCCCAGCCTAGGCTCAAAGAATTGTTTGGTGGTTCTCGCCAAAGTAAGAGTTAATTTCATTTCTCGTGGGCCCCACCTGCTAGAAATGCTGGCGTGGTGACAGAATGCAATCATGTGCCCAATTAGGCAAGCAGTTGCCAGCTTCACCCAAGGCAGTACAGGTGCACCATCTCTAAAACACAATTATGCAGTTTACTTACATCACAAGGATACTGTTGAATTCAGTTGAAAAAATGAAGAGGGTAGAGAAGGCTATCAGAAGGCCAAACAACGAAGTGAAAGGAATCTCAAAGTGGGGTGGCTTTTAGCTATGTAAGGATTAGAAATAATTTATCAATATATAGTACACCTAGCATACAGTAGTTCCTTAACAAATGATGGTTGCATTATTATCACGTTAATTGTTCTTGAGCTTATATAACCTAAGTGACATAAATATACACTTTTGATTTAAAAGAAGTGATTACAGAAGGCCACTTCGTTGCCTTTTTTGGGTAATCCAAAGGTAAGTCACAGAGGAAACTGCTGTGTGAAAGAGTACTGCTCGCTCCATTTTACTGACGAGAAAACTTAGTAGGGGTCTGTTTAGTCCTTTAGGGCTCCTGTAACAAATGACCATAGAGAGGGTAGCTTATAAATAACAGACACTTAAATCTCATAGTTTTGGAGACTGGAAGATCAGGGTGCCATCATGGTCAGGGACTGGCAGAGGCCCTGTCCCAGGATCAGACTGCTGAATTTTCACTGTGTCCTCACATGGGGAAGGCAGGAGGGAGCTCTGTGGGGTCTCTTTCATAAGAACATGAATCCCACTCAGTGACTCCCATTTATGTGCAGAATTAGCACTCCAGGGTGGTGTAGAGAACTCTTCATACTCTGGCCTTGCTTTCCTTCTACAATAGTCATCACCTCCCTTCTATGCCATAATCATAACCCTCTGTATTTCTCACCTGTGTCTTTGACTGTGACAAAGTAGCTGGTGTCGACTTAAGCTCATATTCCTCCCTGCACAGTATGTAGTTATCACTAGGTGTCACTTCCCAGACAAGGTCTACATCTCCCAGTCCATCTGCATCAAGGTACAGCGCAAGACCAGTTTTTACCCACGGAACGTAAGCAGAAGTGACTGGTATCACTTCTTGGCTAAAGCTCTTAGAGGCAGATGGGCCTTCTCCAAGCTCTTTCCCCTTCCACTTGCTGGATGCAGAGTCCTCGAAGTCCCAGATGCTGAAGTCACCAGTTGGAAGGACCCTTCATTTTAGAAACGTCAAGTTAAAAATAGTGAATTCCCGGGCTTCCCTGGTGGCGCAGTGGTTGAGAGTCTGCCTGCCGATGCAGGGGAGACGGGTTTGTGCCCCGGTCCGGGAAGATCCCACATGCCGTGGAGTGGCTAGACCTGTGAGCCATGGACGCTGAGCCTGCGCGTCCGGAGCCTGTGCTCCGCAACGGGAGAGGCCACGACAGTGAGAGGCCTGCGTACCGCCAAAAAAAAAAAAAAAAAAAAAAAAAAAAAAAAAAATAGTGAATTCCTGATCAGGAATGGCCACTGTGGATTGTAATGTAAGTGAGAAATTAATTTCTATTTTGTTAAGCTCCTGAAAATTTAGGGTGTATATTTAGTTACAATAGCTGGTATGACATAACTAATACCTTGTTCCATCTATCCAATCTATGTAGCAGGTTCTTGCCACTCCAGGTATCCATCATTCAAAGATGATCTTAAATGCAACTTCTTTGGCATCTCCTCCTAAATCCCTCAGTCACAGTTCATACCTTCCTTCATTACGTTTCCCTAGCTGTTTGTCTTAGGTTATAATTAATTCTGTCCATGGAAGTACTCACCACTAAATTATGAGCTTCTATGGGTAAGAACTCTATCTTAATCACTCCATACCCTCCAGAGAGTCACACACAGCATCTCACAAACAGTAGGTGCTCAATAAAAGTCTGTTACATTCAACCGAATGAAATCGAATTCATATATCTGAAAGATTAATATGTTTCTTTCATTCAAGATCTTAGGGCTGGTATGAAAAAAAGAAATCTATTACTTCAGTCTGACTCTTTAACTTGGCAGATTAGAATGAAATAAAAATGTGTCCTGGATAAAATGAAAATGCATTGTTTTACATAAGATATAGCAATTTTGAGAAATACATTGATTTAATGTACTTGGGTCTGTGAAAAATCTGTTGGTTTAAGCTAACTGCCATTAGCTTCGATTAAAATGCATTGATTTGGGTAAATGTTGGTTAGGATAAATGTTACCTGACTGTGGGAAAAAAAATAAAGCACAACATTTGCTTAAGCTGGTGTTGGAGCGCAGGCAAAGAGAACGGAGGTGGCAGAGCAGTTGTGGGGGAGTGGGAGGGGGACGGGGGGGTGTGGAGCGTGGCAGCCAGCCAGGCAGAATTCCTCCCTGTGCCCTGCTTCACGGGAAGAGGGCCAACTGGGGTGGCCAGTTAGGGGGTCACTGAACTTTGACTTTATGTTATCTACAATCCATATGCGAGTAGAGTAGCAACGAAACAAAAGTTTACTGAAGTTAAAATGTTTCTGAAAAAGGCCCAATCAGGTCAATTCCATTAATTCACTTAAAAAGTGAAATCATTCAGCTGAGTTCATAATGACAAAACAACCAGGTGTAGTTGGGAGACAGCATTTCTCACTTTTTGACAAATGGTTTTAATGCTTTTATTAGATTGAACAATATGACAAAGCCATATTTTGTGGTTATAAAAAGTTGAATATTGGCTATTTCATATGGTTCAGCCCAGTAGATACTGGCTAAGGGTCATTAGAGAAAGAAATAGATTGTACTTTTTTTTTTTTATATTCTTAATTGTTTCCCCTTCTGATCTTTGAGGGCAGGGAATACACACATACACACAAGCACGATACATGCACATGTACTCACAGACATATGCACACTCTTATTTATCCATCATCCATCATCAATTTATCATCTCTGCATTTACCATCCCAAGGAAGTAAGGATCTGGAACATAACAGGTACTCAGTAAATATCTGCGGAAGGAAGACAGAAATGCAGGCATAGAGATGTTAAGTGATGGCAGATAAGATTAGAACAAAGGCAACAAAAAAACAATGAAGAATTTCAATTAATTTATTTAACCATTTAAATGTTTTTCATTGGAAAAATGAATTTTCTTCTTTTTCTATGTGTTTTTCATGACTGGAAGGAACCAGATGTCTTGGCAATGAATACTGTGTAAAACATACGTAAATTAAGCAAGTGCATAACAAGGAAGTCTCATTGTTAAGGGTGTAGAGAAGATGTCAATGAAGATTGGGGAAAGAGATGAAGACATCTGGGTAATGCAGAAGTAGGAAGTGGGAGGGTAGTAATTGTAAGGATGTATATGTGGGGTATCTGGACAGGCAAGGGTCATTCAGAGGGAGGAGTCAAAAAATACTCAAAATATATGAAGTAACATATTTCAAATAAAAAAGGAGAATATTTCAAAATATAAATAGGAAAAGAAAAAATTAAAGGCAATACGTTGGTAAGTTTCATTTCTTTCCTCTTTATCTTCTCCTGTTTCTGAAATGGGATACAGTTATTGTTTTAGTTTATTTGTTTTAGTTTATTTTTGTTTGTTTAATTGCAGAGACTATTTTACCTGCAAATCTTTCAAGCCTACAAAAAAGGTGTTATCTTAACTGTTTGTAAATGTCAAAATGGTTCATCAGGCCCAAAGTTTATCTCCATAGTTATTAAACAGCAACAACCAGCTCTTCTGAACACTGATGAGACTTGAGTTCTACCATTTTAGGTTCTGACTACCTATTCCTTGTTAAAAATTACTCCACTGTAATTTCTACAGTGGAGTAGAAGTTAGGAGAACTGACTTTTTTATCATAGGTTCTGTTGCTAATTTCTGGGCAACATTTGACAGGAGCCCTTTAAACTTTCTGAAGTTTTTGATCTAAAAATTAGAGATAAGCATAATCATTTTGTTTTATGACGGTTGTAAAAATAAGATAAAATGGTGTTCAGTATTCAATAAATATGAAAAATCATCACTGAGATCCCACAATGAGCAGCTGATAATGCAGGGCAATTTCACATACTTTACCTTATTTAATCCTAATGGTAGCCCTCTGATAGACATTATCTTCACGTTTAAAGAAATGAGGCTCCCCTGTCAAAAGTTAAGCAATTTGTCCAAATGTAAGATAGGCACTTAGCAAATAATTTATGAATCAACTGATGAATTACTCCCTAGTCCCCTCCTTTGGCATTCCTCACATTTAATTATTTACATAAAGTAGAACCTTGCCAATGTAACAAAGTGTGTCTAGGGGGAGATCTATGCTAAATAGAAAAAGTCTGAATTATGAAATGTTTGATGAGTATAAATTCACCCAAATTTCCTTGCAACTTTAGAGCTCTGCTTATTTGATCAACTTTATGGAGTACATGGTCATAGGGTGTACATAGTACACAGTGATACCAAATTTGAGATTTTATCATTATAATTACTATCTAAGATTATTTGATATTCATTCAGCCAATCAACAAATGTTTAAGGGGCTAAGTAGTGGGAATTCAGTGGGGAACAAAACTAGGTAGTCCTTGTCTTTGGAAGGTTTCTAGAATAGTGAAAGGGATGGATATTTTTCAAATTGTTACCCAAAATTTGTGAACTTGCCATTGTGGTAAGCGTGACTCTGCTGAGAGAGGCTATAAGAGAAAGGTTTACCTCAGTGAGAGAGACAAGGAAAAACTTGAAGTGAAATATGAGAAGTGATATGAGAAGGGAGGTATGTCCAGGGCAGAAGGAATGGCATAGAAAGTGATCTCTAGCAAGAGAGAAAGCTGGAGTGGTGAGAATAAATTTATCCTGCAGCAACATAGGGGGTCAACATTGGCTCCCTCTGTCTTTTCCTTTTCCACAGAACCAATCAAGAGATGCAGAGGCAGCAGATGGATGGAGATCAGAATGAGTAGGGGTAGCACAAAAGGCTAGGAGCGTCACTCAAAATGAAATACCCTTCACAGGGAAACAGATGGAGTAGGGGATAAATAATCCCCTCCCCCAAAAGTTGAAGAAAATTGTTTTCAGGTAGAGGATAAAGATGGAGGCAGGGCTGGACTGCAAAAAGCTGGTCTTGTAGGTGACTTCAAAGAAATCTATCTTTATCTTAGGAGTAATAAGAAATTAGTGAAGGATTTAAGAGTATAGGTTATAGATGACATTTTGAAAATCTATTTCTAGCTGTTGCAAGGAAAAAAGATTGGAAAAGGAGAATAGTTAGGAAATGATTGTGGAAATATAGGCAAAGAGTAGTTGGACTAAGGTGGTGATGGTCATAGTTGCAATGGGAGACAGACAGGCATGAGAGCTATTTAGTACATAAAATGGACAGGATTTGTTAAAGGCTTTTGAAATGGGGAGTAATGGAGATATTGAAAATGACATGTCATGGAGAATGATGAATGGTGGTTTGATTTAATGAAATTGAGGAAACTGAAAGAGAACCAAGTTTGGGGAGAGAAGATTTCAAGTTAGTTTGAGTTGACTGAGTACTAGATGCCTTTGAGATTGGCCAATCATTTGCCTCCATATTAATGTTTCAAAATTAATTTATACACTTGATTTACCTCAGCCATATTGTTTATACTACCTAATTACATGGCAAACGTTTTTCAAGTCTACCTGTCAAGTAATCATTATAAATTTCATAATAGTGGAATATAAATCAACGTGCCTTTGTGTTTATAACTCTAAACTGCTGCTCTATTCAGAGATTATTCTAGATTTTTGAAAAGTGAATTTTTTTCTGCATTTATTATTTATGTGTTTTGTTTCTGTGAAGTAATCGCCATGCCTTCTGGGCAGCTCTTAAGGAAACCCTATTTGAAACAGCATAGTGGGCAATCTTTCTTGAGTCTAAACAGAAGTGAGTTCGTTACTCTATCATCACGTGCAGGCAAGTTTTTCAAGAAAAGAGGCTTGGAATGATTTGCGTAGGACCACTGAGTTTAGAAGGAGCTGTGATTTCATTAAGTTCACCTTACCTTCCAGTAAGGCCACAAGAAAAACATCTCATTAAAGAAGAATGTGCCCTGTGTTTAAATAAAGCTTATAAGAAAACTCCTTTACTTCTTTCCCTAGGTCTTCCCCAAAACTTATACACTATTTGTCACCTCAAAAGTTTTTCTTTACTTCAAATCTAAGATCTACCTACTGGTGGTAGAATTTACTTCTTTTTCTTCTCCTTTTCCTTCTATTTTTTTTCCTGAATGAGTGGTTTTATAGAGGTAATTTTCAAAGTTTAAATCTATCAACTGTTTAAGGAAAATACACAGAGCTAAAGACTATTGCATTTTAAGTGGAATCTAAAGAAAAATATTCACTCACAGTAGTAGCTTAAAATATTTTCATGGAATTTGGGGGGAATATTCAAGTGTAAAGAAACATCATAATTTCTAAAGTAGTTCATGGAACTCAGACATAGATAACCCTCAATTATACCTACTAATGGAGAAAAGTCTGCATAGAGATATGAAACCTCCAACCAGTAATTTCAAATGTCTTCACTAAAATTTTATGAGGGCAATATCTGAACTGATTTTCACTACTGTTCTTTTCTTTAGCCTCTGCCCTTCTGGTTAAGGAGCTTCTAACAATCACATTGACGTGGTTAATGTCAAGAAGAATAAAAGAAGGAAAGTGAAAAATGGGCAGAAGACCTATATAGACATTTCTCCAAAGAAGATGTACACATTGCCAACAAACACATGAAAGAATGCTCAACATCATTAATCATTAGAGAAATGCAAATCAAAACTACAGTGAGATATCACCTCACACCTGTCAGAATGGCCATTATCAAAAAATCTACAAACAATAAATGCTGGAGAGGGTGTGGAGAAAAGGGAACCCTCTTGCACTGTTGGTGGCTATGTAACTTGATACAGCCACTATGGAGAACAGTATAGAGGTTCCTTAAAAAACTAAAAATAGAACTACCATACGACCCAGCAATCCCACTACTGGGTATATACCCTGAGAAAACCATAATTCAAAATAGTCATGTACCACAATGTTCATTGCAGCTCTATTGACAATAGCCAGGACGTGGAAGCAACCTAAGTGTCCATCAATAGATGAATGGATATAGAAGATGTGGTACATATATACAATGGAATATTACTCAGCCATAAAAAGAAACGAAATTGAGATATTTGTAGTGAGGTGGATGGACCTAGAGTCTGTCATGCAAAGTGAGGTAAGTCAGAAAGAGAAAAACAAATACCATATGCTAACATATATAGATGGAATCTAAAAAAAAAAAAATGGTCATGAGGAATCTAGGGGCAAGACGGGAATAAAGACACAGACCTACTAGAGAATGGACTTGAGGATATGGGGAGGGGGAAAGGTAAGATGGGACAAAGTGAGAGAGTGACATGGACAATATATACACTACCAAAGGTAAAATAGATAGCTAGCGGGAAGCAGCCGCATAGCACAGGGAGATCAGCTAGGTGCTTTGTGACCACCTAGAGGGGTGGGATAGGGAGGGTGGGAGAGAGGGAGATGCAAGAGGGAAGAGATATGGGGACATATGTATATGTATAACTGATTCACTTTGTTATAAAGCAGAAACTAACACAACATTGTAAAGCAATTATACTCCAATAAAGATGTTTAAAAAAAAAAAGAAGGAAAGTGAAAGAAGACAGAAGATGACTGTAGAAGGTGTACAACCCACAGATTGAATTCTATACAAAAATCAAGCCTCATATTTATTTACAATACGTTTAAAAATACAATTTTGTGTTTTTGTATTAACTACAAAATATATTACAACATTCTTCTCTATCACGTAGAGATTGATGTGAGAAGACACCTTATTGGGCCTAGTAATTCCCACTCAATGCCCTGAAACTTAAAAAACACTCAGCTCTGCTGTAAAAATAATTCTACATTGGACTCATGTAACACTTCCTCTGACAGTCTTCCAGGGCTGAAAAATTTATGGTATCTTCGTTGTTCTATTGGGATAAACACATTTTAGAAACACTTCAGCTTTGCTTTTGTTTTTATTGTGTCAAACAACAACAAGAACAACAACAAACAAAAATACAAAGTATGAGTACAAGATTACTCAGGATCCAATCATTCTGATAGTTATTTCAAGGGCTAAGATAAATTATCTGCAGTTATATGGAGACTATATGGCTGCATGGACCAGGAGATTTGGTCTGTCTTAAACATAACTTTACATTTGTAGTGAAAGCCATTTCCATGAAAATGATAATGAAACAGTACCATTTTATTCTGCTGGTATTGATTAATGTGCATCATATGCCACATTTGATTCCCATTAA
Organism: Delphinus delphis; assembly: GCF_949987515.2. Lineage (NCBI taxonomy): Eukaryota > Metazoa > Chordata > Mammalia > Artiodactyla > Delphinidae > Delphinus > Delphinus delphis. Next base: position 89,619,363 of record NC_082687.1, on the reverse strand, counting down.
GATTTGAAACACATGAAATCTAAGATTTCAAGCTTTAACAACACAGAATCATGATATCTTAGAAACAGAGACCAATCTCCCTTCAGTGCAGCAATTCTTTGTGAAACTTCCAGGACAAAACATAGCTGAAGCCTCTGTTTGATACTCCCACGGATGGAGAACTTACTACTTCACCATGCTAATTGTTTCTCTGCAATATTGCTATGTCTCAAACAGTCTACTTCATATGTATGCAAGTTTATCCTATCTGTTGGTCCTATTCCACTGGGGCATCACAGAGTACATTCTTATTTCCATAGCCACATTTTCAAATGTCAGAAGACAGCTAGACTTGTTCCTCCAATCATTTCTTAGAAAAATAAACACAGTTCCTTCCAGGACTTTATGTAAGGCATGATTTTCAGCTTCTTGGTCATTCAGTTTTTTCTGATCTAAACATGCTTTATTTGGTCAATAACCCTCATGGGACAAAATAATACCCTATAGGTGGCTCTAATTACAGGCAGTATTTTGAAGCTATCATCTCCCTTACTTGGGATGCTAAAATGCCATTAATTTAAAGCGAAATCCTCTGGTGGTTTTAAAATTAACCCTATTCAAAATAAGATATCTTTTATATTATTCTCTTTTATAGTTCCTCTTTTTAAAATGATGTGAAATGTACATGCATTAAAATACATAAATACTAACTATGCAGTTTTAACATGGTAATACCTGTTTAACCAACACCCTCTCGCAATATAAATATTTGCACCTCTCCAGAATGTATCCTCATGTCTCTTTTGAAACAATTCCCTCTAGCCCTAACACAAGGACAACCCCTGTTCTTATATATTTTTCTTTATCTTAGTGCTTCCTGTTCTTGAACTCAGCTAAATTAGGTTTGTTGAGTCTGATTTCTTCTGCTCAAAATTAAGGATGTGAGATTCATCCATGATGTTTTTTGTATTAGTTTGTTCCTTTTGATCGCCCAGCAGTATTCCACTGTATGATTATATCACAATTTGCCAGTCTTTTGCCTAGTTGATAGAATTTGGGTTGTTTCTAGATTTCTACTATTGTGGATAATGTTGCTATGAATTTTTGTGTACAAGTCTTTGTATAGATATACATTTTCATTTCTCTTGGGAGTTGCCTTGCTGGGTAGTATGAAAAGTGTATGTTTAAAATAGAAGAATGATCAATCTATTCTCCAAACCATCTGTAATATTTTGCATTCGTACCATTATGTTCCAGTTGCTCACATCCTCAACAGCATTTGGTAATGTAAATCTTTTTATTTTAGCCATTCTAGTCAATAGGATGGCCATGCACACTGCTTTGGTTTGTCTGGGACAGTCCAGGTTTATGCTTGATGCCCAAGTTTAATTCTCTCTGTCTCTCTGTCTCTCTCTCTCTCTCTCTTTAGTGAGAACATTTAAATTCTACTCTCTTGGCCAATTTCAATTATACAACACAGTGTTATCAACAATAGTCACCATGTTATCTATTAGATTCTCGGACCTCATTCATCATATAACTGAAAATTTGTATCCTTTTACTAACCTCTCCCTATTCTCCCCTTAATCCCCCAGCCCCTGGTAACCGTTTTTCTACTTTTCTATTCTCTGTTTCTGTAAATTTGACTTATGAATTTTTTATTTCCTTTTTAGATTTCACATATAAGTGATACCATGCTGTATTTGTCTTTCTCTGTCTGGCTTCTTTCACTTAGCATAATGCCCTACAGGTTGATACATGTTGTCACAAATGCCAGGATTTCCTTCTTTTTTAAGACTAAATAGTATTACATTATATATATATATATATATTTTTTTTTCTTTTTCCATCCATTGATGGACACTTAGGTTGTTTCCATACCATGGCTATTGTGAAATTATGAATAATGAATGCTGCAATGAACATAGGAGTACACATAACTCTTTGAGATAATTATTTTGTTTGGATATATATTCAGAAGTGGGATTGATGGATCATATGATCATTCTTTTTTTTTTTTTCGGTACGTGGGCCTCTCACCGCTGTGGCCTCTCCCATTGCAGAGCACAGGCTCCGGACATGCAGGCTCAGCGGCCATGGCTCACGGGCCCAGCCGCTCCACGGCATGTGGGATCTTCCCAGACAGGGGCACGAACCCATGCCCCCTGCATCGGCAGGCGGACTCTCAACCACTGCGCCACCAGGGAACCCCTGATCATTCTATTTTTAATTTCTTGAGGAACCACCATACTGTTCGGCACAGTGGTTTTATCAGTTTATATCCCCACCAACAGTGTACAAGCATTCCCTTTTCTCCACACCCTTGTCAATATTTGTTATCTCTTGTCTCTTTGATAATGGACAACCTAACAGGCATGAGGCCAGTTTAATTTGTAATAGTGCTCCTTTTGCCTTGAGAGTGTCCCAGTTTGGACAATGAATTATATGGTCAATCTGGTTAATCAGGGACTCTGGTATGACCTATACCCTAGTGGTAAAGGGTCATGTCTGCAAGTACCAGGAGCTATTTGAGGGCAGAAGAAACATGGCAGGCCATATAATCCAGATATCCTACTGAGAGGAACAGTTTCTGGAAAATTTCTCCAATGAGAGTCACGTGTGTTAGAAGCAGATGAGCAAATTTCTAACCAATTTACACCATTAAGAGTCATCACTATTAGAAATGCAACTAGAATCAATAAATAGCGTAAGGCTCTTTGTGAGTTTCCAGCATGGAAAAGTTTCCAGCATGGCAAAGTATGTTATTTATGCTGCATAAAAAAATTTCCAAAAGCTTAGTGTCTTGAAATAACACATGATTATTATCTCACTGTTTTTGAGGGCAGGAGCCTAGGCATGACTTAGCTAAATTTTCTCCTTCAGGGTCCTACTAGGTTGCAATCAAAGTGCCAACAAACTGCCTTCTCATCTGAAGACTCAACTGGAGAAGAATTCACTTCCATGTTCACTTAGGTTATTGGTACAATTCATTTTCTTGCAGCAATAGGACTTGAAGTTTGGTTTTATTTCTGGCTATTGGCTGGAGGTCACCGGCTCTAAGAGACTGTCCACAGTTCTCTGCTATGTGGACCTCTCCGCAGGCAGTTTACAGTATGGCAGCTCGATTCTTCAAGGCCCGTAGGAGAGCAAAAGCTGGGCGGCTGGCAAGATGAAGTGTTATGTAACATAATATATGAGTGACATCTCAACATCTTTGCCTGAATTTACTGGTTAGAATCAAGTCATAGGTCCCACCTACACTCACACAAGAATTACACAAAGACATGAATTTCAGGAGGTAGGAATCATGGGGCCACATTAGAGTCAGTTCTCTTCCACACTCTGCAATATTATCTTAACAGGGCATTAGAAATTACTAATTTTCTTTAGTCTACACTTTTCTTAGAAGAAAAAAAAAGAACGGTTTTCCAGAAGGAAAGCTAATTGGGGTAGGGGCTTGAGCTATCTATTATAAATTGAATTTTAACCAGTGGCTTAGTTTTCCAGGGAATTCTATCTATCTATCTATCATCTATCTATCTATCTATCATACATTTTTCCATTCTTAGTTTCAAGCTTATTCTTCCAAATGTCTTCTAATATTTCTGCTACTAGGCCATGGTCAAATCACATTAAGCTTTTCTTGATTATCTTAGTTCACAGAAATTTCTCTCTTCTCTTCAAGTCAGATATATATTGGTATGAATCCTGACTCTATCACTCACCAGATTTTATGAACTAAGGAAGATTATTTAAACTTCCTGAATATTAGCCTTTTTGTTGGCAAAGTGGGAATAGTATTATTTGCTTCACCTGCTTCTTGAGAAGTGGAACTGTAATTATACACAAATAGCCTGGTCCACAGAACATCCTATCCAAATAGTGTTTCCTTTACTCCTCTCCTTTTCTTGCCTTTCTCTACTCTCTATATCGTTTTTAACACTCAATGCATATTAGTCAGCATAGTTAATTTTGTTTTGTGTATATGTATACACATCTGGGAGATATATGTTATTATTACACATTGCATTTTTGGGGGTGATAATTTCAAGTAGGTTTTCCAGCTGTGATGATGGATCTATACTGGTCCATCCACATTCTCTTCCCAATCTCTGGAATAAGTTGCAGCACATCTATGAAATGATTAGGCAGGTTACCCTTATCCAATACTTGATCACTTTATTATAGAATTCATTTTGTAGTGGCTATCCTTATTATTCTAGGCCCTGTTATATTCCAATCTTAGGGCCTCTTTCTCTCTCATCTTCTTAATAGTCTTTTGGAACTCTCCAGGGTGTGGGGGGGGGGGATGTTTAGGGCCCTGGTTTACGGTTTTAGGTATTAGATAGCGTTCTTTTTTTTTTTTTTTTTGCGGTACGTGGGCCTCTCACTGTTGCGTCCTCTCCCGTTGTGGAGCACAGGCTCCGGACGCGCAGGCCCAGCAGCTGTGGCTCACGGGCCCAGCCACTCCGCGGCATGTGGGATCCCCCCCGACCAGGGCACAAACCCGTGTTCCCTGCATCGGCAGGCGGACTCCCAACCACTGCACCACGAGGGAAGCCCCTAGATAGCTTTTTTACGATACCTGCCAGAAACGTTTTAATTATGTAAATTCCTCATTATATAATTCCAGTGGGAAAACTATATTCTTTAAGGAACACTCTGGCACTTCATTTTTAAAGTCCATTTCTAAAATTAATATGAAGTAGCATAACATATTTCCCCCCGAAAGAATAACTTTCATGAATTTCCCCTGAGAGTATTTTAAAAAATATATATCCTTACATAAATAAAGGCACAGACTCAACCTTGTAACTTAGTAATTTCAGATGGAATAAATAAGTTATACTCAACTACTGAGCTGGTCATCTTATCATTTTGAGCCCCAGGTTTTTGTTTATTAACTGAGGAATTTGGAGAAGGTGATTCTTTAGTTCCTATGGGCTCTACAGTTCTATAATTTTGGAAAATTAGTTACATTTCTGTTCATTAATTTCTTTTTATAAAATTACATTCATTCATAATGTATTGTAACTTTCAGCTTTCTTTCTTCATTCTCAAGCTTGTGTATGTGCTGGTTTGAGAACAGGATAAGTCTGTTAAAGTCACATCAGGAGTTTTTACATATACATTTGTGCTGGTCAGGAGGTATACAAAGATAGAGATTTCCAACTAAGGGTAGATAATTAGGCATCCCTTTCGATCTCTACTTCAAAGAGAATAGAACTTCTCTTTGTTATCAACACCAAGAACACAAACAAGGACGCCAAAATCAATTAACAAGAATTTCAGAACTGAGTCTAAAGAAAACGTTTCAAGTTGCTTTCTCAGAAGTGAAAAGAAGTGGGTATGGGGGAAGACTATAAATATCTTTTAACGTTCAGGTGGCAGAAGTTTGCGTCTGAAGAGCAAAATTGTCTAGCAAAATCTGAGGACATGCAATAACTGACTTCTACATTCTTGAGCTACAGATATTCTTCTTGAATGTCTAGAATATTAACGGATGGGAGATAGCCAGCATATGTCCATCACTGTTCTCAGTACTGAACATGCACACAGCTGACAAGGCTGCTACCCAATCATTCAAGTGTGGCTAGAGGGGCTCATTTCTGACCTGCAGTCTGTTCCATGTTGACTGCAAATACAGTTTGTATTCTGGAGCCAGCAGGGCCACCCAGGGAGCCTGTCACTCAGCAATTGGCAGAGATATGATCACTTTGCCTTCAAAATTACATCATGTTTTAAATCAAATTTATGTTCTCTACTTCTGGGAAACTCATGATTCCCCTACTGTTCACTTCCAAATTTCAGAAGGGCATCCCTGTCTTCTTTGTCCTTTTTCCAATTGATAAGAACCAGTAGAATCCTCAAACCCAAGAGCACCAGTGCCTAGGCAACTACCTTCTACAGTGCCCTTATTTCATAGAACAAATGAAGAAAGCTTCACACAAGGAAGTGACTTGCTCAAGGCCAAACAGGAAAAGGCAGAGATGGAAATGATAAGTCCCATTTCTTGACTTCCAGTTCCAAGGGCTTTCTCTGACTCCATGCTACATCAGTGTGATCTCTTGGGTGAGCTTCATTCTGCCTGTTTTTTAATACGCATCCTGCTATCACTGGCCCAATATGACCGTCACAGCTCATTATTATCATTGATCCTTATATGATGAACTTCATAAATGAACAAAAAGTAAGGTAAATAATTATGTTAGACATGCTTTCCTAGTACACTGATTTTACTCAAAGTAATAATAATCTTATATTGTAAGAGTACTTTGTAGATCCAAAAAGCACATTCATATATTTGATCACTTTGATATACATATTTTTTTCCTTTAAGGAAACTCTGTGAATTCAGCAAAATGATTGGACCCAAAGGCTGACAATGGCTATGTAGCAGATTCACCTTATCATATAGAAATATCTATTTATCCAAGTATAGGTGTGAAATGGTTAATCCACACATCCTGATTAACAGAGTGATGCATTACATATACTATCTAAACTTTTTTCTTTGTTTGTTTTTAACTTTTTTAAAGTGCATATATTTTAAAAAAATTATTCAAAGCCATTTCAGACTTTAATACCCTCTATTTACAGTTATTACAATAGAATTTCATTCAAATTCCCATCCCACACTACAATCCAGTTAACAAAGGTTTTGAGTAATGCTGAAGTAACAACATTTTACATTGAACTAAAGTGCCTGACATTTCATTTAATTTAGTATACATTTTGCTTATTTCATGAAGAATTTTAAGCCACTTACAATACAAATAAAATACAAGTAGAAAATTAAGAACATGTAAAAATTAAAAAGTACAGATCATCAAGACCAGGTTAGATGTTAATTGAATTTCACATTCACCTTTCAGCTTCCAAGAATCAAAAGCCAAAAAAAGAAAGAAAGAAAAAAGAAGAGAGAAATAGAAATCATTTATGCATTTTACTATATTTCTAAAATATCAATATCAAAAAGAATCGGGCAATATCAAAACAATTTAGACTTCTAAAGACAAGAATACACAGAAACAAACACTCAACACAAATGTATTGAAAATAGTTTATTGTTTCTTTAGTAACTCAAAGGGCATTTGGAATATGGCAAGGCCGTAGCATATTGTATTAAATATCTCCTGGATAGCTGCAATATGGAAGATACAGAACTCATATGCCTAATTATCCAAAGTACTGGCATTTTTGAAAGACTAGAATAGATTATCTCTAATGTTTCTTTTAGTTCTAATTTCATTGACTCTGATTCACATGGAAGCTGTGACTGATTGACATTTGTGAATCTCAGACTTAGGTCTCCTTGTTCCAGGCCTCCAAACAGTGGCAGACATACCCTGTTAGGGAATTCAACAAATGAGACACTGATGGGTTTGGGGACCTCCCTGGATGTATCTCGCCTTCCGATGTTGAATTCAGTAAAATCAGGGTCCTCCCACTTGGAGTTTCTTCATTTCTGGCAATTCCCAGAGCCCTTCCTCCCTAGGATGCTCTCCTTCATTGCTCCAGAAGGCAAGCTACTGAATAAGTGCTTCCCAGAGGGAGGGAAAAGTTACTTGGAAGAGGCTAGACTCTGCTAGATAAGTAAAAACTTTTATAAATACCTGGCTTGGAACTGAGAGAGAAGAAGGTTTTCAAATCAAAGTGCTAAATTAAGAAGCTTAATTTTGGTACTTCAGCTGACTGAGTTGTTTATGGAAGGGTTTATGCTAACAATTCCCCCGCATCCACAGGGGATGAAGAGCTGAAACTGATAAGATAGCTTCACGGGGAGGAAAGGGCTGTCTCACTCCAGTAGCTCTGTCTTCAGAAAGCATGTGAAGAGTGCTGAGTCCGGGACTGTGTTGGTCCCGTGCTGGTATAGAGATAGCTACAGCATACTGCCTTTCTCCATACTGTGCTTTCCTTGGAGGGACAGAACCAACACTGACGTTTCTTGTGGACTTCTCCAATTTATCATTACAAATACAATCACAAAGAGAAAATTCTTTGTCAGGGGAAGGAGAAAGACACTGGCTTTGAACAAAAAGACACTTAATTGGGATTTATACTATGACTAATTTCAGATTCTAACAATAACTTGCTGAGGAAATTATTTGCTTACTCTGGAGCAGTTTTTCCCATCTGAAGATGGGAGTTAGAACTTTTATATGGTCTCCATCATACTCTGCACCTCTAGAAATTCCTTATTATATCATTCTAATGTTAAATATATTTCAAGGATAGCCCAGTATATTTATGTATTGAAGTTCTAAAAATCAAGTTTGGCACTGGATGTAGTAATATTATTTTTGGAAATTTACATAAAAATAATAAGACATTTGCAGAAGTATTTATCTATCAGAATGTTTATTTCAACATTATTTAAGTGGTAAAAGTTGGGAACAAACTAACCTCACAATAAAAAATGATTGAATGTATAAATTATTGTTTATCCATATGAGGGCATAAGGTACACCTATTTAAATTCAGATTGTTGAAAAATATTTAATGGCATAGAACATGCTCACAGTGAAATCCAAATAATAAAATCAGATTACAAGCAGTAAGAAGATACCTCAATTTTGTTAAAGATAAAAATAAATTTGTTGGGCTTCCCTGGTGGTGCAGCGGTTGAGAGTCTGCCTGCCCATGCAGGGGACGCGGGTTCGTGCTCTGGTCCGGGAAGATCCCACATGCCGCGGAGCGGCTGGGACCATGAGCCATGGTCGCTGAGCCTGCACGTCCAGAGCCTGTGCTCTGCAACGGAAGAGGTCACAACAGTGAGAGGCCCGCGTACCGCAAAAAAAAAAAAAAAAAATTGTTAAAGATATATGTGTGTGAAATGGAATAGAAAAAAGTCTGGAGAACTCTATTTCAAAATTTCAACTGTGTTTATTTCTGTTTAGGTAGCTGTTGGTAGTTTTTATTTATTATTATAGCATTCCACAATTTTCAATACTTTTACAAGGAAGGTTGATTACATTTGCAATCAGAAGTAAACATGATTAATTTCATTTAAATATTGCAGAAAAAAATAATGTATACACCCTCCCTTTCTTCACCTTCCTTCCTCCCAATAGCTCAAGCTTGAAGAAAAATCTTCAAGTATTGTGACAAATAATATGCTATCTCAATAAGTTTCAAAAAGTTGAAATCACTTCCATTTATTTTTTGTGTAAACCGTAGATGTCAGGGCTAAAGGAGACTCCAGAAGCCCTATGATTTTCTCAACTCATGTTATTGGGTCTCAGAAAAACTAATGACTTGTCAACTGTTATAAAGCAATGATCCAACTAGTTACAAATATAAAGAATCTAAATTTTACAGACCTGACTCACAATGAGGTATACAGCACATAGCCATCTGAAAGGAATGTAGTAATGTAAAAGCACTGAAACTATTAACTGATCTAATATTAAGATTCTTAAAAGTCTGGGACTATTCCCACCATTGTCAAGCAAAAAGTTTCAAATAACTTTCTGATTACAAATAGTACAAATAGAGTACTTTGGTTTCATAACACTTGGTGAATATGAATGGTCCATTCCTCTAGATTTTTGCAGAAGCATACCTGGATATCATGGTACCTGGAAAGAATTCCAGTAAAATCATTTAGCTATCTAACTAAAAAGATAGCTTTTTGTCGTTGAGTTTGGACAATTACATGCATTTACCTCTATTCATAAGCTCAAGATGCATTTCCTGATCATGAGGTGTTGCAGCTCAATGACTGTGCTTTGACGATTTGTGGCCAGTGTTTGCCCCCAAGACAAAAGTCACATAAGGCACAACATGGCTAACATCCAGAATGATCACGAGAGCCACACAACTGCTTTGTCACCGCTTCAAGAACTTCCCAGCAAGGAGCTCAAAATTGCTGACCATCTGGTTGGAAACACTAGCAATAATTTGTTTAATATTAGAATCAATATGATGTTTGTCAGTAAGAAGAATTTTGTGGGACTGTAACCACCATGGTAGTCCATGTTAGGTAGACTCTTATTATTATCTTTGTTTTCCCTTGCTCATTAGTTTCTTGGAAATTAATTATGGGCTTCATAGTCAATGTTTTCTTATTAGACATTGGAATTCATCATACCCGTTCTTTATAATCTTAAATGTTAGGAGACTAGATGAGTTAAAAGGATTACATAGATTAATAAAGTTTAATGCATCTGAGGACTTTAGAAGCTATAGGAGCCATTAGTCCTGATTTTCTCGACATGATTCCAAATGTGAAAAGTTCTTTTCAGGGACCTAAATATTTCAGAATAAATTTACTCATTATAGTGTCTAGAAAAATGGGTAACTTAACTGAATGTTATCTAAGCTAGTGTCTCATACCAACACTGAAGAACCTGAAGCTTAGGAAGATGAAGGAAGATTCCTAAGGTCATAGTGGCAGAATGAGACCCAGTGCCTCATTTTAGACCCCAGTTCCATGTGTTTTCTTTTAGGCTGATCATACTTGTTCACATCTCTTGAAAGGTTTTAATATGACTCTTGGGGACTGGGAGAAATATGAAAACTTTTTTGATATTATTGTTGCAAATTCTAGCACTATTCACTTTATATTTTTATACAATTTTTAAAGGTTACACTCCATTTACAGTTATTACAAAGTATTGGCTATATTCCCCATGTTGTAAAATACATCCTTGTAGCCTCTCTTACACCCAATACTTTGTACTTCCCACTCCCCACCCCTATATTTCCCCTCCCACCTGCTGGTAAGCACTAGTTTGTTCTCTCTATATATAAGTCTGTTTCTTCTTTGTTATATTTGCTTGTTTGTTGTATTTTTAGATTCCACATATAAGTGACATCATACAGTATTTGTTTTTCTCTGTATGACTCATTTCACTTTGCATAATACCCTCCAAGCCCATCCACATTGCTGCAAATGGCAAAATTTCATCCTTTGTTATAGCTGACTAGTATTCCATTGTGGGTATGGGTGTGTACATATATACATACATATATATATATAACATCTTCTTTACCAATTCTCTGTTGATGGATACTTAGGTTGATTTCATATCTTGCCAGTTGTATGTAATGCTTCTATGAACATTGGGGTGAATGTATCTTTTTGAATTAGTGTTTTGGTTTTTTTTCGGAAATATACGCAGGAGTGGAATTGCTGGGTCATATGGTAGTTCTATTTTTAGTTTCTTGAGAAACCTACTTATTGTTTTTTTGTTTGTTTTTTTTGTTTTGTTTGTTTGTTTGTTTGTTTTTTTGCGGTACGCAGACCTCTCACTGCTGTGGCCTCTCCCGTTGTGGAGCACAGGTTCCGGACGCGCAGGCTCAGCGGCCATGGCTCACGGGCCCAGCTGCTCCGCGACATGTGGGATCTTCCCAGACCAGGGCACGAACCCGTGTCCCCTGCATCGGCAGGCGGACTCTCAACCACTGCACCACCAAGGAAGCCCTACATATTGTTTTTGACAGTGGTTGTACCAATTTACATTCTCACTAACAGTGTACAAGTGTTCCCCTTTCACCACAGTCAATATCTGCAAATCAATCAGTGTGATATACCACATTAACAAATTGAAGAATAAAAACCATATAATCATCTCAATAGATGCAGAAAAAGCTTTTGATAAAATTCAACATCCATTTATGATAAAAACTCTCCAGAAAGCAGGCATAGAGGGAATATACCTCAACATAATAAAGGTCATATATGAAAACCCCCAGCTAACATCATACTCAATTGTGAAAAGACAAAAGCATTTCATCTAAAATCAGGAAAAAGACAAGGGTGCTCATTCTCATCACTTTTATTCAACATAGTTTTGGAAGTCCTAGCCACAGAAATCAGACAAGAGAAATAAATAAAATGAATCTAAATTGGAAAGAAAGAAGTAAAACTGTCACTGTTTGCAGATGACATGATACAATACACAGAAAATCCTAAAGACACCAGAAAATGACCAGAGCTCATCAAAGAATTCAGTATAGTTGCAGGATACAAAATTAATATACTGAAAAACTGCTGCTTTTCTAAAATAACAATGAACTATCAGAAAGAGAAATTAAGGAAACAATCCTATTTACCATTGCATCAAAAAGAATAAAATACCTAAGAATAAATTTACCTAAGGGTGTAAAAGCCCTGTACTACAAAAATTGTAAGACACTGATGAAAGGAATTGAAGACAACACAAACAGATTGAAAGATATACCGTGTTCTTGAATTGGAAGGATTAATATTGTTAAAATGACTACCCAAAGCAATCTACAGATTCAATGCAATCCCTATTAAAATACCAATAGCAGTTTTCACGGAACTAGAACAAATAATTTTAAAATTTGTATGGAAACACAAAAGACCCCAAATAGCCAAAACAATCTTGAGAAAGAAGAACAGAGCCAGACGAATCATGATCTCTGACTTCAGAATATACTACAAAGCTACAGTAATCAAAACAGTATGGTATTGGCATAAAAACACCATTTAGATCAATGGAACAGGTTAGGGAGTCCAGAAATAAGCCCACACACTTATGGTCAATTAATCTAAGAGGCAAGAATTTACAATGGAGAAAAGACAGTCACATCAATAAGTAGTGCTGGGGTAACTGGACACCTACATATAAAAGAATAAAATTAGAACATTCTCTAACATATACAAAAATAAACTCAAAATAGATTAAAGACCTAAATGAAAACTTTTAAGTAACAATTGTGTAAGATTAAAGTTTTAATCAGTCCCAAGTTCATCTGGTTATAGGCCTGATTTTATAGGCTTATTCTGTTGGTACCAGATGTTGTCACTGAAGTACTCTAGTTTTAATTCTTCTATTATTTCTGCCACAGACTGAAGAGCTTTCCTCCCCCCTAAATTCCAGACCTGGGTTTTCCTTTTTCTCATTTCAAAACCAGGATAGCATGGACATATATACACTACCAAACGTAAAATAGGTAGCTAGTGGGAAGCAGCCGCATGGCACAGGGAGATCAGCTCGGTGCTTTGTGACCACCTAGAGGGGTGGGATAGGGAGTGTGGGAGGGAGGGAGATGGAAGAGGGAAGAGATATGGGAACATATGTATATGTATAACTGATTCACTTTGTTATAAAGCAGAAACTAACACACCATTGTAAAGCAATTATACTCCAATAAAGATGTTAAAAAAAAAACAGGATAGAAGTGGTGGTGACAGAAATAATCTGTATCCTCTCTTTTATTCGTATGAATTCTCTCAACACGTGTAGATGTATCATAGCTAGGCTCTGACAGAGGAAATGTCTTTGGATATGGAGAGAGAAGAAGGTATGGAAAATAGATGTGGTCTGCTGTCCATAGTCCTGAAATGTCATTTTCAACTTGCCCTGCCATAACGGGTAACTTTGGCAACATCTCTCAAGAAATCTGTACAAGGTAAGGAAAATGTCTTGTGGAAGAGAATGGAAGAAGCACAAAATGAGATGAAGGAAGAGAAGATATTAGATAGGAATGGTCTCTCACTGATTGCAGAGAGTAAAATAAGAGATTATTCTTTGATGTAATGGTCACATTTTTACAGTTTTACAAAAAGATTGTTTTCCCTCCAGGAAGTTGGTTGACATAAGACACTCCCATTCCCACCCATCTGTATCTACCTCTCCTTGATGGTTTAGGTCTTAGTTAGCCAGGCATATTTCATCCAGATAAAACCATGGAGAAAACACTAATACATGTTTCTTTGGATGTTAATTTTAAAATAATCATAATTTTTCTGATCAGTTCTTCTAGAATTGGGGCACAAAGCAGAAGAGGGAAATGACATGAGTGATTGGAATGTGTCATTCTTGAGACAGGAACCATAGAGAGATACTAGAGACACAAAAGTGAATAATGAAATTTTTGTTGCACAGTTTAGAGAAAAAAATTATTTATATAGTCAGTTTTTGTTGACTTCTGAGCATGTGGTAAACAATTTCTGTGCATTATTTCACTTGATAATCAGAAAAATCTTATGACATTGATATTATTTTCACTAATTTTTTTAGGTGAAGAAACTAAGACTAACAGAAGTTTTAAAGAATGTCCAGAGATACATGGCTTATGGCAGAGCTCAAATCCAAACCTTTCTGATTCCACAATTCATGTCAATATTTCAGCAATGCAGGGGTATGTGTGACAATAGAAGTATGCAAAAAGTGATGGCTGGTTTTCAGTAAATAAGAAAACTGTTGAACTTCTCTCAAGTCTGAACAAGGTGATGCATAGTAGTAAACTAAAGTGGAAGAGAAGGAAGACACAAACTGTGATATCAAAACTGAGCTTTAATGGTTGGGAAGAAGGTCATCAAGCTTTGCAAATAGGGTCAAAGGCATGTGCAAAGTTTGAAAATGGCATGGTGTGTTTGAAGAATGATCAGTTTTCAACATGGCTTTATAACAAGATGCATGCTGAGAGCACAGTGAATGTGAGCTATGAATTTTTCTTGCATTGTGACTGGACAAGTCATTAACCTCTGGGAAAGCTAATCATTTTCTGGCTGAATTTCATGGTGTTAATCCCATAAAGTCCTTTTGAAATGTCATATTTATACATCATTTTCCTTCTCTTCTTTCACAATCTGCTCAGTTATCCTGGATCTTATTATCCCATTTATGGATTGCTTTGGTCCTCTACTTTTTCACTATCTCCCTTCTATTACCAATCAGGTAACCATTTTATTGCTCATTTGCACCTCTACTAGAGAGAAAAGATGTGATAGCCAAACAAGTCAACATTTTATTTGCTTGCAACTCTTTTAAAATTTTAGTAAGGGAAAAATCATAAAAAAGGTAATGAATACAATCAGATCTGAGGATGTTCTGTACATTTCTCTGTACTAGGTTTCTTTCCCTTAATCTTGTATAATCAAGAGTTTGATTTAATTTTTTTACCTTAAACATTATATTATACTGTTTTCCCTTCCTTCCCTATTTCATTTTCCAGATAATATTAACTGAAGTGAATTAAATGTTAGGTGGATTTCAATAAATAATATATCAAGTTATTGGCAGGGCTTCAATTATAATCTGAATCTTCTAATCCCTTGATATTGTGGCTCCAAATTCAGTCTACTCTATACCCTCTAAATATTCTCTTAGATTAGACACATAAATCTAGTAAGAAATGACTATGGCTCAGGATGATCACATAATTCATCATCCGAAGAATACCACCTTTGGCAGTGAAAAGAGGTATAAATAAAAATTAATCCATGACAATAGGCATAAACCAGATTTAGTCCAGGCAATCTGGAGTGTATGGGTAATCTGTACTTCATTGAAATCAAAGGACACCTTAATAGGTAGCCCAAAATTATATATTAGAGTGTCTCCAGAGCACAACACATGCTCACTTGACCAGGTGGTATCACTCTACCCAGATTAAATTTTTTTAAAAAAATGCCAGGTGACGTGTACAGACAATTCCTAAGGGAGTCCATGGACCATTGGTATTCAGTTAGTGCTTCTGAAGGCTGGAGTAATTGGGCTCTGATTCCCTTATACATCACCAGAACTTTTACAAGTTGAGCAGTGAACCAGGTACAGTCCCTGTCCCAGAGTCATTCACATTCTTAATCTGCCAATGAAGAAGGCAGGTTAATAAACAGATATTTACTGGGCAGAGGAATAAATGCCATTAGAGTAATAAACTATGGTTTGTGAAACACAAAGGATGGAAAACATCCTTACTATTCTCTGGGAATTTGGCCAAGGCTACAATAATGAATCCTCTAGTTGGAGGGGGAAAAAGTAAAACAAAAAGACAGAGATATTAAATAACCCCTCTTAGGTATACAAGGTACAGCTGTGCAGGTTACTTATCCTATCCATTAGGTTGTGGCAGGTTGTTTGAAGGGCTAGGGAATCTGGGATTTACCCTACAGATAATAAGGAACCATCAGTGCTTTTGTGTTTGCTTTAAAGCAGGTAAGTGATACAAACACACATGTGTTTGAAAATGTAATTCTGCTGGCAGTATTAAGGGAAGTGAATCTATATAATGTCCTTCCCATGCTTACATGTTTCTTTGGAAACCTAAGTATAATAATGTGCTAAATATTTAAACATCTTAACTACACTTAATTTAGGTATTTGCTTATTTTAAAAGATACTCTCTAGCCTCTTTCCGATCCTTTTGCTCCTTCTCTCTTTTATGCTCATATTCTCATCTTAAACACTTTTTTTTCAGAATCCCATGTCACAGTGCCTCCTTTTTAGGTTAAATCAGCATTCCTTCTATCCTGCTTTTCCAGAAACTACACTTGGGATTTTCCTTAATTTGGTTTCCTTTTATTGACAGGATGAAGCCAAATACTGTTTTTCTCCTCTTGTCTTTTCTTTTGCTTGATTTCCACTCTTTCTTGTAGTCTTTGATCAGAGAGAGCTGTCTGCATTATCATTAAATTTGCTGAGTCATTTGTAATTTTCTTTGAACGCTGAGGGCTTCAATGCCATTAGAGATGAGGTCCAATTTGGTTGGTTTTTCAATATAATTGAGCCAAATTACATATTCTAATTGTACATCCTAATTTTTAATGAAGCTGAAATGAGAAGGGGTCATAAGGGTGCATGCAGTTACAAAATCTTTCATGAGGTAATAGAGAAATAGTGATTCATATCTTTCTGTATTGTATTTTCAAGGAGAAAAGCTGCTTTAAAAATGAAACCAGAAGAAACACATTAATTGAGAGAAATATAGCAAAATCCAAGCTTCAAAAGGAACGGTCTAATTTTAGAAGATAAACTAAAAGAGTTTTTTCAAGTAAATTATAGAATCATTCTTTGCTTTACAGAAAATAGAGTATATGTGTGTATTGTGGTATTGCTGCACCCAGTAGCCTTCCTTATCCTTTGTTGGACTGACTTTACATTTCTAATGGGTGTGGCAGATTTAAAAAGTGGTTACAATATTTTTCAGCTCTTACAATTAGGAATATATTTCTCCACCTCTTGAATCTTAGCTTGGACACATGACTTGCTTTGACCAAAAGGACATTAAGAAACATGATGGAAGCCAAGGGTTGAAAAGTGCTTTCTTTTCCTATTCTTGCTTCTGGAACCCTGCTACCTTGTGAAGAAGACTGAGATAGCTTTCAAGATTCTGGAGGAAAGTGGCCTAGTTGCCCCTGTTGCCCCACCCAGTCACCAGAAACATAAGGGAGACCATCTACAACCAAGATGCAGTCAACTAAAAAACTCACTGCAATTGTATGAGTGAATCCAGCTGAGATGATTGGAAGAACTGCCCAACTAAGCTCAGTCTAAATTGCCAACCCATAGAATCATAAGCTAATAATCAGTTATTTCTGTTTTAAGCCACTAAGTTTAAGGGTGGTTTATATGCATCAAAAACTAACATAACGGGTTAACGTGTCTCCAACTCTGATAGGCTGAATTCTAAATTGGTCCCCAAGACTCCTGTGCCCTGCATACCCTATATAATTGGGGAATGGAAGAGGATATCACTCTTGTGTTTAGGCAAAGATGAAGGGATTTTGCAGATTCACTTAAGGTCTCTGATCAGTTGACTTTGAGTTAATCAAAGGGGAAATTATCCTAGGTGAGGCTGACCTAATAAGTCACATCCTTAAAAGAGATCAGCAGAACCTGAAGCAGAAGCAGATATGCTTCTTTTGTCCTTGAAAAGATAATCTGCAATGTTGTAAAGATGATTACATGACAGGAAATGGTGAGCAGCTTTCAGAGATTAAACCAGCTCCCAGGTGACAGGCAACGAGGCAATGGGACTCTTGGTCCTCCAGCCGAAAACTTTCAGCAACTAAAATCTTGGAAGAGGACCCCAAACCACAGATGAGATCACAGCCCCAGTCTGCAGCTAGATTTCAACCTGATGAGACTGAACAAAGACCCCAGATTCCTGGACTCCTGACTCATGGAAACTATGAGATAATAATTTGTTTTGTTTTAAGCTAAATTTGTGGTAATTTGTTATGCAGCAGGAGAAAACAAATGTACCAATCTAGTCCTTCAACTTTTAGATATAGTCAGAATTGTGACTAACAGAGATGGTCCACTTACAGGTTTCTTTGCCAGGTTGTAAATCTTGGTAAAAGACAGAAGTGAGGTTCTTTGACTTGAAGAAAGCCATTTTCTCTTCCTCTAGGCTCACTGAAAATGCAACCCCCTTCAATGTCATGTGAATATAATGCAAAAAGGAAGATTTTATCTATAAGTGATGATCTCTTCAAAAGCTAATGTTCAGTTGGAGTCAGAGGATTAGATTATATGACCTCTTGAGGGAATTTCTTGCCCCCATAATGTTGTGGCTGAGCATAATGTCATCTTTTCTTGCTCCTAAAAGTGCTGAAAGGCACTCAAAATTATAAGTCAAAGTGCATGACTGATGGGCTTGTTAATGTTGAAAAGGAAATGGCTTGTTCTCTATTATAACACAAACAAAAGGAGCATAACTTTCACCAGGAAAACAAAGACTAAAGGAAAACTGTCTACTGGTAAAATAAATGGCATAATGAAGCCAGTAAAAGTCCCAGCTGGTTAAAAACATAGATACAGACTAGCCAGATCTCCATGTGGCAGAATGGATGCAGAGCTTTCTCTGACAGAACAATGACAAGAGATTTCAGTGAATATGCATTGATTTAGCAGGGCCTAGGACAAATCCATCTTTACTGAGTGGCATATACAAGTTCCCTGTCATTAAGTACAAATCAAAGCATTTAAAATGCATGCAAGAAAAAATTTTCAATCCTGCAAGGCTTAGCACCATGCAGAGAGCGCCACAGGGCATCAAATTTTTATAGTGTTATTCCTGTACCATTTGCCTGGATCCATCCGACTCTCTACTCCCTAATTTGCCCTTGATTTTTCTAATTTCTGACCTTTTGATATATTCACCCTGGCACTTTTATAGTTATAGCCTTTGCTTCCTTTCTTGAATATGATTTACATTTTTCCCTGAATATGGTATCTTTATCCCATAATGTATAATGCTGAAATCTTCAACTTTTTAAGGCGGCCCTCTTCTCCATTAAGAATCTTCTACTGAGTTCATGCTAGCTCTTCAAACAAGACTGAGACAAAACTCAGGCACTGCCACATCCCATGCAAATACCATTCTCATTGTCACATAATCATTCTAATGCATTGAAAATTCTCTAGGTCGTCTTCATGGAGAATGAGTAGCTTGCACTAGGACTAGTGGGAGAAGTCATTCATTAGTTCAACAAATTGTAATTAAGCACTTACTGCATTTTGGGCACAATTTTAGGGTCTTAGAATATGTCAGTGAATAAAAGAAAGATCACTGACATCTTAAATTACTAAGATGTAATATTTATAGGTGTAATGATACTATAAAATAGTTAGCAAAAAATGGGAGATTGGAATCCATGAAAGAATTTAAGAACAGAATTGAGTTCTTATTAAGTATAATTGATCAGACTAAGAACTTTACATTATCAATCTCTTTGAATCCTTCTGAAAACCACTTGAAGTATCAATAGGTATTATTATCCTCAAAACCACACACACATTAAATTTGAATTTGAACCCATGAATAAAGTGTTCATTATAGTGGGTTTCCCTGAAACCATGAATAAACAGTGTAAGAGAAGTTAGCATAAAATTTCAAGGCAAAAAGACCTAAAATAAAAAGTTTTCTCTGCTAGTTACTGGGAGTGTGATTTTTGTGGCCTCTCAGATAATGTCCCCTGTTAACCATAATCTTCCATGGCCTAAACCACATAGATTTGAGACAGCTATGCTAGTCTCTCCCATTAATTTGTATTTCTAGTTAGTATAAACTTGAAAGAGCCTATTCACATAGCAGCCATTTAGAGGAAATGCTGACTCATAGAACCTTAAGGAACTTCTGCTGATTCATCTCAACTCTAAAATAAGGGGTTTATCCCTGTTCTATTCTCACTCTCCATCATATCAGTCCATATCTTCTATTTCAATGGTTCCCAAATTTGTAGCATGAGAATCACCTGGAGACCTTATTAAACCCTAGATGGCTTTGCCCCACTCTCAGAGTTTCTGATTCAGTCTGTCTGGCTTGGGACCTGAGATTTACATTTGTAACAAGTAACCAGATAATGCCAGTGCTTCTGGTCTGCGGATTACACTTTGAGAACCACTATCCTATGCATTTACTTTCTCTTCTCACCTCATTCCCTTCTATATTACTTCTAACCCCTAATTAGATATATTCAAACAATCTTCCCTTTGATAGTTCCAATATGTGTGAACTTCAGTTACCATGATTTAGTTAGAAAATACCAGTCCCCCACAACATGGTTTAAATTTTAATTACTATAGTACATTAGCTGTGAGTGATTGCATAAAGTACAGACTTCTATGGCTAGTTCTGCAGTCCACAAATCACTGTGTGAATAAAAGATGTGCATAATGACCAATCATGTCAATTCTTTGAAAATCTGTTAGTGGTTGCTACCATGGGCATTGCTGGTTTACCTACAGACAGCAAAGCATGTAGTTGTTTTACCTCCTTATCCCTCAGTAATAAAGCAACGTGGCATTTTACAAAAATGGATAATCAAAAGAGAGAATTGGCTAGCAAAGATAAAAGTACAGAAAAGAAACAAAATGATAACACTGGAAGTGTAATTGCAATAAAATGTAAATGGAGTTATAGAAGAAATTGCTGACTGTGAAATATAGACACTGTCACTACTTGAAAGACTCTAGATAAGAAGCCAGAGGAAATTAGTGAAGATGAACTTATCAACATACATGAAGAAAATGATAATGATGAAAAACATGACCATATCCCATATAAGAAATACCAGAAAAAACTTCACATTAAAATACCTCTCAAAGATATTTCATGACATTGAAGGTGCAAAAGGTACAATTTTGGAAGGTGATCCAAAATTAGAAAGGTATATGGCAATTCGCCAAGGCATAGAAAAGACGTTCACGTCATATCTTAAGTTATACGACAAGAAGGAAAGCAATGTTCAAGCTATTCTTAAAGCAAAGAAATAAAACACTTTAATTCTCAGTCTTTCCAATGTTTTAAATTACAGTGTACTAAATAAGTACTAGTTTTACTGTAGTTTTTCTTTTACATTCCTCTCTACATCTACAATAGACAGTAAAAGATTTTTAATATTTTGACAAAAAATTTTTAAAGGTTACAGAACAGTCATAATTTTCCATTGATTATTAAGTTCGCCTTGCGGGGTTTCAGTTTACATCACATTTTTATGGTTCTGCACTGCCATACAAATTGAGCATTGTCTATACCTGTTTCTCTCTTCCTAACTATATAAAGCTCTCTTTGTGGTTATAGTGGATCAACTGGTAACTATATTAGCACCTTTACCAGAGTTTCCTGTCTTTAACTCATAATCAGCCTCCCTAGGAATAGTGTTGTATGGTTGGAGTTTACTTCTGTGGTCTAACCAATGACCTGATATTGGTAACCTGCAATAATGCATTTCTTACTCAGCTCCAAACTTTTGCACTCACCCAACATCAAGTATGCAGTCTGGAGAGCATACTCCCCATTAAGCCATTACTATACATTTATCACTTGCTATATTAGTTTCCTAGAGTTGCTGTAACAAAGTACTGCAAACTGGGTGGCTTAAAACAACAAATAATATAAATTTATTATCTCATAGTTCTTGGAGGTTAAGAGTCCAAAAATCAAGATGTTAGCAGGACTGTGCTCCCTCTGAAAACTGTAGGGGAATTCTTTCTTACCTCTTTCTAGCTTCTGGTGATTTTCTGGTTATATTTGACATTTCTTGGTTTGCAGCTGCATAACTCCAAATCTCTGGCTTTGTTATCACAAAGAGATCTCTCTGCTTGTCCCTGTATTCCCATGGCTATCTTCTTGTAAGGACACAAGTCATATTGGATTGGGGCTCATCCTATTCCAGTGTGAACTTGTCTTAACTAATTATCTTAATTTATAATCTGCACTGATCTTATTTCCAAGTAAGGTCCCATAACATTTACTTTTACTGTCGACGCACCTTATGAAGCAGCCATAGTTCAAATACTTAGTCCATGAGACCTATCCTCTCTTAGCCTCCATTGCCTCAAAAGTATACTTAGCATCTTAATTCCTAGTCACAAAGTAGTTTCAAGGATTAATAAACATATTTGTAATACATGTGTCAAAAGTTCATGGCTCCTTAAACACTAGTTCCTTCTGAATGGCTCCCCACTTAACCATTTATAAATTAAATCCCTCATTGAACGCTTGACCTTTAGTGCCTTATATTACTGATAAATGCCACTGTCTATGTTAGGTCACCTGAAAAGATTACAAAAAACAGCAAATTAATTACATGTTACTATATGATTTTTCATCTCCAAAGAACCTAGGAGACATGGCTGCATAAAACAGAAACATTTTTAAAAGCTTTATTGGATATTCCACCACTGAATAAAGTTAATTACATATGAATGCATGATATGATCCTGGTTCCTGAATAATTAGATTAAAATAAAAATCAGATTTCACAATTGAAATTTGGAAAAACAAATAAAAACCAACAGAACTACCGTATATTCAAATGTTTTCCTTTTTCTTGCAGGACAGCATGGGAATACAATTATGAACCTTTTTTTCTGCAAAAGTCTTTTCGTTCAGGTGAAAGTATACATATTATTACAGTTTTGAAGGGAGATAGGTACCTTACAATTGAATGATTTTGGATGGAAGTATGACAGATTGTGATTTTAGATCTTTCTGGTCATAGGCTTTTCAAGACCATAGATTTTCTCATAAAGTGGAGTTGTAGGATATTTACTGGGAAGTCGTAAAAGTCTAATGATAGTATATCTAGCAAATTATATAGAAAATATTACTGAAACTAGATAAAAGAACTCAAAATACCTTTCAGTATATATGAGCAATCAATACATGAAAAGAGTATCACTTACCTTCTTCAAGGAAAAGAATGATTTTTATAATAAATAGTGCTGGTGAAATTTGCTATCCACTTAAAAGATAACAAAGGAAGACCATGCCTTTACACCATATGAAAAAAAATCAGATCAATTTAAGATTCAATGAAAATGTGAAATAGTAAAACTATTAAAAAAATTTAAGAAGATCTATGTTTAAACCAATTTTTTTTTTTTTTTGTGGTTTGCGGGCCTCTCACTCTTGTGGCCTCTCCCATTGCGGAGCACAAGCTCTGGATGTGCAGGCTCAGTGGCCATGGCTCATGGGCCTAGCTGCTCCACAACATGTGGGATCTTCCCGGACCAGGGCACGAACCCGTGTCCCCTGCATCGGCAGGCTGACTCTCAACCACTGCACCACCAAGGAAGCCCTGTTTAAACCAATTTTAAATGTGAATTAGTGTATTAAGGATGGAGAAAGATGTATGATGCAAACACTAACCAAAAGAGTAGGATTAATATCACATAAAGTAGACTTTAAAACGGGAAGTGTTCTAAAGCCTGGATAAATAGAAACACTATGTAATGATAACACAGTCAATTCTCCAAGAACAAATAATGATTCTAATACATATGCATTTATCAGCAGAGTGTTAAAGTACATGATGGAAAACTCATAGAGTTAAAAGAAATAATAGACAATGTAAAAAGAAAAGATATAGAAGAACTGAATACCCTATAACCAACAGTCCTATTTGATATTAATAGATTTCATTCAACAACATCAGAAAACACTTAATTTTCAAATATACACAGAACATTCAGCAGGACAGGCTATGTTTTGAGCCATAAAATAAATCTTGACAAATTTAAAGATTAGAAATCATATAAATTATGTTTATTGGCCATAACAGAAAGATAGCTGGAAAACCTCCAAATACTTGGAAATTAAACAACACAGGTCTAAATAATGAATGATGCAAATAGGAAGTCTCAAGGAAAATTTAAAAATATTTTGGACTAAATAAAAATAAAAATACAATATATTCAAATGTGTGGGATGCATCAACAACAATGTTCACTGTTAAATTTGTAGATTAAATTGTTAGAATAGAAAAAGGGCAAAATAATCTTAACTAGAAAAAGGACAAACTATATCCGAATCAAGTAGACAATAAAAATAATAAATATAAATAACAAATAAAAATAGATAAACATTAGATAAAATCAATGAACAGTTGATAAATTGTTCATTTATAAAATTAATCTCTAGCCAGACTGAGGAAATAAGTGAGAAGATACAATTTACCATGTCAGCATTAAAAGAGAAGATATCACTACAGACCCCACAGACATTAATAGAAAAAAAGGAAGAAAATGAACAACCCACAACATAGACCCACAGATATTAACAGGATTAAACGCATAATATAAACAACTACTCCTATAAACTTATAGTTTATGGGAAATGCACCAATTCTTTGAAAATACAAACTACCAAAACTAACTCAAGAAAAACATAGGTAATTAATTAATCATATATCAATTAAAGAAATTGAATTTATAGTTAAAACTTTTCCAAAAAGGAAAATCCAGTACCAGATGTTTTCTCTTGTGAATTCTACCAAACATTTAAGGAAACAAAAATAACACTAAGCCTACAAAATATATTCTAGAAAATATGAGGGAGCACATCCCAATTCATTTTATGAGGGCAGGTGAGCATTTCTATTACCAAAAGCAGATAAAAATATTACAAGAAAAGAAAAGTACAGAATAATATCACTCATGAATAGAGATATAAAAGGTTAGAGAAAAATATTAACTGACTGAATCTGGCAGTATATAAAAAAGATAATATATCTTGGAAAAGTGGGGTTTCTCCAAGAATGCTGGTTTAGGATTCAAAAATTAATTGATGTAATTTATCATGTTGACTGATGAATGAAGAAAAATCATGTTATAATCTCAAGCAATGCAGAAAACCATTAGACAAAACCCAGGAGCCATTCCTGATTCTAAAAGTCCCAGCAAACTTGGCAGAAAAGTGAGCTATCTTAACCTGATAAAGAACATTTGTTTAAAAACAACAACATAAACAAAACCAAACAAACAAAAAATGCAACTAACATCCTATTTAACAATAGTGACAGACTGAAATCCACCCCCTCAAATTTGGGAATAACTATATTCCCAAATATACTTCCCAAGTATATCATGTTCTCCATCATGCTGGATGTTGTAGTCTGTGTAATAAGGCAAGAAAAATAAATAAAAGGAATACAGATTTGAAAGATAGAGAAGCATGAAGTCTGCAATATTTCTACATGTTAAATCTTAAATAAGCTACATAAAAAGCTCCTAGAGGTTAACAAGGTTATAGAATCAAAGTAAAAGTACAGAAATCATATGTATTTCTATGGTCTAGCAGTGAACAAAAAGAATTTGAAATTAAAAAGCAATCTATTGAGGTGACTTCCAGTTTCTGATCTGGCATGTAAGAAGCTTGGAAGTCATCACTGCTGTCCCCATAACAACTAAAACAACAAACAAAACTGAAAATCCATTGGCAACTCTTCTTAGATCCGTCAGAGAGTTAAGGTCACAGGGCAAACTGATGTCCTGAAAATTGGAGACAGACGGGTGGTTTCAGAGAATCACAGCTTACTGGAGCAGAAGCCCAAGAGCAGAAACTATTGTTGAAGTCAGTAACCAGAGTAGGAAAACTTAAACTTTGGTTAATGAATTGCTGGAGTTTCATGTGGACAATTTTGAGATTTAAATACTCCAAGAGGGCTCAGAGTCAGTGATACTCCTACACTTTCATGAATTTTATCTCCAGGAACCATACCAGATTTGCAGAGTGATGGTCAGGGGAAAATCTCCTTGTGCTTCCAGTACTTGGAAGGAAAAAGTAGTCATTTTGATATATGCTTAGCGTATTTTATCCTTCTTAGTAACACCTTTATTCAAAGGAAAACATTTTATCAGAGCCTAATCAGGATTTTACCAGAGCCTAACTTACCTGAGGGAAAGGAAATACCCAGTCCTAGTTCCCTCTAAACTTTCTGTCTCATCCAAGGGTGTGAGTGGGAAGCACTTGTAAAGGTCACAGCCCAAGGGCACAGGCTGACTAGAAGACTGAGACTTACTGATAGGACTTTAGAACACTTCCCCTCCCCTATACCTTACCACCACATCAATAAGGCTCCTGTAAAATCACAACAAATTAAGTAAATATAATTATACATTGAAAACCTTATTTAAGAAGATATCTCTAAGGAAACACAAATACAACAAGGAAGACAAAAATAAAAACACTAGAGGAAATTTTAACCTCTGATAACTACAGATAAAACAAATAGTAAATGCAGCCTAACTTCTAGTCACAATAAACATAAATCCTCCCTAAAGCTTTCTTACCTCAGTTCCCAGTACATCATATATGATTTTCAGTGAAAAATTATGAACATACCAAAAGACAAAAAAACACAGTTTGAAGCAAAAGAACAAGTATCAGAACCAGACTCAGATATGGCAGTGATTTTGAAATTGTCAGATCAATGAATTTAAAACAACTATAGTTAATATGCTAAGGACTCTCATGGACAAAGTGGACATCATACAAATCAGTTAGATAAGCAATCAGAGAAATAAAAACTCTAAGAATCAAAAAAAAAAGCTAGAAATCAAAAACACTGTAAAAGAAATGAAGAATCCCTTTGATGAGTTCATCAACAGACTAGACACCGTGCAAAAAGAATCAGTGAACTTGAAGAAATATCAATAGAAACTTCCAACAAAATGCAAGGAGAAAAAAAGTGAAAAAGATGGAACAAGATATTCAAGAACTGAGGAACAATTATGAGAAGTTTAACATACATGCAGTGAGAATACTGGAAGGAGAAGAAAGAGAGAAAGGAACAGAAGAAATATTTAAAGTAATAATGATTGTTAATTTTCCAAAATTAATAACAGACACCAAACAACATATCTGGGAATCCCAGGGAACACCAAGCAGAGTAAATACCACAAAAATCACACCTAGGTATATCATATTAAAACTGAAAAAAAAATCAAAGAAAAGAGGAAATCTTGAAAAAAGGCCAGAGAAAAAACCACACTATCTGGTAAATAGCAAGGGTAAGAATTAAGACAACTCCTTAGAAACCATGCAAGAAGAGTGGTGAAATATTTAAAATGTTAAAAAACACACACACACACACGATTTGATTCTCTATCCATTGAAATTATCCTTCAAAAGGAGAAATAAAAATTTTTTCAGACAAAGAAAATTGTGGGAATTTGTCACCAGTAGACCTGCTTGGCAAGAAATGCTGAAATACATTCTTCAGAGAGAAGAAAAATTATATAGGTCAGAAAATCAAATTACATTGAAAAAGAAAAAAAAAAGATCAAAACCCATACAAGATGAAAATGTTGAGCAAACTAATAATAGAGGAGAACTTCTTCAGCTTGGTAAAAAATATCTACAAAAACCCTACAGCTAACATCGTACTTAATGGTGAGAAAATAGATACTTTTCCACTAAGAGCAGGAATAATGCAAGGATATTATTTTTCACCACTCCTATTCAGCAATATAATGGAACGCTAGCTAATGCAATAAGACAATAAAATGTTTACAGATGGGGAAGAAAGAGGTAAAACTTTGTTCACAGACAACATGATTTTCTATGTAGAAAATCCCAAACAATCAACAACAACAATAATAAACTCCTAAAACTAATAAGCAATTGTAATAAGATGGTAGGAAGCAATATTAAAATACAGGAGTTAACTGTTTTCTTATATACCATCAATGCATAATTGGAATTTGAAACTAAAAGCACAATATCATTTACATTAGCACCAATAAAATGAATACTTAGGTATAAATCTAACAAAGTACATACAAGACATTTATGAGGAAAACTACAAATTTCCAATGAAAGAAATCAAATAAGATCTAAATAAAAGGAAAGATACTCCATGTACATAGATAGGAATACAATACTTTCAAGATATCAAATTTGTAGGCACAGAATTGTTCATAATCCTCTATTATCCTTTTATACACAGGATCAGTAGTGATGGAAACTTTCTTCTCGGTTATCAGTGATTATTGTTTTCTCTCTCTTTTTATTTTTATTTTTCTTAGTTACCCTGGTTAGAGGTTTATCAATTTTGATGATATCTTGGAAACGAGATAACAATTTTGTACTTCCTGTGCCACTGAAAAAACAGGCAAAAACCAAGAATACAAGTTACTATGCTGTCTGGAGTGATAGATTATGATGACAGGAAATTGGGTTACTGATAAACTATGGGGAAAAGAGAACTATGTCTGAAACCCAGGGTATTCTCTGGTATGTCTCTTAATATTTTAATTTCCAATTCTAAAGATTAATGAAAAAGTACAGTAAAAATAAAGAATGATTGAGGGCTTAGCCCTTTCAAGAATAAAAATTTTTGTCACTCTACCAGGTAAAGTATCCTGAGAAACTGTGCTTCTAGCTGAGGGCAATAGAAATGTGAAATTAAGAGTGGGAGAAAGATGCCACAGATGTTCATAGGGCTTTGTGAACAATTATTTTAAAAAGGAATTGTAAGTAAATATGCATATTTTCTCTTTGCTTGCTATATGTATGTGTTTCTTTGTATATAATATCCTGTTTCTTCTTTCTTCTCATTTTTATTTTATATACAAGTCACTAGAATTTAAATTCACAATTTAGTTTTTACTTATTCAGTAGGTCTGTAAATGTATTTCAGGAGTAATTCATATAGTTAACTATGGATACAACTGTTGTAATTGTATGTTTCCTTATTTTTCAGAAAACATGAGAATTTTTTCACATGTAAGCTGTGAATTCCAGTGGTTGGAGTATTGGAGGTGTTGACTAGAAAGGGACAGCATAAGGGAATTTAGGGGGTGATGGAGGCTCTTTATGGAGGCAGGATGTCAGACATATGCCTGTATGCAGTGGTCAAAATGCATGAAACTGTACCAAATGAGAATGAATTGTACTCTATATGAATTTTAAGAAATCAACCAGGATATGGAGGAATGATGGAATCAGAAAACAAACAAATCTAATTATTACATCGAATCATATCATCACTCTGAAGGGGTTGGGGAAAAAAGCTGTTCCAAGAATGTTGGTAATAATGTCTTACCTGGATACTATAGAGCTAGAGACAAAAATGATTATACATAAGCACTGTACTTCAATTTACAAGTTTGTTATTCGTAAGGATATAGGTAAGCAAGACTGAAACTATATTTTATTAGGTTTGAACAAAAGAGCAAATTATTGTAGATAATGAGAAACACTTCTCATGGTTGGAGGAATAAAATATGATTAAGAAAATGAGGAAGGTTAGAATGAGCTCTGGGTTAGAATCAACTGAATCACTATGGACACAGAAAAAAATGCTTATGTGTGTGTGTGTATGCCTGAGATAGTATATATACATATATTTTCTAACTCTGTTTACTAACAAAGACTAAAAGTAATGACATAACCTGTATCGCTGAGCACACCTACTGCTCAGATATTGGTTTCTAAATGCCATTCTCCAATTAAAAAAGAATAAAAATAACAGGACCCCTTGGAGAACTGATGGATTATAGGAATGGCACAGGAAAAATATAAGATATGTCTAGTGTATCTTGGAGTGCTTAAATATATGTGGGGACATATCAAAAGGGCACAGGAGGCAAGTAAAAAAGCTTTGCATGTCCAAAGTGAGAACAATTTGAGCAACAAAGTAAACAATAATAGTATTGTATTCAAATCAAAAGGATAAAATAATTATCCAGGGTTCCATACTGATATAAATAAATAAGTGAATGGGGGAGAAGGAAAGACTCTTCCTTACAGAATAATTACCTTTAGTAAATGCTGAAGGAATTAGAGAACTAGAAGATCAACATTAGAACACAACAGTAGTAATTGCCACAGGCGTTATTCCCCAGTGGTTCTTAAAATTAGTAGCAGAAATGGACAACTGCACTGTCTCCAGTTATCCACCTCAAAACACTTAGAGTTAACAAAGTAAAAAATAGTAACTTTACACTAAAAATCCTGGCAAACACCACCTTGACCAAATAAACAATGTTACCCATTGTTCAGAATACATAGCAGCACTACATACCCTCCGAGATGAATGCATCACTTCTTTGATATTCTTCCCCAAAATAGAAAACTTTAATTTAATCATGAACAAATAGCAGACAAAACCAGATTGAAGAACATTTCACAAAATAAATGACCATATTTTTGAATGTGCAAGGTAGGGAAAGACTTTGGAATTGTCACAGATTGGAGGAAACTAAGAATGTGACAGCTAAATGCAATTTGGAATCCTAGATTTGTTCCTTGAATAGAAAAAAGGACATTACTTAAAAAACTGGTGAAATCCAAATAAAGTCTGTAGTTTAGTTAATAGTATTTTACCAAGGTTAATTTCTAACCAAATTTAGTTTTGATAATTGCTCAGTGCTTATGTAAGATGCTAGTGGCATCTGAGTGAAGGCTATGCATCAACTCTCTGTAATATTTTTGCAACTGTTCTGTAAGTCTAAAATTATCTGCAAAAAAATCTTTAAAATATGCAGAGGATCCAATTAGATACATTTTTAAAAGAGCATATACAAATAGTAAAAGAAACTTATGAAAAAAATATTTAAACTCTCTAACACTCAGGACAATGCAGATTTAATTAATAATTTGGTGCTATATTTCACCCTTTGGGTTGGCCATAAAGAACAAGAACAATAATATCCAGTGCTCACGGACATATGGGCAAGCACACTCATATATTTCTGGCTAGAGTATGACTTGTTACAGATTTTTAGGGAGAGTAATATTCTATTATCATAGGTCCCACACCCTCTTTTTGAGGAATTTATGCCTTAGGAATAACATTACTATCATATAAGGACATGCATGGATTTTCATTGCAATGGTATAGTGGTAAAATAAACAAAGTGAAACAGAAATATGAAAACCTGGAAAAAACCTGAATGTTCATCAATAGAGAGATGTTCAAATCATTTGTGGTAAACCTATACTATGAAATATCATGCAATTATTATGAGTTAGCTCCAGTCCATATTTTCTGACCTGGGCAGACATCAATAAGAGTTTTAAGTGAGAAAAGAAAGTTCCAAAGTTATATATAGAATATCATCCCAGGCTTGTAATTACAAGCATTGACAACAAATACTCCTGTACGTAAATGTGTGTAGATACTTCTGTATGAATATAGGGAAAGTAGTGGAAGAATATACCCTAGGCTGATAACAATGCCCATTTCAGGGGAATAGGAAAGCCATGACCTATGTGTGTGTCGGGGGAGAGGGGGAGTGGTAGGTGAGTGATAGTGGTATGTATTAACATAGATCTTCAGATACTGAGTCCATTGCATTTTTTTCTGCCTCTCCCACTAGGACAAACCAAGCAAAAAGAACATTCTTACCTCAATATCTTAAATTACCTATACCAATTGTCATCTAAAAGTAGAAACAAAAAGTAACTACATCTTTTCTGATATTTGGTAAGAGAAAGGCTACATTTTATCTTTCTTCTATTCATCGAGATGATTTTGAGAGAGTTTAGATATTGAAAATAACTTCATATTTTGAAATATTTTATATTGAATAAAATGCTTATTTTTCACTTAGGCAAAATTTTCTCTTTTACTTTCTCACTGTGTCTGCAGCAAAATGACTTTCCATTCAAAACAATGACCACACTGAGAAATCCCAAAGCATTTTATGCATAAAAGAAACTTTCAGATGTGTTTCTTGTATTTGTAATGTTAAAAGTTATTTTTCTATATAACACTTCTGTTGAAATTTGACAAGAGTATATAACTCTCTATTCACTCGTTCATTCATTCAACAATTATTTGCTAAGTGCATATTAAGTACCAGGATCCATGCTTTTTGCTAGGGATATGATTCTGCCGGCATGGAGCTTACAATCGATCAGAGAAGACACCCTAAACCAATGAATTGGGTATTAAGGTAGCAGAAGCATTGGATGTCCAGGCATCCATAATGAACTCAGGTCTAGAAATAAGAAAAGGTTTAGAGAAAGAGAGTGAAGTTCAAGTGAAGGCCTGAACGGTGAGTGGATAACAGCTAGAAAATAGGGTGACAGAAGAGGAGGTTCCAGGCAAAACCAACAGTACACGTGAAGGTCCAAAGGAGAGAGAGAACTTGGTACCGCTGAGGAACTGGAGGTTCTCAGAATGCCTGGAATCTAGACGGCAATGGGAAAAATAAAGATGGGGGAGGAAGAAGAGGGTACAGAGTGTGGAGGCCACATCAGCTCTGTTAAAGGGCTGGGACTTCAATGGCAATTTCTGAACTTGATAATGGACTAATTAAATATGCATTTTTGAAGGATGTTTCTTGCTGCTTTCTTTGAAGTCTCTAATAGGTATGCTACCCACAGACTTAGCTTTGACCTCTGCATTTTGTAGATGCTCAATATATTTCATTTGAAATGAATATTTCATGGATAATTCTACTAACAATCTCCTTTGTTTTATATTTAGAGCCTGCCTTTTTCCAAAAGGATTTGGGGCACAGTGCAGATAATACAATTATGGCAATGATTTTTCTCAAAAACTCATTGGTTTCTAAAACCGGAAGACTGGCATTGAAGGAATTGTCTACTTTCCCCTAAATAATGCTTATGGGTTTCTACTAATTGTGAGCTGTCTGAGCCTGCAGATGATGCTTAGCAGATCTCAGCTAGTATTTAGTAACAAAGGAATAAATGAATGAATGTTTTACTGAAGATGTAAGGTATGGATGATTTGTATGCAATGACAAGTATTAGACCAAGCACTGAACAGCATGTGGTGGGGTGCATGACACAATCTCTTTCTAAAGGGCCTTGCAATAAAATAGTGGAGACATCACATGCCCACAGACACACAAAAAGCTTCACTCTATCACACATGCACCTTAAACTGAAGGCTGAGTGTGATAAGCCTTGTACGAGAGGTATAATGTGTACATTCCTCAATGCAAGACACAGTATTTTTATTTTTCCTCAAATCAAACTATTTTCCTCAAATCAACACAGTCTGCAAAAGTTCAGCTGCTTTTCCAAACCATATACAAACTCTAAAGACTTGGGGGTTTCCCAGTCACTTCTTACATTACAGTTTTCAAAAATCACTGCAGGATGACTTAGTTAATTGTCCCGTCTTTTAGTTTTCCATCAAAAGTAGATGAATACCTGTGCATCTCACAAATCAATGAGCCCTGGAACTTCCTACAGGTAGATTAGCACATCTGTAGTTTAAAGCCAGTTTGCATTAGGAGGGAAAATATATTCCCATGAGGAATGTTTAAGGGATCAATTCATAAGCAAAGAAAACATGCTATTCTCAGCAAGGAAACAATATACTTTGCTTCTGTTGCTGTGATTAATTACACACCACAACTTGGAGAATGTTTTTAAAGGGCCATAGTCAATCTTTTAAGACCCACAAGTTGGCCTGCATTAAAAGTTGAGGAGGAATTGCACACTAATTCTGAGCAGCTTTGGCTAACAGGCCTGTTGTGTGAGAAATTATGGATAATAATAAAAATGTACCACTTTTGTATAACAAAGTCGGCAGTGTTGTCCCACCTCTTGTGACTGATTCCACTAATGAATCACAGTTAAAACAATCAAATCTCTTTCACCAATTACACTGCAGTGAAAATGAGGATAAAATGGCTTCAGTAAAATTTCAGGGAGACTCATATGCTTCCAGATTCTCCCTTCTAACCAGTACATGTACAAATGAGTTTCTAAGAAGAATTATAAGAAAAGATATTCATTTTATGTCTCATATTGGTTTTTTTTCCTGATTCAGTGTGTAAGGTCTTGTTCAATCATTTACACTCTGTACCAGTGACCAAAAAAAAAAAAAAAAAAGCATAGTCTTTCAAAGTCAGGACCTATGTGGTGTAATTTCTCTCTCTTCTCACAATCTGATCCTTCCATCTTTTTTTTTTTATATATAAATTTATCTATTTTTGGCCGTGTTGGGTCTCTGGTTGCTGCGCATCGAGCTTTCTCTAGTTGCAGTGAGCGGGGGCTACTCTTTGTTGCGGTGCGTGGGCTTTGCGGTGGCTTCTCTTGTTTCGGAGAACAGGCTCTAGGCACGTGGGCTTCAGTAGTTGTGGCTCACGGACTCTAGAGCGCAGGCTCAGTAGTTGTGGTGCACCGGCTTAGTTCCTCTGTGGCATGTGGGATCTTCCCGGACCAGGGCTCGAGCCCATGTCCCCTGAATTGGCAGGCGAATTCTTAACTACTGCACCACCAGGGAAGCCCTGATCATTCCATCTTTCATCTTTCCTCCTTTGCTGATCTTTCCACTCTCAGGTAATGAGACAGAGCTTCCTCCAAGTGCCACACCTTGTCCTGAAGCAACCTGACAATCCATTACACGAACTCTTCTATCTTCACATTTTGCAAAATGAAGGTTCCTGGCCACATCTTTTCAGTGGAGTATTCTCACTGTGACCTCCTACCTACTCTTATTTCATTTGTTCTTTATTATGCTGTACTTGCAAGAGTAGGATGTGGACCCTAAGTGCTGATTTTTCACTCTTCATCTCTGAACAACTTTCCCTTACAACACAAAGCTATGTACTCCTACCAAAGACTATATAAATAATAGTCAATTTGGTTTCAATTTCAGGCAGATGAACCCTGCCTTTACACAGTGACCCTTGGCAATCATAAGAAATGAAGCATGTGCTCTGCCTACCCATTTGTGGAGAAAGGTTGGAGACACCTATTCCATCAGTTTTTTCCCCATCTTTCAAGCTCCACTGCCACTGGTACACTCCCAGCAATGACCTGGAATGGGACCTTGAAAAATATAGAATCAATTCCAGTTTGTCTACTTCACAGACATCTGGATAAAGGGAAATTATTTGAAAACTCTTAAGTTTGAAGACTACAACCTTAGTACCATAAAAGCTTAAGGCTTCATTTCTGATGCTTCAAATCTACCACACTGGGGCAGTGCAGAGGCTGATGAAAATAAGACTTAGTTGCCTGCAAAAGTATTTTGTGCTATGGAATGTTTTAGTATTTTAAATTTCTATTACCCTGATATCTTAGTACGAGGTCCTAAACGGCTTGTTGGTGCTCTGTAAATTTTTTGTTCTCCAACTTAAGTAATAGGTATGGTCCTTGATTTTTAAGAACTTAGAATCAAAGAAAAAACACAGATGCATACAAATGCATAAAACACCCAAATTATCTGTCTAATCTTAACATGAGTCAGATAGAGTTGAAGAGGGCTAAATCTTGAAGAAAAAAATAGACACTGGCAAAATTTCTGTTAATAATTTCATTCCCTCTTGCCTCACTGACCTTGAAAGTCTATCTAGCATGTCCTTCCCCTTCCTTCTACTTATCCTCTAGGAATTATCTTGGCTCCTTTTTTTCCTTAGGATTTGTTCTAGTTCAACTTTCTGTTCATAAATTTGGTTTACAAGTCTCCTTTTCCCCAAAGTAAGCTGTACTGACCTCAAGTGGCACTTCTCACTTGATAAAGTCATCCCTCAGTACCCCTGGGAATTGGTTCAGGACCCCCATGGATGCCAAAATCCATGGATGCTCAAGTCCCTTAAAAAAATGGTGCAGTCCAGTTACCCATCTGTATCCGTGGGTTCTGCACTCATAGATTCAATTTTGATCTGCATTTGGTTGAATTCACGGATGTGGAACCCGGAGATACCGAGGGCCCACTGTAATATGAGTGCCTAAGTCTATGTTGATTTCAAACCATAGACCTGAGAACCTTGAAGGAAGAAACTTTATCCAATTCTTTCTTTTTCTTCTCTTTTCCTTTTTTTTTTTTTTTTTTTTGGCTGTACGCGGGCCTCTCACTGTTGTGGCCTCTCCCGCTGCAGAGCACAGGCTCCGGACGCGCAGGCTCAGCGGCCATGGCTCACGGGCCCAGCCGCTCCGCGGCATGTGGGATCTTCCCGGACCCGGGCACGAACCCGTGCCCCCTGCATCGGCAGGCGGACTCTCAACCACTGCGCCACCAGGGAAGCCCCCTCTTTTCCTTTTATGGGCACTAATCTTTTCACATGTTGCATTAGTGAGTATTAGTTGAAAGTGCATCATGAAATCATGTAATGAGAACATGATACAGTAAATATATAAGACTAGAGCAGTAAGGGTTAGATGTGGGAACCAGTGGAGGAATAAAGAATATGGAGATGGAAGAAGAATGCTGCTTTGTCAGTGTTGGAATAGAAGTGTCATCCTTCACAGGACTGCTTTTTACTTTTTACCACATCTCAGTGCAAAGATGAAAACAAGAATTTTGTCAAACTTGCTTCCATTTATAATCACTCGGAAAACTGAAAAACATAAAAGTTTTAAAATGAAGGGAAGCCAAGAAGAATGTGAAGAAATAAATCTGAAGCCACTCTTCCATGGAGAGTGCAGTGAAAAAGACCATTTTCCATATACTTTGTCAGCATTTTTTTTTTTTACAAGTATTGATAATGCAGTTAGGCTGATGGGTTAAATACCTTGGTAACAGGAGCACGGACAAGGCATTATAGGAGAAATTATACAACATATTTACCAAATGTAATGGGCTGATTCTATCACCCTATCTGTAGAACAAAATAACATGTGTTCTTGCCTAACAGGTATTTTACCTTAAAGTGCTTTTCTTGGTGTATTACAAACTTATTTTCTGACATTGGTTATTACTTATTTCTACAGCCTTTATTACAGGAGCAGTTAAAGAGTAACTCCTACTCTTAAAAAGGTTGATTTGTTTTGCTCCAGGAAGGAGTCTGGTGTGAAATGTTGAGACAAGCTTTAGTTAAGGGCAGCTGCCAGGTAATAATGGAAATCATTCATTTCCTTTGCATGTTACTTGTCCTTTTATTTCCTCATCTTTCTTGCACTGCAAGTAATTGGTTACAAAGTCAGTATTTTCACTTGCCTATTTGCAGTGCTCTTTATTTAATTATTATTTTTTTATTATTATTATTTTTTTATTTTTTGTGTGGTATGCGGGCCTCTCACTGTTGTGGCCTCTCCCGTTGCGGAGCACAGGCTCCGGACACGCAGGCTCAGCGGCCATGGCTCACGGGCCCAGCCGCTCTGCGGCATGTGGGATCTTCCCAGACCGGGGCACGAACCCGTGTCCCCTGCATCGGCAGGCGGACCCTCAACCACTTGCGCCACCAGGGAAGTCCCTAATTATTATTTTTTAATTCCCACTTCAATAGCTAGCCAATGGTAGGCACAATCACACATATCTATAGATGGGAGAGTGAAACAGGGCACAGCATAATAGTTTTACCCATCTTTGTAGATTGGATAATTTCCCCTTATGCATCGGAAAGTTGGTTTAATTTATTTAGTTCTTTGGTCATTGCTAAAACATTTACTTTGTATGGATATTCATTATGTATTTAGAGAAATTCTTGAGTTTATAGATGAAAAGATTTTCATTCTGCGTGCTTTAATATATTTAAAAATATTTTAGTTATTGACGTTTCATGTACTTAATCCAGTCTTACTTATTCTTTCATGGGAAAAAAAGGGCGAGTCTAAATGCAAATTAACATTACTGTTTAAATATCACAGACCATTTTCTCTGAGCCCAGTTACAATAACTAGTAATTATAAGAACTGCTTGCCTTTGGCTTCCGGCTAAGCCAGTGCTAAACTTGTCCTTTTATTAGATCTGTCAGACTGAGTTAATTATCTTTATGATAATATATGTGCCTTACCTCCAACAAAACAAATACACTTATAATTAGCTTTTTAGGTAGAATTTTAATTTATTTATAAAGAATGTTTGTTTTCCTTCTTTTTTCCTGCTTTGAAAGAGAGAAGATGGAGAGTGGGGTGTTTCCCGTTTATCAGGTTACCAGCCTGCCTACTAGTTTATAGAGGAAGAGAAAAAAAGGACTCATTGTATTTAATCAACAAGTCCAGTATTCAATAGTACATCACACCCCTTCCATGTTATATCAATTCAACTCCAAGGCATTCTATTCTATGCACAAACACAAAAAGGGACTCTTTTTATCTGCCTTCTCAACAGAGTAGTGTTATGGAAGCTATTATATGGAAATACTAACAAGTATGAATTGAAAAGCTTTCAGTATCACAGCATAGCTGCCTTAAAAGTCAAATCATGTTATACTGTCCCCACATTTTTATGGCTCTTGCTCCTCTTTCATCTGTGCTCAGCATGTTTCAGAATATTACACAAATGCCTACAATGAATTCTTGGAGAATATCTATGCCAAAACAGAGTATAAAGGAAAAAACATATGCTTTGGTGTCATGTCAAACAAAGCTGGGTTTCATCCTTTGTTCTGCTACTAATTAGCTGTGTGACTTAGATAAGTTGTTTAACCTCTCTGAGCCTTGGTTTCCTCATCAGTATAATGAGAATAATGACTAAGTTTGTAGGGGATGTTGGAGGAATAAAAGGAATACAGAGGCCTCAGCAGGGTGCCTGGCACAGTTTAAAAGCTCAGTTAGGGGTGGTTGCTATTATCTGTATTAGAATCATGGAGGAGTGTAGATGTCTAGAGGATCTGAAATTAATATTACAACCTAACAATCATTTCATAAATTTTATTTTATATGGAGATATGTTTTCTACTAGCTTCTGAAAACAGACATCCCTGATTACCTAGAAATCCACTCTAATTCAAATTAAATAATGAAAACACAGTGCAAAGAAACAATTTCCCAAAGTTGCCATGATGAACTTCTACCTGTTCTATGCTGGAAATGGACTGCCTTATCTCTCAGCCCTATTTACAGCAGAACACAACTCATTTTTTTGTCTGTAAACTTACCAACTCATTCATTTCACTTTGACATTTTCTATTGGTTGCAAGCTCCCCTCCAGATACTTCTGATCTGCCAAATACAGATCTTGGATAGGATAGCAAAGATCGTATTCATTCAATGTGGGTCCCAAAGATTTCATAATGTAAAGTCAGATTTGTCCAGGATAATGTTCATTCTATTTGCAAGTCATTAGTAGTGAGTGACCATTACCCCGATTCCTTGCCAGAAGAGAGATCCCAGGGCTGGAAGTGATGAACCAGCACCTTGACCATGTGGCCAAGTGCTCACACATCGACAAGAAAGTATGGGTGGGATGTGAGAGAAACAGACAGAGGGCGGTAGAGAGGCTCTTACGTCCTCTCAACACAAGCATACTGATACCAAATCCTGGACTGATTTGTTTCTATAGCTACCTTAGGAGTCTGGGGGTCAAGAGGCCAGATGTGCTAATTCAGAGACCAGAGAAGGCCCTTTGTTGTCAGAGTTCCATGACTTTTGCACCCAGGTCCAACGCCATCTACATCATATTCTCATGAAACCACTTGATGGTCTTTCTTGTAACTCAGAACCATGGCAACCACTCTCAAATTGTTCTATTCCATCATGAAATTATATGGATTTTTTTCTTAAACTCAGAGGTCTCTTTTCTTTCTTTTTTCCTTAAATAGGAAGATAGGTCCTTGTTCCCAGGCCCTCTACCTGGTGCTGCCATTATGACATTGGTGGTACATTTCTATAGTCTGTAGTTTAGCCCTAAGTTCCTAGAACAGTTCATTTATTTATTCAATAGTGTTTTTTTTGCCAAATCAATGTGCTACATACAGTGTATAGCAATAAAATAGTACACGCTTTCCTTGTTCTCCTTCTTTTCCCCTACCCCTGCATGTTTTTGAAAAGGATGAAATGTGATATAAAGATCAGCCAGTAGCAACAACAACAGCATGGGGGAGAGCACACTTGATAATAACCCTGAGAAAAACAGTATTTAAGTTAGGGATAATAGCATTAGAAGAACATTTTATCAATCCGGTGCTGGATAATTGGAATTTGGAACGTTGTCAGTAACTCTAGCATTTTTTAATTAGCAGTCACTTATAAAACAATATAAATATTTTAGCAGCAAAGAAAACAAAGATAGGTGCTGAGTAAAGATACCTAAATTTTATATTCTCATGAACATGTATACATATATCATCTATTCAGTCAGAAACGGCTAATTAGGATGCTACTATATATCACGCACTTCTAGCCACTGGGTATCATTAGTGAACAAAGAATGATTGAACAAAGCTGCTGTGTCATTGCATAGCCTTTTCTTATATCTGTATGTAGGGTGAGGTAATATGGAAAAGGCTCTCTCAAACCTGACCAACTTGCCAGATTAATCAACCCCTCCATCCCTCCCCTAAAACATACTGGCCACTGCCCTTAGCACAGTGAATGCTTACAATTACTCCTGCCCAATTGGTTTATGAAGAACCAGTGGTGTGTATTTCTAAATAGTTTTTGTGTGCTAGCTGTGCTTTTTAGTGTAATATGTGAGTTAATTAAATAGGTAAACCGATTATAAGTGTAAAAAAGAGAATTATAGATTCTATAAAACTAATTGAAGTGCTTTAAAGACTTGATGAGGATGAGTCACTAAAACACACTTAACATTGAAATAAGCACGTGTCCAACAAATGCTTATACAGGCTCACATGTATCTGGTGATGGGGAATGCCCTCTGGATATCTGTGATAGCTGGGTCTATAGACTGCAGCGGTCTGGAAGGTACAGTGGAGATCATAAGGTGTGTGAAATATGGAAGCCTTCTTCAAGTAATTTTGATGAATATCCTAAAAAGTGAAAAGTAATAATTCACATTCTCAGTTTCACAAGAAATTAAAAATGTCTTCATTTATCCCTCATGAATTAATTCATGAATTAAATATTTTGGTGAAAAGAATTTTCGTAATATCTTCTAGTAAGACTAAGTAAAGGAAATGCAGCTGAATGTAAAAAGGCCAATCTTGCCTTCCTTTTCTTTCTTCTGTGTAAGTCATTTGGGGCTTTTCTTTGCTACTGCTGTGCTCCAATGAGCCAATCTGATCTCCAAGTCATTATTACCTTTTTTGCCTGAATGGCAGGGCTACATACAAATAGAACTTGTAGTGTAATTCTACACTTGTATTAACACTCATTCCGCTCTACTTTATTTAAAAGTAACGGTGCAGAGAGGTCCAAAAATAATATTAGACTCTAGTAGTTTGCCTGCAAATTACCATTCATTTCTTTGTATCCTGCATTTCCTTAGCTGTCAGTCCCATGGGCTTAAACAGAGACTCAGGCTCTGGCAGCTAGTTCCACTACTGATGCATTTTAGAGATTTATTAGACAGAGGTGGGGGGATGGTCTTTTATGTACTTTTAACAAGTCCCATCTCTTGGTGTCTACAGTTTCTTTCTCAAAGCTAGGTCTGGCAGCATCTTCTCTTAGTCACCTTCACATTTTCTGGCCACTGCTTTTTCCTGTTATGTCATCTCCTGAAGGGCACTGTTCAGGCACTTTCCAAATTTGTGGGACAACTTGCAGAGTCTTCTGGAAACCCCATTAACAGAAGCTGTGTTCCAGGCAGTGGTGGGGAGAAAACTGTCTTTCCCCTTTAATTACAGGTATACTTTGATATGTGGGTAACCATTCAGAGCTCTTTGTTGCCCCCAGGAATGTTCAGAATTGATACCAACCCATTTAGTTCACAGTTTTAGTACCTGCCTCTCCATGAGTCTCTGAGAGGAGTGTGATAAGATGAACATGAGACACATTCAAGTAAAAATCTGTGCGCCACACATTACTTTCCGGTAGAAAATGCCTCCTAACAGCAAAGCTTGTCTACCTGACTCTCTTTCCATGGGCTAAGCATAGCATGGGCCTGCAAGATCTAAGAGAGTGGATAAATTAGTGAG
Source organism: Delphinus delphis (assembly GCF_949987515.2). Taxonomy (NCBI): domain Eukaryota; kingdom Metazoa; phylum Chordata; class Mammalia; order Artiodactyla; family Delphinidae; genus Delphinus; species Delphinus delphis. The sequence goes on along the minus strand of NC_082687.1, from coordinate 89,577,700 downwards.
CCAGGCTGGGAGGAGACTCCAGCGAAGAAAGAAGTCACATTCTCTATTTAAAAGGAGTATTTTTCAGCTTGAGCCAATTGTTGTCACGCTAGGATGTGAGCCAAATATAATCAGCCCTAAATTTTCTGGTAAAGCTCAAATCTAGACTTTTATGTGTACTCACTTGATTTTTGAATCTTGGCAACTAATTCAAAAACTATTAAAAGTCCTGGCCAAGCACAATGCCTCTCCATTTGGTCCCTAAGTACCTAGTAAATGATGTCTGACTTAGATCATTATTTCTTAAGCATTTCCACCCAAATATCCCTTAGTTAGAGAATCATGCACGCTTTCTCCTGGGAGAGTATGAAGTGATCAGCCCTCCCAAATTTTTTTAAGTAAAACAGTGCCTCAGGATTCTATACCAAGTTTATCTCATGACCTTGTACATGTCCCCATGTAAGGGTGTTCTCTCTGTTTTCTTTTAGAAGGCTCTTCACTCCTCTACAACTATATTTCTACAACTGGTCAACCTTACTACTCAGAAAAACATGCCCAAACCCAAGATGTCTTAAATTAGTAAGATCAGCTTAAGGTTAAGCTAGGCATTAGTACACTCAATAAATATGTCTGGAACAACTTTTTTGTGCAAATAACAAAACTTAGTTTGCAAATCTACTTCTTAAAGACCTGATAGAATATTTAAGGAGGGTATGTTTAAAAAGGAGAGAAATTAAACTTTGTTATATGCCTATTATGTAACAGGTACTTTGTCATTTAATTCTAGAAACCATCTTATAAAATAGGTAAGATGAAGCTCATTTGAAAGATGAGAAAGCTAAGTGCTAAGGATATTCAGCTAGTACCAAACAAAGTATAACTCGAAACCTAAACTGCCAGTGTCCAAAATCTGCCACTTGAAAGTTAGGTATACATATATCCAATTTGATGTCCTTAGGTATTTCTATATACCTATATATCTATAGGTATAGATAGATATAGATTAATAGTTAAAGATATACATGTATAGAAATAGATAAATAGGAATCATAAGTATATATATGTATACATACACACACCTATAGGATATCTATCTATCTATCCATTTGATTTGATGTCCTTCAGGCAAATGCAGAAAGGAATAATTACAGCTTGAATAAACCACAAGAGACCTCTTTCATTCTTTCCTTCCATTCCTTCCTTTATTCCTATCCTGGATTGGAGATTTTTGATTAGCTACAGTCACTGAATATCCATAGCTTGATGACCCTTTCTAGCAATATTTACCTAAAATAAACTCTAGTAGTTTGCATTTATTGCCGTAAAATAAATATTTTGCATTTATTGCAGTCAACTGTGACTTTATAAGATTTAGGTAATTTAGGATTTTTAGAATTTTTAGGAATTTAGGATTTTTATCAAACTCCAATTCCATGCTCGGCAGGACTACTTCAGTGGTCACGTTAACTTGACATGATCCATTTACTAGTCCTTAAAAGAAAATTATACATAGTTTGGTTCAACTTAGAGAATATCTTCACATCTGGATTTGTTTCCACATAGTGATATTACAAGTGTGTAATGAAAATATTATTGCAAGTACTAGATTTTCTAAAAGCAGTGATAATGCCTGCTGTTTGATAGGTTCTGAGTTCAATAAATTAGGTTTTAGAGATTTTGATTTATGTTATTGTAGCTGTTTTTATATTTTTGGTGAGAAAGACATTTCCAAGAGACGTTTTGCTAACTTTCTATGTGCATTTCATGTACAAATAGCTCCTAGGAATTAACCAGGGGAGGTAACAGAGTAGATAATAAAGGTATATTATCCCCAACAAATCTTAAAGTTATTTTTTTCTTGTTCCCATGTCTTCCTCTAAGTCTCAGTGCGGTTTTTGTCTTAGGTAATCTTGGGTCATCATGGACTCTTGCACAAAGGTTCCAGGCCACTTTTGTCTACCAGTAGAATATCATCCATTTGTGTCTTTGCAGCTAAGTAAGAAAAGATAGAGCATGACCTAGGAAGAATCCCTTAAAATCTGGTTTCAGAGATTACAGAGCTAAGACTCATCATTCCTCCTTCCTTCTGTGTCACAATAATAGAGACTAGACACAAGGATCACTAGCTAAATGTGACAAGATGTTAGTTTTGCTAATGGCTAATCAGGTGCCCAATTGTCCTCCAACTACAAGGCTCCTGATAAAGTGTGTTGGAGAATGTAGCTTAGAACTAAAGCCTAATGAAAACTTTTTATTTTCATTTCAAAGTAAGGTCTGAGGGGAGAGCTGGGTTAGCAAAACATACTCCAATCGTACAAAACCAGTCTACTAAAAGAGCGTAGGCCTGCCACACACATGGTTACCTGAGAATGAGAGAGAAAGCGGGGAGGAAGGGCAGGTCTCCTTCAGAGGACTTATGGGAACAGAGAAGAGAGAGGGAAAGCTCACCCCCTATAAGTATAACCAGTGCCAAGAGAGCAAGAGCTCATGCCTGGCATGAGCAGAGATCTGCAGCACTGTGCCCTCACCCATGAGGAAAAGTGTAGTCTTAGCAATGTTAGGTTCTCACTAATCAAATTTAGCTGTTCCCCTCCATGGAAGAGGTGGGGATAAGAGTGAGAAAATACTGACACACGATGTGAAGAGTTATAGGACGACATGCACACTGCTGCACATGCATTTGTGTATTGCAGTAGGATCATTTCTTGGAAGGCCTTAGAACTGCTTTGTTTTCATCAGGGACAATGAAACTAGGAGGAGGGACTTTCTGGCTGTCTAGTGGTTAAGACTCCATACTTCCACTGCAGGGGCCTTGGGTGTGATCCCTGATCAGGGAGATCCCTAATACAGAGAATTGAGGCCAAAAAACAAACAAACAAAAAAACCAACTAAAAAAAAAAAACAACTTCAACAAAAAGAAACTAGGAGGAAAAAGGTGATAGAACAGAATGAAGTCACTGTGGCTTTTAAAGATTTATTGCATTTGTAGGGTATTAGGGCTCAGACCGAGAGATTGATAAATGTTCCTAAAGTTTCCAACTAAGAAATGTACCCAGACTCAGGGTTTCACAGGGCCTTACCTTCATGGGTTAGTTCATGATGCCTTTATCCCCACCTGCTGTTCAGTCTCCTTGGTGTTCTCCAGCTCCACTCCAGCGCCTGCCTTCTCAAGACCATGGAACATAGAACTTGAAATTGAGGACTCCCTATTGTCACTGACTGATGAGTAGGAAGGGACTGGGGGAAGGGAAATTCCCTAATTCTGCCACAGGGAGAGCCATTCTCTGAGGAGAATGTAATCATTTGCTTATTCAACCAACATTCATCAAGTAGAGTGTAGTGATCCTCAGGGGTCTACAGATGCCAGGTTTGTGAAACACTGCAGTAAAAGTTAAGGCTGTCACTTTAGCTGTTCCCTTGATACCAATATTGTTGAAAACAAACTCAATTGTGAGTCTTTGAAACATATTACACCAGTGGCAAATTATAAGGCAATCCTCAAAGATATATTCATATTTGTATTTAATATCACTGAAACTCAAACAAGAAATTTACAGAGACCTAGAAAAATATGGACTTAAAAAAATTTATCTTAGGAATCCCAAAGACATTCTTCAGTTTAGAAATGCTAGCACAGAGGGAAAATAAATAGTTTTGAGACTCAAATAGTCCAGAATTTTAATCCTGGCTCTGGAATTTATGTTTTATTTTAGTAAGATTAGATGATTTAATATCTTTATATTTAAAAATTGAGAATAAAACTGCTTATGTAACAGAGCTCTTATGAGGAAGATAGAGCATGATGTATGTATGTCACATAGTGTTTTACACATAGTAAACTCCTAATCAATATGGATTCCTTTTTATGCCATAATGCCCCTTCATTCCCATTGTGTTTAAGGGACCATATGAGATGATACAATGATGAATTAAATATTATGTACAAGAAGATCTCAATCTGGTGAGACAATAGACATGTAAACACAATTACAATACACTGAGATAAATATCATACTAGAAAAATGTAAAAAAATAATATGAGATATAGAGGAAGATTTTTTCCTGATGTGCCTAAAAGAAACTCTGAAAATTGTTTCCAAAGGAACATATTCCTGGTGAATATTCAGTTAATGATAATAGTGATGATAATGTTGATGATGTTGATAAAAATGAAGTTTGTGATTATGTTGACAATAATGATGGAGATAGTTTACATTTATTGCATATTTGCTATGTTGTAGGAACTCAATTTGCATATATTACTTGATCCTCACAACACTCTAGTGAGGGAGAAATATAATTTCCATATTGTAGAAAATCACAAGGTTACACAGGTAGCATGGGGAAAAGCTGGGACTTGACCCAGTTCTGTCTGATTAAAAAGCTCAAATCCTTAACCACTATAACGCATGCTCTTTCCATGAATTAATTACTGAATGGTAGTTAGGTTCTATCTGAACTATAGCTCATTTGAATTTAAATAGGATTTTGTGGGTATATTGAGCACCTTTCCTTATTCTATCCTATTTACCAATTTCTTGTTTTTAGCACCCTAAATGGGATTTGGGGATACAACACTCCAAAACTCAGTACATGTCCTTCAGAATGTGAGCACTTAACCAAAGACTCTAGATATGGAACATGTGGCACACACTGAGCAAGGGAGAGTATTAACTGCTCTGGGCACAGTGAATGGTTCAGGGATGGACAGGCATGTGGCTCAACCCAAGAGGCAAACCCCATCAGAACCAATCCCAGAGACTTTTTTTGTGGGATCATAAACAGGGGTCATTCCTTCCCTCCTAGATTGTAACCAGAGAGGTTATAAAATTGGAGCTACTTCAGCTATACCACTACCACAAAGAGACTGAAAATGAAGCCCGTAGTTTGGAGAAAGCAAGAACTAGCAAAGAGATCAGATCTCCAGGACATCATTTTCAGCCTCCAATTTCAGTCACCCGAACCAGCATATTCTATTTCTGCTGATGTCAGTTTGGGTTATGCTTAATTTCCTTGCAACCAGAGGACTCCTGAATGATGAAGTAGACTTGTCTTGATGCCTAGTAAAAATATTTTTTTTAATTATTATATACTTTATATATAAGATATACAGGTATAAGATATATAAATATATCTTGTATGTTTCTGTGTATGCATGTATAATATTATAACAAATTCTTATGTAATACAGGCTGAAGAAGTAGCACATTATCGAGGTCATTATAACACCATCTGCGGGTTGAATTTCTCCGTCTCCATCTTTACATCCAGAGATAACCAGGAACGCAAATTTTCTGTTTATCTTAAATTTGCCTGTTTTTACATAATATTAAAATTTTACACTATTTTTAGAGATGTACTTTCTGTTATGGATTATATGTATAGTCTACATAATTTATTTTTGCAATTGTATAGTATTCTTTTGTATGAATAGACCACAGTTTATTTAAACATTCTGCTTTTGATAACCTTTGGAAAGTGTCCATGGGCTATTAGCAATGGGCTTTACAAACATACTTGAACACATTCTCTGGTGCAAATGAGTAAGAATTTTCCTGTATATACCCAGAGGAAGCATTTTAGGGCTATAAGATATTCACATCTTCAACATTAGCAAATAATATCAAGGTTTCTTTTTCCAAAGAATAGTGGCTGTGGCAGTGTTACTCCACACATGGGTAATGAGAAAATACCCATTACTTTATACCTTTGCCTACTTGGGGCATTGTCAAAATTTTAAAATTTTTGTTCAGTCTGTGAAATGATACCTATTGTGAGTTTACTGTTATTTCTCTAATTATGCATCTTTTAATATATTCATTTACCATGTGTATATCATCTCTTCTTAAGTATTTATTCATGCATCTTGCCCATTTTTCTGTTGGATTGTTTGTCTTTTAATTATTGATTTATAGGATTTTTATTACATTCTAATCCTTACTGGCTCATAAATCTTCACCCCATTTATGGATTATCTTTTCACTCTTCTTCTGGTACTTTTTGATAACCAGAAGTTTAAAAATTGTTAATATTTACCTTCATTAAGTCTTAGCTTTTATGGATTATATATATTTAAAAATCCTTCTCTACATCAAGTCATGAGGATAATTTTCTATATTTTATTCTAAAAAGGTAAAAATGTACCTTTCAAATTTATCTCCTAAACCAAAGAAAGTGTTTGAGGTAGAGATATAATTGTATTTCTTTCCATATAAATAACCAATTGCATCAGCAACATTTATTGACAAGTTCACTATTTTCTCACTGCTCTGAAATGTTACCTCTATCATACATCTAGCTTGCATAAAGGTGTGGGTCTATTTTTGAACTTCCTATTCTATTCCATTGGTCTCTTTGTCCTAATCTGTGCCAACAATAGTGTCTTAATTATTATACTTTTATCACAAGTCTTAATGTATATAATAAGTCCCCTCAACTGATTCTTCTTCAGAAATGTCTTTTAATGTTGGGCCTTTTTCATTCATATTAATTTTATAAACAGCTTATCTAATTCACATAAAAAAACTCTGTTGGAATTTTTACTAAAGTTAGATTAAATTTACACATTAATTTGATAAGAATTGACATTTTAAAATGTTGAGATTTCTATTCATGAACATGGTATATCTCTCCATTATTTAGGTCTTTTTTTATATCTAATAGTAAAGTTTGAAATTTTCCCTTATAAAGGTCATTTCCTCTTTTTAAATTTTAATTCCTATGTAACATATATTTTTATGTTGTTAAAATTACATTTCTATCTCTTGTGTCATAGAAATGAAATGTAACTGATTTTTATATTTGGTCTTGTATTCAAAAAATATAATAAAATATCTTAATTTTAAGAAATTTTGTTTTCACATGGGTTTTCTATGTAGATAATCTTATACATTGTGGATAATGACATTATTGTTTATTCTTTTTAAACCTGTAAACTTCTTTTTTCAAAGTATTATGACTAGGAGCTCAATAAATGACGAAAAGGAGAGTATATAATGTAAACAACAGTTACCTCCTCAATTTCACCTCATTTCTGAGTGTAAAGGGAATACATATAATGCCTTATCATGACATATAATCTCACTGTAGTCTTTGGTTAGACGGTCTTCATCATTTTAAGACATTTCTTTCTTTACTTGGCTTGTTAAAAGTTTTTGTCATGGATGGAGATTAAATTTTACCTACTATAATTTATGCCTCTATTTCCATGTTCATATAGCTTTCTTCATCTTTGATATGCTAATAGGATGAATTATCAATACATTAACAGCTTTCCTAAAGTCAAATGAGACTTGCATCCCTAACATAACTATTGATGGATCATTTTGTCAGGCACATTTTGGTGATTTTTGTAGGTGTAACTATGAATAAGATCAGACTATAATATTCCTCTCCAGTGCTACACCTTGTCTGTCTTGTTTTAGTACCAAGGTACTGCTGGCTTCACAAAATGTAATAGATTATTTCCCTGCTCCTTCTTTTTTTCTTTTTCTTAAAAACATAAATGATGCTAGAAACACCTATTTCTGGAATGTTTAACTGAAACTGCTTATAAAATATTTGAGACTTGGTTTATTCTCCATCAGAAGATTTTAAACTAGCGAAGCATTTTTTTTTTTTTTTGTGGTATGCGGTCCTCTCACTCTTGTGGCCTCTCCCATTGCGGAGCACAGGTTCCAGACATGCAGGCTCAGCGGCCATGGCTCATGGGCCTAGCCACTCCGCAGCATGTGAGATCTTCCCGGACCGGGGTACGAACCAGCGTCCCCTGCATCAGCAGGTGGACACTCAACCACTGTGCTACCAGGGAAGCCCTCTATTCCGGTTTTTATTTTGAGCAAGCTCAAGTATTATTATTACACATATGTTATGATTAAAGGTCAAACTCTAGATTACTGTGTTTGCCTCTGCACCAAAGGAACCCTTAGCATCCTTGTCCATTTACCATGCTGGATTTGCTTTTGTTTTGGGTCTTGATATGTAAAGATTTCTCTGGTAACCATTATCATTCCGTTCTCTGTATCTCTGAACCTCTCTTGTGATGTTAGCTAGTACTGAGAAGGAGTTTTAAAGCAGAATTTCATGAGCATATTTAGATGTTCTGTAGCTGGAGAAGTTGAGAATACATGGAATTTCACAGAGCTTAACAAGGAAGCTGGCACTATGGTTTTCAACTTCTTTGGCTGTGACATTTTAGCATTAAGTATAAATGATTGAATAATATAAAATTTATTCTTGTTGTTACGGGATTAAGAAGCCTCAATCTCCACTTGCTCACCACTACCACCTTGCACAAAATTGGAGGAAGCTAATAGAGTTTGCCAAATTAGAACAATAGATCCATGGGAAATATTCCCAAGTTGCTAAAATACATAATACAAAGGTACATTTGGAAAATATTCCATTTTAAAATGTTGGACCACCCATCTTCATTTGTGAATGTCATAGACTTATTGTGCTTCTGGACCATCTTATCATGGACCTAACAGCAGGTGTTAGACACATGGATGTTAGCAAATCTTGTCTGCAAATTTGAAGGGGGAAACCAATTCCATTTTGAGAAGACACACTTGCTTTGCAAAGTATTGAACTACTTTAAAAGCATGTGGACACCTGCTTCCTGCAATGTCAATTGCTTTCCATTGCAATGAAACAACAACATGGATATTGAGATTTACCTGTATTTTATACCCATCAAATCAATATAAAAAGATGAGGGTAAGGGCTCCCCTGGTGGCACAGTGGTTGAGAGTCCGCCTGCCGATGCAGGGGACACGGGTTCGTTCCCCAGTCTGGGAAGATCCCACATGCCACGGAGCGGCTGGGCCCGTGAGCCATGGCCACTGAGCCTGCGCGTCCAGAGCCTGTGCTCCACAACGGGAGAGGCCACAACAGTGAGAGACCCGCGTACCGCAAAAAAAAAAAAAAAAAAAAAAAAGATGAGGGGAAAATGTCTGCTGCTTATGTGGAATGAGAATGAACCATGTTTTACAGTAATGCCAATAAGATGAGCAAAAGAGCAAATACTGAGAATTTTTATTTAGGAGCTCTATCCTAAATGGGGTATGCATAAGATATTAAGTACTGAGATGTGCTGCAGTTGTAGAAAAATCGTATTGGTATAAAACATAAAAAGGGTCTTTTACTCCCAAGGAGACTGGCTATTTTATGCATCCCACACAGTCAAGAGTAGTCTGAACTGTTTAGCACAGATTTTAAACAGCAAAAATAAAGTCAGGATCATTTAGGACACTACTTAAACTTGTGAGATCATTTTAAAACTGTCTCAGTGAACATCAAGATACAAAAGATGGATGACTAAAATGTAAAGACATATGGTTGCCTTCTCCAAAATAAAAATGGCTTGACAACCCCAGGGAAAATGTCCAATACAGTAAACTTAGTCTTTACTACATTTCATGTTTTGGAGCCCTCATCTTCCTTTTCTTGAGTTCTTGGTCCTGACACTGCCTAATGTTGTTCCTTGATTGCTAAAATTGATTCTGCACCCCAGCATGACCCCCCTTCCTTCAATCTCACTTGTTTTTTTAAAATATATATTTCTCAACTTAAGAAATGACTTGGTGATTTGACTAAAGCAATAGGTCATTCAGAAATCTTCAAGTGAATTTTCTCAAGAGAAATAATGTAGGAAATCTATTATGAGAATTTTAAAGATCATAGCATTTTTCTGATAAACCACATAAGTAGGAAGAATAAATAAACAGGTTATAGAAAAATTAAATGCACTGTATATTATATGTATTTATATAATATATATATAAGTAAAAATACATATTTGTACATATTCATACTGATTAAATTGTCACAGATGATTGAGCTAGGAATGGCCTTCACTAATAAATGCTAGCTCTGTTTCCTTCATCTTTTTCATTTCTGGAATTCAAGTCTAAAAGTTCTTTGTCATACATTGTATTCATAACTTTTATTTTTCATTGAAGTATAGTTGATTTACAGTATTGTGTCAGTTTCAGGTATATAGCAAAGTGATTCATATATATATATGTATTCTTTTTCAGATTCTTTTCCATTATAAGTTATTACAAGATATTGAATATAGTTCCCTGTGCTATACAGTAGGTCCTTGTTGCTTACCTATTTGATATATAGTAGTATGTATCTGTTACTCCCGAACTCCTAAAATAAACTTTGTTTCAATCCTTATGTTATTTCCACCTTGCTCCTCCCCCTGAGAAGCTTGAGTCATTGGCCATATTCACTGCTTGTGAGCACCTCTATTTTGAGTCGGTGAGGCTCTTCCCTGCCTCTTCTTTTTAGAGAACTTCCTTGATGTTTACTGGTATTTTTCTGTCCTGGGTTGACTTAAAAGTAAAATGGAAAAACAAACCAGTAAGTGAAACACCAACTGGAAAACACAGACACTCACAGAGTGTCACCAAATCCTATCAGAATAACATAGCTTCACTCTGTCCCTCTAACACTGCTCATTTCTTTGGGTGTTTATCATTATCTCAACTGTCATCTTTCATTTGCTTGCTTGTTTACATCTGTGAAATCCTGCTACAATGGAAGATCCACGGGAGATGGAGCTTTGTCTATTTTCTTCTTCTGGAATACACATGCCAATAACAGGGCCCATCACAGGCCACATGATCAAAGATCTTTTTTGAATGAATGAATGAATGGCTGGAGAAGATGGATGCGGGCCAGGAACACACTTTAAATAATTCTGTGAAATACGAGAGACTTGGCAGTATTACTGAATTGTGCTGCCAACGGAAGATCCTAAACACTCTTCTGGGCAGTTTAAGCAACTTTATTTTGAAATTAGTGAATGTACATTAGTGAACATTGATATTTCTGTCACTTTTCTCCAAAAATGTGTGTATAATTGAGCAGAAAAGGAAAGATAGCTAGCTACATTTCCTCTAATGATCTTAAGCTCTGTAGATAGGCATTAAGGAAATCATAAACACAATAGAAGAATTTCTCTGCTCTTTTAAGTCATGTTTGAACAATTGGCACTCAGACTGAGTTTTTAAGTAAAGGGAGAGAAAAGTGGAAAAAAGACCAAAAGTGAAAGGCAAAAGTAATTACATAAACACACACACACACATGATCCTCCTATAATCTGCATTTTCCACCAGTTTTTCTTTCAGTATAAAAGTTTAGAATTGTATATGTCATGCTGCTTTAAATATGATGATGCTAACAATAACACTAATGATAATCATAACAGCCTTAGAGTATATAAATTATATTTCACATACATAAATTTATACTAGGTGTTGCCTACTCGTTTTATAGGAAAAGTAATAGTTTAATGGAAGTTTACTGCCATCATGTCTTATAAACTCAATTATTAGGGGTCCACCTACCACTTGCTTTCTATTTTAAAACCTTCTTTCCCCCCCCCCCCCTTTGGCTGTGCCATGCGGCTTGCAGGATCTTGGTTCCCTGACCAGGGATCAGACTCCAGCCTCCTGCAGTGGAAGTCTGGTGTCCTAATGACTGGACTGCCAAGGAATTCCCTATTTTAAAACATTCTAACCGAAAAAAAATACTACAGACATTATCTTTTTTATATCACCTATTTGTTACACTTTACCTTACATAATGGGAATTTCCAATACGTATTAAAACAGTAAAAACATCTTTGTTTTAAAATTGTGAAGGCCATGCATCTTTGCATGTCTATCTTTGGCCACCTTCTCTCTGCTCTCTTTTAATAATCTCACTTGTTTTCATTATCCAGCTACCCTTTATTGGTTGATGACTCCCCAGTATTTATAATTCAACTTAGACCTCCCTCCCAGTTTCAGACCAATAGAGCAATTCCAGCTAAAATACTGCAGACATCTTAAACTTAAGTCATTAACTTCTCCCAGAAATCCACCTCTATTCTGATTCAAGATGGTTGATCAAAAAAATTTTAACTCTCTTTCATTCAAATCTCATCAGATTTATTGGAAAATTATAAAAGTAAATTCATAGTAACCTTGGAGAGTCAAGAGGAGTGCCACTAGCACAGCAGAATGGTAAGGATTTCTGGAGCTTGACAGTGAAGCCCAGCAGGTATGATGTCTCTATAACATCATCAGGTATCAGGGAGGATTTATAAACAAAGGGTTTATCTGGAAGAATGTGAGGATAATGCTAAGAGATCTAAAGGGACAGAATCAGGAAGAAGGATCTGAATGTGGTAAAATTTCACCTGGAAATTATTTCAAAGACAAACTTTGCATCAGTTCCCCAATTATAGAGCATCTGACTCCAAAAATTTCTCAGAGGAAGCTATTCCAAGGTAACTGTATAGGCCTAAAAAGTAAGAAAGTGATAAAGGCAGACAGAAGTGATGAGGAACTTTCCTACTCAAAGAAGGAGTCACTTACCTGACGGGAGATTCAACCCACCCAATCTGAGGAAATTAAAATTTTGTATTCAGAGCTAATAAGAGGTTTCTGACTGAATAAACTCACTAAAAACTAGAAAGAAAAAGAAGAGACCCTAAAAAAAAAAAAAGATGAACACAGATTATCTAAATGGCAATAAGAAGCCAACTGGTATCAGCAACAAAGGGAGCTTGAAGCAAGAAGCAATGTCCTAGAATTCTGGAGAAAGAATGCTTTGAATCTTGTTTTCTGTCTCCATCCAAAACAGCACTCAAGTGTGAGAACTAGATAAAGGCATTATTATTATGTAAGGAAGGAACATTTTCCACCCACAAACTTTTTCTTAATGAATTATTTGAGAATATATTCTTACAATACCAAAAGTAAATCCAAGAATAAAGAAGATGTGGACTTCACAAACATTATGGACTAAAACACCTGTAAATTATATTACTGTCTAAATAATGATTAATACAATAGTTGTGAATTTTAAGACAATGATTGAGGAATGACTGGTAAAAACATGGAGACAACACAAAATTATAACAAAATGAAAGTAAAAATCTAGATGATTTCAACAACATGAAACGGCCTTGAACACAGGAAAGAGATAACAGCCAGCTAAGACTCTTGTCTTGGTTTGTGGGAGAAATTGAAATATTTTAAGCACTGTGAATATGTGTATTAGTTTCCTAGTGCTGCCATAATAAATTATCACAAACTGAATATGAAACAACAGAAATTTATTCTCTCACAGTTCTCAAAAATCAAGGTGTTGGAAATGTTGGTGCCTTTTGGAGGCTCTGAGGGAGAAATATGTTCCATGCCTCCCTATTAGCTTTTTGTGGCAGCCAGCAGTTCTAGGTGTTCCTTGGCTTGTAGATTCATCACCTCCTTTCTCTACCTCCATCGTTCCTCTCTGTGTGTCTTTCACTGTCTCTTATTAAAACACCCATATTTGGCTTTAGAGCCCATCCTAACCCAGAATGATATCATCTTGAGATTCTTATACAAATTATATCTACCAAGACTCCTTTTCCAAATAAGGTCATATTCACATATAGACATGTCTTTTGGGAGGTCACATTTCAAATTCTACAATGTCTTAACATTTGTTGAAAAACAAAAATAAACTTTTATAGTACTTACAATATACCAAGCATTACATGTTTTATATGTATTAACTGATATAACCTTCCCAGTAAAACTATGAACTACGTGCTATTTTATCTATGTCTATGTGCTATTATATGTTTACTGATAAGGTCATTGAAGCACAGAGAGTTTAAGTAGTTTGCCCAAGATCATACATGTAGTTAAGTGGTAGAGCAAGGGTAAGAATCTATGAGTTTGGCTCTTGAACTTATGATCTTAACCACTGTTTGTTAAATTTAAATTCAACAAATGAATTTCACAGAAGAAGAGAAGTGGAATATATGACATCCAAACAACTAAGAAATTAAACTGCAACAAAGAGTACTCCATCAATTTTATAAAAGGTGGAAATATTCAGAAGGAGATCTCTCCAAAAAAGAGATAGCATGGAGAATAAATCAAAAAAAGAAAGTTGATATCAATTCAAGTAAAATATAGAAATTTTAAAAAGAACAAAAATAATTTAAAACAAATTCCTACAACATGTTGTCCAAGAGACAGCTAAGTCAAGTGCCATATAAATGTGGGAAGTAAAGTTATACGAAGAAATATTACAGTGAAAATTTAACAAAACTAAAGAGTTGCAATGTTTTTTACAGATGGGCAAGAGAATATTTTTAAATGTACATCAGATTGTGTCAGCCCCATGTTCAGAGCCTTCCAATGACATCTTGCTGCCTTTGAATAAAATATCAACTCCTTCAATGGCAGACAATGTCACAAATCATCTGTTTGGTCCCTGCCTAACTTTACACCTCATATCCTCCTCTCCCAATTTCCCCTTACTCTGTATGTCCTGAGTCCACTGAGATTTTTGTTCCCCAAACTTTTCTGTACACTCTACCTTCTCTCTGCCTAAGATACTCTTCCTATGGCACAACTTTGGCTTGGTTTCTATTCATCATTAAGATCTAAGGTCACAGATCACTTCTTCAGAGAAGTCCTCCCCAAATTACCTAAAGTAACCCACCATTATGCTCTAGCACTTTGCCTTAATTATTTCCGTTCCAATTATTTCAACTACTTGATCTTACTTGTTAAAGTCATTTATAATCATGAAGTGATCCACTTTACAGCATAATTACCTATTAAATGAATCGTCCTTTAGTAGCACTACAATAATCCACTCTCCCAGGAATCCAGGAAGTCTTATACACAATGGCACCTAAGGTCAGTCTTAGAAGATGAACTAGGGTTAGTCTTCAAGTTAGGTTAATAGTGGTAATTTGTGGTTATATATTTAAGTAATTTAAATTACTTAAATATATAGGTATTGAGACTACAGAGAACAGTTGCTTGAGATGTCATTGACTCTCTTTCAGTCATATCTTTAAAAAAATCACCAATGCTATTATTCTGAATATCATTTGTTTGACCCTTTAGGTCTACTCTACATCCTTCTCCCTTTTTCTTGATGCCTGGAGGGCAGACCAAATCTTGTTTTCTGACTTTCATTTGGAAGGCCGGAAAATGTCAAGAGTACTTACTTTATGTTTTCCACTACAATTATTGAGTGCCTACCATGTGCTAAGACTGCTATGGACCATGAGGACAGTGCAGTGAACAAAGTAGATAAAAAACCATTGCCCTTGTAAAGTTACATCTTAGTTGGAAATGACAATGAATAAAACAAATGTGCAAAATTATATGAGACATAGCAATAATAATTGTGAAAAACGTGAAGCGGGGGCATAACAATATTGAAGAACTTTGAAATTTAAAGTGGGGTGGTCATGGGTCCTGCAGGACCTGAAGGGCCACTGTAAAGAGTGTGGATTTTACTCAATGTGAATAAAAGAAGAACCCTGTGTGTGTGGGGGGGTGAAATTGTGACACAATCTAATTTAACTTTAATTTGTTATTGTGTATTTGCTAGTTTTATAGTGTGTATATGTGTGTGTATTTAAAATAGACTAAAGGAGGGCAAGCAAAAGTATAAATAAAACGTATTCAAGAAGTGGGGGCTTCCCTGGTGGTGCAGTGGTTGAGAGTCCACCTGCTGATGCAGGGGACACGGGTTCGTGCCCCGGTCTGGGAAGATCCCACATGCCGCAGAGCGGCTAGGTCCGTGAGCCATGGCCGCTGAGCCTGTGCGTCTGGAGCCTGTGTTCCGCAATGGAAGAGGCCACAACAGTGAGAGGCCTGCATACCGAAAAAAAAAAAAAAAAAAAAAAAGAAGTTAATACCAATCATCCTGGCAAATGATAATGATGGCTAAAACCAACTTAGTTGCAGTGGAATTGTTGACCATGTGGTATGAAATGGTCAGATTCAAGACATAGTTTGAAAGTAGAGTCAATGTGACTTTCTGATAGCTTAATCCATTCAACACATAGTTATTGAGTGCTTACTATGGGCTAGGCATTATGTTAGGTGCTTGGGTTAGAACAGTGAACAAAACAGAGATCGCTGTTTTTTTTAGAACTTAAAATATAATAATATACAGGCAATAAACAGTGAACAAAACTATAAACAACAAGGTACTGCTGTATAGCACAGGGAAATATATTCAATATCTTGTAATAACTTGTAATGGAAAAGAATCTGAAAAAGAATATATATACATACACACAAATATATATAGATACACACACATATATATACATATATATCTGAATCACTTTGTTGTACACCAGAAACTAACACAACATTGTAAATCAACTATACTTTAATTTTTAAAATATGAAAAAAACAAATAGATAAAGTATATAGTATGTTACATAGTAAGTGTTATGGATAAAAAAAATGATAAAGGGCTTGAGTGAAGAGAGGCAACAGGGGTGTTTAGAGTAATAAATTGTCAGAATGTGCCTGGTTGAACAGGCGACATTTGAGTGAACACTTGCAGGAAGAGAGGGGAACAGCCAAGTTGATATTTGACGGAAGAGATCTCCAGGCTGAGAAAACAGCTAAAGCAAAGGCCATGTGGTAGGTGCATGCCTGGGGGCTTACGGAACCAGAGGAAGGCTGGTGGGGCTGGAACAATTAGTAAGAGACAGATATTAGGACAGGATGTCAGAGGAGAAATATACTGGGTTTTGCAAGCCATTGTAAGGACTTACACTCAGTGCAATGAGAGTCACTACAGGGTTTTATGTGGAGGAGTAGCAAGATTTAATGTTTGTTTTAAAAGGAGTACTCAAGTTGCAGTATTGAGAATAGGCTCTGGAAGTCAAGGTTTGAAGCAGGTAGAATGGCTGTGAGGTGGGGTGTGTGAAAAAGAGAACAAGTCAAGGACAAAATCACATTTAAAGGAATGGAAAAACTGGGAGGAAAGCAAGTGAGGAAGATAAGAAGATTAGGATCTATTATTGGACATATTAAGATTGAAATGACTAGTAGAGATTCACTCTTTACTTTTTTTCCATGTGGAGGGACTTCTGGTCTCTATCATCCCACAGCAGGAAGTTATTTAACAGATGATTTGACATGCTCAGCTTAGTCATCCCTTTTATTCTCTTATTTTGGGAACCATTTTACTTGCAGGAAAAAATGCATTCTCTAATTCTCTGTAATGTAAGTGAAAAAGTCAAGCCCCCAATGAAAAGTGTCCATGTCTGTTCAACAATTGTGTTTGACTAGATGAGTAAACTTAAATCTTTGGTGAAGAGTTAGTAAGTCTTATTTGCTGCAGTTCCATAGATGTTTTCTCTAAAGTCCTTTATAAAGAACGAAAATTACGATTTGAATCTCAATATGATAGTCCCTATGTCAATCTGTCAACCCTTTTGAAACTTAAAGATTTAAAAAAATGAATATAGAGGGAATTTTACACTAAAGATTATTATTAAGAGGCAACCTTCACATCCAAGTCTTCTCAATTTTGAAGGTAAAATTGAATTTGACCTTTAACTAAAGATCAATTCCACTGGGTAATCAATTTGGACTGATTCCACTGGAGAACACCTACGAGTATTCTGGCATTGTAAATGGCCATTAAAAGCCATCAGTGTTATAATTCTTTTAGAAACAGATAGTTTTGCAAGAGTCATATGATGGTTATTGCTTTATGATTCAGATATTATTTAATGAACAGTTGGAAATATCTATCAAGTCTAACTTGACAAAAGAGGACAGAGAAGACCTCCATCTTAGCCAAGACTACTTGGGAAAAGTGCTGTAATTTCCAAAATCATACCCTTCAAACTGACAATAGTAGCATATTATCCATTTGCTTTACATCTTTCACTTAAAATTATCAAAACACTGCAGTACCTGACTTCAGTCTTATGTGTTAACGAGAGTCACAGCTATAAATCATTAGGACTGCTCATCACCATCATCAGAGGTCACTCTAGGTGAGGGGTTTTAACCTGTTTGTGCCATGGACCATTTTAGCAGTCTTTTGAAACTGTCTTAGAATAATGGTTTTAAATGCATAGAAGCCCAAGATAAGAACCTTAAAACATACAGCATTTTTTCAAGTGTAACTAATTTCTCATTATGCTTAAATGTTATATCTATTCACAAGTTTGTAGACATTTTTCAAGGAGAATAGCATTATTTTATTAGCTACCTACCATTAGCTTATCAAATTTTTATTTTATGTTGCTCACAAAGTATCACAAAACTTACATTGATTATAAATATCTCATGGCTGATGTAAACAAACAACTCTTTGATTGTTTGGATTTATTTTTGTTCTTATTGATCCAAGTCCCTATAAAGTAATATTACTGGTAGCTTACAATTTACAGAAAACATAATCATTTTTATGTCTTCCACTAAATATGGGCACATTTATATTTATTACTTATTTAATTTATGTTTCTTGAACACATTATCATGGGCCCAGACACTCTTCAAGATGCTAGGGATTCAGTTCCGAGTAAGACAAAATTAAAGAAAGTAAGGGAAAGAAAACAAAGTGGTGGAAGAAGAATCAAAGAAAAGAAGGAAAGAGGAAAGGAAGAGAAGCAAATATAATATTAAATAAGGCATAATGAGAACATAGAATGTAACAAGAGCTGAGAGTGAGATAGGTGGTTAGGAAAGCACTCTGAGGAAATGACATTTGAAAAAAGAAATTAATAACTCAACCTGATATATGTATTGTTTATAAGAAGAAATTTGTTTGAACAAAGCATGATCATGTTCACAGGCAAGTACCAAGTGTTTCTCTTTAGACAGAAAAAAAAAAATAGGAAGCTCCCTATATCTACCATTCCCCATGAGGCAACATTGAGGACCTTTACTACAGGGTCATATCTGGCAAAGTTGAAGCAGTGGCTGCCCCACTTTCAGTCTAGATATAAAGAGGAGGCACCTGGAGAAGAAATGGGGAGGCTCCCCAGAAGCATTTGACTTGAATAGGTCTCTCCATGGTTTCAGCTCTGCTCGAGGTACCTGCATTACTATTACTTCATTTTTCCTTCCTCCTAGATTCATTTGCTCCAAAAAGTCAATTCCTACATCAGATGGTGAGGGCCATGCTCCCTCAGGAATCTGTAGGGAAGAATCCTTCCTGATCTCTTCTAACTTCTGGTGATTTGTCAACAACACTTGGCATTCCTTGGCACCCAGTTAACAGCACTTCAACTTTTGCTCTGTTGTCATATGGCATTCTCCCCTCATGTGTCTGTGTCTTCACACTGTCTTTTTATAAGGACAATAGCCATATTGGATAAAGGGCCCATCCTATTCCAGTATGACCTAATCTTAACTAATTACATCTATAATGATCCTGTTTCAAATAAGATCATTTTCTAAAGTACGAGAGGTTAGGAATTGAACATACACTTTGGGGGGAACACAGTTCAAACCACAATGGTCATTTCTAGAGTTCACACAAAAATTTGAAGTACTTAGCAATAAAACAGAGTAGAAAGAGTATAGGCTAGAAATTTAGATAGCTAATTATTTAACTTTTCAAATTACCATTTGTTATGTTGATCTTAGGAAGGTTGCGAAAATGTCTAGACTCAGTTTAGTGATCAATAAAATGGTGGTATCACGTACTTTGCAGAACTGTTGCAAAGACAGAAATAATGTAAATAAAATGGGAATAGAAATAGAAACTCAAATTTCTGTTCAGTTGTTCTTATAACTATTTTTGACATTCGAAAACTAATTATAAGACTAAGCAGAAAGGTATTAAAAAATTGTCCAAACTTAGGAAAAAACAGGGGTCCTGAATCAAAATTGTATTTAAGTTAAAACAAAAAAATAAATATATTTTTCTGTTTCAAGTTCAGAATTCCAAATTAAGATGTATCCCTGATACACTTCCAGAGAAAACTGAATTGAATAAAACCCATTAATGACATAAACAGTTCAGGAATCACCAGAAAAAAATGCCCAGGTTGTTGACCTGAAAGATAATAGTCAGTAGAGTTGCCTAAGAGAGATCAGTATTTCCCAGAGAATTACCTTGAAGTTAAAACCATGGCCTGTAATTAAGAACATACTCTATAACAGACCTGTGCTGATGACCCTATATAATTTATGTCTACCTCTGGTAGTCTATCATAGCAGTTTGTTCTTTCCTTTATAGCATCGATCTCAATTTATAATTTATAAATTATATACTGTGTTTACTTCTCTGTTTTCCACACTAGATTTTAAGTGTCTAGAGAATAGAGACTATGTCTCTAACCCCTAACACAGTGACTGTCATATAGAAAGGGCTCAATAAATATCCGTTTAATGATTAAATGAATTGTTGAGTTTATGGATGAATAAAAGCATTATTACTCTCTCCAGACATTCTAACAGATTTGTCTTCATCAAAGACAATACAATAAATTGTACATTTACTTACATGTCCATTGCATAGTGATATTGGAAAAAATGCATGAAATATTGCTGGCAAAATAATTTAAAATTTCCAGTGACAACATATCTTGTATATCAGTGATATCTGTTACTTTTTATAATCCTTTCTTTTGTATCCAAAGAAAGGTAGACATCAGAGATTTGGTAATGGAATACTGAAAAAGCAGAAAAGCAAAACAAACTAACAATAAAAACAGGATATAGTAGAAGAAAATGAAAATGAATAAGAAAAAGTCAAATAAGATATAGGTAAAAGTGAGTGGCTAACTGAACTAAAGTCTGAAAAAAAAATCAGATCATTATACAGAAGAAGAAAAAAAAGGACCGACATCAGTACACAAATAAGCCAGGTTAAAAAAGTTGTGTAACGTTCCATATTTCCATAATTTGGCCCAAAGTAACATGTACTACTAGTTTTCTCCATTGCCAAGCTTGTTGGTTAATATCCCTGGTGAATTTCTATCTTACAGTACTTGACTCTGTCCTCCTCTCTGCCTAGAACCCTTCCAACTGCCTATCGCTAGACTTCTCATTGTATTCATTTCAAGACCCCAATGAGACTCCAATTTCTCCATTACAACATTTCCAGTTTATCTGTTGAAAAAGTTGAGACTCAGGGGAAAAGAGACAATGCAAGTGTACACATTTGGTGACAGCACTAGCACTAGAACACAAAGGGAGTGTTCTTTCCACAACATTACAAGGTCTATGATTTGTAGCATCCTTTGCTCCCAGGTTTGAAGTAGTGTACATTATCCATCAGTTGCGCCAGATCATGTCTACATGGGTCAAGCTATGGAACAGGAAACCTTGGTGGGAATCCACTAGATTATAGTTACTATCAAATCAGAGGTAAACACTATAAAGCTGTCTACTATATCTTCCCAAGTATGCAGAATGAAGCAGATGGGAGAAAACTCCAAAGCAGTAGAGCTGTTTAAAATAAAAATGACCTAAAAGTGCATAATACTTGACAACTCTTCATATCAAAGGATACATTTGCAGGGTATGCAAGAATATTGGATGAGCAAATTCCTATTCAACCATGCAGTGATTTGCAACACAGTAAGGAAAGCATAATCTTAAGGGGGTGATTTCCTTTTTCCCTTTAGTACTGAACATAACTTTCATTAATTCTAATATGTGCCTTTTAAGGGCAAATATATCCATGGGCATCCCGGAGACACTCAACAGTATTTTTAATTTAGAAAAGTAGTATAATTACACAATATAAAATCAATATCTATTGGTTATTAAAACATTTCATTCAAGTTTGACATTTATAGGATTTGGTTGGCATTTTTCTTCATTTACATTACTTGAAGATCTGAATAAATGACTATAAGCTATAGGAACTCATTTAGGAAGTACCTCTAAGGTCTCCAAAGGCAAAAAAACTCATCATTTCCTAATGTTGCCTGCAGACACTTCCATTTACTCAAATATTCACTTGTTTATTTCATAAGCATTTATCAGCAGACATTACTGGACACTTCAGAAAAAAAAGTCACAATACCTGTCTTCAAGGAAAACAAAGCTACTGTGGGAAAACATAAAAATATGAATGCAATAATAAAATTACTTTGAGAAAATTGTGAATGAAGTACAGAGAATGCAGTTGAGGGTAAAATAGACAAAATTAAATCTGCAAGGAAAGGTCACTCTATGGAGGAGTCTCAGAAGACAACAGTGTATGTTGAAGAGCAAAGGCTTGGAGATTCGACACTGGATGGGCCCTGGCAGTATTGCAACACCTGCTCCATGATGCAAATTTAAAATAAAAACACTTAAAGTGAAACTCAGTGATCAAAAACAAAGGATGAGTAAATATATTTTCAGGTAAGTATAAACGTCTGGTAAGCAGAGGTCACAATATTAATATTGTCAAATAAAATTCAAGGCAAAGAACATTTTATAAGATAAAAGTAGTCATTTTATAGAAATAATGTCACAATAATATAAATATCTCAGAGCAAATAAAGTTGGCTTAAAATTTATAGAAGTTTAAATGTTATATTAATGGAAATCAATAGCACAATTATATATGTTTGACAAATCTAATTAGTAAAATTTAATCAGTATATGAGTCATGAATTTGTAATATTTATTACATACATTATTTTGTTATCTGCTCATTAATGTTATGTTCTAAAATTTAATATCATCACACTATATTATTTCATTATAATATATCAAGTAATATAATTGCTATTTTATTATATCTAATGTATATACATACCAAACATTCTATACTAGAAAGAAAAGATACCTTGCTGGACATCAAAGATCTTTTACAGAAACTGTGCATATAGTAGGTCACCCCAAAAAATCTCAATAAATTAAAAAAAATGTTAGTTTACGGTCTATATTATCTTGATTATAATGCAATGAAACTAAATATTAATAAGAAAAGTATATGTTTAAAAATGCTTAGAAAATAAAAATATCATTAACTCTGAGGTCAAAGCGGAAATTAAATTTGTCATAACAACTATATAGCCTACAATATAAATGAGTGTACGGTCTATTACATTAATGGAATGCAGACAAATTTCCACCTAGATGAAAATTTGTAAACCTAAATGCACATATTTTATGCAAGAAATAATGGAAATGAAAGAACTGAATAATCAGCTCAAGAATACATGACAGGGCTTCACTGGTGGTGCAGTGGTTGAGAAGCTGCCTGCCAACGCAGGGGACACAGGTTCGAGCCCTGACCTGGGAAGATCCCACATGCCGTGGAGCAACTGGGCCTGTGAGCCACAACTACTGAGCCTGTGCGTCTGGATCTTGTGCTCCGCAACAAGAGAGGCCGTGACAGTGAGAGGCCCGTGCACCGCGATGAAGAGTGGCCCCCGCTTGCCACAACTAGAGAAAGCCCTCGCACAGAAACGAAGACCCAACACAGCCCAAAATAAATAAATTAATTAATTAAAAAAAAAAAAGAATTCCTGACAATCTAAAACAAAAAATAAGTGAGTAAAGCAGAATAAAGGAATTAATAAATAAGAAATATAAACAGAAAGGAATGAGGTAGAAAAACAAAACGTAGCAGAATCAAAAATAAATATAAATAAATATGAGAAAGAATAGTCAAACCTAACAATGTTAATCGAAAGAAAGAAAATAAGAGTGAAGGAAGTCACAACTATGAAGCATTAGGAATAAAAAGAATTATGTTAAGATCATAGACAATATTATTTTCAATGTAAAAATCACTATAAACTAAAAATTGGAAAATATATCATATAATATAAAAATATATTAATTATCAAAGTAATCTAAGACATAAAAATCAAATGAAGACTAACAGCAAATATGAAACTATAAAAAAAAAAGTCTCCTAAAATTGATGCCAAGGAAAGATGATTCAGATAATTTTTATGGGAAAGTTATGTCCAGATCAGTCTAATGTTATTTAGGCTGTTTCAAAACATAGAAAATACTTTATGAAGTGAACAAAAGATGGACATAAGAAACCTTCAAATTAGCATATAAAAATACACCGTATTGCCACAGTTTTAGAATTGTAAATTTGAAGATCTTCAAGAAAACACTATCAATTTGTGCCTGGTATCATACTAAAGCAGCAATATTAGATGATGAAATGGACTGGGTCCAAAAAATTCAAGGGCAATTGCTTATCTTATATTAATGTATTATGTGCATATATCAATTGTTCAAAAGAGAAAAACCACGTGAATATTTTCATAGTTGCCCAAAATGTATTTGATAAAATTAACTGTTTGTTTCTCATAAACGTTTAAGAGACTACTTCCTTATACATTAAGGAAAATCTATATCAAAAATATAGACAAGACAGCTTAAAGAGAAAAAGAGGCATACATATTGACAAATGAAAAACCAAGTAATTATTATGTATAATGATATAAATTATGCAATAGAATCAAATGAAAAACACAACAAATTGAAGTGCTTTTAGAATTATTAAAATACTTAAGTTGTAAGGTGCATTCATGTCTTATTTGTGGTTTCAGTGTGAATCCTCCATACTCAATATTTAAATCTGTCCAATTATCTACCTCTCCAAGATATTCTCATCTCTTTAATGTCTTGTATTTCACGTTAATGACTGGTCTTCATTTGCTTCTTTTTCCTATTAATCCTCCATCCTTGTTAAAAACCTATGGTACAACCTCAACCTTTTTGCCAGATCTTTCTTTGTACCTGATTTAACTATAACTTGGCCCCTCTGAGAGGATTCCGCTCATTTAAGTAGCAGCTGCTGTTTTTACAAACTTGCAAAACATCTTAAAGCATAGACTCGAGAGTTCAACTACCTCTAACATGCTTCTTCTGATGCTTATGGTTTCATCTCCATAAGGGGGAAAAAAAAACAATAAAACAAAAACAAAACCTTTCATTTGAAACACATGTCATCTGGCTAAATCACTCTGAACTCCTCTTCCTTGCTATCTATCATCCACAAATATCTGAGTTAACCCTCTTATTCAACTAAAGACTATGGCCCTTAGTTCACACTTTTCCTTTCTATCTGAAATCCTACCATAATCCAGGATGACTTATAGGCCAGATAGAGGACATGTCCAATAGTGGCCAAGGGCCACAGTGCGGCTGCCACTTGGACCCCTCCTGACTAGCCTTATCTCTGATAATTAAGTCAATGATTTCACTCTCTCCCCAACCTCCCATTTCTTCAGCTCCTGAACTCAACTCTTCCTACATCACTTCTTTCCCCTAATTGGAACACCCTGATTGTGACTGGGACACATTCACATCACCCTGGGAGCTTTAAGAAAATGTCCAATGGCTTTCTGTCCTACCCAAAATCAATTGTTTCAGAATTTCTGGGCTTTGGATTTAGGCTCCAATATTTTATAAAAGCAACCCAAGTACTGTTCAGGCAGATTAGGAACCACTGCCCTGAAGTAGGTCTCTGCTTATATTTGTATCTTCACTGCCTTTCCTATCCAGCTTGGATTCCAAATATAATCCCTTCAGATTGGTCTTTGGACAATAGCCTCAACTCCATTCTTCTGTGATCCCTTCCACTGTTTTCACCTGGCAAAGTTAAGTCATTGAGAATTACTTCTCTTAGCTTCTAAGCACTGCTCGAGGAAAAACACACAGTCGTGCACACTGGAATTGTAACTAGTTTGTAGTCATTGATGTAAAATGGCTCATAGCTGTCCTAATAAGCTCATTTTTCCTTTTCTCTATGACACATGTCAAACCATCTCCATTTGCTTCAAATCTCTAACCCTATCACCTTACCCATCTCTAGCAGATGTCCTTAAATGACAACTTCAGAGTAAGAACAGAATTCTTTTCATGGAAACTCTCTGAACTTCAGCTACCACAGCCTCAAGTGTCCATGCTTCTGCGCCAGATTACCTCTTTCCTTCAATGTAAGAAACGCCCCTCCTACTATCTAAGATTCACCTCTCAACTTGTTGGTTGAATCCCTTCAGCTCCTTCTGAAAGGCTTTGCTTTGTTACTTATCCATGGATAATTGGCTTAATGAAGCAGTCACAGCCTGGACTTGAACTATGGCTCCTCATTAATTGACTGAATAACCATGAGCATTTGACCTCACCTCTTCACGCTCATAATTTCACTGCAAAATGGGGGATAGACATATTCCTGTTGCATAGAGTAGTGGTGAGAAACATATCAGAAAATTCTGAATTCTGTCTCCACTTCTGCTTCTCCTTTTCACTCCACAACCTTCTGAAATCTGGATTCAGTCCCCCACTGTGCTGAACCTGCTCTTGTCAAGGTCAGCAGTGATGGCCTTGTAGTTAAATCCAATAAATAATTTCCAGGCCTTATCTACCTGAACACTTGGCAGAGTTTGACACTATTGACTGCTCTTTCTTTCTTGAAATGCCCTCTCCTTATGACTTATCTTTTACTGCACTCTCCTTGTTTGCCTTATACTTCCTTGACCGTTTCATTTTCCTCTCTTTTGTGAGCTTCCCTTTCTCCTTGGCCTACCCTTTAATTATTGGCAATCTTCAGAATTCTGCCCTTTTACCTTCTTATTTTAAATAATCCCTCTGGCTAATATTTTTTGCTTCCAGGGCATCAATATCCATCTATAACGTGATGGATCCCAAACTATAAATCTCCAGCTCGGATGAAGGAATGTGGGACAGTGTTTAAGAACACAAATTCTGCAAACAGTAGATCTTTGTTCAAGGTTTGCTTTCTTACTCTGCCGGTTACTAGGTATGCGATGAGAAATTACTTATCTGTGCCTCAGATTGGTTATTTGTAAAATAAAGGTGAGAATAATTCGTTTTACACACTAATGAAGAAAACGTGTATACATTGTTTAAGAGCATCTGTGACATATAGAAAATACTTAAAACACTTTACCTATTGATGATTGCCTGTCTACCTATGAATCTTCCTATAAGCCTGTAAGACAACTATTCGACACCATATTTGATTGTCCCCAAAAGTCCTCAACTGCAATGTCTGAACATATTTTTCCAAGCCTCCTTCTCTTCCTGTGTTTCCTAAGTCATTGAGTGGCATAGTTACCCAATAAGAACTTTATTTCCAACACTATCCTCTGATTTATTATCTTTTCAATTTCTGTGCACTTGTAGTTATGTCAACCTTTAATTTCTAATATTGTTTATTTTTACTTCTCTTTCCTTGATTGGTCCTCCCTGAGATTTATCTATTTGTTAGTGTCTTCAAATAATCAACTTTTGTGTGTTTCTAAAATAATTTTATAATTATTTTGTATTTTTTGTTTCTATTCAGATTTATTGTGCCCTTTCTCTTTTATGCTTAGGTTTTTGTTCTACCTTCTTTAGTTGCACACAACATAGTAATATTTGGCCTTTCCTTTTTTTCTTTTTAATATAAACACTTCATAAATTTCCTTCTAAAAAAGTTTGAATATGCTGTTTTTGTTGTTATTTAAGAATAACGATTTTAGAATAACACACAAGTTATTTAGAAGTGGTTATGTGTCTAATGTCTTTTTGCTCTTAGTGGCCTTGTGGTCAGAGAATATGGTCTTTATCTTGACTATATTTTGAAATGTATTGAAAACTACATTATTACCCAGTACATAATTTTTGTTAGTGTTTCAGATGTTTGGGAAAAATTTGTGTTCTCTTATTTTTGGGTTCAGGTCTTCATACAAATAAATCTATTAACTCTAGATTTATAATTTAGTTCAAATTTTCTGAATTTTTACTTATTATCTTTTCCAGTTTAATCTATCAAGAATTGAGAAAACTATGTCAAATTTGCAACAGCATGAAGGATTTGTTAACTTTTCTCATTAGCTTTATCAACATTTTATTTACTTATTTTGAGATAGCTTTATTAGGAGCATATAATATATAAGAGAATCCTGGTATATTTAGCCTTGTATCATTAATTTATTATTAAATTAGCGACAGTTTATGTCCTTAACAGTGCTTTTGATCTTAAGATATATTTTTTCTGCTAAAATATTTGTCAGCATTCATTTGGTTAGCATTTGTTTCATATATCTTTTCTATCATTTTACTTTTAAGGCTCTCTGTATCTAATTTTTAGCCATGTCTCTATGAACAGCATATAACTGCACTTTAAAATCCACTTTGATAATTCCTGCCTCTTGATAAGTATAATATATGTATTTATTTCTGTGATTATGATATATTAGGCCTTTTCCTACCACCTCACTTTTTAGTTTATTTTTTTTATCATGCTTCTTACTATTTTTAAATTGAGTTCATATTTTTTTCTCATTTCATATTTTCTTTTTCTATAGACACTTAAAATTTTATCATTCACATTTAGTTTTGGAAAGTCCAAAATTAATCAATATCTTAAACCTTTTTGATGGCAATTTAAGAACCATGGACTCTTTAAATTTGATCACTTTCCTCCTGACTTGCATAGTATACATGTACTGTGTTTTGACTTTGAAAGTTTGATTTTCCTTCTTCCCTAAATACATTCTATAGAATATTCTTTAGTTCAGTTTTCTTTGTGGAAACTTCTCAGTTTTATTCATCTTTACATGGTTTTATTTCATGCTTTTCTTCAAAGGTATATTTTGCTGGTTACAACACTCTAAGTCAGCAGTTATTTCCCTCAGCACTTTGAAGAGATCTTATAACTAATCTCTGACACCCAATGATGCTGTAATTATTCATTTGTTGGCCATGTGTTCTTCTCTTTGGCTGCTTTTTAACTATTTAAATTATTTTAAGTTTAGGATTATAAAAAAATTATATTTACTTTTTAAGTTGAAGATATTCTAATGCAGGCCTCACTAGAATAAGGAGTAAAAGATGTGTCACTTTTAAATTTTTATTTTATTTATTCTATACAAGATACAATGTTCAGAGGAAAATGGATCTGGAGTCAGAAGTCAGGGATTTGTGCCTCTGCTACGTCCCTTCCAGCTACACGACCTTGGGCAAATCACAAAACCTCCTCAATTCCAGGCATCCTCTCTTTCAAATGATAATGATGATATCAGCCTCAGAGGGTTGCAAAGAGGACTGAATGAAACAGCATGTAGAAACAATGAGCTCAGGGCCTAGTTCAGAGAAGTGCCCAAGAGATTATGCCAAGTCAAGAACTCTAACTTAGATTGCCAAGTTAGTGTTCAAACTTGTGGACTGTGCATGAGCTGCTAGAATTGTCAAGGTCCATGAAAGCAGTACATACAGTTAAATAAATTAATCGTCAAAATAGCTAACATAGCTGAACATTTACTGTGTCTCTTAGAGTGTTAAAGGTTTCTCTCTGTCTTTATTCTTCTGCAGTTTCACTACAACGTATTTCAGTTTCAATTTCCTTATATTTTTTATTTATATTTATCATTTCCTGGATTTTGGATCTACGTTTTTATCAAAATTGAAAAATCTATTATTGCTTTAAATATTGCCTCTCCTCTATTCTCTCCATCTGGGACTGTTGCATGTATATTAAAACTACTCATATTACCCTTATATCTTGCAGCCTTTCATTCATATTTTCCATCTTTTTGTTTCTCTGTTTCCTATTAACTCTTTTTGGACATAGATTCTTCACTAATTCTCTCTTTAGCTGTAACACTTCAGCTGTTAAAGTAGTCAATTGAAGTTTTTACTTCAAACAGCATATGTTTAGGTTTAGAATTATGTAGTTTAAAATGTATTTGTTCATTTCTGATAAACTTTTAATTGAGGACCTTTAAGACTGCAGTTTCCATCTCATTATATCTCAAGCAGATGTACTTCCATATTCTGTGTCTAACATTTCCATCAACTGGAGGAATTTTTGGTTTAATTCTTTGTTTTTTCCTTTTTGTTGATGCTCAGACATGAAGGATTGCTTTCTTCTGTTGAATTATGTGTTTGTTGTTTGAACTTAATGAATTATAGCCCTATGAGCATAGGTTTGGGAAGTTTTTGTTCTAATAGTCAATGGACTCCAGAAACCTGGGAGCATTTCAGCCCTTTCAGAGAACTTAGGCTCAACACTGGAGACTCAAGCTCCCCTTCCAGCCTCTTACAGTTTTCTGATGGCTTTGGCTTTGGTGCTGTTGCTGATTCCCTGGATCACAATCATTGACCCTTCAGCAGGTCTGGCTTCCCCCTGGCTTTTTAGCCTTGGCTCTGTGCTAAGTTAGTCTCTCTCTCTCTCTCTCTCTCTCTCTCTCTCTCTCTCTCTCTATATATATATATATATGTTTCTTTGGTTGTATCTTCCTTCCTTCCTTCTTTTGTTCCTTCTACCACCTTCCCTCCTTCCCTTCCTTCCTTCCTTCCTTCTTTCCTTCCTTTTTTTTTTAAATAAGAAGAAATGGAGAATTTAGGAACTGTCTCTACCTCTTGTAAAATTGGTGATGCTTCAAATAGTATGTTTATTATGGGCTTTAGTTGTTTTGCTGCAGTCATTTTGACTCTTCCTCAATCCCCAGATCCAATCGACTACATAATCATATCAATTCATCTTCCAAACACATGAACAAAAAACAAAAGCCAAAAACCTTTAAAATCTACTCTATCTTCCTGTACCCATTGCCGATATTCCTGTTAAGATTACCACCATCTCCTGTCCAGATTGCTGGAATAGTCCCCTAACTCTCTTCCTATTCCCAATCTGGTTTACATCCAATCCATTTTCTTCCATTTACTCAGAGCATTCTTACAAAAGTGCAAGTTTCAATTTATGTTTGCTACTTAAAACCGTCCAACAGCCCCTGTTTCCTTCAGACGAAACATCAAAGTCCTT
Organism: Delphinus delphis; assembly: GCF_949987515.2. Lineage (NCBI taxonomy): Eukaryota > Metazoa > Chordata > Mammalia > Artiodactyla > Delphinidae > Delphinus > Delphinus delphis. The sequence goes on along the minus strand of NC_082687.1, from coordinate 89,547,190 downwards.
CATCACGGTTTTCTCCTACGGCTCCTGCATTAAATGACTGTGGTTTACACTCTGATCATCTCTCTCATTAGCACCCCGACACATTCTACACTCCATGCAATATAAACACTTCATCTTGTTTACCTGTGTTATACAATCTTTCCTGTCTTGACACCTGAGCATACTATTTCTTCTTCCTGATATCCTCCCTCCTCACAGATTCCTATTTGTATTTCAACCTTCCATTGCTAAGTAACTTCTACTGAATAGATTATTCACTCTCTATGGTTCAATTTAAATAAAACTTCTTTTACTGAATCTCTGAACTCCCAGGTAGATTAGGCATGCCTTCTGGGTGCTCCCATGGAGCTCCACATTTCTTTTATTATAGCACTTAGCATACTTTACTGTAATTTCTCTTTACTTGTTTGCATTCTATACACCCCACGAGAACAAGTACTGTCTACTTTGTTTATTCTTGAGTCCCAGATTTCTAGACAAATGTCTTGCCTTTGAATGCTCAATAAATATTTATTGAATGAATGAAAGTAAGGAAAGTTTTATAAGTAGTAAGAAAAGAGTTCTGAAAAGGAATAGAAATAAAACTTTCAGCTACTAGCACACAGTCTCTAATTCTTACTTTTTTTTTTATCAACAATAGACCTCAGTAGAGGTTTCTTAAATAAATACCTTGCATATAATAAGGGCTCAATATTTTTATTAAATAGATAAATAAAATATTCACTGGTTACAATTAGTGATATCCTTGTACTTCTCAAAATAAATCTTACAGTAAAAAGGAAATGATAAAAACCCTTGGTTACTTGATGTATTGACCTATTTTTTTCTTACCATTTAAATACAACATCATTATTTTATCTTAGGTCCATTTCATACCAATTATCCTAATTGGTATTTGAATCCTACTATTTTCAGTTTGTCACAGAGTCCAGCTTAACTACAGTTTCCCACATTCTACACCACCCACTGTCTCCATCCATTTTGTCATGTCAGAGGCACATCAAGCAGCCTCTGAGTGTAATCACATCAAAATCGATTTTCATGGCTGAGAGAAAAATAATGGAAATTTCTCTAATGTAGTAAATGTATGTGTTCCTTTTGGTTAACCAAAATAGACTATACATCAGACCTGTCAAAATTAAGTTTTCTTGATTCAGTGCTCTTCCACCAACTTGTATACAAATTATAAAAGCATGCTGTGGAGCGCGATGATGCAATCTTCCTGCTCCTCTGGTCTGCTCTTCCTGCATCTCTCTCAAATAAACAATTTCACCAACTTATCAAGCTACCAGCCAGTCTGAACCCCTAGGCAACCTGATAAATGTTAGAATACCTTAGACCTATCACTGTTTAGATCAATGAACTCTCTCATTAGGAGATGTTTCCAAACAGTAGCAATGGTAACATTTGGATGGGTGCAGAACCAAAGTCAAATACCGTCTTTTTGGACTTTTTCCAGATCCTAATTTTTTTTTCTTTTTATAATCTTTTGACCCAAGGAATCACTTGATTAAGTATTAGTGTTCATTTCCCTGAAGTCATTCAAGGTGATAAATATGTTTAAATTATAAGCTCCCAATGAGGTGGTCATCCTACATACACTTTTTATATCATGTTCTTTTAAAACAGATGTGTCTTGCAAACACTTGCAGAATTCCTCTTTTTTGGTTTCTTGATAAGTATGATCACAGTTGCATGATGATATTAGGAATGAATTTTAACCTGAATGATACAGATTAACTGCATTTTTTTAAATATAAAGTGATCCCCTACTAAATTTTGACTACTAAAATAGGTGCTAAAAGATAACATAATAATTGACAATGTTTTCATTACTAGGAATGGAAAAGACAGTCAACATATTGAAAAACTGACCCATGATATATTTATGAAAGTTTCTGACCAAAAAGCCAATTTTTTATTGACACCCATCAGCCATTCATAACCAGCAAGAAGTAAGGCAAAAATTACTTCAAGTTCAGTATCCCAAATATATTACAGTGAAATTCCAGGATTTTATTTCTTCTGCCTAAGAGAGGTAAGAATGAATATACACGGAAATGTATACCTTAAAAAATGCCAAGATATATTCCAAAGAAACTTCAGGCAGTGTGGATAATCCCATAAAAAAATAAAGTTTTCCTAATATCCATCCTTTTAAAATCAAGGTTATTTCTTAGTTCAGTTTTCTTTATTCAAAACTAATTCTTTTAAGGCTCAGACTAAAACAAAACAAATTCTAAGAATTAGGTAGTCATGAACACTAATGAGAAATAAGTTTGCATGTCTGGTAATGGAAACCTTATTAAAAGTCAGACTGCTGTTTTAAACTCCTGGGATTAAGCAAGGTATCATGGGGATGTATATGAGTAACCAGCTATAGTGTTCTTTACTTAACATTCAACTTTAGTAATCTTTAACAATTTGATTCTATAATTCATAATATTCACTAGGACTTTATTTTTTTAATAAAAGATAATATAGAACAGAAGAAAAAAACATGGGGCTTGGAATTTTAAGACATCTGTGCATCAAATTACACTTCCTAAATCTGGTCATCAAACAACTCTTAGCAGTGAACAAACCCCTTCAGCTCTTCTTTTTAAATCTTTACAAAAGCCAAATTTCTTAAGCTTTAATTCTACATACGGTTAATACAATATTCCTTATAAACTTTTACATTTTAAAAAAACTTTAAAATTTTGTTGTTGTTGTTGCCATTCTTTATGATCTCTTTGAGGCATTTAGGATTTTAAACATCTAATGGCAGAACTTTTTTTGGATATATAATATTTAACTGGTGACTGAAGTGTAATCTAAACTGGGTTTGATAACATTCTCCTTGAAAAAAGGATTAAAATGTTTTACTAAGGCCAAATGAACCAGGGTGATGAGAAATCCATTCATACCCTTAATAGACTTTCAATTCCAGACTTGGGTGGCAAGTCTGATGTGATACACATTAGCATAATTGATAGGGAAATTGATCCAATATGAAGATGAGAAGGAAGAACTGACAGTGGAGGATTTCTTTCTTGAAACACAGATTTGAAAAACTTAATTCCTGGCTAGTATTTACCAGTAGAAATTTCTTTACCTGGCTGAACTTTCATAATGAAAAATATCCCTCACAATCTGCAAACTTTTTCTAACTTGGCAGCAGTATAAATTAATAGTTAACTGCCGTTATAGTGTAATTTATTAAATTGCAGATACTTTGGTGGTTGTATGGCTATATATTTCAACCCAAGTGTCCAAATCTTATAGGAAGACTCTGGTAATGCCTGACTAACTATTGTATGAGTTCAATACATCAGCATTATAAAATAGATCATTGTATGTGTTTAATGTACTTAACAAAGTTGTTCAATGAACATTTGTTCATTCGTTTATAACTATTTATTGAACATTCACTTTGTCAAACATAGTGCTAGGTGCTCTTATTTAAATTCCAAATTAACTTTGCAATGACAAGAGTTGAAAATATTTCTGATATTTTGCTACCTGAGTTTAAATTCCATTTTCATCACTTATTTACTACATTTACTTGGACAAATTGCTCAACCTTTCTGTTCCCTGTTTTTCCCATAAGTAAAATGGGAATAATAAGAGCATGAAAAGTCACGGGAGATTCTTGATGATTAAATGAAATAATATGTTCAAGTGTTTAGCATAGCAAAGTGTTCTACATGGTAACTGTTCCTATTTTCTTCATTTACTGAGGCTATAGAAGAAAAACACCTTGCTTGTGGGCATATAAGTAATAAGTAGAGGAGTGGGAATTCAGACTGTATTTCTCTAAACTGCACGTCTTTCCTTTTATCTTTTTAAAATTTATTTTTGTCAATATAATACCTATGCATCATTTTTAAAAGATAGTACTACAAGACTTAAAACAAATGCAAAAGACAGCAACCATCTCCTTTTCCTCTTCACTCCTAATTATAACATACTAATATTTCTGTTTCTTGATTTATTGAGGCATTATTTATTATTTTCCTGTTATGAAATATGGAGACTCAACACCCAAATGTCCCAGCCATCTACTTTACATTTTTTCATTCAAGTTATACTAAATTTGTTCAGATAAAGCAATTTTTAATGTTTACATTATAGTTGCTAAGTAATTATTTTTCACTCGTGAGCCACGTCAAGCACTATTTTTCAATTACCTTTCCTGTGCAATATTTTGTTTTTCCCAGACTTAAAAAACTTTCTTGAGTTAATTTTGGCTTTATTGTCTATGTCCCTATCATTTTTCCACAAGCTCTTCAAAAATATCAAACCACTCTCAAGTTCTCTTTTTTACATTGTCAAGCACATTAGATTATCTATTTGCTTCTCCATTTTCCCTGGAGACACTGTTCCTGAAGGTTCCCATGTTCCCACTCCATTCTCAACTTATGTCTGAGGTTGACTTCCTGCTCTCACCCTGGGACTGCCTTTTTTCTCTCTTGATGGTGGACCCACTCTTTCCTGAATTCTGGGTCTTCTTCTTTCTTGCTTACTTCTTTGTTTTGATGAAAGGAAATCTGAGAGGCTAGAAAAATTGCCTAGAAAAGTGACCTGCGATAAATATATTGAAAATGTACCTGTCCAAAAATGTCTTTCTCTACCCTCACATTTGATTGAAATTTGGCTGGGTATAGAATTCTCTGTTGAAAAAAACTATTTTCAGGACTTTGAAAGCATTATTCATTTGTTAGTTTCCAGTTTTGCTTAAGACGTCAATTGCTGTTCCGGTTCTCCATGTTTAAATATATCAGTTTTTTTTTTCCCCTCCATGAGAGTATTTGGACCTTAATTTATTCTAGTTTCATTAATTTTATGATGATATATCTTAGTGTGGGTATTTTTTATTTCTTTTTCTTTTCCATTTTCCTCATTGTTCTGTACACCAGTGGGTCTTCAATTCTGAAAAATTTCCTTGATTTATTTCTTCGATAATTTCCTCTTTTCAATTTTTCTTGTTCTTTTTTTTCTGGAATTTATATTAGCCATACGCTGAAACTCCTGAATTATCATTTATTATACTTTTATTCTTATCTACTTTTTAAAAATGTTGGCCTTTTGATTCTACTTTTTTAAAGATTGCTGTTGAGGCCAAAAGGTATACAAAAAGGTGCTCAATGACACTGATCATCAGGGAAATGCAAATCAAAATCTCAATAAGATATCACCTCACACCTGTAACTGTGTTATTTATTTTTTTTTAAAGACAGTAAGTATTGGTGAAATTGGTGCACTTGCATCCTATTGCTGAGAATGAAAAATGGTATAGCCACTATGCAAAACAGTATAGAGGTTCATCAAAAAAACTAAAAATAGAACTACCATATGATCTGGATATCCCACTTCTGGGTATTTATCCAAAAGAATTGAAATCATGATCTCAAAGAGGTATTAGCACTTCCAGGTTCATTGCGGTGTTATACACAGTAACCAGATATATAAGCAACCTAATTGTCCATTAATGGATGAATAGATAAAGTGGTATGTACACATAATGGAACATTACTCAGCCTTAAAAGAGAAGAAAATCCTGCAATATGCAACATGGATAGACCTTGAGAACATTATGCCAAGTAAAATAAGCTAATCACAGAAGGGAAAATACTGTATGATTCCACTTATATGAGGTATCTAAAATAGTCAAACTCATAGAGTTAAAGAATGAATGGTGGTTGCCAGTGGCTGAGGGAGAGAGAAATTGGGAGTTGCTAATGAACATGTATAAAATTTCAGTTATAGGAAATGAATAAGTTCTACGGATACTGTATTTTACACTTAAAAATAATTAAGAGGGTAGATCCCAAGTTAGGTATCTTTATCATAATAATTTTTTAAAAATGAGATTTCTGTTGAATTTTTAATGGAAGCTATCCTTTCAAGTCACTTACTGTTCTCTAATTATTTCATTTTTATATAACTCTGTTCTTTTTTCAGGAATGCAATATCTTCTCTTATCTCTTCAAGATTAAAGATTCAGGGTAATTTGATTGTTTATTTTAAGATTTATTTTGCTCCCTGTTTGTATGACAACTGCTCTCTATTATTTGCTTCTATCCCCTTATTTCATGCTGAGGTTTTTTTGTACATGCCTGATGATTCCCGGCTACCCACTCATATTTAAAATTAAAGCACTAAAGGGATGACTGAAGCTCTGGGTGAGAAGGCTTCGCTGCAAAGTGATTGGTTTGGAATGATAACACTCTTTGCTGCACACTCTCTAGGCCTTACCTGCTTAGTAGTCATCTTCATATCTCCAGAGAAGAATCTTCCAATCCTCTGCCTATAAAAGATAGTAGAAGGGAAAGGATGAAGAATAAACCTCCATACCACAGTCCTTGGAGCTAACAAAGAGAAGGATGTGGATCTTATTGTTCAGTATGTAGACTTTCCTTAATATCTCTATTTTCAATACTGTGCTTCTCATCTGTAAGATCTTGAGAATCTTGGCTTAATTTCTTCACATGGAAAGTTTTCTCCTGCCAGAGGTGAAAGGGATGATCTAAACAGGATAGCTCAGCTATAAAGGATGAGGAAAGAGTCCCATGAATTTAACTGCTCCTTCTTCAAATTTTCAACCTTTATAGGTCTTAAAGAGATCTTCCAAGGAAGCTGATACTTCAGATTCCTGAGCCTTCTAAGGTTCTGCAACATAGACTAGCTTTCTTCTCATTTGATATCTCCTCAACTGTAGGTAATTACCATGTTTATTGATTCTAAGATAATTTTTTAAATTATTCTAACATATTTGAATGTGGGGAACTGTCTTACTGTCATTTGCATTATGAAAGATTGTATTTTCCAAAGACAGCTGCAACAATGTCTTCCATCCCACACATTCTTGTTTCAGTGTGACCTTGTCTTTCTTCCATTAAGACATGGAGTGTTTGTCTAACTCATTGAATCTGGTTGGAAATTTGTGACTGCCTCAACCAATAGTGTGGGGTGAAAGTGAGGCTGTGTGACTTGAAGATAGGTTATAATGAGCCATATGGCTCTGCCCAGCTATATCTCTTGGGATGTTTGCTCTCCTAACTCAGCTAGCATGCTGCGAGGAAGCCCAGACTACATGAATAGGTGTATGTAAGTGTCTTGGCCAATAGGCCCAGCTGAAGTCCCAGAAGATAGCTAGTAGTAATCATCATCCGTGTAAGTAAAGAAGCATTTGAGATGATTCCAGCCCCAACTGATAGCAGATCACAACTGAATGAGCGATCCTGATCCATCTAGGCCCAGTCAACCCCCAGAACTGTGAGAGATAATAATAAAATTATTATTGTTAATTTAAGCTACTGGGATGGTTTGTTATTCAGCAAGAGATAACTGGACGCTTACAATCATACATTTATAATTATATTTGTCAGTGATTTTTTTCCCTTAATGAAACAAACTAATGGTGCATCTTATAATAAATGGCATCTTCGATTCAGAAAATGTATCAGTATTCTACTTTCTCTGACTTATTAACTCCTCTTCCGCTTTCCATGTTCCAAAAATTTCTTGTCCTCTCTGGTGTACTGGTGGTTCCCCTGGTGGTTTTATATCCTTACTTTATTCTCATTTTAGTGAGATTTCTGGAAAGAATGGTGATAAGTGTGTGTTCAATCTGTTATAAATAGCTGAACTCATCATCCTGTATTTAAGGTTCTAAATTTATAGATGTAGTTTCAACACTGATGGCTACCTAACGACAACATTGTATCTTTTTTGCATTATTACCCAGGTCTGATTTTTTACTTTAGTGAAAGTTAGTGCTAATGAACAAGGTTAGTGCTTTGAAACCATTAGTTAAATGAAGTCACTCTGCACAAATAATAAAAATACAACACCTAAAATGAACAAATAATAAAAATATAACCAAAAAATAGACCACAGTTATGTACGGAGTGACAATAAATAAGTCAACATAACTTTCTGATCCCCAGTTTCCATAAGCGTAAAATAGAAATAACAGTTTTAACAGAAATTTTAGGTGACAATTTAATGAGATAATACCTGTGAAACTTCTTATTACAGTATCTAATACATAGTATATAATGTATCCCTAATAAATATTGTCTCAATATGGATGCATTTAATTTCCTTCATTATTTTTAGTGGAACAGTTATAAATTAAATTTTAAAAAGCATAAACTATCCCTGAACTATTCATCATGTTATTTTTCATAACATTGTATATACTAATCTCTGGTCATGAATGCTTTTAAGCATAGGATTGCTTTATGTCTTCCCAGCATCTATTTCCTTTTCTTCTTCTAACAGAAGCTCTATTTCTCTTATTGGCTACAGTTGTGGTAAACAGACCAAACACGTGGCTCAGCCTTCCCATTGGCAAGAGGTAGATAAATGATTTAAGCTAGACCATATCTAAATTCTCTTCCAGGAATTTGAATATTGAGCTGAGCAACACAGAGATTTTAAATGGTCAGATTTCACTCAACTCAAGGAGAGCACTTTGAAGAAACTGCCCATTAATTCTTCTTACCTAGATTCCTGGCACTGCCTTATTTGCCCTACTGATACATGTTTCTTTCACTCTTCCTTTGAATCACTGAGCAATTCTATCTTCTTAATAAATTTCTGTTTTTGCTCAAAGTAACCAGAATTCATTCCTGTTTTATGCAACCGGAAAATACCAATTGATATATTGATATTCAGAGAATCCATTTCTAACAAAAAGATAAGCCATATTTGAAGGTAAACCTGACTTGATATAAAAGAGTGTAGTTTACCTACCTTTTTATTTTTCATACCCTTTCCATAAAATATCTCCTTATTCTCAGAAAAGACATTTCTTGTGTACATTAAAGCCAAGTTTATTCACTTTCCACTTCATTGAGATTTCAACAAATACAAGGATACATAAGGATGTATTTGGGAATATATGAAAGCAAACTCTAAAATAGAGTTAAATAGCCATAACTTGAAAGCAAGATTTGTCTCAAATATGTAAGGAAACCAAAATTTCTTTCACTGGACAGGTAAACATATTAAGCACACTGCTATAGAAATTGGCTTGGAGAACTTGCTGTAATACAGTAAATCAACTTACACTGTTAAATTCACATGTCATTTGGAGGTTTTCTCCTTCTGCAAGCATTTAGTTGGCATGGTAGTAAGCTGAAGTCTTTTGTGAGCTGTTGCTTAAATAAAACCCAAGGGAGGCATTCATATCATGGGCCTCTGAACACTTTGCCGAATTATAATTATCCATAAACAAAGATCAGAAACCCAGAAAAGAGTCTATTAGTGTTGCCATGTCTTCTTAAGGCTCTTCCTTTGATTATTTCTGTCGCTACTCAGAGTCACATTATTACCAGCTGATGGGTGGCACAGATGGCACGAAGCAGAGAGGTTTGTTTCTGTCACGGTCTGCACTATTTCTTCATGCCTTTTCTTATAGAGTTTTGGTGGGTTTCAATTTCATTTATTTCGTGGATAATTGTTTCATTGCTTTTGTTGTTGTTTTTACTTAATTAGTCAGAATATGGTTATGTGAATAGGACACGTGACTGGCTCCCATTGAACTCATGGTAACTGGAGATGGCTGTGTTTATTTCCCTTCTGCTGCTTGTTTGAAAGATGCCCTGGACCATTTGGATTTTACCATGTGGGAAGAAGCTGGCCATGAGTTTTTCAGTCTGGAGTCTGAGCATGTGTGCATTTTGGCTTTCTAAGGTTTTCTCAACTTTGTTCTGTCCCTCCTCCCTCTCCCTCTCCCCTTCTCTTTCTCTCTCCATATACATACACAAGTATTTTCACCATTCAGGGCCACTTTGGTCATTACTGTGTATGAGAGAAGTTGAATATGCACAGTAAAACTCTTAGCCCCAAACTCTCCTACTTGATTATTTTCCAGTGTCTACTTGTGCTATTTGTTTGTTTGTTTGTGCTATTTGTTTGTCTGCTCTCTCATTATCCTTATGAATTCCTCTGCATTGCTACAATCTTTAATTTGCCTGGGAATTTGACTGCAGAAAATCGTAACAGAAGCTTTGGGCCACTCCTACGTTCATGAATCCACAGAATGTGTTAGGAAGACTTCAGTGACTCCATCTTTGCTCCATTCCCATGATCTTTGATAGAAAATTTCCAGTGCCAGCTAGCAATTCAGACTAATTTCTCTCCCTATGGACTTTCATCTCTTTAACACTTTAAGAATCAATTTTAGGCTCTAGGATTATTTTATTTCACCTTCCTGAGAGTTTCATTTAATATACTCTGCTTTTTAAACTTTATATATATTCAAATTTTCATAGGCAATGAATCTGTCGAACATGTGCATATATAGTATTTCCATGTAGCTTCCACCATATCCTTTATATGTGAATGTCAGAATTATATTTCAGAGTAAGGACCAAAGAGGCTTTTAGGAGAATGGTATTTCATTAACTCACCTTCTGGCATTTTAACTGTTACCAGCTGTACAGTTTAGTTTTATTAGAACAGACATTATTGTGATAACTTTTCTTACTTTATCTTTGCAATTTATTGGAGCAGTTAATTTCTCAAAAAGCAAGAGCATTTTTTCTCATTAGAAATTCCTTCATGGCCTCTTTAATACATGTTCCTTGCTATTTAGAAGAACTGCTGATAAGTGATTTTGACTTGTATCCTCAGTAATGTGAGATGTTTAACAGAAACTTGGTAAACCACTTAAGGGCTGAAGCGATTTATTAAAACTAGCCCCAAATGATTAATTTCTGTCCCATTACTGCCACCACATTCAGAAAGTTCCCATATAGCAATGGACAACCAGATACACTTACAAACTTCCTAAGGACAATGCTTTTACTTTGTTTAAGGAATCTTATTTTTTCCTAAGATTACTGTTTCTCCTTTTGATTTGTAACTCCAGAATTTGACAGCATTGAGCTTTAAGAACTGACTCTGTTAGCCCAAAGTAAATAAGAGAGATATCAATAGATATGTGCTCTATAGAATTCTAAACCAGGAAGCTCAATCATCCAGATTATTGTCTTTGACCAAAGGAACCAGCAAAAGTCAGTCTTCCTTTCTCTTTGTCAAACTAAAACTAATCCATCTGTACAAAGTTTATCCCTAACCTCTCTTTTGTATCTATTTTTATATTTCCATAGATTTTCCTCTCTTTTGGACTTTCATTTCCTTGTGTTTATTTCTCCAGTTGTTGTCTCCTCACAGAGCTTTAGCAAGATAAAGGAGAAGATTTACATCTGAAAACATGACCCAAATGTGGCAGCCTTCAGAGAGTCTAATAAGTGTTAAATAGGAAGCAAGAAATAGACAAGAATTTGTGATATTAGTGGGACAGGTACTTAGAAAAGGAGAGAAAGGAGAGAAAATGTTGACTGTGATGAGGAAATGAAGAATCATTTTAACCAGCCTAACATGAAAGCTTTTTGTAAACATTACTCTTCAGATTTCTGTCATGTTTCTGTTTCCACAGGGAACATTTCTCTTACACATCTACAAAGTGATCCACATTTGGAGCTCAGTGATTGCATATCCTACCTCCTGGGTTTAAAAGCAACGGTTCTGACTAGTGAATATTTTCTAAGTCCAGTTGGGTAAGTCAATGTTAGCTAATTATATGATATTAACATCAACAACTTCAACATTAATGGATGTCAACCATATGCCTACAGGGCTAGGGCTATTTTACACACATTATTTTATTTATTTCCTTCTGCAGTCCTTTAAGGTAATTATTGTTATCCCTATCTTATAATCGAGGAAATTAAGATGAGAGAGATAAAATAATTTCTTCAAGATTGTAGAGATAGTGAGTCATGGATTTAGGTCTTTTCCATCCTGCTCTACCTAAATGTTTTAATATGACTGCTGTGCTTCCTCTACTTTCCTTGTTACATGTCCATCAACCACCAAAATTGTACTCAATGCTTTCCAATTTGGGCAAAAACGATAGTAAGGTTTGGGTGCTCTATCCTTTCAAAGTTATAACTTACTCTTATTTCATCAAAGCCCACTTTAGGCTCTCACCCCTATTTATGATACAACATTCATGTATTAATAACATTATACATTTAAAAAAAAACTAAGTATCTCTAAAGATTTGGTAATTGGGTATGTTTTACATCTATTGCAGTGGGTACGCTCAAGACACTGGGTGATAAAACAGACCCACAGAGCCCTGCTTCAACTAGTTTACACTGAGAATCCAAATGCAGAGACACAACAGAGCCTGCAGTAAGTCATCAGCTGAGCACTGGTGAGTTTCATGGGCTTTTTCTGAAAGAAATGCACTTCAAGGATGCTTCTTGAATATTAAGTAGGAAAACAACCCTGGTCTTTGGGAAGGCATGAAAACAACACCCTAAACTGAGTTTGCATGACACAGAAAAAAATTTCAGAGAGACTGTGAAAGGAAAATGTAGAAAATCAGAATGGCTAGAGAAGAGGCAATCAAAGAATCACCCCCATTTATTCAAGGCAATGCAAAAGCAGTACTAGAGTTCAGGAGAAATAAATGATTGATTGGCAGAATGGAAGACAAAAGCAATCTGGATAGAATTATTCTGAATTGCTGATGAAAGAGCTACATACAGTCACTGACATCCAAAGCCAGAGCATTTCTAAGTGGCTCCTATGCTATCCTCCCTGAGACTTGGGAGGAAGGCACAGGGCACTTGGACAAATCTTTATGCTTTCATAAATTTCTGAAGGTCAGAGCTAGGAGAGGATTTGTTTAGTCCAACTTCATCATTTAGCAGGTAAGGAAACTAAGTTTCATGAGGTAAAGCAACTTGACTCAAATTACAGTGGGTGTGTGTTTTAAATTGAACGCTTTACTATTTAGGTTACTAGCTAAGCTTCTGTAAAAAAGAACACGTAAAACACACTGACTTGATAAGCAATCCAGACTAGACAGGGCACAAGTTCATCCAGGGACCCTTCCAAAGCCTAGCTCATCTTCACAGTGTCTAACCAGTGGGAAGTAACAATGTGGAACTTTGCCTGAACTCCCTGAGTCTAGAAAACCATGAAGATTAACAACTCCTCCTACCTTCCTGTTCTGGGAAATGGCCAGTGCAAAGAATTACCCTTCCCAATATGACTTAAATAAGATTCACAGATGCCTGCCTATTTAGCTATGACTAGACACTGTCTCTAAATTTCTATTTTTTGCCTCGTAAATAATTAGCTGAATTGCTTATTGACAGTGATCAGTTGGAACAAAATATTTGCTAATCAAACTTCGGTTAAGTTTCTCTCCTTCCCCCAGTCCCATGAACTTTGACCCACCTTTAGCCTAAGCCGGCACACAGCCTACTCCTGAGAATAGGCTGATCTAATATCAAATCACACAACTTGCATCCCACACTCGGTAAATTTTAGACTTGTTCCCTCCTCTCTATAAAAGAAAAACTCTTTTTTGCCTAACCTCTGACACACTTGTTTCTCTTATGGTCGGGTCGGAGCATTCTCTCTATTGCAGTAGTCCTTTCCTACACCCCATTTCCCCTCCAAACAGAGTCTCTGCTGACTAGGTCGAGATTTGTTTTTATTTGGCAGAAGGTAGACACAAAATAAATGGCTCAAAAATTTTAACATTACCTTTTAATCACACCCCATCAACAACTGGGTTTGAATCTTGGTTCTGCCATGCATTAGATCTGTGATCTATGACAAATTGTACCTTCTTTATATATCAGTTTTCTCATTTAAAATAATTACAAAACAGAATTTGTCTCATAGAGTTGGGGAAACACTAAAATGAGAAAATTCAGGTAGAGTGCTTAGCATATTATTTCCACACAATAATCACCCACAAATGATAGTTTACCACATACTAGAACAATGCCTGGCATTTTGATATCTATTATTTAATACAATTCTAGTAATAGAATCATAACAATATTACAAAGCTGCTATTATCATTTTACATAAAATGATACATATCATTTTACATAAAAGGAATCTGAAGCTCACTAAGCCTAAGGAATTTGCCCCAGATCAGACAGAGTAGTAGGATATCTGGGATTTAGTTTCTCTGACTATAATTTCCATCTTTTTCATCTCCTTCATGTTACATCATGCAATTTCCTAACTTCTAGATGTTACATAATTAACATCCCCTGATTTTAAGGCAGAAGACACCCTTTGTCTTATTGAGTCATTTTACTGTAATGAAAATATATACTTCAACAATGCATGAAGAATCTTATTTATTTTTCTCAAACTAAGTTATTGAACAACACAAGTCTATGTAGACAATTTTACTGAATTTTTTGAATCTGTTATGCCTGCTCAAACGACCAATTCTATGGCACAAAGTAGTCAACAAAGATTTGCTGAGTGTGCTAAATGGAAAGAAAAAAATATGGCAAAACTTTTGGGAAAATGACAATCGAATGTAACCACTGCATAGAGGAGTTGGAAATGATGTTAATTCTTTGTGTGCAAAGGTGAAGGCATACTTCTGTTTTGCTCTTGGATTAGTGATTACTGCAGACATTCTCTAAAATGTCTAATCTGTTCTTATTTGCCTCAATTTAATCTAACTTGAGGAAAAGGAACAGCATATTAAAATAGTTTAGTGGGGGATTTGGGGATGCTTTTTTGATGAGTTTAAATAGAAAACTCAGGAATCAGTACTTTCAAACACTTAAAAATCAAGATTCAGCTAACGTAGACTAGAGAACCATTTCAAACTCTAAATATCCTTTTTTACTCTATCTTTAAGACCATGGTAAATTGTGGCATTACAACAGAAAACCTAAATTGAAAAGAGAAAGCATCATGGTTTGAATAGTGAAAAACATTTCTAATTAACTATGCATGCTTGATCTGCACTAGACTATAAAATTCATGAGGACAGGAAAAGTTTCTGATTATGCTTCTCTCTATCCAAACATCCATCCATTCCCTCCCTCCCTCCATCCATTCATCCATTCAACAAATGCTTACCAAAACCCTGCTGTATCTGTGCCATTGACTGAATGGAACACAGGGATGAAGACATAGTTCCTCCCTTCAAAATGTCACAGTCTACTTGAGGACAGTCATATACACAACTCACAGTAATGAACTCAAACTATAAAAAGTGTTATAAGGAGGTAAGAAAAATGAGGATAAATATTTAAAGCAAATGATGATTAGTTATGACTAAAAAATGAGATAAGGTAAGTGTTTAGTACAGTGGGTTCCAAGGTGCTAATAAACAACAAAGACTTACGGAATAATTGAGTGAATGAATGATCACTAAAAGACACACTCAGTCATGGTGCTGATTTCAGGCTTGACTGAATCATTCATATTAAGTATTTTTTAAAAAGTCAGACCTTATGATTTCCAGGTCCAAGAAGAGAGCTAATTTAATTCAACAGAATTTGCTTTCATAAGGTCCTTGTTCATAATGCTTGGGTTCTCTTGGAAGTTGACTGATGGTCAGACCCTTTCTGAAGGATGAAACAGCCAGGAACCCTTTGCACATAACTGAAGTTATTAAGAATCTATGTGACTGGAAAGCAAATAACTCTTCATCAAGTTCTTCAAACACAATTTCACTCTTAGCCTTTTCATAGATTGATGCTCCCACCCAATAAACCTAATACACATACACACACATGCCGTACACACAATTCGAAGTCACTTTCTATAGGAGGTTTTTCCTATTAATGCAATACTAGAGGAAGTATTCCTCCTAGGTGCTACCTTACTTTCCCTCTTACAATTTTATGTTTAACTTTTCTGATTATAATTTTTATGAAAGCAGAGAATGACTCATACTCATCATATATCCCCATCCCTAGTGTAGGCCCTGGCACGATAACAAGACAAGAATTATTCATCAAAGGAGTAACAAAACATTGAATAAATTAGTTTAGTGCATTGATGGACTTATTTACAAAGCAGAACTCTGACTATAATATAACTAAATACAAAACTCCATATTCAATGCCAAATAAAGTTTAAACTCCTTAGATTGTCAGTGAAAGTCTTCTATAATCTGGTCCTTATCAAATTATTGCTTACTCATATGTCGAAAATTCCAGCAACATTGGCATTCTGAATATACCCCATGCTTAAAGGCATTGCACATCAATATTTCCCGGATCCACATATCTGTCTGTTGAAACTTTATCCACCTTTCAAACCCAACTGAACTGCTTTCTATAAGGATACTTTCCTGATCCTTCTCTTCTCTAACTCAATAGTGCTAGGAATTATTTTTTCTTCTAATTACCCGTAGCTTTCAACACACTTCTGTTAAGAGTTTACCACAGACCACCATGAATTATATCTGGATTTTTTTTTAACATCTTTATTGGAGTATAATTGCTTTACAACAGTGTGTTAGTTTCTGCTTTATAA
Organism: Delphinus delphis; assembly: GCF_949987515.2. NCBI lineage: Eukaryota > Metazoa > Chordata > Mammalia > Artiodactyla > Delphinidae > Delphinus > Delphinus delphis. The sequence continues at coordinate 89,530,864 of NC_082687.1, read as the reverse complement.
CAAAGTAAATGAGCTACACATATACATATATCCCAATATCTCCTCCCTCTTGCGTCTCCCTCCCACCCTCCTCATCCCACCCCTCTAGGTCTTCACAAAGCACCGAGCTGATCTCCCTTTGCTATGCGGCTGCTTTCCACTAGCTAGCTATTTTACATGTATATATATGTCCATGCCACTATCTCCTTTTGTCCCAGCTTACCCTTCCCCCTCCCCATGTCCTCAAGTCCATTCTCTACGTCTAGGCCTTTATTCCTGTTTTCCCCTAGGTTCTTCATTACCCTATTTTTTTTTTTTTTTAGATCCCATATATATGTGTTAGCATACAGTATTTGTTTTTCTCTTTCTAACTTCCTTCACTCTGTATGACAGTCTCTGGGTCCATCCAACTCACCACAAATAACTCAATTTCATCTCATTTTATGGATAAGTAATATTCCATTGTATATATGTGCCACATCTTCTTTATCCATTCATCTGTCAATGGACACTTAGGTTGGGTCCATGTCCTGGCTATTGTAAATAGAGTTGCGTGAACATAGTGGTACATGATTCTATTTGAATTATGGTTTTCTCAGGGTATATGCCCAGTAGTGGGATTGCTGGGTCATATGGTAGTTCTATTTGTAGTTTTTTAAGGAACCTCCATATTGTTCTCCATAGTGGCTGTATCAATTTACATTCCTACCAACAGTGCAATAGGGTTGCCTTTTCTCCACACCCTCTCCAGCATTTATTTTTTGTAGATTCTTTGATGATGGCCATTCTGACTGGTGTGAGGTGATATCTCATTGTAGTTTTGATTTGCATTTCTCTAATGATTAGTGATGTTGAGCACTCTTTCATGTGTTTGTTGGCTATCTGTATATCTTCTTTGGAGAAATGTCTATTTAGGTCTTCTGCCCATTTTTGGATTGGGCTGTTTGTTTTTTCCATATTGAGCTGCATGAGCTGCTTGTAAATTTTAGAGATGAATCCTTTGTCAGTTGCTTCATTTGCAAATATTTTCTCCCATTCTGAGGGTTGTCTTTTCGTCTTGTTTATGGTTTCCTTTGCTGTGCAAAAGCTTTTAAGTTTTATTAGGTACCATTTGTTTATTTTGGTTCTTATTTCCATTTCTGTAGGAGGTGGATCAAAAAGGATCTTGCTGTGATTTATGTCATAGAGTGTTTTGCCTATGTTTTCCTCTAAGAGATTTATAGTGTCTGGCCTTACATTTAGGTCTTTAAGCCATTTTGAGTTTATTTTTGTGTATGGTGTTAGGGAGTGTTCTAATTTCATTTTTCTACATGTAACTGTCCAGTTTTCCCAACACCACTTATTGAAGAGGCTGCCTTTTCTCCATTGTATATTCTTGCCTCCTTTATCAAAAATAAGGTGACAATATGTGCGTAGGTTTATCTCTGAGCTTTCTATCCTGTCCCAACTGATCTATATTTCTGTTTTTGTGCCAGTATCATACTGTCTGGATTACTGTAGCTTTGTAATATAGTCTGAAGTCTGGGAGCCTCATTCCTCCAGCTCCATTTTTCTTTCTCAAGATTGTTTTGGCTATTAAGGATCTTTTGTGTTTCCATACAAATTGTGAAATTTTTTGTTCTAGTTCTGTGAAAAATGCCAGTGGTAGTTTGATAGGGATTGCATTGAATCTATAGATTGCTTTGGGTAGTAGAGTCATTTTCACAATGTTGATTCTTCCAATCCAAGAACATGGTATGTCTCTCCATCTGTTTGTATCATCTTTAATTTCTTTCATCAGTGTCATAGTTTTCTGCATACAGGTCTTTTGTATCCTAGGTTTATACCTAGGTATTTTATTCCTTTTTGTTGCAATGGTAAATGGGAGTGTTTCCTTAATTTCTCTTTCAGATTTTTCATCATTAGTGTATCAGAATGCAAGAGATCTCTGTGCATTAATTTTGTATCCTGCTACTTTACCAAATTCATTGATTAGCTCTAGTAGTTTTCTGGTAGCAACTTTAGGATTCTCTATGTATAGTATCATGTCATCTGCAAACAGTGACAACTTTAATTGTCCTTTTCTGATTTGGATTCCTTTTCTTTCTTTTTCTTCTCTGATTGGTGTGGCTAAAACTTCCAAAACTATATTGAATAACAGTCGTGAGAGTGGACAACCTTGTCTTGTTCCTGATCTTAGAGGTAATGGTTTCAGTTTTTCACCATTGAGGATGATGTTGGCTGTGGGTTTGTCATATATGGCCTTTATTATGTTGAGGTAAGTTCCCTCTATGCCTACTTTCTGGGTTTTTTTTTTTTATCATAAATGGGTGCTGAATTTTGTTGAAAGCTTTTTCTGCATCTACTGAGGTGATCGTATGGTTTTTTCCTTTAGTTTGTTAATATGGTTTATCACATTGATTGATTTGCATATACTGAAGAATCCTTGCATTCCTGGAATAAACCCCACTTGATAATGGTGTATGATCCTTTTAATATGCTGTTGCATTCTGTTTGCTTGTATTTTGTTGAAGATTTTTACATCTATGTTCATCAATGATATTTGCCTGTAGTTTTCTTTCTTTGGGACATCATTGTCTGGTTTTTGTATCAGGGTGAAGGTGGTCTGGTAGAATGAGTTTGGGAGTGTTCCTCCCTCTGCTATATTTTGGAAGAGTTTGAGAAGAATAGGTGTTAGCTCTTTTCTAAATGTTTGATAGAATTTGCCTGTGAAGCCATCTGGTCCTGGACTTTTGTTTGCTGGAAGATTTTTAATCACGGTTTCAATTTTAGTGCTTGTGATTGGTCTGTTCATATTTTCTATTTCTTCCTGGTTCTGTCTTGGAAGGTTTTGCTTTTCTAAGAATTTGTGCATTTCTTCCAGGTTGTCCATTTTATTGGCATATAGTTACTTGTAGTAATCTCTCATGATATGTTGTATTTCTGCAGTGTCCGTTGTTACTTCTCTTTTTTCATTTCTAATTCTATTGAGTTGAGTCTTCTCCCTTTTTTTTGTGATGAGTCTGGCTAATGGCTTATCAATTTTGTTTATCTTCTCAAAGAACCAACTTTTAGTTTTATTGATCTTTGCTATTATTTCCTTCATTTCTTTTTCATTTATTTCTGATCTGATCATTATGATTTCTTTCCTTTGGCTAACTTTGGGGAATTTTTGTTCTTTGTTCTCTAATTGCTTTAGTTGTAAGGTTAGGTTGTTTATTTGAGATGTTTCTTGTTTCTTGAGCTAGGATTGTACTGCTATTAACTTCCCTCTTAGAACTTCTTTTGCTGCATCCCTAGGTTTTGGGTCATCATGTTTTCATTACCATTTGTTTCTAGGTATTTTTTGATTTCCTCTTTTATTTCTTCAGTGATCTCTTGGTTATTAAGTAGTGTATTGTTTAGCCTCCATGTATTTGTATTTTTTATAGATTTTTTCCTGTAATTGATATCTAGCCTCATAGCATTGTGGTCAGAAAAGATACTTGATATCATTTCAATTTTCTTAAATTTATCAAGGCTTGATTTGTGACCCAAGATATGCTCCATCCTAGGGAATGTTCCATATATCTGGATTTTTGATGCATGCACATCTCCTTTTCAGACTGAGTTCCTGGAGGGCAGGGTTTGTATCTTTTTCATCCTTGTAATCATCACAGTGAAAGATGAATAAAATTTTATTAGTATGCAAAGGAGGAAAGAACTTTCCAAGTAAATAAAATGTATGATACATTTTGATTCTTTTTCCAAGGGGTCGTAGATTAATGTGTAATGAAATATTTTAATCCATCTTTAGTTTTTTGTATGTCTCCACATGTAGATCTTCCTTCTTTAAGTCTACTCAATAAATATAGCTAATAAAACCAATTCACAGGGTTCATAAGAGACTAATGAGATGAGGCATATATTTAGCAAGTGTCTGGACTATAGTAAGAAGTAATTAAATATTATTTCTACTCTTTAATATATTTATTCCTATTATTTCCATGTTATCATCATTAATTATATTATGAAGTATTTGGGTTTATATTTCAAAGACAATTTGAGCATGCTCACTTTGGATTTTCAGTCCTTTTATTTTGTGTTAATTTTTTCAAAGACACCTATGTTGTATGAAGTTATTTCCACCAGAGCCAGGGCCTCATGTCTTACTAGCAGAACTGTGATTCTTGACTCCATAATACTTGGAAGATGCATGCTGCTCTGAAGGACCATTGATTTTCAACTAAAGTGAAATGCTTTCATTTAATGCTTTCTGAAGAGAATTACAGCAGAGGTTGAAGAGGGTTTGGCTTTAGAAAAACCCATTATTAATTTTACTTGGCAAAATTGGGATTTATATATTGAAATTTAAATTCAGAGGTTCCATCCAGCTGCTAAATCAAAATGTTGTTCTAAACTGTTTGTCGTTTCTTTTCTATGAAATGGAAAGGCTGTTTTGTCCTAGACTTTTAAATCTCTTTATTCAAACCAGTCTTAGTATTTGCTCTGAGGGTGTACTACCTCTTTGTTCAGCATAATGGGTATAACCTCAGATTTCTCATCTATGTAATTTTTTCTGAAGAATCTTAAAAAGCTTTGATCATCTTAAAAATCTCTATCCCTAGGCCTCCCTTCATGGTAGAAGAAAACTTAGACTAAACCAGACATATAAATGCATTCACAGTCCACCTTGAGTGGGCCCCATTAAGTTTGTCATAACTGAATGCTAGCCTTAACTCTGTTCATTTTCACCTTGGAGGCTTCTAACACTAATTGGTGCACCCTTGGATTCTTAACAGACTCAGTCCAACATAACCCCTTTAAATCAAGAAGAGATGACTTTAAGAGCACCCTCTCTCCCACCACTTAAACCTGAGAAAAAATTTTTGTGTTGTTCATTGTCTTATGCAATAAGGAACGTAATAACATAAAGCTGGATTTTTTCATAGTTAAGCTCTTCCTAAGTAATAGGGTTAAAAGAAAAACACACAATTTCACTAGAATGTGATATATTTCATCCATGTGTGCATAGCTTAAAGGCAACAGAAGGAATTCGGTTCAGACTATTCTTTCTCTTCCAGCCCTCCAAAAAATTTCCCTTGGGCTAAATCAAGCGTAGAAAAAATTTGCCTAAATGCATTTTTTAAAAGAAAAGTCATAATCAATTGAAAAAAAAGGCAACTGATAATGAAAATGGTTTTCTCAAGCATAGAGATAACATTTGCTGCTGTGCATTCTATAAAAAGCTTTTGGATTCCTATAACAGGGACAGTGGTATTGCTTTGCTTCCTGCTGCTGATTATAATTTTAAAGATGGAAAATCTAGATGTTCTATTTTGTCCTCTGAAGTATCCCTTGACTCTGTGGTCAGCCTGGTTTCATATTTCTCTATGAGGGACCAAAGATTTTCCTAGGCATGAACCAGGAAATTTGCATTGTTCATTTCTTCAAATATTGCTATGCAACTTCTAGTCTTGGTTCTGGGATAGAGTAATTAAAAAATTCTGGCTTATTGGAAGTTGGATAGGTAAGTAAACAGTTGAAATACCATATGGTTAGAGTTACAACTGATATTATACTCACCATTATAAAGACGTGAAGAAAATAGATACACATGAGTCTTGAAAAGGAATTTCAATCTTGTAGAGTCTTCTAAAGGATAGAACTCTTGATAACAGATATTCATTGTGTTCCTGCCTAGAATGCAGGATGATCAGACTAGCTAATACCCTTTAGGGTCAAAAAGAAGGGTTGTCTATAGAGTGAGCAGGTTGCTTGCTTTGTGTGCCTCAATAAGTTTGGATCTGAAGGCAATTTCAAATGGTGCCTCCAAAACATTTTGAGCCAAAGTGGCATCACTGAGCATTAGGGTTTAATGGTTGAAGGTTCATAGCATAGCAGACAGATTGAAGGCATATTTTTGGAATCAGATATTTTGGTTCAATCTTGTCCAACCCAAGCTAGCAGTTACTTAGGCCTGTTACTTAACCTCTGTACAAGACTCAATTTTCTCGTCTGTGAAATGAAGTTGATGTGACCTATCTTAAATGATTGTAAAGATTTAAAAAAATATATGTGAAGCTTTACAGAGTATCTGACACAGAGTAAGTAGTTAATACATGGTTAATGTTTCTTCTGATAGTTATTCAATATATATTCATGGTACTTTAGAGTTTACAGAGTGCTTTTAAAATTTATTTTCATTTATTTAATTTTTAGCACAACCTATTTAAGTATTAATTATTCTACTTTATAGTTGAAGAAACTGGAGTTCAAAGGTTAGTGGTCAACAGAAGACCACAAACTAGAAGGCAGCAAAGTTAGAAGTTCTATTTTCTGATGGCTATATCGGGCCCTGTTCTTCTCAGTATATCAAAGCTGAGCCTGTGTGGATGATGATTAAAAAAACAGGTTCATATTAGAGATCACCTTTGTCTTTCCTAGCCATTATTCTTTTCACTAACAAAGTTGAAGCCTGATTCACAGCCAAACGTAGTCATGGACCATTTTAAAATAAGTCTTAAGTATTAATGCAACAGCTTTTAATAAATTACTGTTATTTAAAATTCTTTCTATGTACCTCCAGGATGTGTAATAACTTGCCTCATTTATGTTTTTTCTTATTCATGCATTCTCAATGGACAAAGTTTCTAATTCATTCAGTCTCTCCTGACACATTGTATTTGGCAGGTAATTCATAATAAGCTTTAATTTTGAAAATGAGCATTTGTCATTTGGGACTGTCATTCAGATAGTTTGAAAACACCGACCCCGCTGTGCAAACATCTGGAAAACTTGATAATGGAGGATTGTTTGTTGCAATCAACAAGTCTACCAATGACAGAATCAGACTTGGAAAGGTCTGTTGTTAGAGATCACCAATAATGGTGATTTGTCTGGGAAGAGGTATTGGAGAAGGTAAAGAAAAGGGTCCTGTTCCAACAATTTGGCAAGTGCATTTGCCATTGTAGGCTAGCTGCTAATTGTTGCTTTAAACCGGTCATCCAATATACTGTTAAATACGAAATCTGTACACACAGATTTATACCCATGTGAAGATAGACTTATGAGGTCAATGTAGAGATCAGAAAATTCATGCAAAATGCCATACCTTGAAAGTCACTCCTTTGGAAATTGTCAAGTGCCAGTCAGGCACTTGTATATATCAGCTTTCATGTGAAGACTGGAAGATCAGGAACAAGGCTCTAAGAATTTAGACCACAGTTTCTTTAGTAATATATGCAGATAATCAGAAAAGTAACATGAGAAAAAATTATGATTTTAGCTTTAAAATATGATAATCTATTCTTTTTTAAATGATAATGAACATCACAGTACCTAAAGCCTTTTTGTTCACCTTCTGCTCTGATAAGCTCTAGTTTTTAAAGGGCTAAAAATTTTCAGGAGATTCTCAAGAGAGATTCTGGACTTGAAATTCATAAGTATCAGAGACTAATTTTTATAGTAATAGAAAGGGGTCAAAATGCCACTGCAGAGCATTCTGGGACCTACCTTGGAAAGGAGATTAGGTGGGCTCCAAAATCTTGAAGGAGCATGTCTAATTCAGCCCCATAGCATAAACTAGATATTCCTAAACTATGCTTTTAAGTAGTGGAGAGAGACAGACATATGAACAGATAATTTAAAAATTACAATATATAACCATTTTGCAGAGACAGTTAAGTACTAAGTACTTAATTAAGTACTAAGAAAGAACTGTGGACAGAGCATCCAACTGCCAAGTAGAATTACAGTCTTCATTGAGAAGCTGGCGTTCTGGCTAGATCTTGAAGGAGGCAGGGGAATTTGCCTGGTGAAGGATTTTTCAGGAAAGTGAATAATAGCATATGCAAAAGTGGTAGGTGACATTTGAAGAATGGCAGGTTTTCTCTGGACATGAATCCAGTGGGATTACTGTTTCCAATAGTTCCTCAGTGGTGAATACACCTGAGTCAGAATTTTAGGGAATCAGTGACTCAAGAGAATTTCTTTATTAGTGTGTGTGTGTATCTTAGGACATGAGATGTGGAGAGAAAAAGAACCTTGATTTTTAGGTCATCTGATATAAATTGTGAATGAAAAGTCTTCCCAGAGCACTTTGCTGAGAGATTCTCATCCTTTTCGATGTCAACAGAAGGAAACGCCAGGATCAATTAGTAATGACTGCCATGGCATGGTAATAACAATTAGGTCAGGTTTTCTCACACATGGTTTAAATATTCCAGGGCATCTCCAAATAGTTTTAAGAAAAACACCAAAGACATAGACAATTTAGTAATAAGCATCCTACACTGTACCTTTCTTCAAAGATCAAGGGTTTTTCCAAACTTCAGCCATGAAACTGAAACAGAAAACCATACTTCTTACTCCAGGGAGTGAGTTGATGCCAAAAGATTATGTAAGCATCACTAATGAGCTTACGTGGGAAAATATTGCTGCCAATTATATTTCTATTCTGACGATGTTACTCAGATCTTAAGATGATGTCACTGGATGTGTGTGTGTGTGTGTGTGTGTGTGTGTGTGTGTGTGTGTGTATCTTATGACACGAGACCTGGAGAGAAAAAGGAAAGATCCAGGCTGATTTCAATAGAAGCTTTGGCATTCACATGTCACTTACCTGAATTACTTTTACATCAGACTGTCCTTCAACCTTATGATTCAATCAAACAGCTAAACAGTGAAATGTATATTGCCAATGCCATGGTTACTCTCAAAGTCTGGGTTACTCTCAAAAGCTGTTCTGGGCTCATGAAGGTTGAATTAAAAGACATTCACTTGTGGTGGCTTTAAACTACATAGGATGACTCATCATATTGGTTACATCCACTTGTGCTGAAGTTTCTCTTGAGTAACTATTGTCTTGAGTACCTATTGCCTTAAGTGCTTTCTATAAGTAGCATTCATTCAAATCTATTTTTTTTCCTGATCATTAAGGCACTTTAACACAAACGGGTAGAACTCTACCTTGTAACCACATCCTGAGTTTGTTTCTCTATAGGAAGATTGCTTTGTGCCTGAAAGCTATACAGGATATTTAAAGACTTGAGCAAATGATTAAAATTACCCACATTTTTTTTTCCTGGCAACCCAAGCCCTATGCTTTACTTGTCATTCAACTCTTCCAGGGCTGAGACCAAGTAGAAATCTTGTCACATGGCCTCATCTTCCTCCCTAATCTCCTTTTTAAGGGCTCCTGCAATTGTCATTTACATTAAACTTCTGTACTCAGGACAGCAGGTAGAAAATCGCTCTTTTGTTGAGAGATTAATTTCTGTTACAGGTCAGAAAACAAAGATTTTGCCAGACATCAGACTGTTTTCTAAAGTATTTTGTTGCCAACATTTTCTAAACAGGGAAAGAAAGCCAGGAAGCAAGGCAATCCTTGAAATGTTAGTACAATATAAAGGTTCCCTTAAGAAAATGAGCAACTTGGCTCTCAGGCTCTTTTGGAATCCAGAGTTTAAGAATTTATTGGCATCTACACCTATGATATCTAGAGGGATTTGGAAGAAAATGGAAGCAACTCAACAAATTCTACAAGCATTTATACAGTATTTATAGCCCTTGCATTGGATAGGCTCGGTGGGCACGAGATTGAGTTAAACCACATCTCAGACTTCATGGAGCCCAGTTTCTAGTGAGAACAATTTATGCCCCAGTGATTGCAACAGAAGTGCAGTCTCAATGTAGTTGGAAGGATTGAACGACAGTTCATAGTAGGATGAAACGGAGAGAATAGAGTGTTCTTCTCATGTCTCATCCTTTTTAAGTCTATTTTAACAACATAAATATAGACACAGTGCAGTGTAGGGAGATAAGTAGGGACTTTGGAACAAGTTTGTCATCAGGTAATTTCCTGTCTGTATGATCTTGGGTTGGGAAATAATTAGGCAATAACCAGAGGATATTTCCTATGTCTCCAGGAGACATAGGAAATATCCTCTGGTTATTGCCTAATTATTTCCCAACCCAAGAGTTTATTGTCCTAAAAAATAGAGTTTATTGTCCTAAGACTATAGAAGACACCAGAATTTAATTGAAAATTTGGGCCATGTTTTACCTTAGAAACATATCTTTTTAAATTATATAATCTGCTGTCATTATTTTTTTTGGTAGAGATTGTAAATCTCCTTATTTTCTCTAATCTTCCTTGTAATTAACTTACTTGATTGGATTACAAAATTAATGCATACTTTTCTTGAGATGTTCACAAAATATAGAAAAGTTCAAAGAAGGAAATTAAAGTAATCTATAATCCTACCATCCCAGTACCCAGACTTAATCACTGTTAATGTTTTGAAGCATTTTTTTCCAGAATTTTTGCATAACCTAATTTACTTTCATAAAATCTATCATATCATTGTGATGTATTATACAACCTGATTTTATTGGTGGAAGTATTCATGCTTATAATTTATTTAACCAATCCTATATGGCTGAATATTACTGTTTTTTAAATTTCTTCACTAATATTATAATTCTTCATGAAAGAAGGAAGGCTGAAATAAGCACTGCCAGTCAAGATCAAGAACCAACTTGATACATTCTACAGAAAGGACTACAACAAAGTTCACAAAATCTTCAACTAACAGCAATATGTTTGAAATCAATATCCATGTCCTACATTTTGTATTCTCTGCAATGAAAACTACAGACCAGGTAGCCATGGAGTAGCTGTTTTAACTTACCTAGAAATATCAGAAAGAGAATCATAGAATATGAAATGAACTACTTAGGAGGCACAAAGCTAAGCTTTGTTAAGGATTCATGTGCGCCCAAGCTGAAAATATACCAATGATTTTACTTTGAAATTAGAATAAAATCTATTTGTCTTAATAAGGGCAATAAAAATATTATTATTAATAATAATCATGATAAAGGAACAGTTATTGAGTGCTTTTTATGTGTAAGGCTTTGTGCTTTATATACATTAACTTATTATCTATTAGAACCTATTATTATTATCCTCAGATAATAATAGGAGAAACCAAGATTCAGAGAATATAAGTAACTTGCTGTAGGTCATACAGATAGTAAGGGAGAGGGATGCTAGGATTTCTCTGCATCCAAATCTTTCTGTCTTTTAGGTTTCATATCAAATATTGCCACCCTCTATTACAGACATTTTTTATTATAAGACCCCAGTTTATTTTTCTCAAAGTACTTTTCATTAATACTGCTATTTTCCTCCTAATTTGTTTGCTTATTGCCTATTTGCTTAACTAAAATGTAACCTCCATAAAGGCATGAACTTTACCTATTATGCCTATTACCATGTCTTCAGTACCTAGAATAATATCTGATAACTAGCTGGTGATTTATAAATATCTTGTTGAAAGAAAGAACGCATGGAATAAAGGGCACGGTAACTGCCTTCAAAAAACTGACAGCCTAGTCAATTCTAAGATAGGCACAAGAGTTGTATTTGGTAAATGGGTGTTTTTATGAGTTTCTAAGAATTGTAATTCTTTGTAAGCAAAGGAAAGATGGAGTTCACACCCACCCGAGGGTGCTTAGAAAGTAACCCAGGCAGAGGTCATGATTAAACAGGTCCTTCGGCATATAAACTGCTCGAAAATGTCTCTTTAACTTTGTCCCAGTCGTTTAATCCCAGCCCTGGTGATTCAAGAAATGAAAGAGAGCCCCTTCAAAGGGACAGCTAGGAAAACCCATAGCCTTGATAAAAACGCATCAAATGAGATGCTAACGCCCCACATTGATCACCTCAGAAAGCCTGACTGAAGATGTTTATCCTAATCCTCCAATCCAGACACTTCCTGAGATATGGTCAGGAGGGCTAATTACTCCAATACATAAAAACGGAAATGCTCTCAAACCGAACAGCCAGAGAGATCTACATTAGCGGCAACAGCTTCAGTAAACCCTGAAGCTGCATCCTTGGTGAAAGAAAAAAGCAATGTCGGACCAGTGACAGCAACATCCATAAAATTCAAATTGGATTCCTCCCTTGATAATGAGCCACAGACTTCATCTCTCCCCCGATTGCTGCATATTAACAAAACATGTGAAAAAATCCAATCAGGAGAAGAGATTTTCCTTGCTTTATTAGACTTTAAAATCGCCCTGGATTCAATCTGGCCCCAGAAGTGAATCCACAACTGCTACAAAGGGGATGGATGGAAAAAAGAATGACTTATTTAACTTTCCATATCAATCCATCAATTGAAGGATGGAAATAAGCATAAATGGATGTCTTCAAGCAGGAAAGTGAGACAAGGACTCACATTTCATAGCTTAACAGATACTAGGATGAGTTACTTCCAGGGTTGGAGCTGCGCCCAAGCTCAGGGTCTCTGATAAACCAAAGAGACACCACGCTGAGCTGGATTTCTTTGTGGCATTTAGATCATTCACGTGGAGGCTGAAAGAAAGAGGTTAGTCACACATTAGTGACCAAACTCTCTAGATCCATCTGTATAGCAGTTCTTAGACTATTTTATTGATGATGGTCTGATAGAGTAATGATTGATAATAACATACAATATGGAAAACAACATGCCTGGATGATCATTCAAATGTGAATGACAAGGAATAAAAGATTGCAATGTACTTAATTCCATTTTTTTCCTGTTACCAGAAGCACATCACATTATTCTAGCTTTGAAAGATCATACCATCTTTTAGAAAAGAAGAATGTAGGTGTGAAAACTTTTCTTAATAATCTTCTTAATCTTCTTCACAAACCAATCCTTGATATTTCTGCAGAATGCCTCCATCTCCTTTCTCCAAATCAAGAATAGCACTGGAGCATATAAAGCTGCCCAATTCACTTCACCTTCATGGAATCAATAGCACTGACATATATTAGCTTAAATTCAAATTGGCCCAAAACCTGTAAGGAATCACCATAAAACGAACCATGATGTCATTGGTGTGCCAGAGTTTGGGCCACAGGTTCTTATTTATGTCCCTTAATGCCCTGTAATTTGAAGAAGAGTTTTTAATAAAGCTAGATTCAATTATAAAGACCACCCCATAGTCAAAAGTATAATAAGTAATATGTATTTAGCTCCCTTATACTTATTCTTCCTGGATAAATGTTTTCATGAAAATAATTTTATTCCAGTATAGCTCTGATTTATTTGTAATGAGCACTTGTATTCCAGCCTAGACTCCTTCACCTCAGTGTACTTCTTACGTCTAAGAGGAAACACTCCAGAAGCAACAGGAATTCAATTAAAAAAAATTATTGATCTTATGCTATCTGCCAGGTACTGCAGAGAATAAGTAGGCAAGGTTCCTGTTCTCATGGAAGTAGTGTTCTGGTAGTAGAGAGCCAGGAATTAAACAATTAAGTAAGTAAATAAGAAGGACTTCACACAGTGATGCGTGCTCAACTGAAACACAGAATACATGGCATGTCAGAGAATGGTCAGATGGCTGTTTTTTAATGAACGGTCAAAGGAGACTCCTTTAAGAAGTTGATATTAAGATCTGAATTACCCAGTGGATTGAGTCATCTTCAAAGGAAGGATAAGAGCATTTAAGGCTAAAGGAAGAACAAGTACAAAGGCCAAAAGGAGGGATAGACTTTGGCTTCTTGTAGAAAAGAAAAAAGTCCAATAGGAGAAGGGGGGAAATGGTGTGAGACAGAGCTAAGGATTTAGACAGAGGTTTAGACAGAGATCATTCAGGGTTTTGTTAATCAGAGCAAGGGGACAGAATTATACTCCGAAGGAGAGAAAGCACTGGAGAATTTTCCCCAGAAAAATTACCTAATCTGACTCATAATTTTAAAGAATCACTCTGGCTTCTAGGTCAAGAATACACAGCATGGAGGCAGATTAGAAAGCACCAATTGCAAGGGTCTAAAAGAGATAATAGAGGCTTGGACCAGGGTAAAATTGTAGAGTTGGTGATAAGGAGTCATATCCAAGACATATTCTAAAGGTAAAACACAGGAATTACTGATTGCTTCATATTATCTTAAACAATTCAAAACATCTTAAATGTTAAATCAAATTTTACATGAGATAAATAAGTTTCAACTTTTAGAAATTTATCTAACTGGGACTAGCACAGAGAGATGTATGCATGAACAAAAATATTCATCACTGTCAAGATAAAAAACAAAAAAAGAACTGGGAAACCCAATGGGGAATTTTTAGATGTCCATTAATATGAAGGTACTTCGTTAAGTTGTGGGCAAAATGCTACACAGTTATTATTACTGATGGTGTGAGTTTATATTTATTGATATGAAAGTATGTCTATGGCATGCTGTCAAATGAAAAAGTAGGGCAAATAACAGTATATGTTCTGTTAAAATTAAGTTTTATATATATATATATATATATATATATATATATATATATATATATATGCACATGCAATGTGTGCATAGAAAAACATGGAAAGAAATACACAAAACTATTCCTATTGACTCTTTTTGTATGAGTACATGTTACATTCATCATTTAAAAATATCAACAATAAATATATTTCCATTGGGGGAAATGGATATTCAGTACCTACATTAGTGCCTTCACTAGTCATGGTTTTGTTTAAATCATTTGTGCAAACTTTTGAATATCCAGGTGTCAGTTCTCTGTCAAGTTAGGTTTCCCTAGCTGCCATGTGTCTGCTAAATAGTTAATAATTTATCAATTTATATCAGTGTCCTCACCAGCAGGGTTTACATACAGAGTACCAGCAGAACATCCTCCAACAAGACTCTTTAAGGACATTTAATGGTAGGAAGTGAGCTCTAAATCATTATCTCTTTGGTATGACATCTTATATTTTCATCAGTGGAATTTTTTCACAAAAACAGGGGCACAAAAGATTGCAATCTGTGGACATTTGGACTTCTGTCCAGCAGCTTAAACCATAACCAACTTTGTTTTCCAACATTATCAAATCACACTAAAAGATCAAATCACACAGAAATAGAAGGTTAAAAATTTTAGCCATTTAAATTACAAAATTAAAATATTCCTGATACTTTACATAAGTTCTTGTGGTAATTATTCACTATATTATAACAAATCCTTTTCTTAGATGCCTTTCATTTATTCATTAATGTATATATTTCTTAAGTTCCTACCCTCTTTTTACCCCTTCTTTCCTTTACTTCTTCCTTCTTTCTTTCCTTCTTTATTAATTGTGTTCAGTCTTTCATTTATTTATTCATTTGATAAATAGTTATTGAATCCTACAATATATTAAACATTGCTAAATGCCATAGATATGAAATGAGTATGACAGAAAATGTTTCTTCAGGGGACCTAGAGCCTGTCTAATGGGAAAGATAGAAACATAGAGATATAAAAACAACCATAGTGATGGTATGATTTTTAATGTTGACAATGTTGAGTTTTAAAAGATAATAAGGAAATTTTTATTTTATGTTTTTAATTGAACGAAAGATTCTTTAACTTCTATAGTGCTTTACAATTTTCAAAAGATTCACACACATGATTTCATATAATACCATAACAACCCATTTTTTCTCCTACCCCTATATTGCCCCTCACCTCCTCTCTCCCCACTAGAGATTACTAATTACTAGTTTGTTCTCTATATCTGTGAGTCTACTTCTTTTTTGTTTTTTTCACTAGTTTGTTGTGTTTTTTAGATTCCACTTATAAGTGATATCATACAGTATGGACCAGGGGTAGGAGAGAAAGGGGTCATTAATCTAGAGTAGCAGATCCAGCAAAGGTAGAGTACTGAAAAATAGACTGGCACCTTAAGAGTTTAGTTGCACCCAAGACAGCTGAAGCAAAGTGAAGATTAAAAGATTGGTAGAATAAAATTAAAAATAGTGTTGGAAATCATTCCCAAAGCTAGACAGGGTTTCTCTGAAACATATGAGGGTCTCAGTTTCTTCTCACAGGTCTTTCTGCCACAAGCCAAGGAGCTCCAATCTTCCTAATGTTGCTGCTGTTCTCATAATTGGAGAGTGACTCAGAAAGTCTTGTAACTGAGTAATCAGATGTTCAAGTTTATTAATCAGTATTGCTGTAACTGGGTACTCAGATGTTCAGGTTTATTAATGGATATTGCAGAAGCCATTGATACCTGGAGATTTATGGAATAGTACCTGAAGCTTATTGCTCTCAGGGTCTTAGTCTCAGTCTCAGACTCAGACAAGGGGGTACTTCCCTGGGCTCCAACATTTAGGAAATTGTTGTCCTTTGGTCATGCTTCTTTTGTTCAGTGAGGTATCCACAAGACCTGGGAAACATGACTAAACAAGGGTCCATGTATCACAACCCTACCTCAAAAAATCATAGGTACCTCAAGTCCTGAAATTTCCTTCCCAAGAGGTCCCAAATCCTTTTTTCAGGGTACATGTGACCAAGGGGTAGCTGTTTGAAATAGAAGGGGCTGGATAGTTTAGTGTAGGTAAAGCTTAGAGATGTGTCTAAGTTGTCAACATATAAACATATGGGATCCCTTGCTGTGTAAGATGAAGCCAGGGTAGGAAAAGAAAGGGAAGACTGTATCTAGAAGTGAAGGGTGTTGTCAGAGGCCAGTGGTGAAAGACCCAAGTTCTGGTATAGAATTCAAAGGAGTCCATGACCTGTAAATTTGAACCTGAACTTAAGGGTTATTATGAAAGTATGTCCATCAAAGAAGGAAGATAGATTCAGTGGTGTGTTAGAGCCAGCTCATAAAGTCTTGGAGGAATTTATTGTTATCCTCTCTTCACAATCCCACATTCAGTGGCATCATATTGGTGATTTGAAACTAGCCATGGAGAAATTGTTTACACCATAGAAATCAACAAATGTTACAAATCAGCACCCCGACCCTTCTTCAGAGACCCAATTGTTGAACATTTATTCTCATGCCACTGCATTAAATATGCTTATTTAATGTCTTGTGAGTTTAATGTATAACTTTTGAACTTTCATACATGTGGTACGTATGTCTCTATGTACACTCTACAAATGTTAGGAGTAAGATTGCCTAAGGTAAGGCTGTGTTGTTGCATAGCTGCTTAAATTAAACTCACTAGGATATGTATGGTCATTTCCCATTAGATGAAAAAGGGTGAACATTCTGTTCTGGTACTATATAGCACTCACAAATGCCTATTATAATACTCATGCTCCATTTCTTCTATATCTATGTGATAGAGGATGAATAATCACGTTTTATGTTTATGGGTTGAGACTCCTCAGCCTTTTGAGAAATGAATAAGAAGGTACCCTTTTGAACTCTCTAGAACTCAGAGATAACAAGGGCCATATTGTAGACTTTTATGGCATACCATACACCATGATAAGGAATTGTTCTGTAGGGGGCATTCTGGAAGTCTTCATAACATAGATCTAGTCATCTCCCAGGCCATGGTGTATAACTTCTATTTCTATTTTGGACTCTAGGAAAGATTTTTTAAACTAATTTCTTGAAATTCAAGTCTAACTAAATCTAGGATAAAATGCCTGTAGCTGGTTTTCCATATTTTAAAATGTGTATATAAAATGCCTGAGAGGGTAATTTAAAATGATGAGTCTCTTCTCTTAGTCCCAGAGATTCTGACTCAACAGATATGTATTGGGTGAGATCCAGAAATTTGAATTTTTAATAAATGTCCCAGTTGTTTCTGATGAACATGGTCTATGGATAGTACTTAGAAGATATTAACTCATAATCAAAATTCTCCAATGTAAAATTTTGTAATTTCTTTTAATTTTTTTGATATCATAGAAATGAATTGACCTTAATGGATAGATTTTGGCCCACTCACATAGACACCAGGGGCATTATGGACTGAGTTGTGTCCCCCCAAAATTCAAAAGTTGAAGATCTAACTCACAGTTTGACTGTATTTAGAGATTAGGTCTTTAAAGAGGTAATTAAGGTTAAATGAAGTGTCTTTATAAAAAGGAGAGACACCAGGAATGCATGTGCACAAAGGAAAGGCCACATGAGGACAGAGTGAGAAAGTGATGTCTGCAAGCCAGAAAGAGAGGTCTCATCAGAAACCAACCCTGTGAGCACCTTGATCTTGAGCTTTCAGCCTCCAGAACTGTGAGAAAACAAATTTCTGTTAAGGCACTTGATCTCTGGTATTCTATATGGCAGCCTGAGCAGACTAATAATGGAGGCTAAAATATTTTTAAAAGAAATAGCAAGTGACAGGTGAAGTCAATATGATGGTCTTTAGCATGATGAAAATATTTCCCCTAGAAGCTGTATTCCATCATTATAAGAGGACCTATGTTTAATTTATCAGGCTCTGACAAGAGGACAATTCACATTGGCCAAAGCAAATGCTCTGATCTTGAAGGTTCTTAAATGGGCTTTTCCAAGGACTGACTGTCTTAACTCGTTTTCTTTACTTCCATGGTTGACCCATTCTTCCTCTGGCAGATCATTCTTTTTTTAGTTTTTATTTTTTTTTAAACACAATCAATAAAATTACTGTTTGATCTTATTGACCAGAGACTCTCTATATTTTTCTAAGATGACTTGGCATGTCTCTACTCAAATATATCCCATATTAGTTACATAGTCAATTTGCAAAGAAAGATCTTATTTCTGCATGTGTGTGTGTATTGGGCAGTCAGGAAATCAGGGTGAGGAGTGGGGCTACCATGAACCCTCCAAAGTGAATTTTCCTCCAGTGTGGACTTCCATTGTTGATCAAAGAAAAGAAATGGAAATGAATGATGTAACAAACCCTCTCTCTTAGGAAAATTGGCAGCAGATTAAAAAAGTATTTTCTCAGTAGGCAGAAGAGCTGATTAAGAGAGAAATTTTACCTCATGACCACAATGGATAACTGAGTGTTTATGCTGATTAAAATAGATGTACTGGCATCTATAAGATGCAATGCAATGTCCTCTTCTTCTGAATTCAGATTATTTTTCCTAGTCACTTTTCAACTGTAAGTATCCATTATAAATAAGTTAGTTTTAAATAAACTATTTCTAAAAGCCTTAGGAAGTATATTTTTCACATTTCTTTTTATTTGCTGTGGTAAAAAAGGAAACCTCTGTCTCAGTCACTGTGATTATTAAGTCATTTCTCCACAGGTTTCCAGGGACCCTCTGCTAACTAATTTCCATTTTGAGTTGCTGATGACTATGTTCATTCAACTAGAGTGATGGAGTTTCTTTTCACTGGTTTTAAAGTAGGATCTTTTATAGAAGGTTTTTGCATATCACTGTTGAAGGTGCAGTATGCCATCTGTTTTTGTTAAAAGTTTCATTCAGGTCATACATGCCTGAAGATGCTTGGATGGTGAGTTCTGCCCTGAATTCCCTGAGTTTATTATTGAAGAAATGTAGTCTTCAAGTATTCCATAGAGGGGAGAGAAGTAATATTTATTATTACTAATAATCATTTCTCTATACTCAGCACATTGCACAAGAGACTTTCTAATATTATTTCCATTTTCCAGATGAATAAACTGAGTACAAAATAGGTGAAGCGTATTAGCTTGGGTGTAGAATGGCATGAACAGCAGAAAGTTACTAGCTTCCTCCATTAGCGATGGAAATACCAGACTTTAATCCCAGGTTTATCTGACACAAATCTAGGGTGCCCCGTTATTTCTGGTTTTCCCAGTGTTTTCTATTTTAGCACTGAAAGTCTTGTGTGCTGTCAATCCTGAGCAATCTGGGACAGTTGGTGACCTTACCAAATCCCAGGACTCTTCTCACAGTACTACATTGTTGGTTCATGCTATGGCTTTATCTGTAGATTTGCTAAATCAATTATTTTAAAAGGATGTATTAGTATGAAGTGGATACTACTTAAAAAATATTAACCAAAAGTTTTCTCTCCTATGTTTGCTTATACACAGTGGCCTTTCTTACAGTCAGCTAGGACATTCTGTGCTCATTATTTTCAAGGTAGGTTGTTCAACAGGAAATAGGAGTTGTTTCTTGGACTATTTCAAGTTTAGTTCCTTTAAGAAATGAGGAAGTCTTTAATAAGGATAATAAATTTGGTGACATATATGATGATGTATAAATAAGAATTTATATCCCTGAAAGTTATGATGATGATGGTAGCTAAATTATTTTGGACACTTGCTACATTGAAAACATTTTTCTAAGTGTTTTATGAGTGTTGTCTTACAATTTCCAAATGAATTGTGTACTCCTTATTTTACAGATGAGAAAACTAAGGCACAGAGAGACTAAGTAAAGTTTCTAAGTTCAAACAGATGCTAAGTGGCAGGTCCAATATTCAACCTCAGGCAGTCTGGCTCCAGACCCTGTGCTCTTCAGCACTGTGCCCTGTTGAATAGAAAATGATAACACTTGTTGTAGACAGAGAGGGTCAATTGGTGGGCAAGGAATGAGGAATTAGATGGCAGTCATTCCTTGAGAAGAAGCTCAATAACTACTCAGTCTTTCAGGGGCTGAGCCTTGGGGAGAAGAGATAAGAAAATCAAGATGTGTTCTGAGGGAATCTGAAGAAAGAATGAATTTGTGTTCCATTCCCAAGTAGACCCAAGATAGGGCAAGATCCCATAGTAGAAATCACCTTGTGGTTAATCTAAGAATTTATTCCTGAGATAACAAGGATTAGTTAGGATTTGGTCCATTTGCACATAACAAAAACCCAAAATAAAGGAGGCTCAAACCAATAAGAGAGGTTTTTGTTTTTGTTTTTATTCTTCTCAAGAAGTCTGGTTATAATAGCTTGATGGTCATCAGGTAACAAGTTTCTTTATCACCATCCTTACCAAGTTTCTTATGCTCTAAAATGGCTGCATGAGCCATCAAATTCATATCTAAAGGCAAGGATGAGGTTTAAAAAAAAGAGCAAAAGAACATGCCCTTTTTCAAAGTCCCATCTAATAAATTTCACTTACATATCAATTGGCCAGAATTTATTTGCATCACCACATTTGGTTGCAAGGATACAAACAAGTGTAGCCTTTTATTTGGCGTATTGGTACTCCTAAACAAAATACAAATTCTTTAATTAAGATAAGGAGAGAATGGATATTGTGTATGAACCAGCAGTTTCAACCAGTGGTCCCATATAGTAGCAATGGACAAAACCACTAACCTAAGGAGTCCAGTGGCCCAAGAGTGGCAGAAGAAACGAAAGAGCTCAAGGTTCCCAAGAAACAGCATGACCCAGTAGTATTGGAAGGATTCCTGAAAGCCAAATGATCCAAAATTAGCTAAAAGATATTCAGACCCAGAAGGTCAGAAGGCCAAGAGGGAGGTACAGCACAGCAGCAGTATTCTTGACAGTTGAAAATAAACACATTGAGAAATGATCTTCCCTGATATGTGATACTGTGAAAGCAAATACCTCTTAAGTCCCTGAGAATGCGACACAATGCTAGGGAAAGGGTACAGGGGCCCCAGCTGGGCTGAAATTCAGTTTATTCCATGACAACAAAATGTTACGGAGAGATTAATTTCACTTGAAAAATAAAGTTACATTTCTTTCACATCTGAAATTGTAGACCAAGATTCAGAAAAATTACACATGTAAGTGTAAAAAGGGATGCATCATTACATGTTAGTAACAAGATTGTGCTTAGAGCCAAATGAATATTTATGGTATCCTTTGATACAATTTGATTTTATCCCAGCCTCTTCAGACCCTATAGTATTACTTGAAGTACTTTGGCACATAAATAAGCAATTTCGTTATGAATTAGAATGCATCTCTTTGAATTCAACTGTGCTAGTTTTCTGGGGTTGCCATGACAAAGTACCACAGACTAGTGGCTTAAACAACACAAATTCATTTTCTTATAGTTCTGGAGACTAGAAGTTTGAGATCAAGGTGTTGGCAGGGTTGGTTCCTTCTGAGGCTTTTATCTTAGCTTGTAGATGGCCACCTTCTCCCTATGTCTTCCCTCTGGTTATGTCTGTGTCTTAATCGCCTCTTCTTATATCAGGATACTGATCATATTGGATTAGGGCCACTCTAATTACCTAATTTTGACTTAATTGCCTCTTTAAAGACCCTGCCTTCAAATATGGTCCCATTCTGAGGTCTGGGGTTTAGGACTTCAGCATATAAATTTGAAGGGGACACAATTCAATACTTCACACTGACTTCTCACCAAAATGATCTTGTGCTTATTATTTTTAAAAGTGACACTATTGGGTGTCACTTCAGGACCATAGAAAGCTGCAAGGTCATCACTGCATTCAAAGATTATTGACTGATCACCATCTATTTGCCATACCCTCTGTTAGGAGTTGTAGGATCATAAGACCCCAGCATTGTGCAGAGCTTCTCATTAACTGAGGTTTCCGGATATTGAAATGTTACACAAGGCAATCTAGTCTACCTGCTCTCTTACTGAAGTTTATGCTTCTATAGATGTAAGGAAGAGTCCACATACTTAAATCATAAATGAGGTCAATGCTGTAAATAGAGAAAGTATATAATAAGTATATACGGTGTGAATAAATGTGAGAACAAAATATTACTGCTAAAATTCCTTGTAATTGAGTCTAGTTTATGGTATTTAGTAGTTGTATAACCCTGGTTATTCATGTTACATCTTCTCTTTAAAATGGGGATAATAATTATTAATAAAGCTTTGTTAAATAACACGCCATATGACAAGAGCAGTTTTTTAAGCTCTCATCATAGTATATCATAGTTATTTTTGGAATCTATATTAATCTTAATTATATATTGTGATTTGCAGGGAAGAGAAACACCCTCCATTATTTCTATGCATGTTCACTTCACTCATGAAGGCCGTACAATACATCAGAGACTTCTGCAAAGCTCTGTCTGATATTACTGTCATTCTACTTGGCAGGATTGAAGAGCACAAGGATGATATTTATTTAGAGTCTGTAGTGCTCACCAATTTCTATGTAGAAGATTCTCTCTTTGTCCAATTGCCTTAGGGGAAACCGGGTAAGGGCTTTCTTATTTCTGTTTTCTGAGAAAAATTTATACGTTTTTAGACTGTTCAAAATATCAGAAGATTATCGGGGTAGCAGATAGGGAAGAACACCTATATATGAAGAATATTAAAAATGATTCTGTATCAGTTAGGTTTAGGTTAGCTTATACTGTGGGAAAAAAATAATCCCAAATATCAGTGGCTAAAAAATTTATATCTTGTCGACATTATATGCCCAACCAACATAGTCAGGCAGAAAAGGTTTTTCTCCTGTAGTCATTCAGGAATCGAGAAAAAGAGAGGCTTTCCTTTAACATACATATCTACCAAGAGAATGTGGTAAATTGCATAAATTGCACATCGTATCTCAGAGTTACTGCCAGGAAGTGGCATACACCACATTCACCCACATTTCCTAGACTAAAACAAGTCACATGGTCATGCCTAACTCCTACCATGTGCCTGGAAGGAAGATGGAAAATAGTTGGTGAAATGTAACAATGTCTATCACTTTTTAATTTATTCATCCCTTCCACATGAGGAAAGCCTACCATGTATCAAGAAATAGCCTAAGTACTGAGGATATAGGAGTTTTTATAAACCTTATGTTCTAATGCTTATTATATAGCATGTAATGAATATGCATGTGATGGATAATATCATAGCAAGAAAGATGGATAGAGATGGTCTGGAGTAGAGAAATTTCAATGGTATATAGGCTGCTCAGGAAGGATTTCACTGAGAATGTGAAATTTCAGTTAGCTTGTGAAGTAGTTAAGAGTTTAACCAAGTCATATGGGTAACTATTTGATAATCATGCTGATAGAGGGAACAGAATGTGCAAAGGCACTTAGGCGAAACATGCCTGGTATTCTTGCAGAGAACTAAGGTAAATGTAACTGGAGAAGGGTGGGCAAGGGGGAGAGTAGTAGGGAGTGAGGTTAGAGAGGTAATGGGGAAGGCAAAGAACATATCATACAGGGCCCATTAGAGTTTCTTTCTAATAAAAGACTATAATTATGAGTGAGAGAGGAACCCACTTGTGTGTTCTGAGGAAATGGTGACATGATCAAACATATTTTAACGGCTCAAGACTTGGGAAGGAGGCAAGGCAGAAACAGAGAGACCAGTAAAAATCTCATTATTCGGGTCAGAAAGGATGGAGGCATTGACCAAGGTAGTAGCATTGGAAGTGACAAGAAGAGATTGGATTCTGAATATGTTTTGAACTTATGTCCAGTAAGATTTGCTAATGTCCTAGCTTTCAAATAAGGATTTTAATTGAGTCTGATATTAAAAAGTAAAGACTGGAAAAAGATACCATTGAACTATGAAAAAACTTGCATGATGGGGACAGAATTTTCCCAAGGCAGTGAGAGAAATCAAGGCAATCTAAATGCTTGTTTTCCTCCTTCATTTCTCCACCTCTTTGTGATCTCATATGACCATGTGCTTACTTCAATTTTAATCTTTATATTACTTAACTTCCTTTCTGACTAAACAGGATATCAGAGAGAGAAGCTATTTTTTTTTCCTTCTCTACTCCCTTTGAAGTCTAGAACTTTGCCTAGGACAGAGCGTGTGCTCCAGAGAAGGCATTAAATGAAGAGAATACCAAGAGTGGCACTAGAGGGGAAAAAAATGTCACAAAGCTGCTCCCTGGATCATAGTAAAATAGGGTAGATTGCTTTGCTTATTCTGGCTTGCACCCTTTCCTGATGGTGGTGATATTAGAACTATTTTACATTCCTTTGTTGATGGATATTTAAGTTGCTTCCATGTCCTGTCTATAGTAAATAGTGCTGCAATGAACATTGGGGTGCATGTGTCTTTTTGAATTATGGTTTTCTCTGGGTATATGCCCAGTACTAAGATTACTGGATCATATGGTAGTTCTATTTTTAGTTTTGTAAGGAAACTCCATACTGTTCTCCAAAGTAGTTGTATCAATTTACATTCTCACCAACAGTGCAAGAGGGCTCCCTTTCCTCCACACCCTCTCCAGCATTTATTGTTTGTAGATTTTTTGATGATGGCCATTCTGACTGGTGTGAGGTGCTACCTCATTGTAGTTTTGATTTGCATTTCTCTAATAATTAATGATTATGAGCATCTTTTCATGTTCCTCTTAGTCA
Organism: Delphinus delphis; assembly: GCF_949987515.2. NCBI lineage: Eukaryota > Metazoa > Chordata > Mammalia > Artiodactyla > Delphinidae > Delphinus > Delphinus delphis. The sequence goes on along the minus strand of NC_082687.1, from coordinate 89,505,958 downwards.
TCTGTATGTCTTCTTTGGAGAAATGTCTATTTAGGTCTTCCACCCATTTTTTGATTGGGTTATTTGTTTTTTGATATTGAGCTGCATGAGCTGTTTATATATTTTGGAGATTAATCCTTTGTCAGTTGCTTTGTTTGCAAATATTTTCTCCCATTCTGAAGGTTGTCTTTATTTGCAAAGCAGAAATAGAGACACAGACGTAGAGAACAAATGTATAGATTCCAAGGGGGAAGGAGCGGTGGGATGAATTGGGAGATGGGGATTGACATATATACACTATTGATACTATGTATAAAATAGATAACTAATGAGAACTTACTGTATAGCACAGGGAACTCTACTCAGTGCTATGTGGTGACCTAAATTGGAAAGAAATCCAGAAAAGAGGGATATATGTATACCTATAGCTGATTCACTTTGCTGTACAGTAGAAACTAACACAACATTGTAAAGCAACTATACTCCAATAAAATTTTAAAAATTAAAAAAGAACTATTTTACAAACTACTGGTATTGAGCTATAGATTCTTTAATTTTTTTCTAGGTTATCTCCCATTATCCACTTTTTCCTGCAACTTATAGATAAGCCCTCAAGGGAGTTCATAGTGCATTACATTGGATTTTATTGAACAAGCCTAAGAAAATCATACAATTCTATTTATCTAAAAAAATTTTCTGGATGTGAATAAGTGAAAACAGACCCATTATGTATTCCCAGAATCTTAGGCCACCATTTTATTCTTAAGTGATATACCTTACATTCACATTACATACTAGTACATACACCAGGTAAACTAATTTTTCCATAAATATTTGTGGTGTTCTGACTATGAACCAGAGACCATGGTAGATGTTACGGTTACAGACACGAACAATCCAGACACTAACCAAGTAATTACAAATGGGATCTGTGTTACCAAAGTGAATGTAAAAAGCCCTCTGGGAGTCTAAAATATGGTTCAGGCAGCAAAGAGCAATATTTGTAAAGTGCTTAGACCCACTTATGAATGGAAGGTTTATACCAGGGGTTGGCAGATTACAGCTTGTGGGCCAGCTGCATGTTTTTGTAAATATATTTTTTGGAATACAGCTCGATTCATTCTTTTAAGTGTTATCTATGAGTATTTTCTTACCACAGTGGCAGAGTTGAATAGTTGTGATAGAAAACTTTAAGACTTGCAGGCCTAAAATATTTACTGTCTGGCCCTTTGAGGAAAATGTTGCTGACCCCTGGTCTATACAATGGTTAATAACAACCACAGAAATACTCATAGCTTTTAAGTATCATGAGCACCAAAAGCTATTCTTCCTGGCTTTATCACATAGTTTTGGCATTGGCAACAAAATTCTTAGCTGATTGGCTTATGAAAGCAAGCCTGGCAAATAAGGGCATTTCTCTACGCTGACCTGAAGGAGAGCATTGTTCCTGATGGATTACTTTTACAAGGCCAAGAGAACCTTTTAAACATGTGACTGTTGGTGTATCCTTCAATCTCAATAGTGAGAAAAACAGCACAGAAGCTATCTCCAATCCAAGTGTTGATTTATTGACACCGGAAAGTCTTGAGCTCATGTTTGCCTTGTCATGACAATAAAGTTATTGAAATTAAAGTTGAATCAAATTGACAGAAGTAAGAAGTATAGCTAAACTGGCCCAAGTACATTTTTTATTTATAGGATTCAGCATAGTGTATTATACTGGCATTTAATAAAAGCCAAAATCATTCCCAGACTGAGAAACAACCTAGGACAGAACAGTAAACTGCCCAGCAGTTGCCGGCTCATCAGCTGTTTTTTTTCTTTTTAACTGAAGTATAGTTGATTTACAATGTTGTGTTAGTTTCAGGTGTATAGCAAAGTGATTCAGTTCATATATATATATATTCTTTTCCCTTATAGGTTATTACAAAATACTGAGTATAGATCCCTGTGCTATCATCAGGTTTTACCTATTGCAGTATGAACGTTGTGCCTTGGAGGTGGCGATGCAGTGACACAGGGACTATTATTACTGGGCAAAGAACAATCCCCTCCAAAATAAAATAACATTTGTGGAGGTCCTGCCCAAATCTAGGAGGTTTAAGAAAATGTCAAAGACCACACTTGTGTTTTATTACTTTCATATTTCTATAGAAGAATTCTTGTTATTCTTCCCACACAAGTTTTATATTTTTATTTTTTATTTAAATTCACAATTTTGAACTCCTTTATTCCCTTTCAGTATTCAACCACATTTATTAAACATTCATCAGCACAATGGGTTTATCAAATGAGCAGTCCCAGTAAGAATGGTTGAGCAGACCTGTTGTTTTTAAAGAGGATACAACCTAAAAGGGGAAGGAGAATAAATTCTAAAATATTTTTAAAGCAGACAATAAAACACACAATACATACATACACTCACACAAAACATGTATAAAAGGTGTGGGAATGTGGGGTTTCCTGGAGTATTGGGTTGATTATTGGTTAAAGCAGCCCAGAAGAAATTTGGTAGAAGTGAGTTTCAGATGGAATTTGGAAGGAAAGAATTCATGACATTTGCAAGATAGATTAGATCAAGGATTTATAAACTATAGTCCAAATCTGGCTTGCTGGCTGTTTTTGTAAATAAAGTTTGATTGGAGCACAGTCATTTTCATTTGCTTTTGTATTGCTGAAGGCTGCTTTCATGCCACAATGGCAGAATTGAGTAGTTGCAACAGAGTTGGTATAGCCTGTCAACCTAAAATAATTTACAACCTGGCCTTTTAAAAAATGGTTTGCTACTCTGCCTTAGAAGAGAAAGAAACTAGAGGCAGAGACACTAACTAGCAAAAAGCTCTTATATCTGTAAAATGGGACATGGATATTCATGTATTTGTCTTCCTTAAGTTATTTCTGGCACAAGTGTAGATACAAATTAAAATTAATATATAAGATCATAATCACATAATTGCTTGAGCCTTGATTCCTACTTGACAGGTAGGAATGATATCACCTACAAACAGATCTTTGAGAGGATTATATGGGGAAAGCCCCTTTCCTATGAAATGTGGCAGGGTTATTACTCTGAAGTTGGCTTCCCACTATCACTGAGTTGTGAATCTCGAGCTACCATTTTGTTGAATCAGGATTTACTTTCATAAATATTTCTAGCTTTTACAAATATTTTAGCACCTTCTTCTGATTGAGAAACTAGATTATTTTCTTCTGGACTCTTCAAGTTATCCCAAGCGTAAACTGCAGTTTTAATCGGTGCACGAAATATACATGTGAAAGAGAATATAGGACATTTGACATTACATAAAATTTGTCCTAAACCAACTTAGGATTTGTTGGGAATGGAAATATCATACTTTGATCTTATTTTTTTTTCAAAATTTAAAGATAGAAACCTTTAGGAGAACTACATTATCCACAAAAAATAGTCTAAGTACTGCCATGTTATACAGTCTAGCTGTGAAACTAGTTCTACCTCATGTATAATGCACCAAATCCCAAGCTGCAGAATTTAAAGCAATTTTAAGAATTATGGGTGGAGATGAACACATTTCTCTTTAAAGGTACTACTAAATTGAAGCTCATGCAAATATGTTGTAGACATTTACATTCTTACATTCTAATCCCCCAACCCCTGTCTAGGATCTGAAATGTGCTTCATGTTTCCAAGTACTTTTACATTGTTGGTTTTATCCCAAAATCTGGTTCGGGAGACAGTGTGAAAGTAGTTATTACCTTTCTTTTTCTGATATAAAGACTAAAGCTTAGCAGGTTAAGGGACTATTTTAGATAGACATCAGAATTGCCATTAATGACCGGGTCTTTGGTAATTATTCTGATGTTCTTGGAAAGACAGATTTCACATTGCATAGAAACTTTTCTGAGCAAGAGAGAGAAAGAGAGCGAGAGGGAGAGAGACAGAGAGGGGGGAAGTTATAGGAATCACATTTACTCTCTGTTATGCTAATGGTTATTGTTCAGTATCCTTTACAAGGAAATTTCATGGATTATGCTTCTTTTCTGCAGTCACAGCAGATGTAGGACTCAATGTTTATGTTGAGAAGGACATGGCATGTTCCTCAATTCATGGAAACTTCAAGTCTAGAAAACTGAGGAGTCTGGTTAATATCTCTAGAGACCCACGGGGAGTGTCACGCTCCATAAAATTGTTTGTGCATTTATATACAGAGCGTGATCATCACCTCTTGGAAAGGGGACACAGGTTAAGCACCTTCCATATGCAGCAGGGAAAAACCCTTCGGCAAGGAGGTCTACCCATTGCTATGCACAAATTATACTACCTTTAGTTTCACTATGTCGAAAGGAATATTCACCATGCTTAATAAGAGGTATTGGGTTAATGCCATGCTGGGTTTTTTCAGCAGGGGAAGGAATGTTCAGATGCTTGGGAAAACAAGGCACCTGGAGGGTGCAGTGAAGGTCACTTACTCATATTGAAAAACCAATTATTTTTATGGCTGCAAATAGAATCTACAGTATGCCTATGGGATGTGTGTGTGTGTGTGTGTGTGTGTGTGTGTGTGTGTGTGTGTGAAATGAATACACACGTACATTTTATGTACTTTTACTGCCACTCAGGTTTAATTTATAAAAGTGAAAAAGCAACACTATCTTGCTGCAGATGACAAGTTGATCTAGTCTTTGCAAGTCTTTTCCTCCCTTGCAGGGAGGAAGTCTTGAGAATATGGTTGTATCTGTCTGTATCCTCAGAACCCCTGATTTGTTTGCCAATTCGATTTTTCTTTCCATTAATTTTTTTATACAATTACTCCGAATAGGCAACTAAGATGGACTAAATGACAAGCCATGGATTTCATGTTCAAAGTATTCTCATTTTAAAGATTCAGGGAATATGGGAGAGCCTCTTGTCTCAGTGAGAATACATTTTTGAAAGCATCTGTTAAGGGATTATGGTCAAATTCCAAAACCAACTTAAAGATATATATATTTCTATTCAGAAAAACTCATTTCTTTGACCAGCCTACATGACGCTTATCATTTCCATCCAGAGCATTATCATTTTTTAGGTTGTAGCATTTTTTTTTAGAATGCCTAACAGTACACAGCTTCTATAAAGTCAAGACAATAATAGTTGTGTGTTTGTGGACATTACTGAGTAAACTAGTGTATCTAAATAGTTTGTCCACTAAAGGAAATTGAACATGGCAGGTAAATTTTGATTGATAGTAGGGAGGATTCACTTACTTGACCACTCATTTTTCTCAAGCATTCCTTTTTTCTTTATTAAACATGGTTTATTAACTTTCCACTGTGCAGGTTGAATGTCCATAGGAAATGCTAATTGTTAATCTTAAGTCTGATGAAGACAATGGCACCGCATGAGACATCCCGGTGCACAAAGCATAGAAGAAGGAGGAAGTTAGAGGAAGGAATGTTGAGATTCATGAAGAGAAAAATCATATTAATCATAAAGTCAAAGTCAAGTCCCACTTCAGCCTTGATCCTGACCACTGCCTGCATCACTGGGATAGCCAAAGTGGCAGAGGAGACTGTTGGGTGTCGTGAAATAGTTTTCATGGTAGAGAAGCACCCAATGCAGCACGGGTGCCTGCCCGGGAACACACGTCAGGGCTTCTTGCCTGGCGACTGCCTGCAATAGTCCTTTAATACCCCTTTAGGGTTCTAGGTTACAGATCCTGGGCCAGGATCTTAATGTTAAAACCAATAAGATGATTATTAAAGAAAAAAGAAAAAGACCATTAAAGGAAATACAGAGGTCCTGCAGACCACATTCTTCTGAGTCAAAGCCACAATTCTTACAATGGCCTACAGGATTCTCACCAACTTGACTTACATGGCCCAACCTCTCTAGCCCCCACCCCCCACCAATGCCTCTCTGAACTCAGCTCTCTCTCCACCCACTACAGGGTAAGCTCTAAGAAGACAGGAGGTAGGGGTGTCCGCAATATCTAAAACAGTGCCTGGCAAAGAGTAGGCACTCAGTACATGTTTCTTTAAAGAAATGCATGAACAGTTGATGGGTTTAACTGCTTTAATTCATAACCTCTCAGAGCCTCAGATCTCTCACTTATACTGATAAGAACCACACTGCCTATCTTTCAGAGAACCTGAGAGAATTAAAAAAGGATAACACACATAAAGGATCTGGCAGAGTGTCCCACACAGTTGGTACTCAATATATTTCTGTTTTGTTTCCTGTCCTCTTTTATTCTCCTAGATGCAATAGTAGTAGTTAATATTTGTTGTATTGTTGCCATATGCCAGGCTCAATGCTGAGCACCTTACAAACATTGTCTCATTGCATTTTCTCAACCCTGTGAGCTAGGACCTTGTATTACTCCTATTTTATAGATGGAGATTAGAAAAGTTAAATTATTTTTCTAAGATCACAGAGTGAGTAAGCAGTCAAACCAGGATGCAAATTAGGTTTACCTGACACCATAATCCCACACTTTTCCATGACACTACACTGCAAGTGGGGTAAGGAATACTTAATTGCACTCTTGAGCTTGAATCACACTGTAGATAGATGACTAATATATTGTCCAGGCTCTAATACTGGGGTATAAGGGTGTTGCTTCCCAGTGGACAGCATAGTTCATTTACATGTGTTTTTGTTTGTTTAATCTCAGGAAAATTTAAATAGCCCAGCTAACTTGACAAGTTTGCCTGGACCATCCTTGTAAAACTCCATCCCTGACTCTAAAGCATTGATTTGAAGGTCTTCATATGCATAAAATAGATTTGTTATCTTCCATTGATTAATTACTTACAAGGAGCTATAATATAAAATTATATTTACACATATTATATTGCATATAGCATATTTTTAAATTCTCAAACCAACCCTATTACATAGGCATTACCATCCCCATTTCACCATCAAGGTCATGAAGAAATGAGAACATTTGACTGAAGTCACACAACTAGTAAGTGGCAAAGCCCTTAATAAATTATGGAATCTGAATTTCAGCAATTGATTTTCATAGGAGTTAACATAACTCAAGAACTTAATTCAGTCTATCTCCAAAGTCTGTGCTCTTGACCATTATATTAAACTATAAAGTGCTATATAAATGTGAGGATTTATTATGCCTCTTCTTATACCATTATTCCATGGAAATTTCTTCTCTGGAATGCCTTCATAAGAACTTTAAGTTCCCATTTAGAGAAACCCTCTTTGCAATCAATTATTCAAGGAAATGAATTGGCAATTGCTGTCACCAGTATCCAAAAACAAAGGCCAAAAATAACTTTGACATGACCACCCAAATACACATCAAGTGTCTATCTGACCACATTGGCTGAATGGAGAGGCCCTTAGCCATGAAGTAGCAGGCAGTTCAGACAAAGCATTTAAATGGGCTGTCTAAAACCCAAATCTGTCAATCTTCCCAAAGTGATGTGCCAAGCTCCTGACTTCTTCCTGGGCAGAGGGGAAGGTTCCATGCTTTTTCCTCATTGTTAACGTTCTCAGTTGCCAAGGATGCATGCCTGCCAGCCGCCAGATCAACCTCTGGTTGAGATTCGAGGTGGAGACCACTTCTGTGGAGTAAATTAGGCATCTGGAGAAACAGCATTAATTTTGTTAAGCTGCTCAAAAATAAGTTAGGGGCACTTCTGCATCCCATACACTGCTTATGTGATCAGTCAGCTGCATCTTACAGCCGATGTTATCGTTTTCTTAAAAAAATTTCCTGACATAGTTGGAAGACTTCTTGCTTCTCCTCCATGATAATTTACTATGTTGCAGTCTCCGAATGAATTACTCAATCCCACGTTCTCTGAGTTTAGAAAAACTTCAATTCCTTGTTGAGCTTAGTATGACTCCTAAACTCATTCATCAATATCTGTTTCAGTCTTGTAATACATGTCACCTTTATGGGATGTGTTCACTTGCATAGACACTAGTCCACCACACACACACACACACACACACACACACACACACACACACACACACACACACAGGCTTCTACATTGTGTCTCACAGCCCCATCACAGAACAGTATTGCTTCTTCAGGTTATACCAACAGCAAGATCAAAGACATGATAAAGTGACATAAAACTGTAGGCCACCAGGTTCATGATAGCATCCAAAAGTTTGGCAGGAGGGCATCATTAATATTTGAGAAGATTCCCTGCTTTTTGGCAGGAATTCTGCCCACAGCTTTCCTATTACCATGCTTTATGGCTGGAGAGAAGCTGGTTTCTCAATTGTCAGTACCTTGTCTGACTGAAATCTTATTCTCCCAGACAAATTACAAAGGGATTTGTACAACTTTACCCAGACTCCAACTTAGCCACAAGATTAATATGAAAAAAGGGTCCTCCCTCAAGTCTTCTTTGAGTTCTTCTGAGAGTTTTCTTCATTATGTCTTCCAAATGCTCTGCTTTGCTAAAGGAACATTAAACAGTATTTTTACCAGGAGTTGTGGAATGGAAGTTCCAACTAAATCTTCTCAGAAGAGAGATCTGGACTGTGACATTGCATTAGGGAATGGGAGGCAACTACCTCCCATGACACATCCTTCTTAATCTCTGCTTGCTATGCGTTGAAATACAATTAATGTAACTTGAGCTGAGAAGAACTGTATCTTAACTTAATAAACAAAACCTTCACAGCATTTCTTCAGTTTTATGATTTGTGCCTTCTGGGCAAAAGCCCCAAACATCAATAGGGAAATTTTCTGAGGATATTATATTGTTTGGAAATACTTTAAATCTTTGTCTGAGACCCTACGAGGTACTATTTGGGATGACTTGTGGCTTAAGAATGTTTTTGACTTATTGTTGCATGAAAGGTGCCTCTGACTTCTCCCATCAGAGAGAACATTTTCCTACTTTACGTGACTCTTTACCATAAATATGTTTTTAGTGAAAACCTATGGGCTGATACTCCAGTTCTAAATTTGTAACATGTTGGTAGAAAACATTTTTCCCTTGTGATATTTATGGTTTAATTTGAAAATCAGACACAAAAGTATATTCTACATTAACATTACATAAACACTTACAAAAAAATCTCTTGAGATACCATCATAACAAGTACCCATCACTCTATGATTAAAAGCCTTAACACATACGTATCATGTTTTAAAATTGAGATGTTACATATAATAGCTCATTGAATTTTCCAGTTAACTTTGAGAATAGGTAAAACATTTGTTAATCATATAAAACACATAAAAATCCTGAGGAATATAGGGCTTATAATAATGATCATATTATGTTTCTACCAATGTCTTATCATTAATAAGATTGTTATGATAATAAAACTTTTTTTCACATGAGAAAACAAGATGCATAATGGTAATAGTAAGCAAGCCAAGATGTCTTTGACAGTCATCATGCCAATCTAAGATTTTTTTTCTAGATTGTTGTCATCCATTCAACTATAAACACCTCAGGACCAGGACTAATTAGGCTCTCTCTCAAAGCACAAAATTTAAGGAAGCTCCAAAAATGCAGTAATCAAGATAAATAACATTTTTCAAAATTTTATTTTACTGAATTATAGTTGATTTACAATGTTATGTTAGTTTATGGTGTACAGCAAAGTGATTCAGTTGCACATATATATAACAGTTTGCATCTGCTAATCCCAAACCCCCAATCCATCCATCCTCCCAACCCTCGTAGATAAATAATATTTTAAGATGAAATTTTACAAAATCAAAATTATGGTATAGCCATTATCGAAAACAGTATAGAGATTCCTCAAAGAATTAAAAATAGAACTGTGATCCAGCAATCCCACTTCTGAGTATATACCCAAGGAAAATGAAAAGAGATATCTGCATTCTCATGTCCATCACAGCAAATACACAATATCCAAGCTATGGAAACAATCTAAGTGTCTGTCAACAGATGAATGGATAAAGAAAATGTTATACACACACACACACACACACACACACACACACACACACACACACACACAAAATGGAATATTATTCAGCCATGGGACACAACGAAATCCTGCCATTTGCAGCAACATGGATGGATCATAAGGGCATTATACTAAGTCAAATAATTCAGACAAAGAAAAGCAAATAATGCATGATATCATTTACATGTAGAATCATAAAAAGCTAAACTCATAGACACAGAGACAAGAATGGTAATTACCATGGGCTGCGAAATGGGGGAAATGGAGAGATGTTGGTCAAAGAGTAGAACTTTCAGTTTTACGATGAGTCAGTTCTGCGGACCTAAGGTAAAACATGGTGATTATAGTTAATAAAACTGTAATATATTCTTGAAAGATGGTAAGAGAGTAGATCTTGAATGTTCTCAGCACAAAAAAGAAATGGTAGCGTGTTACCTGATCGAAGTATTAGCTAATGCTATGGAGATAATCATTTTGCAACATATATCAAATCAACATGTTGTACACTTTGAACTTACACAATATATATGTCAATTATATCTCAATAAAGCTGGAAAATGTATTTACAGAGCAAAAATGATAACAATTAGTGAAAAAATACATAATGAACAAAATATCAAAATTTTAAATCAAGACAGGGTTAGTATTACAGATTTTTCCTTGACTCCTGCATTTCTTAATAGGTCAATGGCAATTATTGACCTATATTATTTGCAAAATAATATTTTTGGCCTTGATGTTGCACTAATTTTTAAATGTTAACTCACTTTAATATGTGGTTGTCTCTTTCTACCTGGATGGTAAGCTACTAGAATTCAGGAACTCTGAGTGAATTTATCCACTGCAATAGATTATTGATCATTGAGGACTATCTAGCTCTATTCAAAACCACATTTGGACAAGGAAAAGAACATCCCCCTTCTTAAGAGGCTATTGATTGAAATGAAAAAGGTAGAGGTAGCAAGGTATAGGGAAAAGAGCAGTGGTTTGATTATTAGTTCTGCCTGTATAATCAGGCAAGTTACCTAACTTCTCTGGGCCTCCATTTCCTCACCTTTATAATATGAGCATTTGAATATTTACCTTGCTGGGGACTCTGATTAAACGAGATAACCAATGTGAAATGCTCAACCCATTGCAGACACTGAGAAATTTTTTTCCTTACTATTTAGTATCCTCTCCAGCCCATCTCGGGTTAATTTAAACTTTCATCTCCAAGATGCCAACCAGTAGGTGATCATTCTTGTCTACAGAGCATCTTTGCAGTGTGTGAACTCAAGTGCTAGCTCTGCCTTCCCAGCTTTCTTGACCCTGGGCTACATCCCTTCCCTGGTTATGTAACCTGGGGCATACACCAGATGGCAGTGTCCCATTGAGGACAGGATACTCCTGGCCTTTCAGCTCGCTGACCAAGTGACCAGTTGCTTTACCATATCTCTGTGCATGTTACAGGTCAATAGCATTAGCCTCGGGGTCTGGTTGATGTTCAATGTAAAAATAAACGCTGGAAAATCTCTGTACACATTCTATTCCCTTTCAACTGCAAAGTGTTTTCTTTCCAAGGTCAGTTGGAAGAGGCACATATGTGATGTTGGAGTAAACATACACTTCAAATAGATTTTTGTCAATATTTACATTTCCTTGCACTTTAATCAGTACATAACAATCCCTTACGGTATATCTGACCCACACCTCCTCCAGGGACCAGGGCTACAGATGTGAGTGATGCAAGTCTGCTACCTTCAAGGAGCTCACGGTTTAGTAGAAGAGACAGAGTTTTATACAACTAATAATATTACAGTGTGATCATTGTTATGCTATTTAACCCAGATGGCTTCACAGTTTTTTATCTTTTGGAATGGATTTTTTATCTATTACAAAAGATAAAAATCTGTCTTGGAACTAATCATTCCACGGGTTGTACTAAGTTCACTTGCCTTCAGCTAAGAGCTCTCAAATCTCATGGATGCCTGGTGTTCTCCATTTAAAAATACAATGAAGGTTTCTATCTTATTCATCATGTAAATGACTTAGGAGGCTTTCATCATAGCCAACTTTCAATACCAAGAAAGAGTGTACCCAAATAGTTTCTGGTACCTCTATTAATTTATCCTACAAACACTCGCTACAGGGTTCCAGGTACTGCACGTGGGGAAATATAAACATGAATGAACTATAGTTCTTGGTCCTGAAGGCTATGAGTCTAATAAAGGGTTAAAAGTTGGTTAAGATCTGAGGTTCTGCCAAACTGGTGTGGAGTATGCTCTGAGCATATGAGTGTGTGGTGGTGTTTATATACACATGCAGTTTTCAGTTGTGTTGCTACTTTCAGTGACATTCATGAACTCACAGCTGAGTCACATACATGAGGGGTGTGTGTGTGTTTGTATGTGTTGTGTGTTTTGTCCCTTGATGTGTGATTGTGGCTGCTGAGATTAAAGACCACCTCTCTGTGTGGTACTCAAGACACACGTACCTTCTAGAATTGACAAACCGGCAAAATGATAACTGGAGTCAGTTTCTTCTGGTCACATTTCATTCCCTTTTTCCCCCATCCACTCCCTTCCTATCTCTGTCCTGAGCTACCCTGCCTCTGACCAGTAGCAGTCATACACCCTCCTGTGACCTCTAAGGACTCACAGGAATCTGATTTTCCTACAGACCCGCCAGCTGGGACCTTGGGAATCTGATCCACTCTTGGATCCTTCACAGGATCGGCAGTGGCATTTCAGAATAAGCACCACACAGATCCCTGCCTCACTTGTGCCCCAACGTGCACAAGGACACCACTTAACAAAGTTTTAAAGACCAGCTCCAGCCCTTGAGGAGGCTTGCTGTCCCCAGGAATTTTGCTGCCAGCACCAATGGAAGCTAAGCAAGGAGGCAGCTCACTGGGTTGCTTGGCCAAGTAGAGCCCAAAGGTGCCTGTAAGAGCTGCGCATGGCCAACAGATCAAAGTTCAAGTTCAGCTGGATCATTATCTGAGATTTAGATGAAAAGGGTTAGTGTTGATATTATGATATCCCCTCTGTGCAAGAGGAAAGCAATAAAATAGTCTCTGATTTCCTGAATTATCTGTGGCTTATTGGAACTGCCATCTGCTTCTTATGGCTGTTGGTGATGCTTTGGGAGGCATCATAGTGACTGTCTGTCCCTTCCTATGATTCAGATCCTATGATCTGAGACTGAGCCTGGAATTTGCTTTTTTTAAGAAAAGTACATCATGATTTTCTTATGCAGCCCAACCCTATGGAAGCCATTGTTTAAAGTTTCATCCTAACATAATACACTGTGATTCTATTATTTCCAGGACACAAAAAGGTAAGGGTATGATACAAGGTGAGATAAGAAGAGGGGAGCAAGGTTAAGATTAGAACTTGAGTCTCCTGATACCTAGTCAGCTGCCTTCTCTTGCTCTGCCTGCTCTGCACAGAACAAGAGCCCAGCACGTGGTTCAAATGAGGGATAACAATTGGGCTTGGCATGAAAAAGGCAGATGGGTGCTTACAAAGCTTCCACGGGGTTCCAAAAATTTTTTAAGTCATTGTTTAGAGCTGCAAAAAGAGAACCAAAGGAAAGGGGAGTCTGACCTCTAGAAATGAGTCAACAATACAAATTTCTAAAAAGGAAGGGAGATATTAAAGGATAAATAAGGGGGTAGGTCCTTAGTTGAATCAGCTTATGAGTGTTGTGAAGAGAATCTACGTTCAGTCTGTAAAACAAGTCACAGGACCTGAGCCATTGACCAAACAGAGCAGGTTCTGGGAAAGGATGATGGCCCCAAGGAGGGAAGGGGGAGCCATGTAGGTGGGTAGGTGTCCTGAAGGCAGCAGTGAACTCTAGTATGACCCACCCAGGTCACCCACTGCTCCCAACTTGAAAAGTATACCTCCTGTTCACTTTAGAGATGACATAAGGCCAAAGAGAGTAATCATAACAACTATGAGTTATCATGTTTGTGTGCTGTGCCAGGCACAGGTCTCTTGCTAGCATGTTCCTTTGCAGAAGGAGAAATGATTTACTGTGAAGATAGTGAAGGTCACACTCTGGGGCCCTCACTTGCCCAGGCTCCATCAATGGTCCTGGGAGGGGACCTAGAAACGTGTTGAGATAGTCACATGTTTTCTAAAAATTATAAAGTAGAATATTTTTCTTTTCTTATTCACACAGAATTAAGCTCTGAAGCCCACAGAGTGTGTGTCCACCTTGGTGAGGTAGGTCTTGATGGTTATTCTGATATTGATGCTGCTCCTAACCAGCTGTACCATCTTAGACAAATGGCGTGCTCACTGAGCCTCACCCTTCTCATCTGTAAACTGAACCTATCTGCCCCATCCAACTTTATAGAGGAACTCAGAGTATTACATTACAGCATAGTGATGGGGAATTCTGAGACGTGAGCATAAATCACTGTTTTACTTAAGGACTCTGGAAATTGTCCAAATATATGGAAAGAAATACTTAGTCTCAAATATAAAACAATATTCTCTACTGGAATTGTTGATGTACATGTGAAGCCCCACTCAGCTGTACACTTGGATGGGCCTGGGTCTAGCTCTGGAATGGAACACTTATTGACAAAAAGGTCTTTAATACTCATTTACCTAAAGGCAGCCAGATCCCAGCGTCACCCCACAAATAGTAATCTTCCCCACTTCAAAGATTGCTTTACCAACCTCCCTGGGGACCAGAGGCAGCCCACACAGAGAAAAATTAGAAATGAAATAGTCTGTTCTATGTGCATTGCACAAATTGCTTATGGCCCAGGACCAAGAAGGAAGTCACTGCCCATAAAGCCACTCTCAGGTCATCAAAGCCCTTTTCACATGTGTAGTGAGGTTAAAGCAGATATCCCAGCCTCACTCAGCAGAGGGAATATCATTTGGTCTTCTTCAATGCTGTGCTTTGAAGATACAGAAACACTTGAAAGGAAATGTCTTCTCCCAGTGTAAACCTGCTCAGTGTACAGCTGTTTCAATCTGCCCACGTCCCCACGGATTCCTTTCTCCTGCCTGCAGAATGTTCACCCCTGAAGGAAAGGATTCTTCGTATAACTGATGAACTCTCCTTTTCCCTTGGCTTCTACCTTCTCTTTCAGAAAGGCCCGCAGGTCACCCCCAATAGAGCGCCAAGCACATCTGTGCTGAGATAAAGGAGTGAGGAGGACACAAAGAAATTGGTGGTAAATAAGAAAGAAATAAAGTATGAAACACAAGATGTACTGAGTTCCTATAATGCAGCAGTACTTCATGCACATCATCTCATTTAATCCCTACTAGCGAGTGAGAGGAAGATATTATAATAGTGGTATTGCAGGAGAGAAATTGGAGTCTCAGGGATGGGAAGTAACTTTCTGAAGGTCAACAATGAATGAGACAAAAAGCCAATGTTAGACCTTGGTCTTTGGAATTCAAAGCCCATGCACTATTTCCTCTACTCTGGCTCCTCTTTTAAAAGAAAGAAAGAAAGGAAAAAAGGATGGTATTTTCTTGCCCTCAGAATTACAAATTGGATTCTACCAAGTGGAATGCAATGCCATCGGATTGCATGGTCACTTCTTTGTTTTTAATTCCACGTAATCACGGTGGCTGTAGCTTTTAATCCCCTGAATGACCACAGCATATATTGCTGGTTCCACACCAATCTCTAGAGCCCAGACACTTTCTAACGCAAGCCAGTGTGACTCCCAGGCTTTGAAAAGTGCCTTGATTCCCTTTGATGGGGACTGTTGGTCCGGTGCACTATCAAGAAGTCCGTGCCCAGATGAGGATGCTCTCAGCTGCAACGGAACAGCAGTATTGCCACTTCAGCCTCCACACAGAGCTTTCTTTGTGTGGTTCCATGGCTCCCTTGTAAGTAATGAAATGGCCATGTGTGTGGTACTATGGAGGGATCTAGACAGTAGGCAGGCAGGCCAGCTGCATTGGAATGTTTGGAGTAGTTGGGGTTTATGAGTAATGCTCTCAAAGAGTGTGGTTATTTTCTCTGAAGTGGGTCATAGTGAGTTCATCCTGGTTTAACAGGCAGTGCCAGAGCCTTCTTCTCCCTTTAACTTGTGTGTTTTTGGGGAATACTAAATGAATATTTCATGGTTACCTATACAGAATTGGACTTTTTCCCTCTGCTTTTATTCACCCATCCATTCTTGTAATAAATATTTATTGAGCAACTACTATAATCCATGCACTATGCTAGGAACATGGGAAACAAAGATGAATAAAGCATAATCTGTGCTCTCAGTAACTTACAGTTCAGATAGGGAGGTATGCACATAAACGAAGGTGAGTGGTATTCTGTGTATTAAAACAGAAGTATATTTAGGGCTTAAAGGAAAATGTGATCAATAGAATCTGGGAAGGTGAAAGAGAGGAGTATTCAGAAAAAACTTTATAGAAGAGGCTTTCCTTGCAAGACAGCGTTTTTAGCAGGAAAAATAAAGGCTGTTGAATTAGAGCAACAGGAAATTAAGTCCTAGTTCTGCTAATCCTGAGGTATGTAATCATGATCTTTATTTTTACCTTTCTGAGTCTCATCTGTAAAGTGAGGATCACACTACCGGCACCCACCTAAGAGTTGTGAACATTGAATGAGATTCATGTTAGATGATTCAAAGTGAGATTTTAATAGTTGGATATAATATAGTCATTTTCCAAGGAGAGAGTGTCTCTGGGTCAGATGGGTGATTTTCCCAGTCATGCTGTCTGAACTTTGGTATGTGAATGCTTCCTTTTACCAATCTAAGATGTGCCAAGAGCAGAGAACCTTGACCTTAAAGATCAGAAATGTGAGCTGACAAAAGAAAGACCTTAGCAACACCCAGGCACACATGGTGGAAGGCAATGCCCATTGTCTCCTGGAGCAATGATGATGTAGTTTACAACACAAAAGAGTATGTTAGCCTTTATCCCATGCTGTCCTCTGGAACAATGGGAGGGTCAGATATTCATATTTGTATATGGAGGCCTGACAAAAGGCAAGCAGACATGACTTATTCTGCAATCTTTGTCTTTTCAGCTTAGTCAATTTTCTGCTATATTTGGGAAGCAGAGGCAACTTAATAGACATATAAACTACTCATCAAATATAACAGTGATTATTATTACTGCATCAGTAATGGTGCTATAGTGCAAGCAAAAAACACTGGCTCTGGCTTATTAAGAAAAAGAGTTTATTAAAAGCTGTTGGGTTGCCCGCAGAATCACTGAGCAGGCTGAGGAATCAGACTAAATGCTAATCTTTTAGGAAATTCTCTAACGAGAAAAGCAAGGACATGCTGGTGCTACCATGGAACATTAGGTGCCGTTGTCCTCTTGGAACTTGCCATTTCTAAGGAACTTGAATTTACCACAAGTACCTCCAGCACCAAGGCCTCTTCTTTGCCAAGAATTCAACAGATAGCCATTGCTACTGCCACCACCGTTAGAGAGGAAAGGAATTCTCCAACCCCTCCTTTCTGCGTCACTAGGTCGTTAAGTACTTCCATTGGTAGAGCCATGCACTAGCTATAAGAGAAATTGGGTGAGTTTGACCTTTTATTTTGAGAAAGTAGGTAAGGGAAACATCAAGAACAATGTTGAAAAAGTAAATTTAGACCAAGCATTCAGGGGTGGATTATACTAGAATTCCCTCCTGTGGGTGCATGGATTTAATGCTATAAGCAGGAAAAAATGCTAGAAGACCTTTGGGCAGTTTACCCCAAATAACTTGTAATAAAGACACTATTGTCCTGGATATTTTGCTAAGTGCTGAGAATAACAGAAAGAAATTTGATTTTTTTTTCAATAAGGTAAATCATTCAGTTATTCTCAAGAGAAGGAAATACCAGTCCTATCGTGGTCTTGTATGGTGACATCCCAAAGCAGAATGAAGGGCCAAAGTAAATGACATTTGAGGGAAAACCCATAAGATATCTAAATAGAGACCACTTTCGTTATTACTAGTTTGCTGTGTGAGCTTGGGCATGCTGTGTAACCTCTCTGATTTTTCAATTTCGTTAGCTAAAAACAAATGATCTTTAAGGATCTGCCTCTGTGTGATGGTATATAAATCTATGATTAGATGGAAGGCTGAAAAAGAGAGACAACTCAAAGGTGATATCAACATGAAAAGACTGGAGAACTGGGGAAATCATGAATCTAGTGACAAAAATAGAAATAACGTCGACAGTTTTCATCTCAAACTCAAAAATACTATGACCTTGCCTCAAAGTGGAACAACAATAACAAAAAACTAGTGCATCAGGACGTCTTTGTTTAAAAAGTTACATTCATTTTGGAGGTTAAGAATAGATAACATATTGGGAGGCAACAGATATGCATATAGATGAATCCTAATTTAATGCAAACCTATTAGTTTATTTATGTTATTAATATGATACCCTAGAGGATATAAACCAATTAAAAACCCATTTCAATTATTAATTGAGTCCCATAATTGAAGTGACATAATAAATTAATTAAAATGTCCTCAGCTCTATTCACTAAGGAAAACACCTAAGTCAGGGAATGGATTGGACAAACAGATTGGTATTAAAATCTTCAACTGGATCCTATCCTACTTCACATAGAAGTAGTAGCCAAATCCACAGTGGGGAGGTGTTTGAATGAGAAGACCAGGAGAACAGCGATACAAAGATGGATATCCCACTTTGTTCTGTGGATGTCGTTTCACAGACATGCCAATTAAACGCTTCAGGCCTCAGTTTACTTAAATATAATATGAGATCATCGAATAGAATAATTTAAAATGTTCTTCTCTTGTTCTGGCCATTATAACTCATGATAAATACATGGGCCAAAAACGTCAATCCTAAAACTCTCAGTGATGATGAATCATTAATCGAGCATTTACTGAGCACTCTAAGACTAATCTGTGCTCACAGATAAAGGCTCTGAAGATAAAAAGACAGTTCTTGCTCTCAAGCAGCTCACGATCTCAAGGTGTCAGAAATAGATGTTAAATCTGTGAGAGTGGGGGTGAATGAAAGTATGCACTTGGTGTCCAACTAAGCTGGCCTCAAGTCACAGCTCTGCATGTGGATGGCCCTTAGTTCTCTGTTTCTTCAAGTAAAAGTGGGAATAATAACATCTCAGAGTGTTGAGTATGTTAATTAAATAAGATAGATGTAAAGATTATACAGCATACCTGGTAGATGGTAGGCACTCAGTACAGGGGTTTACTTTCCCATATCTTTTCTAAATAAATAAAGATGTCTTGGCCCTCCATGGAGGTCTTTGGACAACATCACATAGGTGAAGGAAAGTGTTCTTTCCTGTTGCTTTGTGCAGAAGTATTTACAAGTATTTAGGAGGGTATGAAACAACAGATGGTTTTAATGCTCAGCGTTCAGTAGATTAAAATGAGCTCTGGTAGAAGAGGAAAATAATTTTTTTACTGTATAATTTTGAGAAATATACCATGCATATCAAAGAGAGTATATAAATATGTATATAGTACATTTTAGAGCACATTAATAAAAATAAATAAAATAAACACCCCATACCTAGCACCAAGGTTAAGAATTACCTGGAAAACGCCTACATGTCCTTCTACTAACATTTTTTTCACCACCATCAGAGGTACCTGAATTTTTTGCGCTAAGAGTGCCATAACTGTGTCTTAACATTTTTATCACATGTGTATTTACCCCTAAAATATGCATTGTTTGGTTTTAAACATTATGTAAGTGGAAAAATATTCTATATTCTAGGATGACTTGCTTCTTTCACACAAGCAAGATTGATCTATACTGTATTATACTATATTAATCTGATCTATACTGTATTAATTCATCTTCACTTTTGTATTCCATTCCACATTTGTATTCCATTGAATGAATAGTCCACTATTTATTTATGTGTTTCACTATACATACTATTTTCTATTAAGTGCAATGCTGCTACAGATGTTCTTTTATATCTCTTCTGGTAACCATATAGAAAAGTTTCTCAAGGCTATATATCCTGGAAAGCTGAATTGCTAGATCATCAGATATTCTCAAACTTACTAAACATGCCAAAATTGTTTTCCAAAGTCATTGTTACAGTTTGGACCCCCACTTGCAGTGAGTACTTCACTTGCTTAAAAGTATTTGATATTTTCAGATGTTGCAGTGTTAGAAAAGTGATGGTTTTATTTAGCTGTTCTATGATTTCTAATAAAGTTGAGTATATTTTCATATAATTTTGGGTCCGTTTGTGTTTTCACTATTCTGAAATGTTTGTTTGGATGTTTCATTCATTTTTATATTGGATTGTTTGTCTTTTTCTTCTTGATTTAAAAAATAGGTTATCAATTTATTATACTAACCCTTGTCTGGTTTTACATATTGCAAATAGCATTTTTAAGTCTGTACTTTCTCTTTTCAATCTTTATATGGCATCTTTTCAGAAACAAAACAATTTTAATTTAGCTTTTCTTTTTATGGTTTTATTTTTTTATTAATTTTTGTTGGAGTATAGTTGCTTTACAATGTTGTGTTAGTTTCTGCTGTACAGCAAAGTAAATCAGTTATACGTATACATATATCCACTCTTTTAGATTTCCTTCCCATTTAGGTCACCACAGATCAGTAGGGTTTCCTCTGCTAAACAGTACAATCTCATTAGTTATCTATTTTATACATAGTAGTGCATATATGTCAATCCCAATCTCCCAATTCATCCCACCCTCTCCTTCCCCTCCTTGGTAGCCATAAGTTTGTTCCCTACATCTGTGATTCTATTTTTGCTTTGCCAAATCATCTGCATCATTTTTCTAGATTCCACATATAAGTGATATTATACGATATTTGTTTTTCTCTTTCTGACCTACTTCACACTGTATGACAATCTCTCGTTCCATCCATGTCTATGCAATTGGCACTATTTCATTCCTTTTTATGGCTGAGTAATATTCCGTTGTATATATGTGTTACATCTTCTTTATCCATTCCTCTATTGATGAACATTAAGGTTGCTTCCATGTTCTGGCTATTGTAAATAGTGCTGCAATGAATATCGGGGTGCATGCATCCTTTCAAATTATGGTTTTCTCCAGAATATGCCTAGGAGTGGGATTGCTGAGTCATATGGTAGCTTTATTTTTAGTTTTTTAAGGAACCTCCATACTGTTCTCCATAGTGTTTGCACCAGTTTATATTGCCACCAACAGTGTAAGAAGGTTCCCTTTTCTTCACAGCCTCTCCAGCATTTATTGTTTGTAGATTTTTTTTGATAATGGCCATTCTGACCAGTGTAAGGTTATACCTCATTGTAGTTTTGATTTGCATTTCTATAATAATTAGTGATGTTGAACATCTTTTCATGTGTTTGTTGGCCATCTGTATGTCTTCTTTGGAGAAATGTCTATTTAGATCTCCTCCCCATTTTTTCAGATTCAATGCAATCCCTATCAAATTACCAATAGCATTTTTCACAGAATTAGAAAAAAATTTTTCACTATTTGTATGGAAACACAAAAGACCCCAAATAGCCAAAGAAATCTTGAGAAAGAAAAACAGAGCTGGAGGAATCAGGCTCCCTGACTTCAGACTATACTACAAAGCTACAGTAATCAAGAGAGTACAGTACTGGCACAAAAACAGAAATATAGATTGATGGAACAGGATAGAAATCCCAGAGATAAACCCAGGCACATATGGTCACCTTATCTTTGATAGAGGAGGTAAGAATATACAATGGAGAAAAGACAGCCTCTTCAAAAAGTGGTGCTGGGAAAACTGGACAGCTACATGTGAAAGAATGAAACTAGAACACTCCCTAACACCATACACAAAAATAAAGTCTTTTATGGTTTTAGCCTTTTACTTTATTTATTTATTTTTAAAGAAGATGTTGGGGGTAGGAGTTAATTAATTAATTTATTTTTGCTGTGTTGGGTCTTTGTTTCTGTGTGAGGGCTTTCTCTAGTTGTGGCAAGCGGGGGCCGCTCTTCATCGCAGGGCATGGGCCTCTCACTATTGTGGCCTCTCTTGTTGCGGAGCATGGGCTCCAGACACACAGGCTCAGTAGTTGTGGCTCACGGGCCTAGTTGCTCTGCAGCATGTGGGATCCTCCCAGACCAGAGCTCGAACCCGTGTCCCCTGCATTAGCAGACAGATTCTCAACCACTGCCCCACCAGGGAATCCCCCTTTTATCCTTTTAAATGAACTTTTTTCTAAGTTTAAAGTCACAAAGACTTTATACTAACTTTCCTTTGTAAAGTTGGATATCCATGTTAAATACTAGATCTATCTGGAATTCTGTTTTGTATAAAACATTAGATAAAGATCCATTTTTTTTCTTTTTTTTTTTTCTTTTTAAACAAGCATCCCACACATCAGTTAGTAATTAGGCCATCTTTCACCACTGATAATGCAATGGAGGTACTGTCATGCATTAGGCTCTTACATATGGGTGGATATGGTTCTGACCTCTCTGTCTATCCTAGGCTCATAAAATAGTGTCTTAATTTTTTATGTATTGATAGTAAAATTTTATATCTGGGACAGCATGAAACCTCTGGTTCTTCTTTAGAAATGTCTTAGCTGTTTTTAGTCTTTTATACTATCATTTATATTGTAAGTTCAGCTTGTCAATAATCCTGTCAAATAATTTTTAGAATTACCCATTAATCTCTGGGTCATTTTGGGAAGAAGTTACCTTTAAAATATTGATTATTTTCACACATGAACATGGTATGTCCATTATTCTTATGTTTTATTTTCCATTTTTCTGTAAACTTTTATAATTTTCTCCTTTAAATGCTTATACATTATTTTGCTCCTAGGTGCATTTTTGTGTGCATTTTCTATCAAAAATGGTACTGATACTATGTACAAATAAAATAAAATTGTACATATTTTGAATTGTGTATTGTGTATTGATCTGTGTATTAATATTATATCTAGAAAATGGTATTGATATATACAAAAGTTGAATTTTATCAGGAAACATGGCTAAACTTACTTTATTCTAATAATTTTTTTGAATATTCTTTGAGTTCCTTTATCAGATTAAGGAGGTTTATTTTTATTCCTAATTTGAAATGTTGTTGAATTCTAGCTTGATTTATTTAGGCTTCTACTGAGATGATTATGTGATTTTTTCTATATCTACTAATATGGATAATTACAGTGTAGGTTTTCTAATGTTGAATTAAATTTGCTTTCTTGCAAGTTATGATGTAGTATCTTTCTTATATATTGCTGGATTTGGGGTCACCTATTATACTGTTTAGTACAGAATCCTGAGTTATGTTGTCATTATATTTGTATATTCATTAACTTTTTTTAATAAACTATCTTTATGGTCTTGAAACGTCTATAACAATATATCCTTTCTTTCTTATTTTACCATTTCTGCCATAATCTTTATTGTTTGTTTAATTATTCTTTCTTTGAGTTTATTCTGTTCCTCTTTTTCTAAATTAGGATATGCACTTAAAGTGTTAACTTTAAAGTTTTCTTCTTTTCTAATATAAGCATTTAAAGCTATATATTGCCCTCTAATTACTGTGGAATTTAGCTGCCCCCAACACAATTTGGTGCTCAGTATTTTCATTATTGTTTTGACTCTAATTTTTTTCATATTAAAAAATATATTTTAATACTTCCAACAATACAGAAACTTTCAGTTATATCTTTGGTTTTTATTTTTAGCTTAATTGCATCTGGTCAAAGGCTATGTCTCAAATGAATCTAATTTTTAAAACTTTTGGGCCTTGCTTGTAATTGTGCTCCTTTTTTGGTAAATGTTTCTTTAGTTTTCAAGATACATTACCAGGAATTATAAATTTAGAATTGTTGTATCTTTTTCATTAAGTGAAAATTGTTTTATATTGATTCTTCTTGTGTCTAGTAAGGCTTCTTTACTCAAAATTATTTCACTTTATAGTAACACAGTATAGGTATATAGTCTATGATTAGATTTGGGTTTATAATATTTCCATCATTTATTTACAATTAAATTGCATCTTTCTGAACTTTTCTCTGTGTTTGTTTTAATGATACATACCAGAAGTCTTTTTTAACCTAGTAAGAAAATCTTTGAGTTTTGCTAATCAGTTAGTCCATGAACCTTAATTGTGATAACCCACATCTTTTATTTTATTTCTGTAAGATAATTTTATATTTTAGTTTGTTCTGATTTATTTTTAAATTTACTTTCCTCCCCAATTTTTTTTCTTTTATTGATTGATTTTTGGCCAAAATTTATTTTTTCCCTTTAATGTTATGCACTTTAGGTACTCTTTTACTTTCAGCCCTTGGAATTTTTAATAATTTAAAATAACTCAGAATGTGTCAACTCTAATCACTGCTTTCCAACTTACGTGTTTTTAGCTAGGGTTTTTATATTTTCTGGTTTTAGTTTTTAAACAACACTCATTGGACAGTATTCTTATTCTTTTTAGCAACCAGTGTTTAACTTGCTCACATATTTGCTCATTTTTTTTTCATGATCCCCCAGAATATGTGAATTTCCTTATAAAATTGTTTTCCTTCTTCTCAATATATGTCTTTTATTCTTTTCTCATAAAATTATAGTTGATATACAATATTGCATTATTTTCAGGTGTACAACATACTGATTTGACATTTATACACATTATGACTTGATCACCATGGTAAGTCTAGTAATCATCTGTCACCATACAAAGCTATTACAATATTATTGACTATATTCCCTATGTATTTCCTATGCTGTACTTTACATTCCCATGACCTTTATTTTATAACTGCAAGTTTGTACTTCTTAATCCCCTTTCCCTATTTCACCACCACCCCCTCCTCCCTTCTGGCAACCACCATTTGTTCTCTGCATTTATGAATCTGTTTTTATTTTGTTTGTTTCTTTTCTTTGTTTTTTAGATTCCACATATAAGTAAATTCATATGGTATCTGTCTTCTTCTGTATTACTTATTTCACCTAGCAGAAACCCCTCTAGGTCCATTCATATTGTCCCAAATGTCACAATTTCATTTCTTATGGTTGAATAATATTCCATTGTATATATAAACAACAGTGCATGAGGGTTCCCTTCTCTCCACATCCTCACCAATGCTTGTTATTTGTTGTCTTTAATGATAGCCATTCTGACTGGTGTGAGGTGACATCTCATTGTGGCTTTAATTTGTATTTTCCTTATGATTAGTGATGTTGAGCATATTTTCATGTGACTTTTGGCCATCTGTATGTCTTTCTTGGAAAAATGTTTATTCAGGTCCTCTGCCCATATTTTAATTGGATTTTTTTATATTGAGTTGTGTAAGTTATTTATATATTTTGAATATTAAATCCTTATTGGATATAACATTTGCAAATATATTCTCCCATTCAGTAGGTTGTCTTTTCGTACCCTTTATTATTAAGCAGTAATCCATTCTCTAAGTTTTTGTTTGTATCTCTGATAATGTCTTTTTTTGCCACCATTATTTTATATCCCAGAAATTTAAGGTCATCATTTCACTATGTTCTGACTTACATGGTAGAAATTGAGAAATTAGATGACTGTCTAATTATCTCTTCTTTGTTAGTGATCTGTGTCCCTGCTCTGGATGTTTTAAAGGTCTTTGGTTTGTCTCTGGTGTACTGCAGTTTGAAAAAAAAAGTGTCTCTGCATGGATTGCTTTTTATTTATCTTGATTGAGATTTTTTTTTCCTGAAAATGAAAATTGCTAATTTTTATCAATTCAAGAAAAATTTCAGGCACTGTCTATTTTTTTAGAGCCTCTTCCCCATTTTCTCCATTTTCTGCATCTAAAATTCTGAGGTACTTTAAAAAATCTTTATCTTTCAATGATGAATTACGTTATTTATTTGGTCCTGTTTTCCAGTTCTCTGATAATCTTTTAAATTTTTTCCAATCATATATAGTAAACTAGTTTTCCCTATGTGTTATAGATAATATTCCCTAGTCTTGATTTTTTGTTTGTTTGCTTGTTTATTTGTATTTATTCACAGTAATTTTTTCCATGAAAAAATAATTTTTATAAAGTTACATTTGTCAAAGATTTATTTTGTAGTGTTAGGAATTTTTTTCTCTCAAAATGTATTACATACTCCAGGTATATATATTATAGTTTCTCCTATTTAAAAAAATATATATTTATTTTTATTCTTATATATTTGAACCACCCAGATTTCAATTTGGAGGAAAGAAAGAATATTATACAAATCTAAATTTTTTTTCTAAGTGGAAAATAATTTTGGAAGTATAAATGCTTTTATTGAATTCAATAGACTGCAAGCTCCTTCAGGGAATAAACTTCAACTTATTATCATTATACACGCAGAACTAACCTCAGTTGGTTTGTATATACTTATATATTTTCAAAGTAATTTTATAAATAAATTAATGACCTTCAAGAATGCACACATTAATAACTTACCTCTAAATTTCTGTCTTTGGAAATTTTATGTAAAAAATAATACAGGATAAACTAAATTTGAATCATATATGACACATACCAATAATTTTGAGTTAGCATATACTATCCATGTTTATATATTTTATGTAATTTTACTAAATGTTTATATATTATTTTATTATGCTCCTTACAAATACCTTTAATAATTATTATACTAAATTATCATTTTAACAACTTAATTCATTTTATTATGTTCACTTACCATATTTCATTTAACTAGTTCTTTGATGTTGGCTGTATAAATATTTTCCAATTATTTTTATTATAGTAATTATGTTTCATAAACTTATTTGTACAGCTAGAAATGTGTTTCTTCTATGGCATGACTAATATTGACATTAGGAACCTTGTACTCATAAAGGTATGAGTTGAAAGCTAATTTTACTTCTTACTCACCAGCAAATTATTTGACCTTTCTGGACTTCATAAGGCCTAGATCACAGGGTTTTCACTGGGATTAAATTCTTAAAATATGCTGTGGACATCACCAAGTGCAGTGGTCTCAACTAGTGGTAATGGACTCTACCCCTAATCTTCTGGCTTATAATAAATACATATTATAATCTTCTGACTTATAATAAATACATTATTTAGTCAAAGAATATGAGCATTTAATGACTCCTGCTAAGTATTTAACTGATTGCAACTTTCTGAATTAATGACTCATAGCATGTTTAGCTTTAGAACAGTATAGCAAACATGAGCATTGCTCACACCACATATATAGTGTAAGCTATGAATAACATGCCCCAATTTACAGATGACAAAGTGAGGCACAGAGAGGTTAAGTGATCTTCTAAAATCACACAGCTGATAAATGGCAAATAAGAGGCAGATTTGAATCCAGGCTATCCAGAGATTGTGTATTTAATGTTATGATGCCTGAAACTTGTATAAACATCTCCTTGACACTGATTACTTCTTATATTATGGAGACAAACACATTTTAACTAGGTTTCTCTATCTAAAATTGCACAAGATTTAGGGCCGTCTTTATTTTCTTTGCTAGTCATTTTCCACTTAGTCATACAGTGTTTCAGTGTTATTCATTTCACAAATATATATGCCTCCTCAGCTGATTTTAAGCTTCTTTAAGAGTTAGACTAATTTTGCATGTTTCTTTTGAATCCTCCATAACATCCCCCATAGTGGATAATCAGTAAACACTTACTGCCTGATGTTTAGACAGTCTAAATGCTTTATTTCCCTGTGAAACTGTCTGTTTCTAATCAACAAATGGAAAATAAAAGTTATCGTAAGAAAACAAATCCAAAGAGAGAAGAAAAAACCAAAAATGTTTAAAGGTCACATTAGATCCGTTTTAAAAAGTGGCCAGATCAGGATTCTTTAACAGTTTTGGTGAAAATAAGCCCACTATATTATTTCCCTGGAGATCTGAGAATAGAAGAGAGTATCAGTGCCAGAATCTTCCTTGCCAGTAATCTTACCAATCTCGTGGATGTGGTGGGTAAGAACCAACCACACTGGACAACCACCAGGTAATACTTTACAATGGAGCATCCCCTCTCAATCTGCCTTAGAAATGTGGTCTAAACCAGCATCACATCTGACATGGTGAATGTTTATATTATCATTTCAGATTTGGGAGATTGAAGAGTTAACTCCAACCTCGAGAGGCAGCGGTATATATGTAAAGAAATTCAAAACAATTGTGATGATTAGATTTGCCACCAACAGGCTGAATAAGCTGAAGCTGCTTTCCTGATACATGGAGCTTCAGTAAAAAAGTGAAGGGCAACTCAACCTCACCGGTATGTTGTAAAAATTAATGCAATAACATATTATCATCTGCCCTATTATAGGCACTTAGCAAATGGTGCTATCACCGTGATTAAAAGATTACTCATGGGGAGCACCTCCTTTCTATAGCCATCTGGGTTTTGAGCATTTCCATTTACTGCAAATATAAATTGAGATAGGCTTAAAAGTATAAAGCATACATATGTTTACACACACACACACACACACACATATAGTTTTCTCAAGTCAGTAATTATGTCTTATACCACTGTCACTGTGACTAAACCTATTAAATCATACTAACACATATGTATGAATTAACAAATAAAACCTTAAGTAAATCAATTATAGCTATTTACCATGTTGAATTTTTAAATAGATGAAATTTCCTTGAGATGTAGCTAGAAAAATTATTGGCAAGGCACATTTTTTTCTCATAAATTGTATTTTTACATTCAGGCAACATCTTTCCTCCATTGAGTAAGCTAATTTTTTTCAATGAACTTAAATACTAAAACCAACACTTAAACAGTGAAATAAATAAGGGTCATAAAATTTTTTGCAAATCTGCCAAATGCGTAACAAGTGAAAAGAATTGTCTGATATACCTTATGTGTCAGTAAATTTAGTACTGTCATTGAGAAAATATTGATATATAGCTGATGTCGATCTACTACCAAAATATATATTTTAGGAGCTGTGTGGTTTATTTTCAGCACCTGCTCCATGATAGGTTGCATTCATGTCCAGTTAAATGCTGAAACCTGATTTTTCTTCCTGAAAACCAATCCACTGACTCATCTAAACTGGTCTGAAAAACAGAGATCTTCATACTGTTTCCTTCTGGCTAACATAAGTGCTACCAGACCCTCAATATCATGTCCATTATCCCCCTCACTCACATTCCATTTATATTAAATATCCAGAAGAGGCAAATCTATAGAACTAGAAAGTAGATTAGTGGTTGCCTAAGGCTGAAGAGACACAGAGGTGGGGGAGCTAAAATAGAAAAAAGGGTATGGGATTTCTTTTGAGGATGATAAAAATATCCTAAAATTGATTATGGTGATGGTTGCAAAACTCTGTGAATATACCAAAAATCATTGACTTGTATACTTTAAGTGGGTGAATTATATTATAGGTAAATTATATTCCAATAAAGCTTTTATAAAAAACATAAAATAAGTTTTTTAGAAAGAGCTAAAAGAACAGATGAAGCCATGTGACTTCCATCAGCCAAGTTTTACTGGCATCTTAGTTCAATCCATCTTGATTGAGGGATTCAGAAGGAAAAAAAAAAGACTAGAAGTTTCCCCATGCAATATCAAGGCAAGCAAAAACTATTTTAATAATGCCAACATATTTACCACAATTTTTCTGCTTAACCAGCTCTATTAACATGATTCACACATAAGGGACAGTGAAGGGGTAAGACCAAAATCCCATCTGTCACATCCTGTAAGTTGCCACGTTTGATGTACAGAAGCTTTGTGTATGGCTTTAATGATTTTCAAGAGGATGACCAGAGAATTATAGAGATATGACTTTATTTCCAGGGCAGTGGGCACTTTCATCCTGATACAGGGTAGAGTCACATCATATACATACTCAACTCAATGGAATTTCATCATAGGTATTTAAATGGGTGGGGAGGAAAAGAAACAGAGAAGAGAAATATTCATTTGATTGATACTGAATAGTCAACCTGTACAGCTATTTAATGTGCAAATATCCCAGATGTAGCCTAACCTGGGAACTCAGAATCCACCTTCTGCCAGCATCTTGGTTTCCATATGCCTCTCAGAACCTGAGTATCTCACCTGTGAACCTATGTTTAAAGAACCTCTACATGGCCTGTATAAAGAAGCCAACTACTTTATCTGTGGTTCAACTGAATAAAGAGTGCATGATTCCAATACTGGTGGAAAAATGGACTTAACTTTGTTAAGGAGGATCTCCCACCTAGAATCTATCGAATGGAGTTTCAGACGTAATTTGAAAATACGCAATTGTCTTCTTATTTATGCTCTGACCTTAGACTCTAGCCCTCATGTAAGTGGTACCTTCACCCTTCACTTTATTTCTTAGTCTGCTCATTTGATACAGTTTTTGGACATGATGGTAACTCAATGACAGCTCATAAGTGAGAAAGAGCTGTGAGACACTACCAGAGCATCAGATATAAAACATTATGCAGATAAAAAGAAACTTGGAGCAAAAGAGAAGCAGTGCAAGAAAAAGAAAATGCATGTTTAGAAAATACAAAAAGGAAACTGACAATAAAAAGGGAGACATGAAATGAATTCTGTAGGCCTTCTTGTAACCTTGTCTCATGTAGCAAATAGAATTGTTTCAAATATATACTTTATTTGTGTCTGTGGTTGTACTTTAGTACCTTAACTTGCAGGACTCCAGTTGATCTGAGATTTGAAATATTACTCTCTCATTAAGTTAATTGTACTCTCAATATTTAAATAATTATTAAAATTTTCCATCGGTTCTCCCAAGCTGAATTACTGTTTGACTAAAGAAACTTGTTCAGTTTTGCTTTGTGTTGGCTTATCTTAATGAATTTGTATTGGAAGCGATACTTCATTTATAAGTAGAAAGAGGTGAAAGCATTATGCTGGGTTAGAGAGCACATAAACAAAGGCAGAAATCATAAGATCTTATAATTTTTTCATTCTGAAAATTTAATTTACTATACATTGGCCTACTGAAGCAACACCAACTTAATATGCAATGGTTGACTGGCTCCACTAAGGCATCAGCATTGCTCCCACTAGTGGGCTTCTTCTGCATAATATATGTTTATTTTAAAGAGGGACACAACTCCTTGCCTATCAGCCAACTAACTGAGAAGTTAGTAGGTATCTAGGAATAAACTAGGGGGAGTTGAGAAATATAGGGAAAATAAATGACACTTTTCCTTTACCCTAAGAATTTCCATTATTGTTTGGGGAAAACAAAATTGAGTTAGAAGAAACAGAAAATAGAAGATTACTATCATATTGCTGTATGGTGACTTTCCTGACATGCGTGCTACAGGAATTCAGAAATGGGAGATCTAAAGCTAGGCTCTAAGAGTCAAGAGCAACTTCATTGAAAATTTAGAATTTTAATTGGGTGTTGAAGAATGGGTAGAATGGGAATAAACAGAGGATGGGAGCCAGGGCTTCTCAGACAGGGGAAAATGGCTCAACAAAAAGTCAAAAATTGGAATGGTTATAGATAGTGTTTGGAGAAAGTGGGAGAGAGACAGCAGAGGCTGGCTCAAATGATGGGGCTCAGGTGTGGGAGCCCCAGTGAAACTTTGAGTTCTGTTTGTGACAGGATAGCAACATGTTGTGGCTACCCTTTCCTTTCATATCCAAATAAACTACTGTAACCCATCTCAGCTGTGAGAAAGCCTGATCCCATTTCCACCTCCTGAGGATTCCCAAGGTGGGGGAGCTGATGTTGTCCTGCCCCAGTCACATGCCAACCATTCCCTGCCTTCTTGATTCTGAATATCCTTGCAGATCTTTACTTTTGAAATTCCTATTAATTTCTTTAACTCCTCAACTCTCTAGCTATTACCTGGTAGACACAGCTCTAACCCCTCCATTCCTGGAAGAACCAATAATTCAGGCTGGTATAGAATATAGCATATTCTAACTGAAGATTAGAGAAACAATACAGAGGTACTTGGTGGGGTGGGAATATTATAGCACAATGGGAAACATTCTAAGATTGATATTATTGAAAATAAATGAAGACAGCAAAGGCTAAAAGAATTCAGCACCACCAAAGCAGCTCTATAACAAATGCAAAAGAAACTTCTCTAGACAGGAAACACAAGAGAAGAAAAGGACATACAAAAACAAACCCAGGGCTTCCCTGGTGGCGCACCGGTTGAGAATCTGCCTGCTAATGCAGGGGACATGGTTCAAGCCCTGGTCTGGGAGGATCCCACATGCTGCAGAGCAACTAGGCCCATGAGCCACAACTACTGAGCCTGCGTGTCTGGACCCTGTGCTCTGCAACAAGAGAGGCCGCAACAGTGAGACGCCCACGCACCGTGATGAAGAGTGTCCCCGGCTTGCCACAACTGGAGAAAGCCCTTGCACAGAAACGAAGACCCAACACAGCAAAAATAAATAAATTAATTAAAAACCCTTAGAATGTAAGTGATGAGAGGGATACAAAGGTATCTTTAGAAAAAAGAAAACCCAAAACAATTAAGAAGATGGTAATAGGAACATACATATCAATAATTATCTTAAATGTGAATGGATTAAATGCTTCAACCAAAAGACACAGGCTCACTGAATGGATAGAAAAACAAGACCAATATTTATGCTGTCTACAAGAGACCCACTTCAGACATAGGGACACATACAAACTGAAAGTGAGGGGATGGAAAAGATATCCCATGCAAATGGAAATCAAAAGAAAGCTGGAGTGGGCTTCCCTGATGGTGCAGTGGTTAAGAATCCACCTGCCAGTTCAGGGGACACAGGTTCGAGCACTGGTCTGGGAAGATCCCACATGCCATGGAGCAACTAAGCCTGTGCACCACAACTACTGAGCCTGTGTACCAGAACTACTGAAAACCATGCACCTAGGGCCTCTGCTCCACAACAAGAGAAGCCACCACAGTGAGAAGCCCACACACCACAACAAAGAGTAGCCCCCACTTGCCACAACTAGAGAAAGCCTGTGTGCAGCAATGAAGACCCAATACAGCCAAAAATAAATAAATAAATAAATTTATTAAAAAAGAAAGAAAACTGGAGTAGCAATACTCATATCAGATAAAATAGACTTTAAAATAAAGAATGCTACAAGAGACAAGGAAGGACACTATATAATGACCAAGAAGAAAGTACAACAATTATAAATATATATGTATACAACATAGGGGAACCTCAGTACATAAGGCAAATGCTAATAGCTATAAAAGAGGAAATCGACAGTAACATAATAGTAGTGGGGGACTTTAACACCTCATTTACACCAATAGACAGATCATCCAGACAGAAAATTAATAAGGAAACACAAGCTTTAGATGACACAATAGACCAGATAGATTTAATTGATATTTATAAGACATTCCATCCGAAAACAGCAGATTACACTTTCTTCTCAAGTGCACATGAAACATTCTCCAGGTTAGATCACATCTTGGGTCACAAACCAATTTAAGAAAATTGAAATTATATCAAGCATATTTTCTGATCACAATGCTATGAGATTAGAAATGAATGATAAATAAATTATTTATTTCTAATAAATAAATTTATTAGAAACAAATTAGATTAGGAAAAAATGTAAAAATAAAAACACAGAGAGGCTTAACAATCTGTTACTAAATAACCAAGAGATCACTGAAGAAATCAAAGAGGAAACCAAAAAATGCCTAGAGACAAAGATCAATAAAACTAAAAGCTGGTTCTTTGAGAAGATAAACAAAATTGATAAATCTTTAAACATACTCATCAAGAAAAAGAGGGAGAGGACTCAAATCAATAAAATTAGAAATGAAAAAGGAGAAGTTACAATGGACACCACAGAAATACAAAGCATCATAAGAGCCCAATACAAACAACTCTATGCCAATAAAATGGAAAGTCTGGAAGAAACGGACAAATTCTTAAAAAGGTAGAACCTTCCAAGACTGAACCAGGAAGAAATAGAAAACCTGAAAAACCAATCACAACTAATGAAATTGAGACTGTGATGAAAAATCTTCCAGCAAACAAAAGTCCAGGACCAGATGGCTTCACAGGTGAATTCTATCAAACATTTAGAGGAGAACTAACACCCATCCTTCTCAAACTCTTCCAGAAAATTTCAAAGGAAGGAACACTCTCAAACTCATTCTATGGGGCCACCATCACCCTGATACCAAAACCAGACGAAGATACTACAAAAAAAGAAAATTAAAGACCAATATCACTGACGAATATAGATGCAAAAATCCTCAACAAAATACTAGCAAACAGAATCCAACAACACATTAAAAGAATCATACATCATGATCAAGTGAGATTTATCCCAGAGATGCAAGGATTTTTCAATATATGCAAATCAATCAATGTGATACACCATATTAACAAACTGAAGAATAAAAACCACATGATCATCTCAATAGATGCAGAAAAAGCTTTTGAAAAAATTCAACACTGATTTATGACAAAAAAACTCTCCAGAAAGTGGGCATAGAGGGAACCTACCTCAGTATAATAAAGGTCATATATGACAAACCCACAGCAAACATCATTCTCAATGGTGAAAAACTGAAAGCATTTCCTCTACGATCAGGAACAAGACACGGATGTCCACTCTTGCCACCATTATTCAACATAGTTTTGGAAGTCCTAGCCACAGCAATCAGAGAAGATAAAGAAATAAAAGGAATACAAATTGGAAAAGAAGTAAAACTGTCACTGTTTGCAGATGACATGATACTATATGTAGGGAATCCTAAAGATGCCACCAGAAAACTACTAGAGCTAATCAATGAATTTGGTAAAATTGCAGGATACAAAATTAATGCACAGAAATCTCTTGCATTCCTATACACTAACAATGAAAGATCAGAAAGAGAATTTAAGGAAACAATCCCATTCAGCATTGCAAGAAAAAGAATAAATACCTAGGAATAAACCTAACTAAGGAGGTTAAAGACCTGTACTCAGAAAACTATAAGACACTGATGAAAGAAATCAAAGATGACACAAACAAATGGAGACATATTCCATGTTCTTGGATTGGGAGAATCAATATTGTGAAAATGACTATATTACCCAAAGCAATCTACAGAGTCAATGCAACCGCTGTCGAATTATCAATGGTATTTTTACAGAACTAGAACAAAAAGTCCTAAAATTTGTATGGAGACACAAATGATCCCGAATAGCCTAAGCAATCTTGAAGGAAGAAAATGGAGCTGAAGGAATAAGACTCTCTGACTTCAGACTATACTATAAAGCTACAGTAATCAAGATAGTATGGTACTGGCACAAAAACAGAAGTATAGATCAATGGAACAGGATAGAAAGCTCAGAGATAAACCCACGCACATATGGTCACCTTATTTTTGATAAAGGAGGCAAGAATATACAATGGAGACAAGACAGCCTCTTCAATAAGTGGTGCTGGGAAAACTGGACAGCCACATGTAAAAGAATGAAATTAGCATGCTCCATAACACCATACACAAAAATAAACTCAAATGGATTAAAGAACTAAATATAAGGCCAGACACTATAAAACTTTTAGAGGAAATCATAGGCAGAATACACTATGACATAAATCACAGCAAGATCCTTTTTGACCCACCTCCTGGAGAAATGGAAATAAAAACAAAAATAAACAAATGGGGCCTAGTGAAGCTTA
Organism: Delphinus delphis; assembly: GCF_949987515.2. Classification (NCBI taxonomy): domain Eukaryota; kingdom Metazoa; phylum Chordata; class Mammalia; order Artiodactyla; family Delphinidae; genus Delphinus; species Delphinus delphis. Next base: position 89,470,531 of record NC_082687.1, on the reverse strand, counting down.
AAAGCTTTTTCCCAGCAAAGGAAACCATAAACAAGATGAAAAGACAACCCTTAGAATAGGAGAAAATATTTGCAAATGAATCCACGGACAAAGGATTAATCTCCAAAATATATAAACAGCTCATGCAGTTTGGTATTTAAAAAACAAACAACCCAATCAAAAAATGGGCAGAAAATCTAAAGAGACATTTCTCCAAAGAAGACATACAGATGGCCAAGAGGCACATGAAAAGCTGCTCAACATCACTAATTATTAGAGAAATGTAAATCAAAAGTACAATGAGGTATCACCTCACACTGGTTAGAATGGGCATCATCAGAAGATCTACAAACAACAAATGTTGGAGAGGGTGTGGAGAAAAGGGAACCCTCTTTCACTGTTGGTGGGAATGTAAATTGATACAGCCACTATGGAGAATAATATAGGGGTTCCTTAAAAAACTAAAAATAGAATTACCATATGACCAAGCAATCTCCCTACTGGACATATACCCAGAGAAAACCATAATTCAAAAAGACACATGCACCTCAATATTCATTGCAGCACTATTTGCATAATCCAGGTCATGGAAGCAACCTAAATGTCCATGGGCAGACGAATGGATAAAGAAGATGTGGTACATATATATACAATGGAATATTACTCAGCCATAAAAAGGAACGGAATTGCGTCATTTGCAGAGATGTGGATGGACCTAGAGACTTCATACAGACTGAAGTAAGTCAGTAATAGAAAAACAAATATTGTATATTAACGCCTATCTGTGGAATCTAGAAAAATGGTACAGATGAACTGGTTTTCAAGACAGAAATAGAGACTCAAATGTAGAGAACAAACATATGGACACTAAGGGGAGAAAGTGGTGGGGGGGAGTGATGGGATGAATTGGGAGATTGGGACTGACATATATACACTAATATGTATAAAATAGATAACTAATAAGCACCTGCTGTATAAAAATAAAATAGAATAAAATTCCCAAAAAACTTTTTTTCAGCCATTTCTACCCCAAGAAATGTCTTACAAATCCTTTCTGCTCAGAATCCAGATGGCCATAATTTCCTGATTTCTGCGTGTGTCTATGTGTGAGTATATATATATATATATATATATATATATATATATACACACATAAAATGTGTGTCTCTATTTTCTTCTTCACCTCGTTCTAGATTACACCATTATCCCCCCGCCTCCCAAACCAGTGGGGCACAAAAGCAAAATTCTTGAGACTTGATAATACAGAGTAATTTTGCTTTCTGTCTCTACTCCCATCCTGGACTAGCTTTGGGGGCCTAATTTTGCATAACCTAAAATTCCCTTCAGTAAGTTTCTCTAAACAAAAGATCATCTACTCCAGAGATGAATTCTGCTCTTCCCCTCTAGCAGAAAACAGCTGCAGCTATTTCTATTTTTTAGTGATCTTTATTTCTTGCCTGTTACATATTATTGAAGATTGATTAGCTGAGCAAATCATTTAGGTTCAGGAAGAGGTAAAACAAACACATGCTTGAGGATGACAAAGCCCATTTGAAGCAGGCTCCGGGTAGTCCTTGGTTCATACTTGGAGAAAAAACAGAGACCTTGCTTTTCTTTTCCTTTCTTTTTTTATCTTTCCACCATATTCAACAAAATAAACTCAGCAAATAAAAGGAAAATCACTGTATGAAAACAAGGCGATAGCACTCAAAGTGCAGAGTGGGAAAAACTGGCAATGCAGATAGCACAGCTCTTTATTTTCACAAAATATTTTGCCCTTCATTGGTGACCCTTTGCATCTGTTGCCTATGGTGCCGAGCCAGGGACATTAGGAGATCAATGGGGATAATGTAACAGACTCCAGTTCCCTAATGGGAGAGAAGCCCTCATTTATGCTGGTGTAAGTATGTATTCTAAAGACTTACAAACCTGTTTGGATTTCCTGTAGCTTTTAGATTTCCCTGAAAAATCACCAAACCACAATCTTCATCTGTGTAATGTTTTTGTCTGTTTTTAGGAAATGTGTTCATAGCAGTCTTTCTGAAAAGGCAGGTTTGTGTGAGTAAATGGTTTGATGTGTCCTCTACTGGTCTCTGGTAAGAGTATTGGACCATGAGGTTGGTTTGACAGAAGTTGCATGAAGCAAAAACTTAATGCAGCTTCAAGGAAGTTTTTCCTTAATGCAGCTGCCAGATTAGGACCTGGATATAAATGCAAGAGCATAAAAAAAGTTGAACTGCCAGAAGGCACCATACCTAAGCAGGGTCAGGGATCCAAACAAATCACACAGTGATTTGTCACATGGACAAAGTCTAAGTAAGATGAACCTTGCTGGCAGCCTTGATCAATGAAAGTGGAGCACAAATATCACAGTCTGTTGTCAGTGGATAGAAGTGGTGTGGGGTCAAAGCTAGCTTCCAAGGGGAGGCCCTGAGATTCACGTGCTAATGTTAATGTTTATGTCAGTGACAAGTTGATAGCTATGCCCTTTTCTTCTTCCCAGGTCCCTGAATCACAGAACCCATTGGAGACAGCTCTGTGGTCAGGAATGAACTTGCCATAAAATCTTTGGCTTCCTGTTACTTTCAAGGCACACCCAAGGAGGCGAGATGTGGGTAAAGACTACATGCTGCCTGCAGAAAAATATATTTCCCTACATGAAGACCTTACTTTCCTCATCAACTGTGAGACTATAGTCAGCCTGCTTTGTCCATTTGTTGAAGCATGGTATCAACTATCATTCTTTATTGTCCTAAACAGTCCCTCTCCTTGATGATGCCTGGGTGTATCAGCTACTTGGCTACAACTGAAAAACTTTTGCTATAGACAAGGAAGCACTACCTTCCCTTCTGGGTCTAAATCTTGGTGCACACTACCCCTTGATGGATGCACATGTAAATTCAAACTGCCTGTCTTTTGTGAGTTGCATGCTGTTTCTCCAGCTTTTTTTTTAATACAACATCCTCCTGCTTGCAAGGAAACAAGCATACTGGATTTTATATGGTTATAAAATCCCACATAAGACAAACTAGACAAAAGCCTTTTTATGTAGCTTGGGAATTCTTCACGATACTTTTTTTTTCCTGTCTCTGCCACACACCCTACCTCCCATGCTGTTTCCTTCTTTCGTTCTCCGGTCTTGAGACCTCTTATTCAAAATATTCTGGAGACTTCTACTTTTTTCTGTCCATTTTTGACGCTTTTATGAGCTCATTGCCTGGGAATTATTCTTTTTAACTATGAAGGAGCACACTGAGGGAGGTTTGTAATGACAACATCTGTTTGTTTCAAACAGATGTTGGAATAATCCATTGTTACACACTTAGCTTGTTGGTCAGTACAAGACAATATTCAGCCTGAGAGTAAGGATCCCCTGGTGTTCTGGGGGCCAAGACAGATATTTGATAATTTAAACTATAAACTACTCTGGATGGTGAACCTCATTTTTGGATAAAACTCTATAAAAACACAACAGTGCTAATCTCCATCTACTGCAAAACTCAAACTAGTTATGTGTATTGTATTATAAATTATGTAGCATATAAAGCTACTGCCCACTTTATGAAATTTATTTTAAAATAATATGCATAAGTTCTGCATTGCCTTGAGTTATGTTTGTTTACACAATAAGCCCAGATAAACATTCCACTACATCACATGCTATCCTTATTAACAGAAGTCAAATATTCCAAAAGGCTTTTTTGAGTTTAAGTTAATCCGTCATTAATCATGACCTTCAAATGAAAACTTGGCTCTAGTATTATTTTCAAAAGAAAACTCCAATACCAGCCATACTTAGCTAGTGCCAGAATGCTTACAACATGATCAGCAAGTTACACATATACCCTTAAAAGCAAGTCAAAGGGTTATAATTGAGAAGCAGGCTGAGAATGTGTTATGATGGTGAATGTAATTCAAGATGCCCAGGCAATATGAGGCACAGGTCATCCTAAACTTTACACTCAGAAAAACAACTTTCAGAAGGAAGTGATGCTTGAGCAGAAGCCTACGTGCAAGGAAGGCACCAGCCATGCAAATATCTGGGGAAGAGGACAAGAGGCATAAGAAACAGCAAGAATGAAAGATTAAATTTGGGAATGTGCATGAGAATAGGAAAGAGGCCAATGTTATTGGAGCAGAGTCAGCGAGAAAGTAGGAGGAAATGAGGTCAAGAAAGTAGCCCAAGGTGAAATATGGCCTTATAGACCATTAAAAGCCATTTGAATTTTATTCTAAATGTGGGAAGCCCAAAAAATTGAGACCAGAAAAATGAGGAGTAATTATCAAAATAATACATTATGTTCCAGTGTAATAAGTACAAGCTCTTTAAAAACCAGGAACCTAGAAAAGGAAATGCCTAATATTTCTTAGGATGCCAAAAAGGGTAAAATTGTTTTTTGATTTGGAAGTACTTGGCTGAGAAGGGAGAAAAGGTGATTCAGATTGAAGCAACACGTCTGTGCAGAGGGAGCAATATGCATAAAAGTGGATGAGGGGAAAATATGACATATTGAAAAATAGTTTATCTGGTTGGAGTATGGAAGGAAGTGGCATGAGATGAGGTTAGCATTAGATCTTCAAGGTCTTTGCATGTCACCCAAAAGAATTTGGACTTTAACCAGTGGGCTAGGAAGCCACTGAAATATTTTAAGCAAGGAAGTGATACAATATGATCATAGTTTTATTTTGGAAAAACAAATTTGTCTGTAGTATGAAGAATTAATTGAAGTACAGAGGAGTGTCTGAGGTCAGGACTACCAGCTGGGTAACTTGAAATAACCCATATGAGTAAGAAGAGATGAACCAGGGCCATGACAGTAAAGAGAAATATACTGGAGAGTTATTTAGAAGATAGGGGTTCACAACTATTTGGATATGAGTGGAAAAACTGACTGTCATCAAGGAAATTTTCTTGGCTCATAATTTGAGGAATTTTGTCATGATATCATTACCCAGGATAGTCTGCATGAACAAGTGTGAGACTAAACATAATTTCAGTTTTAATAAAATGTGCAATTTGTGGAGGAGGTACCCAATGGACTAAAGACCTAAAGAAGGTAAGAGGATACAGGTACAAGAATATAGATGTAACTGCTAGCTTTTGGAAAAGAATGAAGGACAACTTATCTGTAAAGGAGAAAAAGATATAATAGTTGATGAGAACATGGATAAATTATGAGATGGAAGGGAAAAATAAGAGAGTTCACTCAGGATTACCCTCTTTGCTCTCTCTCAACCTCTCTCCCTCTCTCTTGATAGATAGATAGATAGATGGAAGGATAGATAGATGATAGACAGATAATGTAACTTTATATGTGTAACAACTTAATGCATGTGTATACATACATACACATTAATTGGGAGAAAAGTTTGCATGAAAGATAGGAGAAAAGTTTGCATGAAAGATATATAAGCTGAAACAGGCTTAAAAGTATGAGATATATAAGTTGAAGCAGGCTTAAAAGGATGGATAGGATTTGCTAAGCTAAGAATAGTCAAAAATGATGGTGAAATTTCAATGTTCGGTGACAAAATTAGGGCATCATCATTTGAAGAAGCTGAGGAACCAATTTGGGACTAGCTTGTTAGTAGGAGAGAGATCAGAGATTAATTTCACCACCTACATGTTGAATTTAAGGTGATGGTAAGAAACCAAAGGGTATATGTTCACTCTAAAATTGACTTTCAAGGCTAACAACAAAAGATCAGAAAGAAATTAAGGAAACAATCCTACTTAACATCTTATTGAAAAGAATAAAATACCTAGGAATAAATCTACCTAAGGAGGCAAAAGACCTGTACTCAGAAGACTACAAGATACTATGAAAGAAATCAAAGATGACACAAACAGATGGAGAAATATACTGTGTTCTTGGATTAGAAGAATCAATATTGTCAAAATTACTATACTTCCCAAAGCAATCTACAGATTCAATGCAATCCCTATGAAATTACCAATGGCATTTTTCACAGAATTAGAACAAAAAATTTTACAATTTGTATGGAAACACAAAAGACCCTGAACAGCCAAAGCAATCTTGAGGAAGAAAAATGGAGCTGGAGGAATCAGACTCCCTGACTTCAGACTATACTACAAAGCTACAGTAAGCAAAATATTATGGTACTGGCACAAAAACAGAAATATAGATTAATGGAACAGGATAGAAAGTCTAGAGATAAACTCACTCATCTATCGTCAACTTATCTATGACAAAGGAGGCAAGGATGTACAATGGAGAAAAGAGAGTCTCTTCAATAAGTGGTGCTGAGAAAACTGGACAGCTATATGTAAAAGAATGAAATTAGAATATTCTCTAACACCATACACAAAAATAAACTAAAAATGGATTAAAGACTCAAATGTAAGCCTGGATACTACAAAACTCTTAGAGGAAAACATAAGCAGAACACTCTTTGACATAAATCACAGCAATATCTTTTTTGATCCACCTCCTAGAGTAATGAAAATAAAATATGGGACCTAATTAAACTTAAAATTTTTGCACAACAAAGGAAACCATAAATAAGACAAAAAGACAACCCTCAGAATGGGAGAAAATATTTGCAAATGAAGCGACTGACAAAGGATTAGTCTCCAAAATATACAAACAACTTATGCAGCTCAATATCAAAAAAGCGAACAACCCAGTCAACAAATGGGTAGAAGACCTAAATAGACATTTCTCCAAAGAAGATATACAGATTGCCAACAAACATGTGAAAAGATGCTCAACATCACTAATCATTAGAAAAATGCAAATTAAAACTACAAAGAGGTATCACCTCACACCAGTCAGAATGGCCATCATCAAAAAAATCTATGAACAATAAATGCTGGAGAGGGTGTGGAGAAAAGGGAACCCTCTTACACTGTTACTGGGAATGTAAACTGTTACAACCATTTTGGAGAACAGTATGGTGGTTCATTAACAAACTAAATATAGAAATATCCTATGATCCAGCAATCCCACTCCTGGGCATATATCTGGAGAAAACCATAATTTAAAAAGATACATGCACTCCAATGTTAATTGCAGCACTATTCACAATAGCCAAGACATGAAAACAACCTAAATGTCCATTGGGAGAGGAGTGGATAAAGAAGATGTGGTACCTATATACAATGGAATATTGCTCAGTCATAAAAAAAGAACAAAATAATGCCATTTGCAGCAACACTGATGGACCTATAGATTGTCACACTGAGGCAGTAAGTCAGACAGAGAAAGACAAATATCATATGATATTGCTTATATGTGTAATATAAAATAATGGTACAAATGAACTTATTTATAAGATAGAAATAGAATAAAAGATGTAGTAAACAAACGTATCATTACTAAGGGGGATGGGGGGAAGGGATATGTTGGGAAATTGGGATTGACATATACACACTACCATATATAAAATAGATAACTAATAAGGACCTGCTGTATAGCACAGGGAACTCTACTCAATACTCTGTAATGACCTATGTGGGAAAAGAATGCAAAAAAGAGTGGAGATATATATATATATATATATATATATATATATATATATATATATATATATATATATATATATATATATATATATATAAACTGATTCACTTTGCTCTATACCTGAAACTAACAGAACATTGTAAATCAACTATACTCCAATAAAAAATTTAAAAATAAAATGCAATAAAGTAAAATTGAAATTACACTACTGAACCAAATATGGGTGGTCTCAGCAAAAAGGATAAATCTGCAAAAAGATAGTTGTTGAAGCTACAGAGTTATATTGGTAGCAAAACATAAAAATGGTAAAGGAGAAATCCTTGGACAATGCTAATCAAAGAGAGAGCTGTACTTGTCCATAGACTCCAGAGTCACATCCCAGCAAAGTGTCTTATATTGGCTCCGAACTGGCTAATTACTTGAGAATGGAAATCCTCCCATAAGAAGAAGATATTTTACACCTAAATGACTCCTTAATAGAAATTGACGAAAACAGGATGGAAAATGCCTGTTCATGGAGCATGTGATCAGAACATCACTAGAAAGTCCATGCAGGACAATAAAAATACAAAATGAAAGCAGAGAGATTTTGCACAGGCTGGACGAAAAAGAAAGACACCTTAGATAAGTCCTAGAGACTGAGGCCATCAACATTTGCAAATAGCTGAATTTTGAAAGAAAAACAAAACAGGAAAATGACAGTCTCTGGGAGAAGATACACTATGTATACATACATGTCTACCTCATCATAGATAGAGTAAATTGGCAGTGGTAACAGTAATCTTTTGCTCAGACATTTCTCCAATCTGAATTTAAGTTTACAGATTGTGCATTCCAGAAAAAGAACTAACCAGCATTCAGTGATGCTAGGATGCTGACACCCGATTTTCTCCATCCCTCTTTCTTATGCCAGTTCCACCAAGTCTCCACTAGTGTCAGGCAATACATATCTGAGTTCTTGGAATGGAATTTTGCCTGCATAAATGCCCTTGAGGAAGATGATTGGCTTATTCCCCAATGTGATCATTGTGGGGCCAGTGCTGTGAAAATCTCATGTGTCCCATTAATTCCCTGTAATCTTTAAAAGGTTAGAAACATCAGAGCCTTGGAAATAAGTTAACACATCTTCTGAGACTCTGAAGAAAGTACACAGATCTTTTTGAGAGATAGTCCAGGTTACAGCTGCTTCTGAAACCTCAATGCCACCAGCCATCGAAAATATCTGTGACTGAAACCATGCAGAATATGAAACTGTGGAAAACAAATTTCTTTGAACTTTAAACACACAGAGAAAAAGAATTAGATTTTTTACTTCATTATTTTTGGTCTTTAACTTACAAAGTGTTGTTATATTTGTAGTTTTATTTCTTTTCATAATTATTTTAATGAGTTGGGGTTTAAACTCAAACTGAGACTATTCTGGTCTTGGTGTTATCCTATTGTACCCTCACTGCACATTTTACTATTGGAGTATCTTACTGGTGTTATCTAATCTGACTGATGAATTTACGATATGCTCCATTGAACAATGTAACTGGCCAAAATAGAGAAATAGAACAGGAAGTGAATTTTCAACTCTGGTTAAAGACTGACCTGAAGTTGATTATATAACATATACTTCTGACCCATTTCATACCTTTATGTGGACAGACTCAACTGCACACAGTTGGTGCAAGGACAAAACCCAAATGAGTTCTAGTTGCCATTGAAGGAGTAACGTCATGGGGGTGAGAGCAGAGTAATCCTGATAGAGGTCAAATCACTCCTATGCAGCTGCCAGCCACATCTTTAACTGACTGTAGTCTTAAGAGTTAAACTCAATGGGCAAAGAAAACAAAGAGATGGGGAACTTTAGGGAAGAGCTCATCCTGTCCATTCTTCCACTCGTAGTTTCTATAAAAGGAGATGCAGTAAGCAGATTAATGTCCCCATTCTCCCAAAGGTGTCTACAAACTAAGCCTCAAAACCTGTGAGTATGTTACCTTACATAGCAAAAGAGACTTTTCAGATGTGATTCAGTTAAGGATCTTGAGATAGGAAGATCATTCTGGATTATACAGGTGAGCCCAATGTAATCACAAGGGCTCTTATAACTCAAAGAGGGAGGCAGAAAATCAGTGTCTGTCAGAGAAGGAGATGTGGTGATAGAAGCAGAAGCTGGGGTGATGCAATTGCTGGTTGGAAGCTATGAGTTAAGGGATGCAATTAGCTACTTAGAGGATGAAAAAGAAGAAAAAAGATTGTCCCCCTAGAGACTCTAGAAGGAATACTGCCCTGCTGACACCTTGATTTTAGTCCCATGACATTCATTTTAGACCTCTGACCTCCAGAAATGTAAGATAAGTTTATGTTCTTTAAGCTACTAAGTCTGTGGTGATTTGCTACAGCAGTGATAGAAAAGGAATACAGAAGGTTTTTCCCTACTTGTAGCCTCTGTTTAGCTTTGCTCATACTTCCTCGGAGGAGAAATGCCTTGCTTGATTTGTATATTTAAGAAGTTAAAACAGAAATTTAGGCTTAGCTCTTCTCTTTTTCTTCTTGCAAGTGTGCCTGCACAAGGTCCTCTCTTGTTCTCCATGTGGGAGTATTATCTGAGGACTTGGGTGGCCTGCCCTCATCCATGGTGGTCTGTGGTTGCATGGGTGAGTCTTTGATTTTTGGAGCTCAGTGAACAGGACCATTTGGCTCTCACACAGCCTTTATCAATAATTAAGATAATATTTTGATATCAACCTGGTCTTTCCTTCTGATTTTTTATTTTTAAAATCTGGGTGAGGAAGTGGGCTATGATTTATTGGATGCTTGAAGCCCCAATAAATACAAAAAGGTAGGTGGCAAAACACACTCAACATTGTGGGAAAAGTTGAGACTAATAAGGAAGACTAAAGACTGCTGGATTTGGTAATGAGGTTACCATAATATAATACAAACTTATCACCCTCAGCCTGAAGTATAGCATCATGCTTAAGAAATGTTAGAAACACTTAACATTAATGTTAGGAAACAGGGTGTCCCCTTACACTGCTTGAACCTTCTTGAGGTTTTAGCCAACTCTATTAGAGAAAAAAATAAATTAGAAGTATAGAAACTGTAAAATGTGAAGTAAAACTATTACAACATGCTGATAACATGATTATGTACCTAAAAATCCAAGAAAAAAGTTAAAATGATTAAAAAGTTATGATAGTTTAAAATCTTAGATTTTTATGTGATTTACAATCATATTTTGTGTATTGTATATACTGTCTCATTTCAATCATTATACTATTTTTTTCCCCTAATTGCATTGCCTAGGAGCTCAGTACCATGTTGAATAATAATGGTCAAAAAATTTTTTCATCTTATTCCTAACTTTAATAGTCATTAAGTATGATATGGTTATATTCTTTTTAAAAATACTCTTCATCAGGTAAAGGAAGTCTACTTTTATATAACTGTGTTTAATAAGTTGTATACATTTGTGTGTGATTTATTATCAGTGTATACAGGATTATTGAAGCTATACCATATTTATAAGTGTGATTGGTCTCTTTATATATATTTCTGTTAACTGTTCTTCCCTGATATTGATATCTATGAGTTATACCAACTCACAAAATGTTTTCCTTCTCGCCTAGTCTCTGAAATATTTTATTTAAGAAAAAAATATTTTACTTAAATTTTTGGTAAAAATAGTCTATGATAATAACTGAACTTGGTAATTTGGGTACGTAGCTTTTTTATTACAAGTCAATTTCACTGCTTTGTCCTCCATATTTTTAAACTACTCTGTCACATTTTCACTTCTTTATCTTTCTGATTTAGATTTTGGATGAATTCTTCATCCAGTGTAATTAATTTCAATCACATTTTATTTCATTAAATTTCTCTTTAACAGTGTCACACTAGAATAGATGCAATATATTGAGATTTTTAAATTTCAATGACCATATTTCCATTTTTATAATTTTATGTATACCTATTCACAATTCATTTCGGGCAGCTTTAATATATTCTTTTGCCTTTAGATATATTTTTATTTTATTTCTTTGAGGATTTTACTTATTTTTAAGGCATTTTGAGATTGCTCTTTATTTTCATTTTTAGAAGTGATTTTAATTCCTGACATTTTTTCTAGCTTCAAACAAAATGTTACAAATACCTTTGAATTTTCAAACTTATCTTATATGACACATTTATTACTACTCTTCTGTCTGTACTTGGCCTTCCCTTTATAGCAGGTACACAGGTTCATTTACTCATATTCCTGTAGCTTCTGTCAAACATGACGTGTCATGTCCATGTCTCTGAGATCCTGTCTCATGGCGCTGCTCAGTTACTGAGACAGCACGCAGCTTGACCGAGGTCTTGGTTACTGAGCTGTCTGCTTCTGTTCCAGAGATGGTGCTTGTGTAAGTGGTAGCTAAGACTCACTTTCCCACTAATCTCTTAATTTCAATTCTTGAATGAAGAAGCAAACTCCAGGCTACCAATTTTAAGCAGTGTGACTTGCTCTAGTCTCCAAAACAAATGGAAGTCTGACTTTCTGCCATTTCAGCATTCTTTGGTACCCTGAGGCCAACACATCCAAAGCTTTAGTCTTTCTTTGTCACTGTAGGCCCCTGTTGAAGGGATATTTAATTTTTAAGAATGGCTATATATTTTTATAATATATAAATATATTACAAATAATTAACTGTAATTAATAAAGAAAACTTTGAAAAATATAAACATGTTTCTGATATTGACTTCAATTCAAATATTGTTTCAAAAAAGAAATGTTTAATTTTTGTAGTTAATTTGAATTATTTTTTGCCTTTTATTTTAATTTAAATTATTATTTCTCCCTTTACTGTTATAATTGACATACCAAAAGTACAGTCTTTAAATATAAAAAGCACTGTTGTGGTTGTATACTTTACATTTAAATGTGCCTATGTTTTTCATTCTTTTACTTTCAACCCTTCAGAACCTCTGTATTTAGGCATGTTTCCTTTAATCATTATATGATTGAGTTTTTTTTATTATTCAGTCTAAAAATTCTTACATTTCTCAGCAGTATTATTCTATTTATACTTTATGTAAGTATAGATATATTTGGTTTAAATCTACCATCTTAGAATTTGTTTTTGTTTGTCCTGATTCTGATCTCTTTTTCTCTCTCTTTCTCTCTTTGCCTCTCCATTTTCGGGGAATACATTTATTATTCTATTGCCCAATTCACTGGAAATTATATATATATATATATATATATAAAATGATATTATAATTATATATAAAATACACATTATATATTGATATAAAGAATTATAATATATATAAATGAAAGATTATGTTTTGTATATATACACATTATATTATATATTATATAAAATAAATATTATTTTATATATTATATTATAAATATTATGCATTTAAACATTTATGTATAAAGAGACTACACATAAAGATATAAAAATAGATGTGAATATATATATCTTGATAATTTTTCTATTATTTAGTGTTATTTTTTTGAAATTATAGTGTGAATCCTTGTCTTAGCACTGCCTAATATAAATTAGTACTTTTACCACTTCCAGGATAATAAAAATGCTTTAAAATATTTTAACTCCATTTCTCCCCTTCTTGATCTATGGGCTAATGTTGTCATATGTTTTAATTCTATGTGTAAAAACCAACAATATTTGTTGTTGTTGTCTTAACTAGTCAATGTCCATTTGTATTTACAAATATTTATAGTCATTTTATTCACTTTTGTTTATTCTGGGATAATTTTCTTTCTGACTGACTTTTTAATACTTCCTTTCCTGGATGATGAAGGCAGCCAATTCTTGCATTTGTTTGTCTGAAAATATCTTGTTTTTTTAAATAATATATCAAACTCTGAATATTGAATTTAAATCTGCAGTTATTTCCTTTTTTTCCTCTGGCTTCTTTTAAGATTTTGATTTTGCTTTTCAACAATTTTACTATAATATACGTGAGTGTTGTGTGAGTGTGTGTATGAGTATTTAGGTGTGTATGTGTGATTTTTGTTCTTTTGCATTCATCTTGTTTGAGGGTTGTAATTCTTCTACCATCTATATGTAATACATTTTGTAAGATTCTTGGCCATATGTCATCAAATATTACTTCTACTATGATCTCTTTCTCATTTCCTTTTGATATTCCAATTGTATGTATGTTGGATTTTTCACTGTATCACACTTTCCTCTGCGTATTCTTTCATCCATTTGTCTCTTTACAGTTCAGTTTGTGTATTTTCTTTTGACATGTCTTCCAGTTTATTAATTTTCTCTTCAGCTGTCTTTAGTTTTTTTCAAAACATCCACTAAGTTCATAATTTTACTTACTCTATTTTGAGTTCTATAATTTTTATTTTATTCTTAATTATAATTTTATTTTTCCTGACATAGATCTCTATCTTGTCACATATTTAGTTGAACTTAGTAATCATAGGTATTTTTAAGTCTGTGTCTAATAATTTCAATTTGTGCATCTTCCATGAATCTATTTCAATTTCTCATTTTATTCTCTTCAATTTTCAGTGAGTCATTGTCTTTCAATTACCAAATTATATTTAATTATCAGTATTGCATAAAATTATAGTAAAAATGATATTTTGGATTAAATTACATTCCTCCTAATAAGATTTACTTTTTCTTCTTCCTAGCTACTATTTTAAGGGTGAATCGCCTTAATCAATAATTGAAATGATTAGAAATCTGGGTTTAGTCTTGATAATTATTCTATTTCTGTTTCACATTATTGTTAGGATTTAGGCAGTCTTCTCAGCCTTCAGCCATCATTTTGGCTTTAAGCACTGGTGATAAGTCAAGGAGAAAAATGTTCCAAAATCTGGATTCACTTCCCTGGACTTTCCTTATTTTCAAAATCTTGATCCTGAAAATTTTCACTGCCTTGATAAGCTTGCCAGTAATTTCAGTTATCTTTTACATATAAAATTTGTCCAGTTTTATTGTTTGTCATCAGGAGAGTTGGTTCAGAGCAATATTCCCTCATTTGTGGAAGGAAAATGTTTAAAACTTTTGTGTGAAGTCTCATTTTATCTTCAAATTCATAAAATGTTTTACTGTTTGCAAATATCTATGTGTGCATATATATACATAAACATAAATGGAGGTATATGTATATCTATATATATCTATTTCTAACTATCTATCTATCTATCATCTGTCTATTTGTTTTAAATGATCTTTATATAGTAACATCAATGGCTAGAAAAATGCTTCCATTTAATCCTGTGGCTTCCCATCATCACAAACAAACCAAAACATACCTCCAGGAAGCAAAATATCTCATTTCCAGAGGTTAGTAAATTAAATGAAGAGTTAAGTGAGCAATGAGTATTTCACCTCAAGGTGTTGCATACCAGTTTTATAGTTCAGAAGCTGAGTACTATAGAAATGGTAATGAAGTAGACTAATTTTTCTTTTGTAAATATTACTTTTCCACATATTTTGTTGTACTCACTAACTCAGTTGTCTACTTCTACCTAATTATTCACATCTTAGCACTGACTCAGGGAGGAAAAATGATCCTGAATTCACAGAGGCTAGAAGAAACAGAATATAAATAAAAATTATATTCCATTAAACTATATGCTGTGATAAATGACATTAAGAGAGTTGTGGACTCTTTGTAAGATATCATTTGTTCATTTGAAATAATTTATGAAATTAATTTAGCCCTAGATGTTGGCACATGAATAATGGTGTCATTTATTGCATGCTTAGAAGTGCCCTCTGAACACAAAAGGGAAAACTGGGCAAAACAAATCATCTAACATGGTATTTTCCAAAATGTAAGACATGTGGTTCCAGAGTTTGGAATTAAATACTATTAAATCACAGACTGAAATAGTTATTCCATTTCAAAATTTTCTTTCAATACTGATTATTTCAAGAGAAAATCAGTTTAATTTTTATCACATTTAAGGCATCTTAAACTAACTGCTAGTCCCTCCTCTTACCAAAGAGAGTGCACACTTCCAGCTCTGAGCACTTGGCAGGCTGCAGTATCTAGCTAAAATTTAATGGCATTGCCCTTTCTTGTTTTGTTTTTATTGCATTGTTTTGTAATGTTACACTTTATTTATCACAAGTGGTACATTTTCCTTCTGCAGCAGTGTTTTTTGTTTCTCTTTTGAAGATAGTATGTTAGGTAAAAAGTGAATGAATAGAAAATATTAACTATTAGGTTGAATTATATGAAATTCTCAGTATTCGGCCATTGTGGTTGAATATCACAAAAAATGTCAATATTATGTTGTTCAAACTAATTATAATACTATAGGTATTATGTGGTAAGAAACAATTTGTGATGACGTTATGGGAATGTTTTAAATCTGGGAATACTGATATCATAATAAGTCCCTTTGACAGGAGCTCATATTATTAACAGCTGACAAGAAGAACTTTTTCTGCCCTCTTCTTAATGTGTTAAAATCATTTTTTAACAAGGAGAGTGATGCTCACTTTGATTCTAGCCTTGGAGCCAGCAATGACCCACATACTGTCATTCTCTAATCTAGCATATTAATTCAGCAGATACTAAAAAGAATTAGCAAAATTAGAGGTTGAACTTTGTGCCATGAGCCACGAACCAAAACATGACTTCAATATGTAATTGGCTGGCATACCCAAAACTTTGAGATTATTGAGAGAAATTTACTTTACGCTACAAAAGTCATAATATTCTAATTAAAACTACCACATGAACAGGGCAAAGACCAGAGAAAACACAAATTTGTTAGTAAAGTTGATCCTTATCAATTACCAAGCTTCCACAAATAAAAGCCTTATTTCTATTATAATTCATCTGTTTAGTCTTATTGCTAGATGAGTTATATCAAGAAGTTTTAGAAGGAAGTTGTCACAACTGAAGAGCCTGGTACAGAATACAAATGGAAATAATTCTAAGCTATCAATACATAATCTCTGAAAGTGAGATCTCAGTGCTAAAAATCAGAAGGTTATGAGATTAAAAAGAAAATTATAAAGGCATTCCAAAAATGTGAGAAAATGAAAATGGAAGAGAACTTGAGGGGAAGCTTCTTAGAAGGAAAATAATTAACTCCTCTCTCACTATACATCTTTTCTTGTCCAGAGAATTCACCCAGCCCTTTCACCAATGACCATGAAAATTGGTGCAGTGTTACATATACATCTTAAATGTAAAATGAAGGAAGAAAATAAATAACCAAGGCCACAGTTTCCAAACCAAGAGAAAAAGAAATGGAACACCATAAAACTATACAAGCAAAGAGGAAAATCAATAAAATTCAGTGCAACACATCTTCCTGCTCACTTCTGAGCATACAAAGTCCACTCATCTAAAATGCACCAGGTGTATGGTATGTGTTATAAATCTTTCAAGTCTTCAGAAATATGATCTATCATTAGAAGCACTGAAAAAGATCAGTTAGCTTCACTAATTGTGGTTTTTGCTTTCTTCCAAACTTAGGTATTGACCAGCACCCTGTGGGCTTTGGATCCATGTTAGAGTCAACAGAACAGTCAGAGAGAAGGTAGACACTAAGAACAGTGTCCTTCACAGAAAATGCTAGTTCTCACTCTTGCAATCCTGATTCAGAGAATCTGAGAGTTTATTGTCTCTCTTACTCCTCTTCTAGGTAGAGAAATGCCATTTCTATACCAGGATGTTAAGGTACCACCACCTCACCCCATCCCTGGTGATTGAATATTTTCATGATCTCAAAATTACTAAGAAGAGTAATTCTCAAGATTAATTTTCCATCAAAATCATCAAGTTTTTTTAAATTAATGTAAATTTCTAAGCACCATCTTCAACTTAAAGATATGATACTACCTGGGAATTTACAGGGATGTGCATTTTTTAAAAAATAGGATATTCTGATATAGCCAGTCATAGAACCACATTTGGGTGTCATTGTATAAAAGTACTCATCTCTCCCCTTTATCTTTATAATGGGCAAGATTTAATAGCATTCTTCTCTACCTTTGGATAAAAAAGACTCTATAAAACCTTTCCCCATTCCCCCCCAAAATGTGTCAGAATACCCCACCTTAATTAGTCTTAACTTTATCAAATATCTTCTTAAAATATCTCATCCATTTCCTTTTAATCTATTCCTAAATCCTAATGTCCTAGGTCTGTTAAGTTCCTATATAAATATTGCAATATGTAAATAATCCCTAGTAGTGAAGGCTGGCTAGCCTTTACTGACATCACATTTCTCCTAGCCTGAATATATATCAGGAAAACTAGAAACATATTTCTACTATTGAGCCCAATAAACTGACAAAAACCTATTTAAAACTTAGCCACCGAGCATTGTGAAAAAAGGCAAGCTGCAATATTCCAAATTTCCCAAGTGGCTTATTATAAGCATTTCCCCATGTCACTTAGAGACATTGCAGAGAATTCCAATAATATCTGCGTGTTTAGATCAAGACCCTGACTTCACTGCAGTGTTTTCTGCTGGCTGGGATTTTGTCTAGTAAAGATGCTCCAGTGGGATGCTCTGTTGTATGGCCTAAGGGGGAGGTACTGAATGTCTTCCATAGTTAAGTTCTTGACCAAACCTATTATTTCCATGGCTCCTTCCTACTTTATCCTACCTTATGCATAGATCATGATGGATTCAAGATGCCAAACCGTATTTTTATTACACCCCACATTATATGAGTTCCTTGGCTAGGTAAAAAATGGTATGAACAACTCTGGTGTCCTGGACTTATCTCTGTTAGTAGTGACCTATATGGCAGTGTCAGCCACTTACCTCTCTGGTCCTTAATATGTTTAACTGTCAGTAGATGGCATTGGTCAGGACAAGTAGCTTTAAACTGTTCCTTTAGATATATAGAATAATATATCAAACACTCCTGAAGTGTAACATTAACAGCCAAAACCAAATTCTTTCATATCAAAAACCCTTTCTCCCCATTGGAATAGTAGCAGAGGTAACCATAATCTATCCTGAATTACTGTATATCATTATCTTTTTTGCTTTTAGAGTTTTAAAACTGTATTTGTATCTTTAAAAATATGTATATTCTGGGCTTCCTTGGTGGCACAGTGGTTGAGAATCTGCCTGCCAATGCGGGGGACACAGGTTCAAGCCCTGGTCTGGGAAGATCCCACATGCCGCGGAGCAACTGGGCCCATGAGCCACAACTACTGAGTCTGCGTGTCTGGAACCTGTGCTCCACAACAAGAGAGGCCGCGACAGTGAGAGGACAGCGCACCATGATGAAGAGTGGCCCCCACTCGCCGCAACTAGAGAAAGCCCTCGCACAGAAACGAAGACCCAACACAGCCAAAAATAAATAAATAAATTAATTAATTAAAAGAAAAGTTACAAATCAAGCTTAAAAAATTGTGAAATAAAAAATATTTTTAAAAAATGTATATTCTTAGTTTTATACATTTAAAATTTTATATAAATAGTTTCATAATATATATTCTTATGTGACTGGTTCTGTCCATTATTATTATTGTATCAATAAAGACCAAAATGTATATATCCATTCCCCTGTTGATAGATATTTGGATTGGGTCCAACTACTGCCATAAAAATTTTTATACACCTTTCTTCGTGGCCATGTGTATTTATTATACAGAAACATTTTAGAATCTTAGTGTATACTCATCTTCAACTTTACCAGGTAATGCCAAATTACTTCCAAAAGTGGTTGTATCAATGCATAATCCAACCGGAAATGTGTAAAAATCCCTGTTATTCTAAATCGCATCAGTACTTATTACTCCAGATTTTTTTCAGTTTGGTCGGTTAAAATTTTATCTTCCCTGTACTACCACTAGCAATTAGATACATTCTATTATAAATGAAGACTCACAGAACTCAGAATGATAATACTTACAAATCTATATTTTTAGAGAGAAAAATAATACAAAAAAGCAAGAGAATTAAAGCAAGGATATCCATCAAAGTTAAAGGCTGCTTAACAACGAGAAATCCAAGGAGGATAGGCATGAATTCCAATTGTCTTCTCTCTGTAAGGGTCATGACAAATGTACCTTTTCTCTCAATAAGGAACCACAAACCTGTGCATAGCATACCCAGGAAAAGGGAGTCCAAGACTGAGTTTCAGCCTAGTCTTATTATACCCTCTTGATCAGACAGACACAGTTCCTGTACAGAACTGTCCCAATGGCAGAGCTCTCCAGGGGTTTCATGAAAACCAGGTGCAAATCTTCGTGGCCTTTTTATTAATAAACAATGGTGACAAGCTGATCTAAATCACCCCAGGCTCCTTTGACCCATGATAACAAAGAAAAACTATTAATCAGTATGTTTCATACCTTGTCTGGGAATCAATACTGTATTGATACATTTTTATCTTAGTAAAGTAGTTCAGGCCAGTTCCAGGCCTCTGTACATCATCATTCTTGCAATTTGAAATTCTCTGAAGACTAACGGATAAATTCATATATTAATTGACAGCTTGAAATTTCTCTCATGAAATTCCTGTCCTGGCTATTTGATATTTTTTTCCTGAGTTTTTTTTTTTCTTTCTTTTTTGTGTTGGTTTTTAAAAGTCTCTTACATATTTTGGATACTAATTCTTTACTACAACTTACTCTCTAATTTACAAATTCAAAGTGTCATGTATAGACTATCTCATCCTCTCATTCATAGTTTTAACCTTCCTCTTATATTTTTGCTTTTCATCCTAGATTTCAAATGGTTTACTCTGAATCGTCTCCTAATTCACTAATTCTCTTTTCACTTGCATTTAACTGACTGTTTAACTCATTGTATTTGTTAGCTAATTAATTAATTAATTTGTTACATAAAAACAACTCAAAACTTAATAGCTTAAATCATTGATTGTTCACTGTCACCCACAAGTCTATGGATCGTCTGGGGATTGGCTCATGTAGGCTGAACTCAGCTCAAAACTGTTGATTCCAGATAATATGTGGATCAATGGGGATTGGTAGATCTAGGCTTAGTTTGGCTAGGAAAGCTTGATTAGGATGACTCTGGTCCACGAGGTTCTCATTCCTGATGCGTTTTTCTAATGATGATGGAAGGAACAAAAGAAGGCCAAAGGAAACACACACATGTGTATATATGCACACACACACACACATATCCACATCCTATCCTATTGATTCTATATCTCTGGAGAACATTAATACAAGAGTTTTTGTTTTTTTTTTAATTTCAATTCCTTTTTTTCTTATTTGTAGAATTATACCAGATTATTTTTCAAAATCTGCCAAATTAGTTTGATTCTATTTATTCTCTTTAAGTACATATTACATATTTAATACATTTAAGTATATTTAACAGTGTATATTTTAATATATATTTAATATATTTAACATTCATTATGCTATAACTATAAGATCTTAAGTCTTCGCTTATCTGAGTCTATAGATTTTTGTTCTGACCTCCATTTTGCCTGATTCCTTTTTCTCTGGTTCCTTTCAAGATTTTATCTTTGTCTTTGATTTTCTTCATTTTGAATATGATAAACCTTGGTGTAGTTTAAACAAAAATTTGTGAGCTATTTATCCTACTAGGTGTTCTCTGAGCTTCCTAGACCCTTGTGAT